>NC_134382.1:5797500-6422500 GCF_035582795.1 Mycteria americana | reverse complement strand
AACAAGAGGGAAATGAAAGTGAGTTGCTCCAGCAGCTTTCCAGGTGTTCTCCTGAGCTTGCCTGTCGTTAAATGCATCTTCAGGTAACATTATCGACAGGCCTACCTAGAGTAGCCAAAATATCATGAGGACTAAGGCAACTGCACCTACTAAGCCAAACCAGACCTCGTACTGTAACTCGGTTATGTGTGATGAAGTTTAACAGATCAGGACCTGCAGCCCAGCAGCTCTGTACATTAGACTGAAAACAAATACCGCCTTGAACAAACTGCAGAAGAGCTGACTGACAGAGCTGTCCTGGGTAACGCTATCTAAATTTGCTATTCATTTCCAAGTACATATTAGCTTTCTTTGAAAAGAGGGTTTGATCTTCATTTTTATTCATAATTTCAAATGATGGAAAAGTCTAGCGATGCAATGAGATTCTGCTTCTGTATTGGTGTGGTAAGCATTACATTTCATGGTTCCAAGAATACTAGCGAACAGGTTGTACTTGAGATCTTTTACAGGTAAATTATGGCCACTGACTAAACAGTTAGCAGACTTCCTTTACTACAGCAGCAGCTCCCTGATCCTACGTAGGGAAATTGCAGCAAGATGCGTCCTTAATGAGTTGTTTTTGGTTAAGATCAAGAACTTCCCTTCAATGTATCTGCAAACCATTTTAAAGCCACGCTTCTAATCTACATTCAAATTAAATGCAAGCCCTCAAATCTCATCATATGATCAGCTGAATCCTGCACAAACGGCATTCTCAATTCCAGGGGTAACCTTCAGGTAAGGAAGCGTTTGCAAGCCTCTTACTGAAATCTGCTCAGGAGGAGACCTGCAATGCGTATACTTTTACTCCACAAGATCAATCAATAGCCACAAGGCCAACGTTTTAAAGATGCCGGATCGCTTAAGGTTTAGCAAAGCTATCTGTTCTCGCTAACAACCAAACGAGTATTCTTTCCGCACGCCCGAAGGCTAGGCTCCCCAGGGGCTCCCCGAGGTGCTTTATTCCCCCTTTCCCATTCCGCTGGCCACCAAGGCTCTCCCCCGAGCCCGAACCCCGCCACGGCTCTACCCGCCGCTCGCAGAGCCCTTTCCGAGCCCTGAGGAGAGCGGCGTTTCCCGCGGGCAGATCGCTCCGGACCGGGCCGGCGGCGGGTCTCGCTGCATTTCGAGCACCGCAACCCTCCCCTGCAACAAGTGACGACCTCTGCCCGCCCCGGGCACGGCGGGCCGGCGCCTGCGGGAGCGGTTATGTAACGGGCGGGCCGCCGCCACCGCCGCGCATCCCGCCGCCGCAGCTGGGCCGGGCCGGGCCGGGCCTCCGCGGCCGCACAGCTGAGGCCCGCCGGCGCGGGGACTGACCTTCGGGGGAGGAAGGTCTCGGGGGGCAGCTGCCCGGCGCAGGTGAGCGCGGAGGACGAGCCGCCGCCGCCCCCTCCCGCTTCCCTCCCCGCGGCGCCGCAGGTGCAACGGCCGCGGCGGGGTCACCCCGGCCCCCAGCGAGCCCCGGGGAGGGGCGGCCAGCGCCCTCCTCCCCTCCCTCCCCGACCGCACCGCCGAGATGTCCGCCTCTGCGCTCCCTCCCCCCTCCCGAAGGACGAAGGGAGCCAAGGACACCGTCTCCCCGCCCAGCAGGTCCGTCCGTCCGTCCGGGGCACAGCCCCGCAGGGCGCACGGGGAGCGGGCGCGCAAGGCGGAGAAGGGAGGGGTGGGGGGGCCGGACCTGCCACCCTCCCCTTCCCCCCGGCGCCGGGCAGCCTCCCTCCCCCGCCCGCCCCGGCTGTGTTTACCTCGAGCGGCCCCTGCTCCTCCGCAGAGCAGCGCGGCGAGCAGCAGGCAGGAGGCGGGGGCCGGCAGCGAGCGCGGCATGCCCGGGCGGCGCGGCGGCGGCATGGCAGCGCGGAGCGGTGCAGGGCAGCGCGCAGCCCCGGCTGGCCGGGCGGCTGTGGCGCCCCCGCTGGTCCGGGCTCCGCTCTGCGCCGGGCGGAGGGCTCGGCTCGGCCCCGAGGAGGAGGAGGAAGAGGAGGAGGAGGGAGGAGAAGCGCTGCGCTGCCCCGCTCCGCTCGCCTTTTCTCTCCTCCTCCCCTCCCTCCCCCGCCTGGCAGCGCGGCGCCCCGCCAGCGGCACCTAAAATGGCGGCGGCGAGCGCGGCCGGTCCCCCCGCGCCGGTTACCAGGCGGGGGAGGGAGCGAACCAACGGTGCGGGGGATGCGGGAGAGCCCATCTGCGCGGCGGGGCGGGGCAAGCGCCGGGGCAGGCACCGCCTCTCCGCAGCCTGGCGCCGTCAAATCCGCCCCCGCTCCGCCCCGGGAGCCCGCGGGGCTGCGCCGGGCGGGCGGGCGCCGGGCACTGCGGTACCGGTCCGCTGACCGCCCCAGCTGCTTGTCCAGCTCTGACCCGAACGGGGGGGAGGGTGGGGTTGGGTGGTTTTTGGTTTTCTTTGCACCAGCTGAAGGTACCGGTGTTGCTGCAGCTGAGGACAGTCGGTAATCGGGGCTGAGCTGCTGCCCCGCTGAAGCCTCACACAGCTGATTGAAGCAAATGCTGATTAGACACACACACACACACACCCCTTTTTAAAACGAGTTAAAACCCCTATAAAGCTATTTAAATGCTTTCACCTTAATGTTCCCAGATCTTTTCAGCAAAAGGCAAAATAGCTGTTCTTTACCTAACCCAGCACTGATGCCAAAGACAGCAAGGCAGCAAGCCCGGCACGGTAAAGCACCGGGAGGAGCAGGATGCACAAACCCTGGTCAGCTGAACCACCCCAGGAAGGAACAAACTGCCACCACCTGCCTGCAGCAAGCACCGTGAAACAAATACATGCTATCTTGCTATGTTTTCATAGCTCTAAAACGGCGATCGTGCAGAAATGTGTCTGCTTTAAATGTAAACACACCTTCCAGCACCGGCATGCCTCCCCGAGTTAATGCTTGTAGACCTCGGGGGTTTCCTTGGTGCTCAGCCCCAGGTACACAAGCTGCAGAGAATGACTGTCCTGTGACGGAGCACTAACCCTGCCCAAATGGAGGAACAGCAGCCCTCACAGCTGAGACAAATACTCTGCGTGGTGAGAAACCTTTTTTTAGTGTAGTTGGACTGACTTTTATCAAGGCAAAAGTCTACTAGTTCTGTTTGGAAAAATTCACGAGTACCATCTAAATCAGGAAGTTTCACAGGAATAATTAAGTTGCACAGAACCTGTCCCGTAATAGAAAAGTTACTTGCTCTTTGGTCAAAAATTTCAATTAGAAAATGCTTCAACAGAAGAAAAAAATGCCTTACCATGATCAGAGTTTTGACAACTAAAATGCAACCAACTTATTTTATAATTAGATATGACTACTCATGCTTTGTACCTATTAGCCATTTCACTCCCACAGTGAAATAAAAATAAAGTCCAGAATGTTCACGATCCTAGAGATGTGGTATTTCTTTATTTTAAAACACTATGCAATTTAAATACCAAGATTGATCTGTTCTGGAAAAACCTCCCCCTCCCTCCCAAGGCAAGCCCAATACCGTTACCTTCCCTGCTGAATACCTGTTTACCCCAAACTCGAGATGGGGGGACCAGCCAACCAAAGGTGAGAAACCAACTTATTCACTGCCCTCGGTCAGTCACTAAGGTCTCCGCAAGTTGACAGAATCTGGTCTGCAGCAAGCCAGTGCATTTCGATATCCTCAGGCAAGCTGTTCTGCCCACCCAACAGCTTCTTCCATCCTCAAAACCAACCATCTTTACCTGCTGTATCTCAAGCATATTTGCTAATATGAGTGTGCGCAGAGCAGAAATGGAATTTGAAGAGAAATACGCTGTGGTCCAATACGATGAAGGATACCCCCATTACCTGTCCTGTGCTACGGAGCTACCCCTTAACCAAGCAACCAAGTTAGTCCACATTTATTTCATTGACTGTGCGCTGTAGGCCACCTGCTCTATCAAGAGCTAAGACATCTTTCTTTTTTTAAATAAAGCTAAAGCTTCAGTCTAAAACCCCTTGGTTTCTCAGCCTGTCTAACATATGCTGGATGGCAGATCATGTCAGAAGAAGCCTGTAGCCCATCTGTTGCCAGATAGCTGAGTCTTTACATTCTGCCAACGCAGCTTCAGCTGACAGTATGCTACATTATGTATTTTTCTTTTGTATGGAGAGTAGAAGGACTGTCCAGCTCAGTATGACTCTCAAACTAGTCCTACTAACTTAATGCATGAGTAAGAACCACCCCATTAGTAAAGATCTGCAAGGCAAAATATCATCAGTTAAAAGATGATTGCCCATGGATGAATACACAGTGCAACACAAATCTATTTGCCCAAATACTGGATTTTGGTTAGGAATATAACTATCCACAGAGCCTGAATGTCAATATAAAAGTATCTGAAGAGGGCTTGTAAGTCAGTGGCCAGCTGGCATGCAACTATATATACATACTCTAAAAACATTTTCTGCAAAATAAATTATTACCACCTTTAAACTGGAGAACAACCTAGGTTCATTAGGTGTGGTAGAAAAGATGGTTTAAAGAGCAAAATTTGCTCTGCAGTCCACTTGGGCTGTATCATGAATTATAGCGGGGGACAGCACACTACCATCGACCGCAGTAAGAAGGGGACTTCAGTGTTACCATCAGGACTCGTTTAAATCATTCTGATTCTGCAGAATTAGGAAGGAGAGACATTTTTAAGAGAAGAAATGCTATGTCCAGGTAAACCTTATTTACTGCACAATGACACTACCAGCTCAGATTAATTAATCAGCTGAATCAGTCATGATGAAACTGGGAAATTTCCAAGGAAGGAGAAGGCATTGATTGCATTTCGCTCTTCAAGCAAAACTCCTCCGAGTCAGTTGTGACTAAGGCACTGATTCAGTAGAGCCAATAATTCTTTAGTCTGTATTTGAAGATCAGTTAGACGATTTTATTTAGTTAGATGACAAAGTGGTTTGAACTGGCAGTTTAGTGGCTGAGGATACAGATAGTATGGGTACTCCACCTGTGGTGGAGACAGCAAAATGGGATGCTGATCCACATCACCACTGACGTTCCACTGGCACTCACTCTAAAAGTATGGCAAATACGACATCCTCTCGAATACCTTTTGTTTCACAAAACTAAATTTGATTTAAATTGCCCAGTGTGAGACCTGCTATGCACCAGTCCTGTTTGCTGTTAAACAATAGCTATACTGTTTGCCAGAGGTAACTGCATTTCACAAGTTGACAGAGATTCTCACTTTATCTGAAATGCCACATGCCATTATTTCAGAGAAGTAACTTCAGCACCTTCATTTTTACCACCTATCTCCCTCCTACTCTCTGACCTGCTTCTCAAGCTCCAAAAAAACATTGATTTTTATTTTATTAGTAAGCAACAAAACTGGAACAAATGGCTCCTGGCAGAATATGTTTTCCGTTACAGCTGAAAAACTATCGGACTGATGTCCTTGAAATGCACAGTGTGACTAATGCCCAGCTTGCAAGGACCCAGGAGGACACATTTATTGCACTTGTCAGAATGGAGCTGAGCAGCCAGAAAAGAAAAGATAAGGTGATAGGTAAAAATGAATGCCTTTGCTTGCTACTTAAAGGAAGCCAGTGCATACCATAAATACAGACAGAAGCAAGACATGCTCAGTTAATCACAGAATCGTATAGGTTGGAAAAGACCTTTAAGATCATGGAGTCCAACCGTAAACCTAGCACTGCCAAGCCCACCACTACACCATGTCCCTAAGCACCTCATCCAAACGGCTTTTAAATACCTCCAGGGATGGGGACTCAACCCCTTCCCTGGGCAGCCTGTTCCAGTGCTGGACAACCCTTTCAGTGAAGTAAAATTTCCCAATATCCAGTCTAAACCTCCCCTGGGGCAACTTGGGGCCATTTCCTCTCGCCCTATCACTTGTGACCTGGGAGAAGAGACCGACCCCACCTCTCTACAGCCTCCTTTCAGGCAGTTGTAGAGAGCGATGAGGTCTCCCCTCAGCCTCCTTTTCTCCAGGCTGAACAACCCCAGGTCCCTCAGCCGCTCCCCATCAGCCTTGTGCTCCAGACCCTTCCCCAGCTCCGTTGCCCTTCTCTGGACACGCTCCAGCCCCTCAATGTCTCTCTGGGAGTGAGGGGCCCAGCACTGAACACAGCATTCGAGGTGCGGCCTCACCAGTGCCCAGTGCAGGGGCACGGTCACTGCCCTGTTGTTAAGTCAACAGCAGATCTGGATCCAGTTGTTAGAGCTCAGGATCATAAATGATTTTCAATACACACGAAATATGCACCGTTACTTCTAGATACTAGACTTGGACCCTTGTTCAAAAGTGGAGGCCTGGGGAAAGGGTCCAAACTTCCTATAGTCTAGAATTGGGTTGAGAAAATGGTCCAGTCTTTAAACAAAGAGGCTAAAACTGGGCGCAGGCTTATTTTCATCTCAGTACAATTAATGTCTGCATACTAGTTTGTTTCCAGATTATGATTGCTTTTAATGGGAAGTTAGAACCTAGCTTTATCTCCTCTGCTGAGCATTTGGTTTATCACAGCTGCCCTGAAACCACTTCTGAAAAGGGACCAATTGCCATAGAGACTATACAGTAAAGTAATTAAGCTCATGGGAGAGTTGCATGCACAGCCAAGCAAAATATTAGACGAAGGCAACACCAGGCGAGGTTCTGACAAGCTGTATTACAGCTCTACTCCAGCTCCTCCCATTCCCCCTGGAGAAAGCAATAGGAGAATCCCAAAGTATTCTGGCAATTTGAATTCTAGTATTTTTTGGTTCCGATATGGCTTCATCAGTCTAAGCCAAGCAGGAAGAATGAACAATAAGGACACTAAGAAAAAGATAATTCAAGGCGAATATAAAAAAATTAATTCTTCACAATGAGACCTATGAAACGACAGAGTACTCTTGTAAGGCAGCAGGCAGTTTGGGTCATTCAAAAGAAAACTCCACAACAAAGTGCCAGAGCAATGCCCCGACCAGCTTGAAGAGAAAACATACATAGATGACCTGCTACATCTTTTCTAGCCTTGCTGTCCCTAACATACACAGTTGCAATCCTCTGAACATAAAGAGGCATAAAATTCATGTATTTTTCGATTTGGTGGATGAAGATTTTTTTTTTTTTTAATGCTTTGGAACCTGACTGTATATATTAGAGGAGAAAGAATTAGAGGGCTGGTTTTCCCCACACTTGAAAATTTCCAGAACTGCTTTGATCATGTGTGAGAATTGATTTAGGGGATGCAAATGAAGGCCTTGGCAATCTGAAGAAGAAAATCTTCTCCCCTGACATTTCTGAACGTTCAGAGAATTCTCAACAAGCCATTGAAGTATGGGTCCATCAGAGAGACAAAAAGAAAATTCAATAAGCAAAGTAGTACATAAAAACAACTAGCTTCCTCACAAGAAAACTAGCCGCATTAGCAATCTTTCTACCTTGTTTAATCCTTTTTTTCCTGTTTAGACTCACCTTCTATTGCAAAATATGCACCTAGAAACATGAAAGCAATGAAGGAAAGATGCAAGTCTTTCCTTACAAAGAGAAAGAGACTGAATATTCTGCAACATCATTACAATATTTTACAACTCATTAGCACCTTCCATCCTAGGATCTCCAAGCATTTTACAAGCGTTAATTAATGCGCTCTCACAATACTTCTGTGAAGTAGAAAGGCAGGTGTCTAGATATTGTGATGACAGGTGCATTACAATTGAAAAAGCCCGAATTTCCAGGCTTTTCATTTGCATATTTAGGAAAGCAGGGCACAAAGAGGGTAGGTAACATTGAATAGTGCAATACCCTGAAATACCTTGAGTTAAAAAATACTGTAATACCTTGAAATACCTTGAACAGACTGGCTTTCAAGCGCTTAGCTAAAAAGCAGTACTTGACTTAAGGACCTCAATAAAATTTAGGCTTTATTAACCTAAGTCTTTGCATCTAATACCACAACGGCTGTTTTAAGCTGTGTTATATAACTAGAAGGGGAGTCTGAATGAAACTGGACCTGTTTCTTAAAAATTTATTTCCTTACTTGCAGGGGTACTGAGGTCTCCTAAGTCCCTGAAGCCACTGTGGCCTCTGAAGAGCATTAAATAAATTATTTGTAAAGCTTAGTAAGGCACCTCTAAAGACAAACAGGGAGAGAGTACAGAAAGTGAAACAGCCTCAGTAATAAGTTATTTTACTAATCATCCTCTAACTCAATAAAATAAGAATTACAGTCAGGTGCTCTGGATGAGCCTTCCTACAACCTGTGTCCACAAAACCCAAGGACTGCGCTGGTTCTACGTTCTTTCTTCATGTACTGTACTAACCCGCTCTGAGGAGCGGCATAGTGGCCCACGCCCACATTAACAACTGCTTTAACTCCCTAATTTATATAGAAAACTGAACTAGTGATTTATGCCGTGGGGAGGGGGGAAAAAAGAGGAGGGGAAAAAAAAAAAAAAAGAGTGAAGAATTATGGCTTTTCTTTCCAGTTCTATCACAGACGTCCCTTTGCGTCAGTGACTAGCCCCTACCCTACCTACTTCCTTATCTGACCACACAATACAGGAACATACCACGTGTAAAAGGATGGATGGATAAACCAGCTCAAATATTTGCACCAGGTACTGGTGACAATGTTTAAATTGCTCAGCTTACAGACTTTTTGTATTCTTTAGGATCGTGGTACTGAGCGAACATTTGGTCATACGATGAGGTTTTCCTCTTCTCTCCGCCTGCCTTCCTGCAAGGAAGAAGAGAAGAGCCATGTGCATGAGCATTCCCCTCCCTAAGAGCCATATGGGAATGTAAAGGCATTCTCTGAATTCATTACCCTGCCCCACAATATGATTCCGTCTTTGTACGGGCAAGAAAATGGATGTTAATTTATTCCTTATTGCTAATTTGAAAAGGAGCACAAACACAACAGTTCCATTGCAGAGACTTCTACCAAGGGTGTAGTTTAAGTCCAATTACGTGCTATTAGTACATTTGCTCTTTGTTCCTGTGGCACATTAATTACATGTCTGGTATTCTGATAATTAACACAATTATACTCTTTATTTTCCCCTTTCGTTAGACAATATTCTTGCATTTTATTCAGATAAGTAATTTTCCGTAGGTAAAAGGAGCCAAATTATTATATATTAACAAAATCAAGCAATAGGTTTTTAAGCGAGCTTATACAGAGAAGTTCCAGCAGCGTTCTTCAGCAAAAAGAAAAGCAGATGCTGTCCTGTTGGGCTGCAGTCTATCTCAGAGACTTCTAAAAGGAAACCAAATTACAAGCCTCCAGTTGCGTATCCAGCGTTATAATCACTGGCTGCAGCAGCAGGGCCATAAGGACTGTACCAGTACACATGGCTCTTCCAGCAATGTCACCACCGCTGCTCAAAGGCTCGCTGTTACCAACATCTTTAATCTCCCACTGACATCCATGAAACTCAACGACTTTTAGCAAAAAAAGTTACAAAGGGTCAACCAAGATGGTTTACAATTGCACAGATCATCCACAAATGAACACTTACCGGATGTTCCAAAGAAATAGTAAAGAACAAACCAAAACAAAGCGCTCTTACTGCCGTAAGACAGTCAGGTGGGTAGATGTGACAATTGAGTAGGTATAGGTGTACTCCACAGACACCTCAAAGATTTGGTTTTTCCTCCGGGGCAAATTATTCTTCCTCTGAAAGGAAGTGACTGTTTCTCCATAGTTTTCTCTAAAAGCATACCTGAATCTCCCCTAGGTCTCATATGCTGCTATGGCTAAAAAAGCCCCACTGTGGAACGACAGATATCCAACAGTTTCCTTCTGTAGGTGCTTGTTTGGGAAAGGAGGAAAAGAAGGAGCAAAATATTATGTCTTCCTGCAACCGGGGAGGAACTTAGCAGAAGGTCGTTCAGCACTCCGTCCCCCAAATCCCTCGCGTCCAGATCTCCAGCGGGTCTGGCTGCGGTACAGCTCTGCGTGCCCGAAACCGGTGTCACCCCCCAAAACGAATGTCACTCGCTCCTTCCCAGAGACAGCGCTGGACATTCATTACTTACTGCTATCCCGTACAAGCGTTCGCAGTAAGGAGACCCGAGGCTTGTTTATGATGGCAAATTGCCTTTAAGTGTGCCTGCCTCCATTCCTGGGGGTTTTATTCCCCCCCCAACTGTACTGCTCTGCCTTCAAGTCCCTGGGGGAAGAAGAGAAATAAAACCTCAGCAGGCAAGTATTAGTGCTGAAAAAGCTTGCTCTGCCTTTCCTGAAAACACCATCTGGAATATTTTTTATTTTGAATGGTTGACTAGTAGACCAAAATTATCTAAAGGGCTCTCTGAAGACAGGGTTTTTTTTATGATTTCCTATACGGTCCAAAAACCACAACCACCCCCCAAAACTCACCTTAGAACCCAATTGTACTGACCCTATTCAGCGAGCACAGAGCTCTTGCCCTAAGTATTTGCAAAGGTAAGATTGTGAGACAGGACAGGGCTGCTGTGTTCTCTTCCTGATGACACCACGGACGTTCTGCCCACAGACACGGCCCTTAATCTCTCTGTGCCTCGTTTATCCTCTCTAATGCAACCTGCCTGTTCCACAAGGAGGGAGTAAGACTTCATTAACTGTTTGTAAAGTACTTTAAGATGCTGGGATGAAAGCCTCTCTAGAAATTCAGAGTATTATTTTCATTAAAAAGGCAGCATTTATAAATTCCCTGCTATTAAATTACCATATCATAAAGAACCAGTCCCAATTTCCAAACAAATCTTGAGGAGCACAAAGTCTGATCCTATTTTAAATACACTATGCGGTAAGACATATTCAGAACCAAGATTATTACACAAGAGCACAAACGTTATCATGATCCCTGCCTGACTCTTCATTGACTTTCACTCAGTATCCAGATTTATCTGTATTTTCTCGGGAACACATTTTGAGTAAAGATTGTAAACTCTTAACGCTACAGCCTAGAAGAAAGCTATCATGTTGAACTTTTTTTCTGGTATTCACGGCCTCGTTATTAAACTGTATTAAAAAAATTACAAAGGTACAGACTGCGAAGCTGCTTTTGTCTTTCCTGCCTAAACGCAGTTTCCTGAAAATATGCAACAGTTCCTAGAGCAATCGCTCATCCGCATCAAATGTTTAGTCTTCAGACTTGTGCTTGAAGTGGCTTTAGAACCTACGTAGGGCATGGAGAACTGGGAACAGTGGAATGCCAGAAAAAGAGATGATTCAATATTTGATTCTTTCCTTTTCCAGTCCTCGTAACCAGTCTAGGAAGCTGAAGTTCTACTACTACGCTACCACATGCACGCGAGAAGAGGAAGCTTGCATGTCCTCTTTTCCTCCGCGTGCTATTAGCAGACCAAATCGAATAATACCGAAGACAAGCAGGCACACCTCCGCTACAGGACAACCAGCACCGGTCCTCCCGTTGTCAAAACTCATTCTATTGACATTCTCACGAGGGCCACTGGAGGAAAGGTCAGCACAGAAACTAGCTTATGAAAGCCACTGCGGAGGAGCCTGTTAGGGTTAATTGTAGGCTCTTCATAGGTAAATGAAATAAAACTATCCTGCAGCAACTGAGAGACTCGAAAACCAGATGGCTCAAAAGACAGAGGGTCAGAACTCATTTTTCTTCTTCACCCCACATTGCCCAGATTTTCTCCAGAGCTCAGCCTTTTAAAAACAAGGCATTCTTAAACATTTGCCCACCTATATCTTTTAATAATGGTCTTAAAAAACCCAAATAAATAAAGGCCACTACGTTCAAGATATCCCTGGATCTTGAAGGCGTAATTTGAATTTTCATCATGCAATATTAGATTTCATATCATTACATGCAAGTGCCTCCTACTCCTGAGAAAACAGTGAACTGCACGGTGCTGTAAATGGGCCCAATCTTGCCGTCTCTGAAGCCGACGTGAACACTATCGCTTAGACGTGGAAAAATGCCATCAATTTTACTGAACGATTCTTCTGAGACAGAGTTCTAGTTGCCGTATTTTCCACACCACAGAGGTTTTTAAAGACAACAAAAATAAGCTAAAACCATGCCATTGTCCGTCTTGCAGTTGGCTTCAAGCAAACTGTTGCTCTTCCTCTACTTGTAGTATCTGACGTGAACTCCACTCCTGGCCTGCTCAAATTCATCACGTCTGGCAATGACAGTCTGCAGCTTGGCTAGACATTTTCCACATAGTCTCAAAGCGTTTCACACACTGATATATTAAAAGCTCACAAACCTCTGCAAGGCATGGTCAATACCTTTACTGTCTAGCTGCTGAAGAAAATGATGTATCATTTATGTATGTTCCTGTGTATCAGTCACAAAAAGCGTCTGGGACCATATTTAGAATTGATGCAGACGTCCCAATTTCTGAGGCTGTGTTTTAGCCACGTAAACTATCTCTGGTGCTTTAAAAACTCCTAGCTTCTTCCTAGCAGTGCCGTGGCTACTTAAGTTACAGCCTCATCAGACAAGAGTGCAGCTAAATCCTTTGTCATTTCACATATTTATTTCTATTCTGACAGATACCAGTTGTGACCCTTCCTTGCAGTAAGCCACTGCCCTCCTGGCCTTCACTCCAATTGCAGATTTGCTAATCACGTTTTGATCACCCACCCATCTAATCGCTGCCTGCCGCAAGCCACGGAGCCGGCCCTGTTTTCAGTGAAGAAGAGCATACCACGCAAATGCGACGCTTGTGTTCTCGTCCGTATGGAAGGGATCAGGGGATTAAGAGGAACAGTCAGCCCTGATTAATGCTGCCGAGCGAGCGAGAGCTCCTTGCCAGCAGCAGGGGCCGATTGCCTCCCCGTGGGGAGCTCCGAGGCAGACAGTCTCCCGACAAGGACGGGTCTGTCTTCTGTTTTTAAAGCGAGATGCCGCTTTCCATTGCGATTCTGCAATAGAAAGGAGGTTAAATGCTGACAGCAAACTGTCCTGGGGTGGGAAGGTTGCGTTAAAGAAGTGGAATAGTGTTCTGGGAATGTACTGAAGATAAACGGGGGTTTGTTTCTATCACCGACTCAGCCGCTGACCTACCACCAGTAGGAACACAGCGGAATCCCATTCAGTGGCTTTTGTGCAGGCTGAAGAGGTGTTATGAACATATTAACCTTAAAAGGGAGCCAGCAAAGAGCTGTATCGTCTGAACAAAGCAGGGAACAAATAAACACTCAGAGCTAAGGCTCACGTACCCAGCAGAACCAACATCACCACGCTTGGGACTCAGCACGGAGGTAAGGATGTCCCCCCCACCCCAACCAACGTAACATAGGTAAGTGAATCTGAGTGATTTGGAATAATTACCCCATCCCAACATGCGCTGCTTTAATGGATCCATTAGATTGTTAACTCCATGTTTCCCTCTGCTCAGTGAAGGAAGAGAAAACATTTCTAGTGAGTTCTTTTGTACAGGTTATGTGCCCACTTCTTGCATGGGATCAACTTCTGCTGGACCCAGCATGATTCTCAAAGACCACCCTACTACCTAGACAAACATTCAGCAGCCACGAACGTCCATTCCACCTGTACCTTTTAACAATTCCGGTTTTCTCTTGTTTTCTGTATGGACAATGAGGCTCTGATGTAAGACTTCTTACCTTTTCTCCCGCTGGTCTATCCACTGTTCTTCTGTGTCTGTCAAAAGCGGACCAGCTGAGTAGGTGGAACGACACGCTGCCTTCTGCAAAGCAAGCGGGGGGGGGGGGGGGACGGGACACGGGACTGTAAATCCCATGTTGTGTTAAACGGCTGAAGTACAGCGCTTTGCACTGCGTTCTAACAGCACACGGTTCTCCATGTTCGCTGCTGCTTCAACGATACGTTGACCATTGAGCGCAAGTAGAAAGCTAATGAGAAAGGCCTAGCAGCCTGTCTAGCAGCAGAGATGAGACAGGCCTAGCAGCCTGTCTGAAGCTCAGCTCACACAGGCAGCTTCGCGCAGGTCGAGGAAGAGCCGCTGGGAATGACCGGTGTCTGTGTAACGTTACGTTAAAATACAACTCAGGATAGGTCAAGTGTCTATTGACCCGATCTAAAAATGAGTCTGAGTGCCCAGTTTTCGCCGATTTGAACAGGAGGTATACGATGACAGCTAAAATTCCAGCGGCTCTGCAATGACCGAGGCCTCCTCAAACTGAGGAAGAGGCACAGGAGCGAGTCTTTCTGTGACACAGTAAACAGGATAAATGGGACAATGTGACATCTTTTCCATTTGTGAAAGCCATGATTTACGTACGAGATTATCATATGCCATTCTACAGTCCTAATCCTAGGCCCTGAAGTAACAGCTTAGCTTAGAGTTTTTGACCATTTTCTAAAGTCATGTCACTAGTAACCAGTGAGACCTCTCCAACAGAAAAGATACTTGAGCAATGAAGGGGAAAAAACCCTAGATGTTTGTAGAATAGCCTTTTTTTCAGTGAAAGGCACACAAAGCCACACATCATACACTAGATACGCACAAGAGAGTTCAGCGTTAGAACATCTTCATACCCTTTTCCCTCAAGCATCTCTGCTCCCTTTGCTGCCCAGCTCTCATTCTGCCTGACAGCTCCTTAATCACAGTATCTCTGTCACATGCATAAAATATTATTTAACCTCCAGCACAGAGGAAAATGCATTTATAACCTACTGGGTTTTCCCCTTTAATCTCTCCCTTTCCCCCCTTACTGCTCCCCCTCTCTTTTTAGTAGCTCTAAGCAAGAATGGTGCTAACAACCTTCATAAAGATTTATTCAGGTCCAGACAGGAACCGACTCTCTGCACTCTGTCAAGGTAAGAGACTAAAGAAACAACACACACGACCTCTTCTTTCCACCCGGGTGGCAGAACACACGATCCATCAGATCACAAAAGCAGCACGGCCTCTCCTGTGACGATGTCAGTAGGTGTCATTTGAGAATTACAGAACCAATTTAATTGTGGCTGAAGCTCAACTAAGTCACTACCCAATCCTGCAGACTGAACGTTGCTTATGATCCCTCAGTGATATCTATCTCATAGTACCTGTGTTTCAGAAGTATTTTTGTGGTTTTGCTCTCCAGCAACCTGACACAGTTGAACTTAATGTTCCTCCTGTCTGAGCTGCATGCAAGGTGTTGACTTTAAGCTCTAAGCACCACCAGGTCTAGGATCTTACTATGTCAAAGACCTCTTTTTCTGCGATCCATCTCACCAGTACTTAAGCCTCGGTGCTTTTTGGACAAATTCTCTATTTAAACCTCTAAGGACAGAGGAAAGGACGTTCTCTGTAGAAGGATATGAGCTGTGAATCTTCGCATACATAGCAGTGTCACCACGCTAGTCCACTATTTACTAGGGCAGGTACGTATCTGAGCGCTGCTGGTTTTGGTGTCTGCAAAACCCTTAGAAAGCCCTTCCTGTTTGTTACTGGTATGTAGTTAATCTAAACGCTTCTCGGTTAGCCAAGTCTTGCCTCCTCCTTTTGACAATGGCACAGAAAGCGAAAAGATTTCATTGAATTCCCTGCACTGCTCCAGTCCCCTGACATCTAGACTTTGCTACATTTAGAGATAAGAAGGGGCGGGGGGGGGAATCAAGTAAAAATGATCACATAGCTACACTAGCCAGGATAAGTCCAACTGTCCCGTTTCGTTTCAGAAGACTGTGACCTCAGGTCAAGGCCAGACTAAAAGAAAAGGCTCTAGTGTAGACCCATATGGTACAAGCAGCTAAGCATGCTGCAGAACCAGCATGCAGCACAGTTCCTTTTAGAGGGAGACTGTGAAGACTGGTGCTGCTGGCGAGGCAAGTCAAAAGCTTAAGATTCCGTCTAGTTTAATTACCATCTTTCTCCAGGCTCAAAGCAGCTTATGAGAATACAACAGTGAGGCAGAATCCTCCTCTTATGCTTCCACCTACAGAAATTCATCCATTCCTGACCTGCCCCTACCTTCCTCCTCACGCACACCAGAGATTTAGCAGAATCTAGCCATTAAAAAATAAACCATAAAATACAGAGTACAGACTATGTTGTGAACTGTTCTACTTGCAGGAGAAACTCCATGCCTAGCTGTGACCAGGCATCAGGCACACATGTCAGGCATTAACTGCAGACATCGATCAGGGACACATGGTTAACGTCTGTCTGCTCCAGGCACTTGCGATACATGACAAAAGACTGAAGGAAAACGCTTGGCTACCGCTGTCCATTCCAATCACGTTCAATGCAATTTACACTGTGCCCTCCGATTAGGAGGTCACTAGGAAAGCTGAAAATGGTTTACAGGGCATAGTCAGCAGCCACACAAGCTTCTACGCCATTCCACGATCAAGTAACTTCACGCATTCTCCTACTTCACGGGACAAACGTATGTACGTAATAAATAACATCCACAGCCGCTTTCTTCTGAAGTGGCATCCTTCCTTCGAAATCACGGAAACTTTCCATCCCTTCACGCAGTTGAAAAAACTCAAACCAAAACCCAAACCCATCAGTGACAAAGCAGCGAGACCATCGTGGTCTAACCCTACGCTATCAAGACAACAACTAGTTCCAGTGCCATACTCCCTCGCTTCTGTAGTTGAACACAGGGCTCCTGTGTGCAAACCAGGCATGATTAAGCTACGTTGCAGTTCCAGTCACAAGTTGCTCTGCAGTCTTGGACCACAATTATGCATTTAGCTTCTCTGAAGGAATAAAGGGCAGGAAACAAAAACAACTTTTGAGCTCTTGCGGCAGCTTAAACCCCCCGAGGCAGAACAGCTAGAGAGCAAGGTTTTGGAGCCACATTCTTATTCTGGTGTATCTCTACATCAAGCTTTTATGTGATCTTATATTATCCATGCTCATCTCGCAAAATTCCTCTAATTTGGGGAAAGATATTTTCAGAACAATCACCCTTGTTTCTTCCATCAGTCGGAATATTGCAAGCATCAGGTGAGGACCGAGTTACGGCCGTACCTGAGAAGAGCAGTACAATTACTTTCACCTCACCGCAAAATGGGAATGTTTTATGTGACAACATGTGGACTACAATGTAAACAGCAAACTCTGCACCCTTGAATAACTTGGCTATGATTTGTGTCTTCTGAAATTTGAAATTTGCTATACAAAAGCGATGCGCAGTGTAAGTAAACCACAGGGAACTAACTCTTCACTTGGGGCTAAAACCCTAACAGTGAAGCCAAGAAGGCTATTAGATACCTATCCAAACATACACCTAGCTAAATGGGTCCCTAATATTGCAAGAGTCTCCGCTCAGAATGCAGGTGTAACCTTAGGATTCAGCTCAACCAAGTAACAAGATTAATCAGAAGCATTTCACAACCTTGGGGAGAAAAAAAAAAAGTTCTTAACCACCTGGGTTACGGAGTGGGTAAAGGGCCTTTTCCTCTGGGGGGTCCAAAGAGCTCAGGTGCAGCGTAGCCATGGCATGCACGGCATGCACGACATGCACGACGTGGGGAGAGCGTGCTTCTACGCACTGGGCAAGCGTCTCCAGCTGCTCCCGGCAAGGGTAGAGACAGGATCATCTTCTGACCCTGCAGGGATCGCTGTATGCGTAACCGCATCCGGGAAGGGCGGCAAGAATCATCTAAGGTGAAAAACTAAAGAAAAGTAGAGGTGCATCAGTCCGCATCTGGGTTGGAGTTAGTATTGTAATTGCTAAACAAAGGCCTAAAGTTTATTTTCCGAGTTTCACAGGTCACAGATTAGCAAGGAGAGTTAACCTGGAAAATGTCAAGGCAGCAAAAGGCTCTGCGTGTATAACTATTTCATGCCGATACATGAGGCAGCTTGTAAGCAGGCCAGGTTCAAAAAGCTTAAAAAAAAAATTTCTCTTTTCCAAAATAAACAACCCCCAAAATGTAAGTGCTTCAGGCTACAAAGGAAACTAGCCAGGTTGTTTATAACATACTGCAGGAATTCTGCTTTGGGCAAATCAGCTGCAAAGAAAATTAAAGCAGAGCTCAGTAGGCGATTTCTTTTCTGTCTTTGTATGGGAACCTACTACAGTCTGACAGGGAATAGACCCAAGCTTCTCTCTTACCTGGGTAAGTAATGACAACGCTCCTCCCTGTTATACCGCGCTTTCATATCTGTAGAACTGGGAAAAGCCCAGTAATGAGGAGGCTTAAGGGAAACTGTAGTGCGAAGTGTTTGTACAGACTTGCTGTATTTCCCCAGCAAGCCTAGGGCAGACCTGGAAGAACCACCGCAGCAATCCAGGGACCCATTTACTGCAGCTCTGAAGAAGTCACAGATGCACAGGATACAAAATTTGCGGGACGCAAGCACTATAGCAAGCTGGTCATCTACACCTGCGGCTGCAAGAAAGAAGTCTGTGCAGCAAACGCCCATCAGCACTATGCCCGGCTCACGATTACCAACATTTGACACCTTTTAACACCTTTAAAATCTAGTTTTGTCCGAGGCCATTCATATTGCCTAAGTTTATTAAAATAATTCACCCAGGCCTAACTGACAGGATCCTTAACACTACTCTGTGGCAGAAGGTGAAATAAAACAAATGAAAACATTTCCCCTAAAAGAGATTAAAAAATACATTTTATTTCCTGTTGATGCTGTGACCAGGGAAGGATTTGCCCTGCACACAGCACACACCTCTGCAGCGCTGAGTAACAAATAGGTCCAGTTCCATTCGAGCGTCGAACAGGTTGATGCTGGGGCTAGACGTATACCGCGTTGCCGTCAGTTGATTTAAAAATCAACTGCATTCAGCAAATACCCCACCGAGGCAGCAACTGTGCAACACTTTAGTGCTCCTGTTACCCTTACACCTAAACCAACTACTCTGCAGTTTTAACAAAGCTTCTCAAAAGCTCTCTGTTAACGACTAAACTTTGGAACGCCTTGTTACTGATGAGTAACAGCGAGGAAGAGATGCTTACTCGCTAAGGGCTCTTTCTTTTGTAGAGACTGAACGCAACTGAAGATTTCGTAAACCTCCAGAAATTGTTCTCACTGCACTGTTGGTTTCTGCTGGTCCCAGCGCCCCGCAGCCTTTTTTGCTGTCAGCTCTGCCACACAGTCCTTTAGGAGGCAAGAGACCAAAAAGAAAGCTGAAGGACTGATCTTAAAGTAATCCGAATCACGCATTCCCCTCATTGCCCAGGCACTCGGTATGTCTTTCATAAAATAATTTCCAACGCTCATTACAAATATTTGATTCAAAGCTTTCAACTTTTGGCCTTTTTTTTTTTTTCCCCCCTCTTGCATTATAAAACACTGATAACTTTAGACATGGCACTGCTCTACTCTTGTAACAGATTCTCAATAGCTGTAGAAATTTATCCCACATATGACCCTGAAGTCTTATTTAGGATGATCTCTTCTGTAGGTGACAGAGGTCTTTGAATTTCATGGGCTATTTAATCTTTAGCCTTCACCAGAACTATTTGGGCTGCTGGCGAATTAGAAATACAGACCTTATGGAACTGAAACAGATTTAATGGTAAAAACTTGGTAGAATGGTAGAAACTTTCACACAGGCCACTGAACAGCCAAGAGAAGGAGACAACTTACAGTAACTACTTACCTTAGGTAGGAATAGGAATAAAAAAATCTGGAAAGCTCATTTTATTTTATCAGTGGTCCAGCTTCTTTCAGGCAATAGCTCCTTCCAAAGTGTTGCTGTGCCACCAGCTCCCATGTTCTGTTAACTCCAGGGTTTATTTTAAGACCTGGGAGAATCAATCTAAAGGCCTATGTGAATGCTGGAGTCTCATTTTCATTTACAATGGGCCATGCTCACAGACACAATGGCCTCCCAACAATTACAGCAATTGCTACCCATCTGGAGAGCGATGAGAGGAGTATGGGATTCAGCTCTAAATCTTTTCCTCAAGCTCTGGAAAACACGGTGTGTTAGGAGAGGCAGATGATAAGCTTGGTAAGAGAAGTACAACAGCACATTTTGAATATCTAAAGGAACATGGCTCCCAAAAAGACCACCCAAAGGATGTCTGCATTTTTGGAAGATGCCCCTAAAGCTTTTACGCTCCCTTACCGATGCCTTAAGCACTATTTGGTTGTAGTTGAACTATACAGCCTTTTCTCTTTACAAATGTATTTCAGTTTAGATCTATACTCACCTCTGACCTCTAAAACATTGGATTTCTTATTTTTATTAGTAATGGTTTGCTTTAGAAGGCAAAAGCACAAAGGTGAAGCTAGAGAAATTTGCACGTACAATAAACAAGTCAACCATGCTGATGTGGCTCTGTGCGGGTTTCTCTACCTCCCGATTAATCCAGGCTCCGCAGTGGTAAAAGGGATTTAGTTTTCAGAGCAAGATGATAAATACTTAGAAACATAATTCAAGGGGAATACTGGAAAGCCCTCTTTTCCACTACTTTCTCCCTGATTTATATATGAATTCTTTGTTACAAATCTTCCGGCTCTGGTTTAAAGTTAAGAAATCACCAGTGGGGAGGGGGACAGCACGCAGGTAACAAAGCAAACACACATATTCTCAAGAGACTACATCTCCTCCAGTTTCTGAATCCCAAATCATGATGTTGTACAACACATTGCCTTTTCTCAATATATCCTTCTCAACATATTACTCAAGACTCCAAGTTTGGAAGTCTTCCACAAAGGCGAAGCAAGTATTTTCCATTTGCCGGTTTAACAGTATAATAAATCAATAAGAAACAAGAGTAGCTATTAAAAACTGTATTTCCCCCCCCAACAGTTACATTTTTAGTGAAAAGATTAAACCACATAAACACTTCACTTTTCTCCTTGAAAAGATTTAACAGCTCAGAAATGCCATAGATACACATGGAGGATGCATGTTAGCTTGACAATGACAGGCCACCACAATCCAGCCCATTCATTCCAGCCAGCAGCCAGAAACACACGTATCCCCTTAAATTAACCCTTTAAGGGCTGCCCCCCCTTTGCACCAAAGTGAAACTTAAAGTGCCTCTCAGGCAAGCAGGTCAAAATTTAAAGAATCTTTTGGGCTCATTCCTGGTTTATTTTAATAAAGAAATTCCTTATCTGGCCCCAACAAACAGGGGTAAAAGATTTACTTTCACATTGAACTTTACAAAGCTGCAACTGAATCAAAAGGATCTTTTTCATAAAAAGATGTACAGTTGTTCCCATTACACAGTATTTATTTGCTCAAGATAATTTCCCTCCTTGTGCTCACAAGTCCGTTCTTCCTTTCGCATACATTCCATGGTTTCTCTCAAGCTTTTTCCCCATTTTGAGACCATAACAGGATCCTGTCATCGTAATCTCTTGCCATGAAAACGGTCGTGTTGTCACAGTCAGATTCTGGCATCGTTACTTCAGATAATTAACCACCATATGAAAGGAACCAGGAACAGGTGAATAGAGTTCTGCTTTAATAGATTTTGAAACATCTTAAAGTCAGTGCAACCCACAGGAAAATCTAGAAGTATTGTAAAAATGACCTGCACATATGAGAGGAAGTGAAGTGCTAGGTTTTAGGCAGCAGTGCTAGAAGTTTTATGTGCAGATTCCTGAACAGTCAGTGCACTTCGGGAATTTCACTGCAGGTTTTTCAGTTTTTTAAATGCGCGCGTGTGCGTGTTAAGGCCCTGCAACTACTGAGAGAGTAAACCTGAGAGTGTCACCTGTACACTCACTACTGGACAGCTTAATGCAGTGCTACTGCCTCTTGGAACAGTGCCTAACGAAAAGGGTATTACCTCAGGGACCAGATAATTTCCATGTCACTGAACAGCTGCAAGGAGCCAAACTACATGCAATTTTTCAAGTGACTAGAAACTTAGTTTATTAAAGCCCAGTGCAAGTTGGATTTAAGTTAACGATCATTAATTTTTCCTTATGTGAGAGCTAGTCTTGTGCAGCAGTTAAAGGGTTAAAGTGGAACTATATGTAGTCTTTTAAACAAGTTCACATACTCTCTATACAAATTTGGCAAATTCATGTCACAGCCATAGATCTCATTCTTGCAATTCCTGCAAAATATCTACAGCTCCTCTGTCAGAAGCAAAGAGAGAAGCCACCTGAACAGCCAGGTCTACCAGGAGTTCATAGTACAGCCCACACCGTAGCACAGAACGGCTGGTGATCTCCGTGTTCCAGCTTCAACAGGTAGACTTATTGAACTAAATATGCTTTCGACACATGCTCCCAAAAGAGCTTGAGGCCACAGAGCAGATGAGTATGGAAAAACTGATTGCATCGGAAACACTGCAGCCAACAGGAAATCAAAAACATGATTTCAAAGCCAATCAAAGAAAACAAACCAAACCCCAAAAAGCAAGCATTTATATGAGTGTAGATGTAATAAATATCGCAAAGCACATTTGTCTTTTTCCCCCCAAGTCAGTAAGTATAAAGAAATAACCAATGCACCAAAACATCAGCTTTCTGCAATGAAAATGTAGAAGTCAGCAAAATACCTGCAAGCCAACGGAAGAGAAAGCATTTGCATTGTCAAGCAATCACAAGTTGCTTCCAGTTCTACGCAGCCAAACCAAACCCTCTTCAAATTCACAAGTTTGACCTAAATAAGCACCACAGCGTGAAAAGCTTCTAAAGAAGTAGGATGTCAACAGACTTTCTTTAAAATATAAAATAAAATGCGAGAGAAAAGGTTTTCATTGGTCAAGTTTGGAAAATTGTCTTCCTTTAGCCAATCACAGCCTGTCCCTTTGAGCCAATCAAAACTACACCGTTAGGTTTGTCCTTAATTAACACAGCCCAGCTGAGTAGCAAAAACTTACAGGAATAGACGGCTGTGAGATGCGTTCTGAGGGTTGGGCAAAGGGAAACAAAATTACAAAGGAGAAGGAATACCAAGGGACAATTAGGGTGTGCAAAGGAACTTATTAACGCTCAGCCATCCTCCTCTCTCTTCACAATCTCACTGTCCTCTCCAGTTCTGTGTTGTTCAGGTATCCTGTAGTTACTGCCTTCTGTCTTCTGTCTCTGATCTGGAAAATGCCATCACAACGTCCTCAGCACCTGTAATAACAATGGATACAGGAAAATGTGCACCATAATTACTTCCTTTAAAGAACAGCGGATAGATGCAGTACCCAAACTGCCATTCTACACGTCCATAAAATCAATAGGAAAGGAAAAAGAGGACAGAACGAAGAGAAAGCTGTGTTTTCTTACTTTTCTGGGACTGGAACCTGAAGCGGTCTAAACATTTCAACAGTAGATTTAAAACATTCCTTTGCAAGCCTAAGGAAATCAGTTTATTTTTAAAGAAAACCAACAATTCCTTGCTTTTGCATATTTATAAGAAGCAAGCCTCAAAAAAAAAAAATCATAGGATTGCCACCGCAGGCACGTAGAGATAATCTGCCCTCCCTCTCCCCAAACTCTGGCACTGCGTAAGAGAGTTACTGAGCTTCTCTGAAGTATGAGGATCTCCACTATTCAATAAAACTTGTACTGCCCTATGCATCACACTGCCCTTTTTAAGTGACATTTAGCTATTCTTTAGTTTATCTTTACATCTAGATATTCATTACTCTCTGCTTTGAAGAATAAAAATTGTTTTAATAGGTCAGCTGAAAGGTTTTTGTTCCTCACCCCGAAAAATCGCTTAAACACCCTTTATCAACTAACATGTCTTGAAAATGTTCCATTCTCTAATGGAAGTGCAGTATTTTCTTTCAAACTGAAGGCTTCCATTTGCCCAGGGAACAGATACAGATTTGCTAAGTAATGCTTTTATCACTAGCTTGAAGAAATCTTTTCCAGAAGAATTCAGTGTGTGGACTTTCTCAGTTACTGGATTTTTTTTTCCCCCCAATTGAGGTAGTTACCATCAAAACTCACGTCCCCTAAGCACAGAAAGATGTTATTACCTTCCTAGAAACATCTCCAAGTCTTTGCAAACTTGTGTGGTCTTTCAAGCGGGCATTTATAGTAGAAAGACCTGAATGGCTTGAGAATCATATCTGATAGAGGCTTGTAAAGAACAATCCATCCTAAGCTCTCATTCTTCAAAAGGATACCTTGAGATCTTCAGAAAAAAAACCTGCTCTCTGGACTTCCTAACTATAAAGCGTGGCCTAACAGGCACTTAAAGAGAAATGTCTTCAGGACAATATGGAAATAAAGATACATCATACAGTAGTGTCAAAGCAGTGGTTTAAATCAATATCTCTAGTCTAGACAAGAACCAGAAAACAACCCCGAAGGGCTGAGTGCAATATTTTTAACTTCTGGTAAAAATCTGATCCCCAAGAAAGTCAGATAAAAGTAAATGCTTTCTTTCATCTGTAGATCCTCTAACAGCATTTATCTAACGGATTAGAAAATACGATGAATCCTCCAGTCACTGTCTATATAATTTCTAAAAATTATTTCCTCCCTTCAAATGATCCTAAGTGTTTAAGTGCAACAGATGACTCACAATGACCATTTTGGCCTTCATTAATTAATTCAGTCTGCTTGGGATAATTTTGCTTAACAAGTTTTTCTTCAAAGCTTCTATTAAAGGATTAGAGAACAAAGTAGGAAATGCCAAAAGCAACACTGACTGCCTGTCCCGTTCCGGTAACCGATCAGCTCTACAGAATTCTCTTACTGGGGTTTGGAAAGTTCAAATTCAACTCGGATGGAGCATTGGCATGTAAAAAATTCTCAGCCTTTTACTTGAAGCATATCAAGAAGCAGATTTCAGCTTTGTGCCCCAAGCAACTTCTGCCTATACACCTGCACACAAGGTAAAAGAAAGAGGACTCATAAAAATTCCTCATCTGATATACTTAAATGAACTGCATTTCTCAGTCATCTGATTTGCTCTTTAGTTGCAATACAGAAGGAAAAGTGGTCAAAAAACGGGGGAGAAGAGAAGGTTGTAAATTCCCCTTGCTAATATCCTTAAAAACTAAATCAGTGCTTATGAAACGCAACTACACTTATTTTTACACTTCACAATTTATTTGTCATATGTACTCAAAGGAGGAAATATTAAGGACCAAGCAGTAGTTTGTTTTTCATACGTAGGACCCCTATCTTATAGAACTACATCAAAAACTGCTCTGATGCACCCTCTTGCCAACACTCAGAAGCCCTGCAGTCATCTCCCTTTTCATCTCCTCCACAAACTGTTTTTTCCTTGATCAAAACATAAATCATACATAGCGCTAGGATCCAGCTCTGAATTAACATGTTGCCATGTTGATTTTTATTTTTTTTTAAGTGCATCAGAACCACTAGCCTCTACAAAAAGAAGGATTTTTATTTGCAAGGATTCTGAAAAACACTTCCATGCTAAAAAGAGGAGGGAGTAACAACACTCAGAAGCATTAAGAAAGCAAGCGGACATAAAGCACAACCTCTGCCACTGCATTTTACACGCATCCGCTTTAAGTCGCGGAGGCTTTGCTGCGCACGTCCAGAGCAGCTGGAGTAGCCTAGCAACTGCGAAGTCGCAGATGACATCACATCAGCACAAGAGAGGAGCTGGATTACTTAACAGATGTTGGTTGTTTTCCTGGGGTCCCCCCTTTCTACAGTCTAAATTATATATATATATATATATAAAAAAATAAAAAATTCTTACAAGCACCCTGACAAGTTTCACGCAGAAAAGGACATTTCCTTCCCGATACTCATGCAACCCCACAAACGCACAGGTCAATATTTCTGCCTGTCCCGAACAATTCCGGCTTCCAGCACGGTCCCTGTGCGCAGCCTCCCGTGTCCAGCACGCGGCCGTTTAGGACACGCGATGAGCAGAAAGAGCTTTGGGCACAAAGGGCGCTGGGAACTCTGCAGTTCATTTTGGCTTTCGCAGTCAGAACAGCTATCGCTGAAGAGCGGGTTCACACTCCGCTAGCTCCTGTTCGACTTTTCTAGGCCCACCTGGCACAGCTTCAACACCAGCGTCGCTGTCAATATGAATTTCTGACAACTTGCCGTTTGCCCGGACTTTGAATAGGAAAAGAGAAGGGAGTACAAGAAATACAGCTTGTCAATACAACAGGAAAACAGAAAAAGCCACATTTTAAAACAGTGTTCGATTTGGAGGAAAAAGCAAGAGTACAATAAAGAATACAGTGTAAAAGCGTGGAAAATGCTTGAATACCTCTAGTATTACTGAATTCTTATCATGTGCGTCCTAAAGGAAGAAGTAGAACAGTGGAGGGAGAATGGGTCTAGAATTCAAGGTTTCGGTCTTTCACAGCCAAAGCTAACTGCACGGCCAGCGCGCAGTACCCTTGTCTTACCACCGACGTAATTACGATAACTACAGTCTTCAAGTTACCTGAATTCGTGAACAAAGTGCATGTCTTTTTGGGTTTTTTATCGTAACATCATCAAGAAGCATGCTCCCTCTCTGATGTTCTTTAGCACTTCATAATACGTAGTTTCCCATATGGTACTTTTTAATTAAGATGGGCAATCAGTACAAGAACCAAGGTGGGTAAACAAGTCGTTAAGGAAAGATTATGAATTGTGGTTGAAAGGATAATCATTGGGCTGAAAAGGAGGTCACGACTGCGCTTTCTCAACGGTTTGCCTTTGCATCAGTTTTACTTAATACTTTCATAAATGATCCTGGAACAGAAAAGTAGTCATACACTAATGGAAATCTGATGGCAATACAAAGTTAGAAAGTTCCGCCAAAACACCAGAGAGCAGCAAAACAATATACAGGAACGAACAGGATCGCAGTGAAGACCAGAGGAGACAAATGGGGTTTAGCTATTCATTTTAGAAAGGAAGAAAAAAAAAAAAAAAAGATAATGATTAGAAGTGATATATTTCTGTGTCTCACGGTACAGTTTTAAACAAGATTCGTAAAGAATGGATTTTATACACAATTCTGAACAGTTTTATTTCCTGCTCCCTCCTCAGTTCCTTTTGTTATTTGGTAGAGCTGCCGATGTTTTCATTTGCAGGAATTATATGCAACCCAGCATTTGCAAGAGCCTCAGGCAATTGCCTTTAAAAAGACAATTTGATCTATCAAATAAAAGATAATAATACCTTCCAGGTAGACAAGTAAGTGGGTGGGTAACCTAAGGGCACAATACCCAACAGAACAACATCTTGCAGGAAAGACTCAAGCCTATGCTGATTTCTTTTATTTCCACATTAAAGATTCAATTTTATCCTTAGTGAGGTGATACGTTATTACAAAGAGGAAGACATCCTTTGTCCAAACAACAGCAGCCACGTAGAAAGCCCTTGCAGGCTATCAAATCTGATGCTAGCATGAACGGGACCATCTACTTCAGACCAAACCCAATGGTTCCCAACGTCAGCCCAGTCACTTGCAATGCACGTATCGCTGCCCGCTGGGTTTTGCACCCCATGGCCTTATTTTATATCCACTAACAAAAGAGACAGTTCATTATTTATTCAGGACTTCTCCATTGTTCACGAGTGTTGTCCCTGTCAGACTGTAGTCACTGCTAGACTACACGAGCACCCTGACTCTTGACTGGGATATAAAAGGCAATAGTATTTCCCAGATGCGAAACCAGTTTGTTCAGGGGACTGGCAAAAAGGGAAGACACCTTCATGTCCATAAGCCGAGTAGTTAGTTATAATATACCAATGCCACAACCTCTCGAAGGGCAGTAAGTCCGACTGGTTTTAGCTGAGCATTTCAATGATCTGAAAACAGAATGGAAAACTTCTCTGCTGAACTCGAGTAAGGGCAAGAGCACAAGTACGCAGACGAAAGAGATACTCTGATCAGTGCTTTCAACCTTCCAGAAGCCACTTACAGAGCATTATTATTTCTGAAGACGTCCTGTAGCAAAAAAACCTGGGTGACATTTGTCCAGAAAAAGGTCATCTACATCCACAGTTCTCAGCACAAAAGCAGGTTTTGTTCAAGTCCAGACCTACAGCCCAAACTATCCAGAGCTAAGTGAAACCAATCTAACAAGTCTGCTCATTAAGCAATTCTACAGCCGCCTGTGCTCATGTACAAACACAAACATTTCCAGAGAATAGAGCAGGGGTTTCTATGGGGTGAAAGGAAAGCAGGGATTAAAGTACTAGTGAATAGAGCTTCTGCTGCGGTCCCACTTGGCTCCCACAACGGATGTTTTCTTTCTAATTAAGTAAAAAAAAAAAAAATAATGTAAAAAGCAGAGCACAGGTTATAAAGTTACGCTGCACATTGCCAAAAGCCTGCAACTAAGACAATAGGACGGTGAACCATGTTTACTTTTAGCATATCCTTCACTGAGCTTTGCACTTCCAGTAATTAATGTATAGAACAATGAAAAAGGCACGCTTATACCTGACCTTCTACATTCTATACATATGACTTCTCTCTCCACAGCTGTCCCTTTCTGGGCGCACGCTTCTACACTGAAATGGAGACTTACATATACCAAACAAAATATTCCCTATCTTCTTTCATGAGCAAAGCATTAATTGCCACAAACTTTCAGACATGCAAATACTTCTCCCACTTCTTCTGCCTTACACTTTCCTATCGTCATCCTTCCTACAAATTAACAATAGTTAGCTGGTAGGCCTATATCCTATCTTACAGAATCACAGAATCATATAGGTTGGAAAAGACCTTTAAGATCATGGAGTCCAACCGTAAACCTAACACTGCCAAGCCCACCACTACACCATGTCCCTGAGCACCTCATCCAAACGGCTCTTAAACACCTCCAGGGATGGGGACTCAACCCCTTCCCTGGGCAGCCTGTTCCAATGCTGGACAACCCTTTCGGTGAAGTAAAATTTCCTAATATCCAGTCTAAACCTCCCCTGGCGCAACTTGAGGCCATTTCCTCTCATCCTATCACTTGTGACCTGGGAGAAGAGACCGACCCCACCTCTCTACAGCCTCCCTTCAGCTTTAGAAAGCAACAGTGACAGTCTTACCCCACTAACTTTCAAAAAAATCCTGCTGCAATCATGTTCGAACTGCAGTTGTTTGGATTGCTGAATTTAGTAGTTCTTTTACACCACTGGGGCTTCAGCCTTCGCAAGCCAAGATGATCTGAAGGTCAAATGACTTCACCGCACAGCAGTAAAGACCGTAGATGGCCACTGAGCTCAGCACGTGCAACCGCTAATCAGTTCACCTAAGTTTCAGAAAATTTCACAGAGATGACTGAAGCTAACGCTTTCCACAGCACGTACTCAGCTACAGTGACATCAAGCCAGTGGGGTACAAGCTGGATTAAAACCACGCTACCTCAACACAAAGGAAGATGCTACCTGACCCATCTAACAGCTGCTATTTCCAAGGGTTCTTTGAATGAGGAATAGATACACACACCTGATTTGTTTGTAGTCACCAGCAAAATGAATGAAAAGCCTTTAGAGATCAGGTTAAGCCTGTCATGAATTTCTGAAGGCTGTCAAATAAAAAAAAAATTTCTTTACTTCCCTCAAGATCTTTGTATACACACATTTCTTCAATCACCTTCCAGCAACTATCTTCTAAACATTAACTTTCTTCCGAAATTCCCAGTATTAGCATCCTAGTCTGGCGTTCTAAAAATACAACCTGCACTGCCGAGAGGAGGAGCACATTAAAACAAGCACCGTGTTCCAAGAGTAAAACTACACTGAGAAGAGCTCTGTCTCCGTTTCTCCACCACTATCTGATATTTCACGAGCATGCCCCCCCCCTTCCTAACTCCACAAGCAGCCTGGGTTCATTTTTAATGCCCTGCCATCCCGAGAATGCACCTAACCTCGCCAAGGCATGCGTTTGCATCTCAGCTTTGCCCTCCCCAAGGGACCAGCTTTCTTCAAGAGCCAGCATGACGCTCCTGTTGCTATAGGAACAAAAGAGCTGTAATCACCAAGGTCTCAGTATAATTCACATATCACGCTTACGAGCTGCACAGCTTCCATTTACAGATTTGCCAGAGCCGCGGCTCAAGAAAGCCAAGCGCCAGCCTGCCGTTGAGAGATGTAAGCAACTGGGAAACAGGAAACACGTTTTTTATGCAGGAGATGCTTCTGTGCATATAACTTCCTGAGAGGCATTTTGCTTGTATTAAAAATACGTGAGAAAGCCTTAATTTCATCATTTCAAGCTCAAGAAACCTAATGAGTCTGAGCTGCGTTAGTTCTTGCTGCAATGCAGGGAAGACGACTAATATGTTAATATTGCAAAACAGCGCATGATTATACCAACTCCCTAGCATATAGACTGCTTGGACAGAGACGCCTTTGGGTTCCTCAGTTATTCCTGGAGCCATAAAAACAAAACAACAAACAACCCACGGGTGTCAGCTAAAAAGCTTCTTGAGTAAAGAAAAATGCCCTATATTTTGCACTTTCATGTAGGTGTTAACAACATTACAGCAATGATCGAAAAATAAAATGGTTATAAAAAAATGTGAGCATGACATTAATGTTGAGTCTCTTAATTAATACTAAATTTAAGTATTAAATACTTCAGCTTAGAGTTTTATAACTGCTGTTCAGGCTTTTCTGGGTTACCGAGATCTCATCCCCTCTGCAGTTCACCTTTCACTAGATTAATAAAGTATTTTTAATACATCAGATAAGCCTCATTAAGTGTCACGGATACAACACAACTGTCTGGATCAGCTGAAGAAGAGGATGGGTGAACAGCCCAAAGTCTTAATAAAAATAGCTAAAATGTCAAGCTATGAACAGAATCCAGGCATCTGAACGGCCTAAACGTTCCTTGCTCTCGGTGGACTGTAGCCCGTGTTAGGGGACCAGCACCTCCAGAGAAGTCTATCGCAGCCAACGGACGGAGGGACTAAGCACTTCTGGAGATTCTGGAATACACTGAAAAGAAAGGGCAAATAGAGCTGGAATTAAAAAAAAAAAAAAAAAGACTATTTTAAGACTGGAGTACATGTTCTGGTCATTGCAGATCCCTTCACAGATCTGTTGCTCTAACATAAGTTGCGGCTATGATTGTAAAGAGTTCAGAACACATACTAGAAAGATTTGCACTATTTTCCATTTGGTATCTGCTACAGCACACTAGAGAGCCCTGGACATAACGTCATTATTACCTGATTTACACAAAGATACTCAGTAACGCAACCAGAATAACTTTGAACTTCCCGGCAGGAAAACAAGATTCACTTCAACAGGATACAACGTAGATGCTTCAAGAGCGAAGGTGTTCCAAACGCGCATTTCAAACGTAAAAGGAGATCTGTAAATAATCCTAAAACACAGTGATTTTGTACATCTGAACTGATGAGTTCCTTTTGAAAGCAAGACGGGAAATAAAAAGATCAAGAGTTTAATTTCTCCTTTTCCTATAAAAATAAGCACAAACCGACTGGGAGTCTTAAGACTTCAGGCTTGCTTAAAAATTACAGAGGTACTCTAAGATGCTTCTTGATCAAAATTAGCATTTAACTTCTATTGCTGAACCCCAAGACAGTAAGCAGAGTATCACGGAGGAACTTTAAATGTCAGTGACGCTGTTATTAACGGTGGCTCACTGAAGGTTTGCGGCACAAGCGCTCGAGCCCAGCAGGGACAAGCGTACACTTCTTTCTTCACCGCACTGTCACATTGCTGCAAAGATACATTGGACAGCCAGGTTGCAGTGACTCCCTGTGGTCAAACAAACAGGCTCAACAGAGCAGCTGACAGATCTTTATCCGAATCCATAGCAGGGAGGACCGTAGGATGATAAGCCCAGCAGCCCTGCCTCAGGTAATTACTATGAGGCCACCAGCCAGCTGTTCTAAGGCAGTATTTCATGGATGCACAACAAAGAAAAGCATAAAAATTGTAATGGAGACTGTGATACGCTTACAAAATTCTAGACCATCCATCCTCTCTATTCTTCTCAAAAAAACCCCCACCAAAACAAAAACCAAACCACTCCCCCCCCCCCCCACCAACCAAACCAAACCAAACCAACAAAGCACGACCTTCCTGTAATTCTGGAGCCAGACTACAGAATTTTAAGTGACAGACAAAAATTTGCTTATAGAGTGCTAAGGCCAAGAATGTCGTTCCCTTTTTTGGAACAAAATGGGGGTATGAAATCAGCTTGCTGCCTTTTGTGTGCCTGCCGGAGGAAAATGACTCTAAAGATAGGTCTGGGACAAGTTAGGCTGAGAGCAATCTGTCCTACTATTGAAGAAAAGATTGTGAAACCACTAACATACCAACCCTTTGTAAGTTACTCCTTAAATAACACACCTTTTAGTTGTTGGGTAAGGCAAGTTGCATAAAGGGGGGGGAAAAAAAAAATCCTCCAGAGGCGTTTCAATGAAAACAGCAGAAAAGTAGGGAAGAACATTCCTTCAAGCAATCTTGAAGAGCACAAAACATTTAAGTTCCTCAGCGTGTGGCCTTGGGCCGGGGTTTTTCAGCACCAGGTAATGCCATCTAGTGGAGATGGAATCTCCCTTAAGATGGCAAATTGGACACCTATGCAATTTGTATTCCCCGTTTCCAATACTTTCATAACCGACCCCTCCTGTTTCACCAACACGAGGATATAGCAAAAGGTACAGACAGACGGCAAGGATCGCTGCCGCGTGAGCCACCGCACCCAAGAGCAAAGAGCAACATTATCATAACTGTTAGAAATCTAGAGAGATTTCTAAGGAAATCAAAGTCCTGAGCAATAAATTACAGTTGCTTAGGTCTATACAGCACACTAGAGCTTCATCTTTCTCCAAAGGAAAAAGTATTTGGCTAGGTTTCCTCATTTTCATTTGTTCTTCATGCTATTCAATACTTAATTTGGAGAGATGGCATATCTGAATATATAAAGAACTAACATCCTTTCCCACTTCTCTAAATGTTTAACTATTTACTATCTTTGTTCTTTTTTTCCCCCCTACCAAGAAAAATCTTAACGGTCAGACCACCAGCTTAATTCTAATTTGGGAGGATGGAAGGTAGATTGTGGGGTCAAATCTCCCAGGAAAGACAGCAGCGTCTCGGATGAGCTCAAAGCAAGCATCGACGGGGAGGACTTCACTTCCCTGTGGACAAAGTTTTAAGAATTTTCAAGGACTTTGAGAAAATGATGACAGAGAAATCAGCTAGCATCCGTTCAAACAGGGGACAAAGACAACTTCTTGACCAACGTACGAAGCTCTCGCATTTCCTGTATTGCACGATTAGTGACTCCACAAGCAGACTAAGTAACTGTTGATCTCTCTTTTGATTACATTTAAAAGTTATGTCAAAATTCAATTTTTTGAGCCTCCAAAGCCCTCTGCAAAGTGAGACAAATACAATTTTACAGATAATAAAACCAGACAGTTTAGAGAAGAAAGTTACATCAAGCTGTGCAGGAGTGCAGCTGCACAAACTATCTGCGTCCCCTGGCTGGACTTCTGTTTTTATTCTCTCTTCTTTGCCAAAGCGCAGGTAATTCAGCATATATTTTCAGTGTGAGAAATGTAACTACTTTAGGGATAACGCTGAAAAACGCCAACTGCAAGTAAGACAGTCTTTCCTAACTGAGTATGTCTACCTCAGCTTTTGACGAGAAACTGGCAAATTTTCACTTTAGACTGGCAGACAAGTTTAAGAATTCCGAGCCAAAATATACAAGTATATCTATCTCCATCAATCCCCCAGCTATGTAAGGAATGAACACACAGGCTTAAAACTGAAGAGCAAGTTTGGGCAGGTTGTGTTTCTAATAGTTTTTTAAATGTCTTAGATCTATATTAAATTTCTGCTCAACTCGGTTCTTTCTGGCATATGAGTCTTACAATTTTCCTTCAATACCAAATCCTACGTTATGAATGTGATCTGGCATGAGGCCTGTGAAAGGGAGGGGAAAAAAAATTCAGAAAGTAACATTCAGGTTCAGAAGAGATGAGCAGATTCAGAGTAGTGCCACAGAATTGTTTACCAAGACTTCTGCAAAGAACTCACAAAAGCAACACGTACTTCATCCCCTTAATGGGAATCTAACCAAACCAAAGCAGATTTGTAAACTTATTTCATGTCTACTGCCCCTGTCCGGGAATAAATTACCTTGTGCAAATTAAAGAAATGCAATGGGAAGCAAATTCCTCCTACTGCTAAACTTTCCCTCTTGCTCTGCTGAAACAGTAATATTGCACTTCACTTCCACATTCATGGAAATGTGAAAACCAAAAGAAGGTGTTAGATGATTCCATTTTATTTTGTGAGAAAAGTGTTATCAAGCAACTAGAGTCATAGTAACTAAATTATCATACGCATAACAAATTGCCTTTGTACCTTAGAAAGCTGTATCTACTTTACATTTTATTTTGTTATAAAACTCCCAGTTTGAGTTGAGGCGTACAAAGAACGTGCTTGTCACCCCCAGTCTTGCTCCTTTATAAGCACAGATATCCAGTTTCAGAATAAATATAAAAATTTAGGTGAAAGTCATCTTATGCAGAGGATCCATACTGAATACAGTAAGACACATTCAGAAAGAGAGGGACCTATGCATTCCTGAATTTAACTTCACCTATAGCAAAAAAATCAGTCAGGTTAAAATTTATTTCTATTTAATGTATTACATAGAGTAGGAAACGGTATACATGCATTTAGTTCACAGGACTTTGGCCATCAACGTTTTGAGTTCTCATGAAGAGTAAGATGTTTAACAATGCTCTTCATCCTAACGAATCTTAGGTATGGCCAAGACTGACTTTACCTGCTAACATAAAACCACCTGTCGAACAGTACCCTAGTTCTCTTCCAAAGACTACAGCAGGCACTGACTTGCATATCCCAGATTGCAAGATGGGTTTAAGAAGGTGGCACATTGTTACAGAAATACAGGAACCTCCATTTGGTATTTTTCTGAGAGCGTTCTCACAGATTAAATAAACACAAGGCAAACAAATCCAGTACTCACCCTGATCAATGGAGTGTTGAGGAAGCTGGCTAAGTTGGCTATTCACTACACCTGCGTACGTGCGCAAGAACTCCTCTTCGCTAGCAGTCAGCTGGAAATGTGCGGAGGCAGCCAGCAAAAAGAAAAATGAAGAAAGACTGAAGATATTATCTCCCACTTCCCAATAAGAAACATCACAGTTGCCTCTATTCTACTCTTGAAAAGTTTAATCAACTGTTATTTGTGCAAACTATGCCATCAGCAAGGACACAGCAGCAGACTGGTACAGCATGCATTCATGGAGAGATTCAAAGCCAACCTTGAAACAGTTGCTTTATTTTGCTGGTTTTCCAATCATGAAAAACTTTACTGTATATAGAGAAATGATCAGATGCTCAGATTTAGTTTCAGGCATCACAAGCCTCGTAATATTTAAGCAAAAATCAATTGTGTTTAAGTGCCGACAACGGTTAAATCAATGACGGCTAAAACAATTCAGTGATAAAACCAGACCATCGCCTGCCCATCTCAGCAAGCCCTATGCCAGTTACTACAAAATTGCCTAGAAAGGCACAAAATACGGGCTATGACAGTGCATCTTACATTTGATCCCATCTTCCTCAGCATGAGCAGGACTCTCACTTTCTGCTGAATATACATCTCCTCCGGACTCTTTCCGGGGACGCCCTCACGGTTCATTCCCCTCCTGCCAGCTCCTGGATTTCCTGAAGATACAAGATCAGAAAAAGACAAACTAATGGTAATGGGGTATAATTGGAAATTGAACTTTTCCTATTATTCCTAACTACCTGTTTTTCACCAGCGGGCAGACCACTTAATAGCCTGGGAGAGTAAGGAATCACACGCTTCATCAGAGAAATCCTTAAAAATTTGAACAGCTAAATTGGGCCTTACATATGCAACTCAAACATTGAAAGAGGCTGATGTTCACATCCCTACTCGCTCATTATCTGTTGTTACATTACTGCATGAGTAGAAAAAGAGAATTCTAACAACTAGATGAAAGAATCACCCTGACAGAAGAGTCCGTGGTTTTGGTTTTTTCCCTGTAAATAAGCACAAATGCAGAATGCGCAGCCATCAAGCCTGCAACGGCTAAACAAAAGCTGGATGAAATCTAAACTCTTAAGTCTTTCTCCTCTCTCTCTTTTCTTTTTTCCTTTTTATACCATATAAAAAAGGCCACCACACTTTTACAAAAGTTAATAAAACGTATTAAATGGTTTTGGAGAGAAAGAAGATCTAAGAGGAGCAGGGAAGGAGTAGAGTTTATCATCCTTTCTCATATCATTTAAAAGCTGAAGTTTTGCTTTTCTATTTTAATAAAAAATAATTATGTTATGGAATGAACAGACTATGCTATCTAAATTCTATAGCGCAGAGCACGATTCTAACTTTGTTGTCTGAGCATCTGGTAATTATTTAAGTTCCACAATAGGGTGTTTACCAAGACAAAAAAAAAATGTTCAGGCATACTCTTCAGCTGCTATTAAACATTATCTTGGAGCACGTTCATTAAGTCAACAATAGTAAAAACCTTAACTTCAAATTTAGAAAATAAGGGTGCTTCAGATAACACACTAGTACAGCAGCGTAACAAACTAAATTAACCTCTCAGAAGTGCTGTGTGTTGGAGAAACGCAACCCCTGCCAAGGAATCTGTGGATGGAGGTGCAAGCCAGCCGCTCTTCCACCATGCACGGCTCGGAGAAGTGGCTCCAGAACACTTCTCCAATTAGGTTTCCTTCACAGAACCGGCTCTGGTCCTACACTAAGCCATAAATCTGCTTTTCTGAACCTTAGTAACCAAAGAAATACACCACACGTGAGGCATGCTTAGCGAAGACTGCATCACAGCAGGTTCAAACGCAGTTTTCCATGTAATGTTTTCCTTCAGTCATTACTAACCTCTCCCCTCACTGTATTTTCATTATTACTTTTAAGGGAAAGTAATCTGGGCGTGGAAACAGTTTAAAATTACACATAGGCCCTCCTGAGTGAGTCAGAAGTAATGCAAACTTAAGTAGCAGCTGCTGGGATAGGCTTTACCACCCGCATTACTTAGCATGAAGATAACAGTAGTAAAAAGTGGAGAAAGCTATTATCACCAGTCCGACTTGAGTAAGTTTCCAGTGGGAAGATTTGCATTATGCTGATTTGCTATAGATGGTTCTGCTTGGAAACTTGCAGCCTGTAAATGTGCAAGGTGATCACATTTTTTTTTTGCTATAATCAGCAGCTGCTTTCTGAAGGGGGATCATAAAATGATCCCATATTCTTGCGTAGTGTCAACTCAGATAAGTAGATGGGATTATGTTACTAAGCGTATACTCCTCGGTGCAATTTACTGAGTGCTAACAAGGGATGTCAATAGTAAGACAATGAACAAAATAAGACAGTGAGCAAGAGACATTAAGTTAGGCATATCCAGAGACTGATAAAACAATACACATTTATCAAGACACCAAGTAGGTCTGAAAGCTTGAGACTGGTTCTTAATATTATACTAATACGTACTTTTCTTCTTTTTTTCTTTTTTATTTTTTTTTAGCGTTGTTACTTGAAGGGGGAAGGTGCTGTACTAGTAGCCAAAGAAATCAATTTAGAAAAGAAAAAGCACAACAGCAAAAATCTGAAAAGTGGTAAGACAGCTACTGTTTAAAAATGGAACGCATTATACGGGATATCTATCAATAGGTGGCACCATACACAAGCACCAAGAAAACGCCACAGCTGCCCCCATGCCAGCTAGGAAGACCACATTTCAACATTCCCCTACACGTCAGATATTACAAGAGATTTGTAGTCTATACACGTCATTATTCATGGTTTTTCCATCATCATAGTCGTTCAGTTGTTTATTAGTTTTTCAAACTTTAAAAAGGGGTGATGGAAATTCCTATCTAAACCTGGTTCTTCTAAAGTTCTCAACTTCAGCCAAGACGGATTTATCATGAAGCTACCCATTTTAGCAGGCTAAAAATACTTAGAAGGCTAAAAATATTAAGCCTGCCCATTCAGTGAATGCTTTGCAAAGTTAGTAAGCAACACAGGGGGAAAAAGCAGTCAATATGGCTCAAAAGCTATCAAAATATAAGAGGTTATATTATATAATAAAGCTATCAAAATAATAAAGAGGTTATGTTAAGATTACAGAGCAACAGCGCTTTGCTCTTCATACGCTGCACAATTATTCTGGGTGACAGCCTCAGCCACCACAGCTTTTCCTACTTGATGTAGAAAAAGTTGAAAGTAGAAAGACAAAAGTCTTAAGACAGTACTGAGACCCCAGCACGAGAAACTTTAACATATCTCTGTTCCTGTTACATAAAACTTTTGTAAGACACAGTTTAGGATGACGATACAATCATATATTACACCAGTAAATTTCCAAAACCACTTACAAAGCTAGTCTATGCGCAGAAGACAGCACGATCCATTTTTACAAATGAAGGACTGAAAAATCTTATCAAAAGTACTTATCAACTTTGTTTTCTCAAGAAAGCTACATTAATATGCTATATATAATGAAACGTTACTTACGCAGAATTTTCCTAACCCTACAATTCTTTCTGGCACATAGATGAAGTCGTCATCCCCCCATCCCCAACCAAGAAACCATCAGAGATCTCCCTGCCAACGTACCTGCTTCTAAAAACCACAGAAGATCAGATAACCCACGTGTTCAGTCCCGATTAATGATTGTAGCCGGAAAAAATGTATGAGGAAACTGCCCTGTGAAAACAAATGAGCAAAGCATTACAGAAATATACAAAGCTGAAAACCAGAAAGACCCTTCATTCAATAAGCTTTGAATCACAGTCTGCTTTAGAGCATGGTCTCGTCAAAATTCATAAAACCGTAGGCTTGTCTGGAGTTTGTAGATCCTTTTTATTCCTAAAGAATAAGTTTTTTAAAGGTCAAGCCATTCTTCATCTGCAAGATTTACACCCTGACCATACCAATGACATTCCCAATCACTTGAGAATGGAATGCATTCAAGCTTTGCATTCCTTAAGAAACTTTCAGCATAAAACCCAACTCCCTGGCAAAAACAATAAATGTCATGACATGTAATTTCTTCTAGTAAAGAAAAAAAAAATAGGCGTAGCTTACCAAAGATTTGAGGAAAACTAGGGAGAAATGTAAAGCATGCTGATTTTGACCAAAATTATTGTTTTCAACTATGCGTACGTTATCTGAATATAGCAATTACGAAGACTGGCACTTGAAAGCTGGGCTGGAAAACCCTTTGCGCAGAATTTTTCAGACCAACCTCCCTGTTAAGTCACCAACAGCTAACAGTTATAGACTTTTTTTTTTTTTTCTTAGACTCGTGACATATTTCTGAACGTATTTTACAACTGACTCTGGGTATCAGGGCATGGTAAGAATTTATAACTCTTCCTATCCATCACGTTAGCCTCTAAGACAAACAGCCCAATCTCACAAATGAAGTGCCCTCCGTTATGTGCAATGAAATAGCAAGTGCCTGCTACTCAGGACAGCATCACAGCTAGAATCATGGAATTAATAGCATAAGTTGCTCTATTTAATTAAGAGTTTCTGATTAGGGAAGATATGCATGCCTGCACCATTTGTTAATCAAGCCCAGCTTAAATTTACCAAAAATACTTTTTTTTTTTTTTTTTTTGTGGTCAACAAGCGAAGGCAGATCTAGACTAATTCAGCTTCTTTCATGGCTGTTCACCACCCCATGCAGATGTCATTACTAGCAGGGAAACAAGACAGGAGTAGCTAGAATTACTCAACTGCTCTGTACACCAGGCTCACCAGAGAAATGCTGAATCCAAAATAGCTGCTAGCTTCACCCATAGGTTCTCTACAGTGTTTCTTACTAACAAGTGTTGGAAGCAGCTGAGCTTTATCAATGGCTTAAAAGAATCATTTCACCTCTCCAGAGGAGAGAAATCGCCTGCTCTGAAAGGATTATTTAAGCCCTACCTCACTAATTAGTTCCCACTGTTCTTGCCCTCTAAATATGCAATGCAGTCCCAAGAAAGATTATCTACAGCACTCACAACAGGGCCATTTGCAGTAACTAATTGCTGTTCTCATTTCTGTGGACTTCAAAGCCACCCCCCCACCACCGCCGCTGCACCAACGCTCACCCCACAGCAACTGCGTGAACTCCTTCCTGAAGAAAAGGATTAGAGCATGGGAAGTACCCACTTCTAATGCACGGCTGTCCTGCTGACAGTAACAGCGTATTCATAGTTACCATTAAAATTCCCCCCCACACCCCCCAAATTGCAAATAAGTCATCTACGCGTTTGTTATATTCAACACCAAATACAAATGAAAACAGAAAGAGCAAATATTTTCCTAACCCTATAAATTCAGCAGCGGAACGGCCTCCACAGACAGGCCATTTTCACGGCCGGCCGAAGGCTTGTATCACAGACAGTTTCACTTCCAAGCAAGAGTCTGGTCCCTCTACCAGTCAGCAGCAGCACTCAAAACGCGCTGCCTTCGTCCGATCCACGGGGCTGCCCCAGCTGAACCCACCTCTCCACTCGCACAACAAATGCACGGGTGGAACGTCACCACCAGAACTCGAGAACTTCTCTGCTAAACCACAGGGCACGTCCTCTGAGTAACAAGCACCTTTAAAGGATCCAAAAATGACTGGAGTAAATAAAATAAAACAACATCAGGTTTCATTACTTTTTCTTAAAAGCATGAGAACAAAGTAAGACCAAAAGGCCCGGTGACCAGTCCAAAGCCACACAAAGGTTCTCCCCTACCAACTTGTTCCTATCCATTCTAAACGGCAGCTCACGCTTCCAACATTTTCAACTACACATCAACATTTCCACATTCATCTCTAACAAACCCTAAGAAGTAAGATCTAAAAATATTTTGCAACTGTGTATTTTGGGGGTGGGAGGGAAGAAGTGCAAAATATGAGAAAGAGTTTAGCAAGACAGCTGGGGAACAGCTGCATCGCCACCAGCACGAGTTCTGCCCACAACCTTGAGTCCCAACAGACCTGCGTGCTACGCAACGGTCCATCCCTGAAGCGTTTTTCAGGTCAGGTAATTCTTTGCCTCGGTTGCAATTACGAGCTCTGAATTCTGCTTCTTCGCTCACCTATATCCACCTTCTTCTATTCCTGCAAGGTCAGAACATGGTTTATTTTGCCTATGCTCACTTCCAATTTTTTGTCTCTGTCTAAACAAGCGGCGTCTGCTTCATTTGGTCGTTAATGCTGCAGGACTCGGGTAGGTCTGTACGCCCTTACCCCCACACAAGCCTCTCTCCACTTACGCAGGTACTACAAACAGCTACTTGGGCTCCTCACACCAGTCAGCCCTTCTACCACGGAAAGCAAGATGCAGATTTTCTCCTGGTCACGAGGTTCTGTCAAAGCTTAACTCATACCATGTACTCCCACAAGCATGAGAAAAGAGTAACTGAACACTTTCCAACTTAGGTGTCACGAGAATACAAGGACATAAACCCATTTCTCAAACTTACAGTCAAAACTCTTCTTGCCCCAATGGGTTTACATTCCCAGCCAGGATTTAAGAACAGATAAAACCATGCAAGGTCCTTTACCATGGAAATGAAAACTATCCTAGGCACAAAGACTCCCGTTTCAATCCAGCCTTATCCTTGTGTCCTAAATAATTCTACTTCCTTACAATGATTTACACTTCGGTCAGAAATTGCTACAAAGAGTATTTTTTTAACATACAGAAACACTTAAAAGCGGTGAAGTAATGTTTACAAGTTCAGAGATGTCCATATGGGAGATGGAAAAATGCCAGAGTCTTAGCTTTAGGTTCTATCACTTAAGGGACCATGCTGCTTCCCCAAACATCGCTAGGTTCAATGAGTTTTTAAGCTAAAATGTAAGGCTCGCTAATTGAAAAGAAACATGTTTCTAAAGTACGTCACTGAATTACAACAGCATAAGGAAATGGAAGGAGCATCAGGATGCGACATGCCAAATGCAGGATGCTGGCAGGTGAATGTCAGCTCATCAGAAAAGACAAAAACAAATTCTGCACATCCCGTACATCATAAACTTTTATCAACAGCACTAATGAATCCTGGTGTTTTCAGTTAAAACACAGAATCGATTTATTCACCCATTCTTGCCAGATATATTATATTGCACGTGAGAAACATTCCCTGAAAGGTAACATTTCAATCTGTATTTTCAGCACAAAAAGCCAGAGAGGGAGATAGACAAGAACTGCTGTGTACTGGACCGGAGGAATCCCCACAGCATTAACAGAAGGCATGCGGAAAGCCGTTCATTCAAAAGAACAAATAGCCAAAGCTACTCAGAAGCCCAGTTACACCTTCACTGATACCTATGGGCCTGAGCGAAGAAATACTGGGGTCTCAGCCGAGTTTCTGGTAACCATATCCTGAATTACTCGCACTAAAGGAAGAGATGCCAAAGGCCGACGAAGCCATATGGAATGCACTGTTCTATCCAGTCCGGAACTGGTCTCTCCAGGTAAGGGTGAGGCAGATGTGCAAAGCCAACAGGAAAATTTGGGCTGCCAATACCTTATCTGTTTTGCAGCTAAGCACGGTTCTACTCTCCAATGCCATTATTCAATTCCGTTCTCATGAAGAAGACTAACCCGTGCATTTCAAAAGCTGTAGTTTTAGTCTGAAACGATTACATTCTTCACTAAAGTGTGTTAAAAGACTAAATCCTACAAGCTTGTCCTGCTGCATCCAACACGCTGCAAATGGACATAATTGGGTCACCTAATTTTCCCTGGTTTGGCAGTCATAGGGAATGAAATTTAGTTCTCATTTATTTTTAATATGATTCACAAGACAGAATAATAAATGAGAAAGATCTATATATTGCAGCCAAAACTGCCAGCCCAGCTTTGCCAAAGCAATACATTTGAGTTTAAAAATATTCCCTGCCTTTCCCAAGCAGTAGATGAGGTTGGTCAGTAAACAAATGGAAAAGCTGTCCTGTTCTGCACACTTCATTCCCCGTGCAGCCTGCAGAAGGGCTGGGTGAGGATCACAGGAATGCCTTCTGCTTTGCAAGGCCCAACATGTGGACTGGGCAGAGCCAAGCACGCCTGACATCCCTGTTCCGATCCCTGTTTGTCTGCCTACCAAACCCATCTCTTTGGCTGCGGAAGGAACACGTGCGCTCCTGTCCCCTTGGCGAAAGAAAGCGTAAGTACCACCTTCACGCAAAACACTAGAGACTGAAGTTACACCTTCTAGCCAGGCAGTAAGTTAGAGAGGAGCGTAAACTGGACGTGGTTTTGCAACCAGAAGATGTAGGTATGCCTACACTGAAAAACAGCTGGGCTAAAGTATGTTGCCAAAGTAGAACGGCATTAAGTATTTTTAACGTTTCCACTAGCATTAAGAGATGCTTCCCGACCTCTCCACATCGTTACTTGTCCTGAAAGTTTATAACGAAAATACAATACAATCCTTCCCAAAAATGAACTAAAAGACCATACCAGCTTTCTCTTCAATTACTCACCCTGGACACAACAGTATGTAATGCAAAAATATTGCCTTTGCAGTTAGCCCGCCCCCCCCCGCCCCCTTTTTTTTCCCCCAACTAGATTTAGAACATCAGCTACCGTGTTTTCACTTTATAAACATGTAGACAGGAGAAATCTGTACTCAAACTCAGTTTAACTAGTCTGTTTTACAAACAGATGGGAACAGCTCCTAAGGAAACTCAAACTCCCCAGCAAGAACCGTTTTGACTGAATGCTTTCAGTAGAGGAGGATTCCAACACACAGCAACTGAAAATTACAGATTTGTTCCTGTATTTCCCTCACTGCCACCTATACTCCTATGAATTCAAACCCTACAAGGGCTTCTCTGCTGGACAATGCCACAGATGGGTTCATAACAAAGAGCTTCTAAATTACTCTGACTCCCCTCCCATCACCCCTCTAAAAAACCCCATAGTTTCACATGCCAACAGAAAGAGAGACACACTAAAAAATGGTACGTTTGTAAATTTTGCATAAGGCAAACTACTTAAGCATCCCATTTAATTTTAAAGACGTGCTTATTTAATGAAGTGAGAAAGCAACGCAAGCTTTTGTTCCTTCAAATTACGTATTCCCCCCCAACACTGTAGTCCTCTGTAATGCTGAAATTGCTAACATCCACATTTCACTGGTATGGGAAAAAACAAAGTGAAACTGAGGAGTTTGCACAGCCTAAATTAAGAAAAAAAAAAAAAGGAAAAGGTAGTAAGCTGTCAGTAAATGTAATATTTTACATATTCAGTCTTAATAATTTAGGGTACTTACAGCAGCCATCTGGCAAGCTCTTTAAAATGTAAGTCACAGCTGACTACCTCTTTAATATCTTGTATCATTTCCAGATATAGCCAAAAGAAATCCAACAGGAATTAGTTCAGCTACAATTTTTTTTTTTTTCTGGAATATGGCCGGTTCTATTCAAGGCAGCGACAACCCTCAATTAATGGGAGAGGATTATAAAAGCTCAGATAAGGAGTTCTGGTGAATAAAACCAACCGCTGCAGGTCTCCTTTGCACTACACAAATTGAGTTAACAGCCAGCGTGAAGAGGTCCCTTTAACTCTATGATATCATTATCCAAGGTTAAGCTATTAGCCTCCACAGTTGTACTATTGAGTACTTCAGTGGTTAAAACGTGGTCATACTGGGAAGCTTGGAAGTGCAAGGGGATGCTGCACCTTTAAGCTTTGTTAATTTTCAAATGCCATTTTACAGAGAACAGCTAGAGCCCTAAAAACCTTCCAAGCTGGAGCCTGAAACCTGAAAGTCAGGAACCAGAGTCTGCAAAATCCTGCTACAAATTTTCCTCTAATTCAGTCTGACTCATGACCTTCAGTCGCAGGCAGCTGGAGACTGGATTAATTCCCATCTCCGGAGGGATACGACAATGAAGAATTCATAACAGCTACCTATTTATAGGTGAACAGTAAGAGTCGAAATATTTAATACGGGGGTTTTTTGTCTTTGTTTCTATGCTCAGTATTATCTTTTAGCTGACTTCAGAATCTGAACCCCAGTGTCAGATTTGGGTCAATTTACAGCTGGAACTCCAGTGGTAGGTTCGCATCTCTTAAGTGTTAGATTTAGATTTTTAACAAAACAGTACCGTCCTCCCTCTTCAAGAGGGACAGGAAACTGTCCCAAACATTGCCATTTAGACAGGAAAAATCTACAAAAACAAGCAGGGGATTTTTTTTTTCCAGTGCTGAATCACCTTTCAGAGCTTCAAAAAGGACTTCAAAAGCAGTAACGAAGTGCATTCAGAAAAGCTTCCCGGTGTACTAAAACAGTTCTTACGTGAATGCTCAAGCTAACTGTAAAGCAAAAACAAACCCCAAACCTACCATTATAATCACCATTTTTATGAAATTAACGCCTGCCTCCTGACCTTCAGGCACACACAAACCAGATCTTATTTTTTGCCATACGACAGCAGCAATATCTCAAAGAGAAGACATCTATCATGTCTCATCCAGTTAAAAGAGGGAGCACAGGTTTTTAGGTAGTTCACGTCAGTCAGCTTGAAGCCTCTGAAATTAAGTGTAGTAACAGCAACAAAACCTTGGGAAAAAAAAAAAAAGACTTTCATTTCACAAAGGTATCACAGTTCAAAGACGAATTTGTCAAAAATTCTTTAAAAAGCGACAACGCTTAGCTACAGCAGTTTATACACAAACTCGATCCCAGTCAAAGAAACAATTCGAAAAGAACGTTACAATACTTTACTCGAGATGGTCTTCAACAGCCGGATTGATGAGCGCTGCTCGTCCTAATCATTAGCATCTTTCACAGAGGCTCAGGCACCTCTTCCCCTATTTATAACAAAGCTACAAATCTTCCAGACAGGAAATTAGGCACTAATGATAGATAGCCAATGATTTTAACTACCAGGTATCCCACACAAAAGAATTACTGCTGTAAAAAAAGCGTTGCGCATCCATCATCAAAGCAAAACTGTACGGCAATGCTTTCTATGGATCTCTTTGGAAATATTCTGTCTTTTCAGAAACAGAAAAGGAAGTTTCCAGCACACAGACATAAAAAACTTGAGATGCCTTTTCTTGTTCTTAAGAAATTAGCTTTATTTTCAGAGTTTGATTTTAACTTGAATCAAACACCAGTGAAAAAACGGAGCACCAATAATAGGTAAAAATTTTATCAACAGCTTACAAGAATCAACAAATTATTTTCAATGTATCTATCCCATTTTACATGGTCGGCATGCTACACACATTGTACAAATATGTACCAGTGTAACACCTCCACCTGTGGATTATCATATTTTTGGACTATTAATTATTGACACCAATGACAGAGCCTCCTGCAGCACCTCTATTCTATGATCATTGCAGAAACTGAACCAAGGTCAATACACAAATATGCACAAGGAAGATCGAGACCATTAATTGTGGTCACTTCATCTTCTTGCAATGTCAATCAGCTTTATGACCAAAGTCACGTTTTCAAAGCAGCTCTGCAAGAATTGGTAATGCTGGACTCACGATCCTCTGAAGACTTACAGATCATTAGGATTAAAACTGGGTTTTACTGAAGACTGCCATTTATACTACAGAAACTAAACTCAACAGGCTAAAAAATAACTTAATACATGGAACATAAATGCCCTACACTCATGAAGCATAAACACTGATAAAGAATTAGTTGACCGTAGAAGCAAGAAATTGGTTCTGTCTTCGTAATGAACCTAAAATAAGCCTACCATGTACTACAGCGGAGTACAAGGTCAAAATTGATGCAAGTACGTGTATGTGCCCAAGGTGCAGGATGTTTTTTCTGCCTTCTTCAGTAATTCTCGAGTGGCTTGAAATGGAAGAGGAAACAGAAATATGCATGAACAAGCACACATTCAGAATTACCAGCAGTGTTAATGGAGGAGCACTTCAGTATTGGGTATGTTTCCAACCAAATAGTTTCATTAATACTGTCTTTGTATTCAGGTTTTTGAAATTAAACTGCTTTGAAATTAAACTGCATCTAGTGCACAAAGTTGATGTTTCGGTCAACTTTAACAAAAAGGCAAGTGACACTATAAACCAACCCTAAACCATTACAGAACAGTCTAAAATCAGAATAGGCAAAACTCCAGTATCTGTAAGCAGTTAAAATAACAATAACATTTAATTTCCATTTACAAGCATGCGGTAAAAGCCCCCAAAAAGCAGAAGTACCATATTTGGAGTCAAACTGCCTGTGGTCTAGTGACCAACTTCTCAGCAGCTTAAGCACACTGCATTGTTATATTTAACCAGAAATGGCAGACATCGGGAGTAATGCCTACTGCAAGGACTTCTCTCCCCTATTCCACTCACTGAAGCACCATTATATTTATAGGCGCTTCCTTGGTACTCATCAGCACAGTATCTTTCTACAGATGCCTAGCATATTAGAGATAGCTTTCAATTTAAAACGTGACCTATGCTGCCCTGTAATTTATACTGACATCTGAACATCATTAATGCCAGATCATATACATTTTACACCGAAAACGCCTACAGATCTTTTACAGCAGAGAGATTATGGCCCACTAGATTTTTTTAAAGCAATTAAACGTGAGCTGTTATTAGGGTGGTGACTACTTAGCATTTTAATATTTTGCAATACTGTCTCAAAGTACAGTGTTAGGACCAGAGACTCTTAGATTAATAGTTCTTGACTACCAAAATTGCCTAACCATGGGACAACACCACAAAATATTGTTCTGGCCTCATACATCAATAAAATTTGCTGTAAAATGTGATAAATACACCCCTTATGACACACACTTATCTTGCCTCTTTAGATGGGAGGAGGGGAAAAAAAAAACCCAACTTCTGTGCTGCTTTCCCCATGGATGCTCTGCATAACCAAAAAAAGCAAAGAAGTGGTTTCAGCTTTGAATCAATGTATGGTTTAATTTTTTAAACCATTTAAAGAGGTATTTTAGTAATAGCTCTTGCTGCAAGTTGAACTAAGAATTAATGGCTATTTGTCTAATATGAAATATTCCTTGGTCATCTTTTTTGCATGAACCACAACACAAAACCTTTGCCTCCTCAGTGATTTGTTAATATTATTGGATAATATGGGCAAGAGACCCCTGCTTCTAGGACCTTCATAAAATAATACTCCTTGAGAACTTTCCTCTATAGTGTTTCATAAACTGGTCTAAATAGCTGTTTTAATCATATGTGCAAAAGTATGCCAGTTCCTCTCTTCTCTGAAGGACTTCTTAAAACCAAAAAGCACAAGAAAAGGATTTTTGTTACCTTCTTTAGGTCACCAAACAAGACCATGCTGCAAAGATATCTGATGGAGAGAGGAGGAAGGAAAAAAAATCCTTGTCAATTTTAAGAGAGGACTTTTAACGTTCACAGGTTTAAAACCAGTTCCTGATTACACACCAATTTTACCACAGACATTTTGCTTTCCATATTTTTTGGTAAAGTGGGATTACAAGGAAGGAAATCTTGCCTTCAAGAGACTTCCTATTTCTCAGGAAAAGGGATGCAATTTCCTTCCTCCCTAGCCACAATTTTGAATGTTACCTTAATTATATTAGCCCTGAACTGAGAAATAAACCTGTATGAGGTCATTAGTTTGACAGCGGAAATCTCCCTTTAGCACTACCGTACAAACCCACACGCATGGGCTGGAGAGAAATAAACTATGGACTACAGCGGGTTTTTAAGGGTTATGTCAAGTCCCAATCAGTGCTGAGACTGGTTAACTTCAGAGTATGACGAAAACTGGAAGAATCCCAGGCAAGATTGAGAATGCACGTATGTTAAAGGCAACCAAGCTGAGCTGCATGGAAAACTGTATGTGGAATTGTGTGGCAAGTTTGTTTTATTCAGAGATCAACACTGATGAAGTCAAATACTTAAAACTGATTGTTTCAAGGTCTCCTATATACATAAAATTCGGTGCATTTACAGAATAAGTGGCAATCGCTCCCCTAAGAATGGGAGCATCCTGCAGATGCAACAATATGTATTTTGATTAATCAAACTCCAACGTATACCAATAATAACAAAAGGTGTCAGCCCAGAGACCATTAACAACAACGCTCAAGACAAGGCTGATCCTCCTGCACGTTCAAACTACTCCAAGATTCCAGACCACTTCAGAAATTTCCAGGAGCAGGATTGCATGCAACAACCACCAATTTAAGGCAGAACAGGGAAAGGGAATTATTGAAGTTGCAGACAGATTCCGGCACTTCCCAAACCGTTAGTACAATTACAGTACATCTTTATTATATTTAGTTTCTCAACAAAGGGAAGGAGCTTATAGCAGTTATGTCAACAACTGCAGCTACCAAGAAAAGAACGACTAAATGGATATATTCAAAACAAGGTGCCAAAACCGTATTTCCTCACACACGCTATTACGCATACAAAATTTTGTCTAAGGTTTAAAACCTATTTTGTAAGAGCTAGTGAACTAAGAATCATGACAGTGAAACATTAAGAAAACCGTTGCAAACAGTTTTATGTGAACTGTGAAAGGTTTATTTTGCCGAGTCCCCTGTAGCTGCTGACCAAATTTGCAGTGATAAAAGTTCTGTTTAAAAAACCTGATGTTTCTGACCTCTGAAGTTAAGCAAAACCTTTCATGAATTCCACATAAACCAATGAGTATTATTTGGCATCTACAGACATTCCTGAAAAAAGGCAGCTAAGCAGATGTGAATGCTCCTATTTTTCTCAATTTGGCATCAACTCTTAAAGTTAATTATATTTTAAGTGTGTTATTGCTGACCATTTTTGCATAAACATTCAGTTAACTGTGTTTGTCTTCAAGTCTGATATTGCCTCCCCGAACCAACTGAGCAAGCTGCCAGGACCCAATGAAATTTTCAGTTTTCCATATGAGATCCAGCGCTCTCAAAGGTAAGAAACTCTATTAAAATTACATTAGCACGGCAACAGGCACCAGAGACCACTGCAGTTGCGCTATCCCCTTCTCCTGTCTACAAAAAGCCTTCCATCGGTACTTTACCTTAAACGGTTTCAGTATTTACACTGCTCCTTTACAGAAACTCTGCCGCAAAAATTTAGGTCACATTTCCTTTAAGCGTACACGGGTGCGCGTACACGTATACTTATTTAAAGCTCAATGAAATTAATTAAAAGCTCCTCACTGACTTCAATGTGCGCTGAATCAGGACCTGGATGAGTTCAGAGGCAAAACAATTACACTTTAATTAAACATCTTAACATTCTTGTGAAGTAGTCAACTAATATTATAGAAGGATAAACTGAGTCAGAAAGTTTCAGAGCTTGGTCATGGTCATAAACAGGGTTCATTACTTAAGGTGCTTCCATATTTGTTAGTTACCCTCGTAACAGAGAAAATGGACCTTCTAAAAAATCAAATAAATCCTTGGTCTACATATTTGCAGGAAATAAAACAGAACATCCTGAGACAAGTGTAATGGTTGCACAAATCTATTGGCTCCACTTCTGTTCCCCAATCAGTAGCTAATTTAGTCAGTCACAGGAATTCCAATAATGCAAGAAGTTGAAATTTTTAGGGTTTTTTTCATGGCAGTTAATCTCCAGATGAGATTTTTAGGCTGTGTGGGTTTTTTGTTTGTTTGCTTTTTAGAATAGCATTAATAACGATGATATACGTATACTATTTTTTTAAAAAGAAAAATAGGCTTGGCAGATTTGATCTTCTGTAAAACCTTGAAAATTCTTATTGAAAACCAAGAAGTATCATTACACTTCCTAAATTCAAACCAACATTTAACCATATATAAACACCGTAACATTCTGTCACGTCACCAGTAGCAAGCAGAAACAAGAAATTAACTTTCCTCATTTTTTTTGAGCATTTGTTACATAATGCTTCCCCAACACCGAGTCTGAAAATAAATCCCAGAGTCAGAAGAGCGTTCTCCTTATTCAATTACCAACTAATGCTTTTCAGTTATTTTTCTGATCTTTGGTTTCTTCTCACCTATTAACACTCCGTAGTTTTGCTCATTCTGGTCTATCTGCTTTCTTATGCCAATCGAAGTTCAGGGACAGGCCACGGCTCTTTAAAGGGAAAAAGAACTGTAAGTCTCATCCATTCTCAGAGATACCACAGCAGCAACAACAGTAATCAAAGTGGTTTGTTTCTTTTATAAACGAAATCAAGTTTGTTGGTAAAAAGTTTTTAGTACATTTAAAACCTATTTACGTGTCATTTCTCCCATGTACTTAGAAGCACGACCATTAGACTACCAACCTTTCGTAGGATGCGGACAGGACATTTCTTAGGTGACAAAACGTTTTCATTCCAATCATTTACATATTGGTGTACATCAGCGTCAAAACCTAAACATCTTCTGGGACTATTCACATACTTGTATACATGCAATAGCTTTACTGGAATTAAATTAATGGATGCTATTACTTTTCCAGCAAATCAGAACTCTCAAACTGTACAATGACAAAAGAAAAAATCTCTAATATCTGTGATGCAGAGAGTTACTTTAAAAGAATATTTTTTAAAAGGCATTATGAATTATGTATGGTTTCTGGTTAGACGGTCTAACACAGAAGACAAAAAAAATCAAAAAATACTTATATATGTATACTTTCAGAGAGAATCTTAGAAGGTATGATGGATTTCAGTTAGTCTGTAGGAAAAACATACAGGACTAAGTGCTTTTTTAAAGAGGGCTCAATTAAAACTATTAAACACTATGATTTTTTGGGCATCTTTCTTATTACAAATCAAGGTTTATTTTTGGCTGAATATCCCACCATACCGTTCCAGAAGTACATTGAGAGTTTAAATAAAGAACATCATTGACCAGCTCTACCATCATGACTATTAACATATTTGGAAACAGCAGAAAAAGTAATTTCGTCTCACTATCTGAAAATTGAATGATAACCACCTTCTAGCTATAACACTTACGCCAACTCCCAGAACATAAACATTTGGCATATTTAGGAGGATTACAATTTTTTCCAATTAAAAACATTAACATCAGGTTCAATCGCTTGTGCATTAGGTACACAATGGTGTGGTACAGCTGTAACAGCCTCTGCTCGCCTTGTTGCATTTCAGCAGGAAATCCGAGCTGATGACAGCTTGCAATAAAAAGACATACGGTTTTGCGTCCGCATGCGTAGAAATATTTCTGAAGATACCTAATCCTTCTTTTTTGGAAAAAACTTTACTGGAAGTTTCTCCAAGCATATTCAGCAGCAGCCTCCAAAAGCCTATTGCCTCTCTCTACGCACAGCACTTGGGCGCATTTTTGACGCTTAAAACTAGGTCAGATGCTCAGGAGGGATGCTTTGTAGTCAACAACAAACTTATAAATTGAAATACTTACTAAAAATCATAAATTTTTGTGTTGGTTATGGATGACACACACTCTGGAGAGGGAAAAGTTCATATTAAACTAATATAAAGATCAATTTCACACAAGTTGTTTCCTAGGCAAAGCATCAGCCTTTACCATTAGTTTCACCGTATCAAACACATTCAGGTGTCAGCTGTATTTACCCGTATGGAACTGCAGGATGCTTTTTAATTTTTAGCAATAGATTTATATCACAGCCAATGTTTGCAATTACAAAATTTAGGGTTTGTTTCAGTTTGCTTGTGTTTTTGTTTAGAAAATAACACAAATTGTTTTGGGAACCTCTCTCTCCTCTTGCAAAGTTCTCTAAAGCCCTGGATGGGGAAGGAGGGAAACGGCAGAGGACGGAAGAGAGCAGACATGGATACAACTACAGATTTCCCATAAAATCGGGATAGACAGCTTGCTTTCTGTGCAGCCCTAATACTTAACTTTATTATGTTATACACCTAGGGAAATGTGTGAGTGTTAACCAATTCTTGTTAAGACAAGAGAGAGAAGCTCCGATTCATATCGTGAGCAGACAGCCGCCTTTCCCCGCACACCTACACTGCTTGTGCAACACAGAGAGCTCCTACACACAACTGCAAGCAGGCACTCAGGCAAACGACAACTGTGGTACATCCGACACGTATTTACTGCAGTGACTCCTATCAGGCTGTGGGATGATTCTCCTGGTGAAGATTTCAGCATCTTCCCACCTGGCTGTCAAAAAGAATCCTGAAAGCACTTTTACCTCCTATATAACTTTGCATAGCTTCTGTTGCAACGCTTAAAATGAACTAAAAGAGAACTACTGCTTTGAAGCAATTTTGGGTAAGCCATAAAACTTCAGCCAACCGGTTATCAGTTAACTGGTTCAAAATGGCCTTCGCTCTTTGCATTTGTTCAATCCTATGCGCTTCCTTTTAGATTTACACTATTACAATGCACCGTATCAACTAAGAGAGCATGCAAATCCATTTACCAACAACTCTAAATTATAGCGAAGCAGCTGCCAATTTCTACCAAGATGCCAGAGATACGGTATGAGATGATGCTTCTTCAGCTAATGGCAAAGTGAAGCAACTCCACTGTATCTGAAGTACACCTGCCCCCATTTTCCAGCTGAATCTGTTTGTCAAGGCAAACAGTAGCTTTTCGATTGATAAGAAAATAAGCCTGCTTTTAAAAAAAGCTGTAATATGGAGCTTTCTGTATGCCCCCTCACCTTGAATACCCGTACTTTCAAAATAACCCACCTGAAATACGTAGTTTAGCCTCTCACTTTTCACCCTTTACGTCGTGTTTCTCCTTCAGCAGGCTATTTCACATCACACGTGAGCTCCAAAAATACCGAGGGCAAAAGAAGTTGACAGCTTGCAAACTCAGCGGCCAACAAAAACTAAATGTAAAACTTTGATTTCATAAATGTATTTAAAAATTATGTTCTTAAAATACCTAAGAGACACGCCTGTCACCATACTCGAGCCAACTCAGATCAAAAAACTAAACAAGCGTACCTAACGTGCTTCCAATATTGGCTGTTTTTTGGAGTTTGGTGGTTTGGTTTTGTTTTTTTTTTTTAAACCACCACATCTGCAGAATGTCTTGCTCTCATCTCACAGAGCATCAAAGCTTATTCTGTTCCATGTGCCAAGATGAGGAACAGTCACATAAAAGATGATATACAACAGAGCAAAACATTCTCTTCTTGAGGAGAAAGCAAATGCAAGTCTGAAACTCAAATGTACCCCGGTGAAGCACATCTGGATGTTAAGCAGACACTAGTATCATCGCTCATCTGCTTTCTGGAGTATTAACATATTCCAATTTGGAAAATGATGCTGTTCCTCTCTCACGTACCTTTCCAAGGGATACAGAACTATTGCGTGCCAACAAATATCGCCCATCTTTACACTAAATTGAAAGTTACGGAGCGCTGCTTCAGACGCCCTAGAAACACAATTTTTAGCCAAGGTAGAAATTACCTCCAAGGGAAGCCCTCTATTAAATAGTGGCCGAGAAGCATCGTTCCCACGCGCGCCACCGGCGTTTCACGCCGAGGGCCGGGACGCCGTGCAGCGTCGCGCACCTTTTGCGAGACAGACGGGGGCTGCCCTGAGCCGGGGCGTCCAGGCAGCGCGTTTTATCGCCCGCGGAGCTGACACCTGCCCTCCCGACGGCTCCGGCGCCCCTGAAGCACCTTTACGGGGGGATGACTTCACCTGCCGCAAGAACGCAGCCATTGCTGGGGTGGGACACCGCCGCCGTGAAACAGGGTGCCGCATGACGTCAGAGATGATGCCAGAAAATTAAAAAGGCACCTCCCGTACCTGTGCCGCGGGGCCACGGCCTGCCGGCGCCCGCGACCGCTCGGCCGCCGCTGCCTCCGCCGCCGGGCCCCGGGGAGGTCGGCGGCCGCGGCCCCGAGCCGGGCTCCGCGCGGGGCCGGGGAAGGGGCGCGGGAGCCGGCCCCGGCGGGGCGGCGGAGCGGAGGCCCGGGGCCGGCGGAGCGGCGCCCCGGCCCGGGCGAGCGCCTTTGTTCGCGGCCGGGCGCCGCGCACAAAGGGCAGCCGCGCTCACCTGCGTGCGGGGCCGGGCCGGCCCCGGCGGTCCTGCGGCACGGGCGGCGGCGGCAGCCGGGCGCGCTCAGCGCGGGCGGGCGGGCGAGGCGAGCGGAGCCGTGCGGAGCGGAGCGGAGCCGAGCGGCCGCCTCCTCCGTCGTGACTCACCGCGGCGGCCCAAGGCGGGAGGGAGGGAGGTGCCTGGGCGGCTCCGGGGGAGGGACCCGCCGCGTCCCGGCGCCCAGGGCAGCGGCGGCGCCGCAGGCACCACCCGCCAGCCGGCCGGGAGGAAGGGGCGGGGCGGGGCCGCCGAGGGGCGGGGCGCGGCGGGGAAGGGGCGGGGCCGGCGCGCAGCCCCCGGGCAGGAGCGGGCAGGGCCGGGCCGCGGCGCCGCGCCCACGCGAGAACCCGCCGAGAAGAGCGGGAGGGAGCGGAGGGCGAAGGCCGTGCTGCGGAGGGCCCCCTCTTGCAGGACCCCCTCTTGCAGGACCCCCGGCACAGCTCCCCGGGGAGGGCGGGCAGCGGCGAAGCAGCAAACCGCTGGCACTCATCCGCTACCCCCCCCCCCCCCCCCCAGCGATAGAGCCTCTCCATCGGGATAGACGGTGACATACAAGACGCTGGCAGCCCAGGGGCACGCAGCCTAGTTCCTGGCATTAGCCATATGCTTACCTGAAGAAACATCCTTTGACTCGGACTCTGAAATGAGTTGGGGCCGAGCGTCCCCCCGAGCTGCCGCTTTCCTCTAGCTGCCTGTCAGCGGGGCGAGGCTGAGGAGCACGACTTCGCCGGTAGTATCGTATCAGATAAATCATATTAATGTTAAAACAGGTTACGTGACCACTTTTCCATAACGCTATGCTAAGAAAGTTAAAGACACTGCAAAATTCAGTACAGCTTAATTCAGGCTAATTCAGCCAATATAGAAAATGCCATCTTCTGAGAACCTCCAGCTAGAACAAATATCCATTTGGTCATGCAAGCACTCAAAAATAAAGTAATCCTTCCCCTAGACAGACAGAAGCAGAGTAAAACCACAGTGAACACAGAGAGAAATTAATTAAAAAAAAAAAAAGACAGAGGTTCATCACCCCTGCTCCATCACTAATCTGCATTTCGGTTTCCCACCAGGCTTAACAGTAATGCTGCTTACCTATAATATGCATCAGTGGGGCCAGCAAGGTAAGTATAGAATTCCTGAAGATAAAAATGCTTTGTGTACTAAGTGTTATTTAGCAAAACACATCTGTTTTCTACTCGGTATTTAACTTAATTGCATAAAAATAGTCACAGTAATGAAATAGGTGGCACTTCCTTTAACAGCTTGCTGCTTAATGACATCAAAGCCCACTGCCACTGAAATCCATACCCCACTGCCAGCTAATGAAGGTCTTAACATGAAAGCCTATGCAAAGAGCAAAACCAAGCTGCTGACAGGAACAGGAATGGTGCAAATATGCTGGGATCTGAGATCACTAGCACATACCCACAGCACAGCAGGCAGTAATGATTATTAATTATTTAAGAAAAGAACATAAGAGCTTCAGCATAAGCTGAAAAAAATATGCAGAAGCATTGCTCTGGGATCCTCCAGTTGGATTACTGTTAATTAGCACAGTACATGAGTCTGAGGGAAAGATCTAAAAGCATCTTATGCTAGTAGGAGCGTATCATTAAGCCATCATTTGCATCTTTGCAATAGTATGAATTTTCTCACTGATAACATCATGGGCAAAACACCATTTTATGACTAAGTATTGTCTAGCTCTCCTAATTTAGCTGGCTGACTGTACTACAGCATAATGCAATCTTATATAGCATAAATTTAACATCCCGCATTTATTTAGAATGGGTTTTAGCAGAGAGATACTATAAGGCTTCCTCTACCCTTGGAGAATTTTAGATTTATTTTCTTAAATCACTGAGTCTAAATCAGCTTCTGCCCCACCTCAGTTTGCCACCATCAAGCTCACTGAGATGTTTAGCTATGAAGCAAGGTGACAACTGGCCATTATAGTAGTTACTTTTATTATCGTAAGACACGATGGATGCTTGAGAGATGTCTTAACTCCTAGCTCCGCCACAGATGTAGTAGAATAGTGTTCATGTCTCATGGGAATGCACAGACCTTCACGAAGTAAACAGAAAATACAAGTGCACCGCACTTGATCAAATCTATTATCTTACCACTTGTCACCCTACTTGCCCCAACCACCAAAAGGGAATAATACAGCTTATCATCAGCAGGAGAATGTTAGGAAGTTTAATTATCTAAAGGGTAAGTCTTTCTAACCTTTCTACAAGTATTGTATGAAGACTGGATATTGTTTTATAAAAATCTAACAGATTAAATGGATTTTTCTTTTCAGTAGCTTCTAATCTCTTCTGTTTAACAAGGCTGCTGTTTGTCCTAGTAAGCCAAACTTCATGAAACCTTCTCCTCTGAATCCCTGCTTGACTTAGAAAAAAATCTCCCAATTCACTCCGTCCTCCTCTGATCTCCAATTCTTTCTTCATCAGCTCTGAAATTCATTTAGGATTCCTTCACAGTACAGCTGCTTCCACCCTCCAAGTCCCTCTGTATTTGTTGGCATCTCCCTCTCATTAAGGGCTTCTAGCAGCATCTGTACGCACAAGCCCTGCTTTCATTATCCATCTGATTTAACCACATGCAACAAGAATGAAAACTGTTTCTCTCAAAGATGTGTATGGTACCCAATGAGGGAATTGTTTTTAGTTTGGAATCTTCTTTCTTTCGGTAATCTTTTATATTTCAGACTTAGTCTGACAATTCCAATCCATCAAAATCCTGCTCTGATGCAGGAAAAGTAGAGTGTTTCCTGAAAATTAAATGTAGTTCAGCCACTCAACTCTTTGCATACTTGGGACACTACAATAAATTATGTAGGGTCACAACAGTCAGTTGAAATTTCCATGACTAGTGGCGAGCACAACTTGCGTAGATTAGAGAGAGTATACTAGAAAATTAAAGAAATAGTTCAGCTGCCTTAGTTACAATATTTAATGTTTCTACAGACTGTGCAGTGAGGAGGTATGCAGAGATATTTTAGAGGGATGGACAAAAAAGCCCTTTAGTGTAAAAAAAAAAAAAAAGACTATGACAATCTTTTTGTTGTTGTTGTTAATCCAGACTTAGTTTGTATGGTAAGAAACCTTCTCAGCTGCATATTTTATTCAAAACCAGAAGTGCTCCCAGATTAAATTTGGTATTTACAAAGTTGCAAAGCACACTCTTTTATGACAACATTACAGAATTTAATCTCAATCTTCAGCTTACAAGGATATTAACTGGACAATCAAAAGAGAAGCAATTTACCCAGACATTAACGCTTCTGTCCACAGGATTTGCAGGTGGTTCTGCCTGATGGTTTTCAGTACATCTGCAATTATTCCTGACCCATTTTTGGAGGCATGTGGAAAACATGATCCTAAACATTATGAAGTAGCAAACTATTATGATAGCAAGATAGAACTTGTTTTAAAAAGAAATCTGCTATTAAATATATCACTAACACATTAGTGTGTTAAATTACAGTAGGTATTTCATTGCATGATACAGCAATGCCTTACATACAGTTAGATCCATTAACCTTATGTCTGTATTTTCTCTTTTAAGACCTTATTTTAGAGACTACTTATTCTGAAATGTTTTTATTTATCCTGTCAGATAGTGTCAGATACTTTAGGCCACCTTTTCAGATGCTCTGAACATCAGCAGCTCCCGCCTGACTGAGATGGGAAGCTTGGATGTTTAAAAGTTATGGGAGAGAAATCTTGGGCAACATAAACTCCAGTAATTCTCCCCTCTCCCTCACAGGCGTAAAACCCTATTAAGGTAAAGTTAAAAAAACCCAACCACCTCATAGCAAGACAAGATGTCACATTTTCCATGACTCCTAGAGAAAAACTTCAGTATGAGCACTCCTACTCCTGCCTCGTGGGTAGCTAAGCAGACAGAACTGAAATAAGAGTTTACTTCCCTAGTCGAAAAGACTTCCCCAGAACTCAGTGAGGATAATTTAAAAATGATGGAAGTAGGGAAACCAAAAGATGCCTGCAGGCTGACTTTTATTTCTCTACAATGTAAAAATTATATTTGTCCTTATATAAGAAGGGCATGGCCATACTGGAAGCAAAGACAAATGGTTGTATTTTAATTTGCCTACCATTTCAGCCACTAACAATACAGCCTTAAATGCCTCGTCAGTAGGTGGTATTAACACAGAATTCTCTATCAAAATGAATTTGACTTTAACAGGAAGGGTAACATGATGAACTAAGGGATCTCTTAAGAAACCTTGTATTTTTCCTTTAAGACAAAGATAACTTGCTACTTTTCCATTCAAGATCAAAGAAGGGAAATAATACAAGGAGACAAAGACAGAATAAAGAGAGACAGAGCATTTGAAGCTTCAATTTTCTCTCTAACACTTTTTCTTTTAGATCAGTACAATCACTAGATTCACCCTATAGAGAAAGAAGATTAAAAAAGGGAGGTTATATATGGCCAAAAAGAACTCTGGGCAACTTTGCTGATGTGTTTAAAGCTACTGTACTTTACAATTCTTATTTCAGAAGTAAAATGATAAACAAAAAACAAAGCACTTTTAATCTTCAAAGCAATGTATGATCAATAACAACTTCATAGCACTCGGTATTTGAGTATCATAATCTGTATTTTACTCCAGGAGAGAAAGATGTGTAGAGAATAAGTGATCTGCCTGGGTCTAATGCTGAACCAGGGATGGCACTCAAACATCACAAGCTTGTACGTTAAACCACAAAACCATGCTTTCATTTAGGAATTGTTCTTTTATTACCAGTTTTTATTTGAGCAAATGATTATTATAATAAATAGATTATGGACTTTTTTCCAGCCCTTGCAGAAACATTTGAGATACTAGTGGAGGTACATCGCAGGATTATTTGTCAAACTATTTAGCACAGCACACCAATTAACTTACTATGCCTCTGAAATTAATCTAACCACTTCAAGTAGGTTACTTAAATAACTATTTGCTAGGGTCAACATAAGAATAGCTTCATATTATCAACAGCTTCCTTGTTAAATTACATTTACAGGGCATTCTGCAGGACATATCCAGCCTCAGGGTTAGAGCTATGCTTTCTGACCCTTCACAACTTTTGAGAAGGGAAGTCTGGCCTGGCATAGTGAATCTTGCAATAATATTGGTCATTGATCTCAATCTCATCTTTGTCCATCTAAATTACGAGAGATCTTTTCTAGAGCAGAAGGAACACAATGTTAAAAAGATATTCAGCCAAGGATCAATTTAATAGGAATTTTACAACTGCCTGCAGTACAGAAAGTTTGAAAAAATCCTGTAATATCTGCAAATCAATAAAAAAAGTTTCTCCTGGAAACGTACACCTCTCTAAAACTGCAAGGAAAAAGATTTCCATATTATTGTGCTGTAAACTTACTGTGATCTGTGGGAGTGCTGAGAGATTTAATTTACATACTAATGTTGCAAGCAGGTTGGGGGGCGTGGGGGGAGAAGAGTTACTTAGCACCAGTAATGAGCAGAAAGGAGAAGGCGGCAGCTGCAGTCCCCATGGACTGTTTTGTTTTCAATAATTTTAGACTGTCTAATAACACACCTTTTAATAAGCTGCTCTCAGCTATAAAGCTGCAATCAGCCTTTGTCAGAGAACATAATACTGTCCCTGACAGGAAAATAGTTCTGATGTAATGGACAAAAGACCCCATCTAAATAAAAGCTTCTTAAAAAAAAAAAAGGAAAGGAGAAAAAAGTTCCATCAGTGAAAGACATAAATTATGCTGTCTATACTGTATATCCTTTCATTTGTAAAATACTAGATCTCAAAAGGATATCTGTTAAAGCAAAATACATTCTAAAACACACGCTTTCTGGTTTACGCTACTCCAGTCCTAGTTTACAATTAGATGAACTTGCTTATTTATAGGGTATTTATGCCCTATAAGTGCAATCTAAATTATGACTGATCATGTTAATTTTCTGTTTATCATCTATGCTACCCACTTAGTCTAAGGGACTACTATGCAACACTGAGATAAACATTGCAATAGGCTATCTAAATTTAAGACTATTTCCACTCCACTCACTCAATTTAATGGCAGTTCTCACTGAAGCTCAAGTCTAGCTATAAAAGCCTAAGAGATATATATACGATAGGTAAAACACAGATGTTCTACTCCATTAAACACAGGATTCCTCAGAACAGTGGGTCACCTTCACTGCTGATAAACGCAGGTCCAACTCCACTGTTGCCAAAAACAGTCATGCCACCATAAACTGGAACTCAATCTACCCAACATTTGGGTTTAAAAGTTGGTTTATAAACCACTACTAATTCTAAAAGAATTCAGTATCATCCTTTCAGTAGATCTATTTCTTAATTTTTAAAATTCAAAGCACTAACAAGATGGAAAAAAGATCACTTTTTTCCTAGGAATTATTCTGATCTTTCCAGTATTATCACCATCCTTTTCTTTCCAGCAACAGACTTACTGTGATGGCAGTTATCACATTTTACAGATCAGTTCAGAAACATGCCTAAAACTTACATAAGACACGTTGTCAAAAAAATACCCAGTCACTAAAACCAGCACAAAATCTGTTTGTCCTGAAGAAACACCGATCACCTTAGCAATATAGGTAGAGATCTCTGTTTAACCTCCTCTTTTTAATGTCATTTGGTGGAGAGTTAGCATAAACCACTATGGCATTTGGTTATTGTAGTTTGCTGTCATTTAAGGAAAAATAAATTTATCACTTAGAAAAAACAGGTAATTTGTGGAGTTTAAGCAGCAAAATGGTAGCTTTCTTCTCCTGATACATTTCTGCCCCACCTTATGGGAAGGGGAACTGACTGTGACTTACCAGTCACACTCTCTCTGAGGGGTGCCAGATAATAATAGCACGTCAACACACAGCCAAATGCTCCTTTTGCCAATGAGATTTCATAACGCTTCCTCCACTTCTGAAGCTCTCCAAAGAAAGGAAGTGCTAACTCCCTATTAAAATATATAGTCCAAAGGACCCCAAACTGTCTAATGTTTGAACTCTTTTTGCACAGAAACAGAGGGAAATTATTTTGTTTGCATGAAGTAACTTTTTTTGCATTAATTTTTTTTTGCCCCCCCTTTTTTTTTTTACAGCCAGAAGCTGTAAGCTGAACAGATATGTCTACATGCAGCTACACTGTCTTAAAGAATTTAGGATTTACTGCTTCTAGTTTCAGACAAAGCAACACTCATAAGGAAACATCAAGCTTTTCTCCTCCTGCTCAGAGGAAAAAGACAATTGTTAATAGCTAATAGCTAAGATGACCACAGAAATGTTTTTGGCTTCTATTCATATCCTCTTCTCTAGCTAGTGGTAAAATAAGAATGGGAACAGGTATGAAATCCAATTAAGAAATGCCTCTTTTTTTTTTTTTGATTGCCAGTATCATTAGATCAGCGCCTGAATACGTACCAAGGGTAGAGCAGACCTGAAATGCACATTTCTCACGCTGAAAAAATTCTCAGTGAGTTAGACTTCCAATCAGCTCAGCCAAAACGCTAACAAGTACTGAATTAAAGCGTGAAGCTGCCAGTACTTTAAGAACAAGATCCCTAATATTGATTTTACAAAAAAATAGTTTATCAGGAAGTTAAACACACACCTAGAGTCCCAACTAGTTTCTCCACACTCAGAGCTAAAAACTCAACAATATGAGATAACCTCCTACACCCTGAGATGATTCAGGATTCTAACTTCCTGTGGAAGCACAGACCCTCCCCTCTTCACAGCACCACCATCTGATAAATAGACTGAGCAACACTTGCACCAATCGCGTAATGAGAGCTTTTCCGCCCTTTTTAAACTTCTTTCTACTTGCAAGCTATTTCATGCTATCTCAGAAATACTGGGAAATAACGGTAGCATGTAGTTTTACACCCAGAGCTAAAGTAAGAGGTCACAGAAAGGGCTTCTCATTGCCATTTCCTAGCAATTCCCTGTCATTTCAATATACAAGGTTAAATTACTCCAGAAGCCTCCCTACAGGGCTTCCATTGTTTGTCAGTCAAGGCTAGGACACAATGGCACTCATTCATGTGCACAGCAAACAAGCAGCTAAGGGCCAATGATCAGCATACAGTCTCATTTTGGTTCTTCTGCAAACAGTTTGGAGAAAGATGGCATTTCAAATAAACTATGTCGATTTTTCAAAGCTTCAACACATTCCTAGTATCAACTACTTCGTAGGGAGTCCAGACAAAAGTTAAGATAACTTGAGAACAATGTGAAGAATCACCAAAAAAACCCACTCACTCATTAGGACTGCTCCTGAAAAAGATCTGCTTGCTACAACCACATGCAAAAAGATTACGTTTTAATAGTTAGAGAAATACACTTTCAGAAAAGTTCAAAATAGCTGATTCTTTCCAAAGACAGTCATACCATGCTTTTGTTTTTAGAGTACCACTTAGTGTTCAGCCTCAGAGCTTAAGTTACTAAGGGGTACAGACACCAAGGTTCCAAAGTGCACTTAAGGCTGTTTACTTCATATCTTCTGGTTAAGAACCCAAGAGGTTTAGGGTTTGGGTTGTTTTTGGTTTTGTTTTGCTTTTCTTTTTTTCAACATGTTAAAAATAGAAAACCCAAACGCAATACGAGAGAAGTCCAATGCTGCTGATAACTGGAGACACACAAGCCTCACGCACCTCTTCATTGTTTTGCCTTTTCTACTTCAAAACTTGCTAGAGCAAAGACTTTGTCTCCTGATCCTATGAAAGGAAAAAACATTTTCAGTAAGCATTAACAGAAATTGTGAATTTCCTTATATACAATTTAAATCAAGTAAAACATTCGAGATCAAAAGAAATCAAACCTATATTTTGAAAACTAGAACATTCGAGCTAATTTTAAAAAGTCTGAAACCAGCCATGTTGTATTGGGGCTGGCTGGGATGGAGTTCACTTTCCCCATAGCAGCTCTCATAGTGCCACGCTTTGTGTTTGTAGCTAGCATGGGTGTTGATAACACACCCATGTTTTGGCTACTGCTGAGCAATGCTGGCACAGCATCAGGGCTGACTCGCCCCCAAAGGCCAGTAGGCTTGGGGTGGGCAAGAGGTTGGGAGGGGACATAGCCAGGACAGCTGACCCAAACTGACCAGAGGGATAGTCCATACCTTATGACACCATGCTCAACAATAAAAGCTAGGAGAAAGGAGGAGGTGGGGGATTTGTTAAGGCATTTTTCGTCAGAAGGAACTACTACACGTACTGAGACCCTGCTTCCCAGGAAGTGGCTGGACATCGCCTGCTGATGGGAAGTAGAGAACAAATTTTCGTTTTCCTTTGCTTCTCTTTATTAAACTGACTTTATCTCGACCCACGAATTTTTTATTTTATTTTCTCCCCCTGTGCTGCTGAGGAGGGCGAATGAGAGAGGGGCTTGGTGGCCAGCCAAGGCCGACCCACCACACACCTAGAGAGCTTCTAACGAAGTACCCTTTTGAGCAAAAGGTTCTCACCTTGCTTACACTCTCAGGAAGAGGAGTACTGAAAGGTAGGTCATGGAGTCAGTTTATTTGTACCCTGACCTAGTCTGGCATGTTCCTGCCATTCATAGTTCTTTCATCAGAGTTCTAACTGTAATGCTAGAATGAACTGTTGGGCTTATTTAATGCATATTATAAACTGAACTTTTGGTCTTGTCAATATGATTAGAGTTATGACAACCATGGCAAGAAGAGTGCTTTAAAGCTGTATTTTGACAATGTGCCAGTAATTGCCAAATTGTCTGCATCAAGCAGAGGAAAAGGCTCTCCTGAAGAGAGTCATTAATGCAAAAGAGATCTGTGTTTAACTGGAAGAACGGTATCTCTGCTTGAGACAGACCATTCAAGCCTTCAGCATTATGAGCAACACTTGGCATTTTATGGACATTTGGCACTGGATTTATTTGCTGCATTACTTTTTCCTCATGGATAGTGTATCAGAGTTTCATTGTTAATAAAATAGAAAAATGTACATCAAAATTTAATGGCATGAATCTTTTTGTTCTCTTTCATAAGGGAATCACAGGTATTTCTATTAATCAAGTCTTCAATGAGGCAAAGAAACTGGAAGTTATGAGAATGAAAACTTACCAAGGTCAGTGGAGACTCTCTCAAACTGGCTCAGGGCTGTACCAGCATTTGCTGACAAGAACATCTCATCATCTGGAGTGAGCTAAATCAAAAAAGGCCATAACTGTGAGCTTGGTACCTTAATTGTGCATATTCCCACCATTGTGATTCCAATCTACATGGGCACATACATGAACTATGACAGGTTACAGCAATTGCCAATTTGCAGTTTTTAAGTGGCACTGTTATCTAACATATTAAAAGCCAAAGTAAAAATGCAAACTACTCCCCCTACCACTGAATTTTTTTCTCAGTGGCATCTGTCAGCCCAGGAAGGACAGCATATGCAACATCAGACATGCCTCTTCATGCACCGCTGTTTCAAGCTGACCTCCAGTGATAACTTTTAATCAAAAGGTCACACTGTACCTCTGTACCAAAACTATGCAAAGGATGTCAATTACTTTTTTTGTCGTGTGGTCAATACAGTAACGAGCTAATATCCAAGCTCACTTCATATCATCTACTGAGGAAAGCGAAAATATGCGGTCACTACCAGCTTTGACCATGTTAAGAGTCAATGACCCAGAAATGGTTCTCCTCCTTTAAAGTGAAATTTGCACATGTATATTTTGCTTTTATGTATGTGCTCTGATGCCTTGTGACAGATGCCCATAAAATATTTACAATAATGAAGTAGTAACCTACATTTGCAAGGTTCAGATGTTCTAAGGTAAAACTCGCTCATTTAAGTAGCCTCAGATATATATCCCTTATTAAAGCAAAGCATAAGCGTGTCAAACTGTCCCCAGTATGTGTGTCGGTTTATTTATTAAAAATATAAAAATCAGGTACAGGCATTCAGAATGATGTCGGGATGAGGGAAAAAGCATTAGCTACCTGCCTTTGCTGTGCTTTGTAAGCAAGCATATACCTACTTAACATTCCGCAGTATTGTGCGGATAAACATGTAATATTTACCACCATTTTTCACATTCAGAACAGATGTGAAACTACTATCCTAGCAAGTCCTCTGTGAAGTAGGTTACTGATCATTTTAAAAGATAAAGAGGCTATGTCAAAGCGTCATGAGGTGGCTTGTCTGAAGTGATCCAAGGAACTCATGCCAGGAGGATTAAATATCTTCAGGCATTCAGTTCACAATCTTAACTAGCCTTTTAACCTATTTCCAAAGCGTTTTTTCCTCTGACAGCCAAGCAATAAAAATATTCTGAGGGAAAGCATTTGCTAATATCACCTACTTGGAATGTAGCTTCTTTAAGTACTGCACTTGATCTTTTCCATTACATTCCCTCATTTCCTAAGAAAGTTCAAGTACAGAGATACACAGCAACCCATTTTCTTCATATACCAGCAACAAAAAGAAATAACAACTTCTCTTCCTCCCTCTAGTGGTAAAAACCAGGTATTGTTCTGGCACTGATGTACTCATCGGGGAAACAATCAGTTTATCGCTCATCTCTCCAATTTATTTATCTTACACCAAGAAGTAGGTATTATCACTAATACAAAATTAAAGCTCACTGTATATCCAAAGTCTTGGATAGTTCCTGCCAGGTGGAGAGGTGGTAGTTAGCCAGTAGAAGACTTGATTTGTAGCTTCTACAAATACCATCAACTTGTACCAGCTTATTTGTGATTCATTCATATGACTCCCCAAAGAAAGCATTTTGAAGTGGAAACAGCCTTAGATAAATGTACAATACTATTTGATATATGTTCAGTGGAGAGTGTTTCAGAAAGCTTGGCATTAAAATGGAAGGACGTTTATGTACTACAAAAAGCAAGCTGCATTTTATTATTTGCTCATAAACAAAAGTTGTCATTTCTTATTTTAATGATTTCAAATTCCTCTTCAACATATAGATAGAAATTTCTATTCACCTAACTATCATACCAACACCTTACCTTCTCACCAAGCTTTCTGAGGGCAGTCAGGATTTCCACTTTCTGCTGCGTGTATAGGTCTCGTCCCAACTTTCCAACCATCAAGTCTCGGTCCATCTGTATGGGCGGGGGGGGGAAATAAGTCAAAATATGTAAGCTTCCCATTAGTTTCACTCAACACAACAGCATGAGCAATGCAACAGCCTAAAAATATTATCAGTAAGCATAGTACCCATGGAAGTAAGGGACAGAGTTACCCATAATTTAAAAGATGGCCGTGAAGTTTTTCTGACCATTCTGCAAATACTCTTTGCACCTAACCTTAGCATTCTTGATTTCTCCAAACTCAAATCTCTTTTAACCAAAGACTGCTATTAATTCAAAATTATGGATTCACATATCACTGATACATGGAGGAATCACATTTCATTTCACTTTATCTGGATCTCAAGTTCAGTCTAGATCTCTGAAACATTCAGTGCACTCTCCAGCCCCTCAATACAATGACAGACTCATACTCTTCAGATTTTCTATTTACAGTTATATTCAGTTCACTATCTGTTAATCATATTTTTGTTTTGAAGCAGCAAGATAGAAGGTAATTCAAGAAATACACACTGTTGTCCCCATTACCTCAAGGAACATTTAAAACTGAATAAATTCGGAAAGAGAATTTCTTTATCTCCTTATGATGCTGCCACCAAGTTTTCTAACACACTTGGTGCTCTCCTTGCAATCATTATATATTTAAATCAGTCTAGCTCAAATACACAATTTTTTACTGTAAAACAGAAACCTTCACCTCTGCCAACCTTGTCCTCAATTGCCTTGGTTGTTTCTTTGCAAACATTCTAATTACTTCTGGAGTTTTAAATGCTTGGCTGATGGCTGCTTGTATCGCCTACAAGGAAAAGAGCAAGAATGATCAGAACTAATAGTCCCAAGCTACAGCTGCATGACAAGATTAATGAAGGCTGGAAAACATCATTAGTATCCTCTGCATCATTTGATAAAGAGAGCTTTTCTTTTTTTGCATAACTATGGAAGTGAGATGAAAAAAAAGATATGACCTTTATGCAGGGCTTGAAAAATCCACTAATTAGCGCAACTACACTGAGAAAGAGCTGTGAAACTTCGTTACAGCCCAGGTCCTAATTTCTAACAATTTCCAACATCTTCCTGATATTAGCACATAAGTGGATTTGCTGTGCTATCTTTAGCAGTTTTAATGCCCACACTGATGATTACAGCTCGTCTAAGGGTAAGCAGAATGTAAATGATGAGGTGAATCTCCTACTGTTATTCAAAATCCTCTATGGAGTATCAAAACTATAATGATTAAATCTCACCACAGTTATGACAAATCATGATCCCTCTGGAAACAAACCCCTAAAACATGGGGCTCATAGGAACAGATCATGCTGTAATTAAACATTTGAAAAGAGAGAAAATAGACCAAAGGTTTGGAAGTCAGCATAAAGTAAGATAAATTCACTAAAAGAACTTAAAGTTACACAGTCACTCCTACAGCCTTTTCATTTGGATTGGTATGAATCTCTGAAATACAAATCAGCAATAAGAGCACAGGAAATGCTATCTTCATGCTTTCTAACAAACAGGCAGGAACTTTATTTCTCACAGTATATATTATCCTGGATTGTCCCTCACACCTTTTAAATTAATTTGTATTATTTTATGTTATTTTCTAATACTAGTCCCTGCAGTTTCCCACAGTTTTTTCTACAGTGTTATGGTTATAATTATTCAATACTTTTTTTCTTTTAAAATGAAGAGATCTAACCGATTTTTTATATGTACACACATATTAAATAATAAAAACATTAGATACAGAGAACCAGCTTTCACACGTGCCTGTCTAAAATTATAATGAACCACTTGTATCTGTTTTCTGTTTCATTGAGTCCAGGCAGAACATGAACTATTTTTAGTAGCACATCATCCTTACCAGTTGCATCCCGCTGAGCTCATCCACCAAAGTCATATCTCCAGACATGATCTTCTTCAGGGAGTCATTGATCTCACTCAGCTGTTCCAGAGTCTCTTTTTTGGTCTCTTCATACTCATCTGCATCTAGCTCCTCTCTAAAGAGGATCCAACAAGACACATTAATTCATAGGACTAAGCCTGAGATGTAACATGGAGAAAAGGACATCAGGGAATATCATGAAGCATGCTTCCTCAGATAGCAACGAAAACATTCACATTACTTCAGATTATTCTGCTCTAGCCCTCTTAGCTGTTATTTAGCTAATGCATATGTAGTTTTCTTGGTTTTGCACCACCTCCTAGCCACTCATGCGCTTGTTTGTATGAAGTCACTTGTATTAAAAAGGCCCTGACAACTACGACATACTCAACACTTGGTGCAATATTTAAAAGTGCGTTTTGGATCTCAACAAAAATATGCAGTGATATTCTCTTGCTCAAAGCTGTGGTGAATGAAATTATCAGAGAAGCCCATCTCCTCACTTGAAGACCATCAAGTTATTCAGGAATAACTGCTCCTGCTGTTTAAACTTTGCCCAATTCAAAGAATGGCATTACCAACCCTTAACAGTTATAATTGTTCTTGAAAAAAGTATGTACTGCTTGGAGAAGTTAGAATTATAGCCAGGGAAAGCATCTAAAACCACACAGGACATTTAAGTGCAAGTACTGAAACAGAAAAAAACCCTTTTCCTTGGTAATTAACTCTATCTCAAATTTTATTAGCCCACAAAAAACTAACACAAAATCACATGAAACAAATCACATGACAATGTTAGACAAACTAAAAAAAAAACCCCAACAAACCCAAACGTGTAACTATAAGACAAAACAAAACAGACACAAAAGCTATTTGTTAACTGCTATTAAAAAAAAACCATATGAAAACTGTGAATTCTGTGAACAGCTATTAACAATTAAAGTCACACTGAAATATAAAATTTCAAAGAAAACAGTAATGAGTATTTCTGCCCGCATTTTCCTCAAGAAGATAATAAATAGAATGATCTTAAGAAAAAGAAAGGTTTTCTAAAATAATTTTTACTACCCAACACAAACATCCTGCCTAATTTTAAAAATATAAAGCCACAGCTTTATATAATAAGTAAAATTTATATAGTAATATAAAAATATAAAGCCACAAAACAAAAAACCCCACAAGATTTTTGAAAGGTACTACTATCTTCTGCCAACCACTTAAGAAAAATATTACCGTATAAGAGGAAAGCATTTATTTTTATTACCTGCATTCCTCCAGATCTTGAAGCTGCTGCATTAATCTATCCAACTGCTCTTCCAAGTTTTGTTTTAGTTTACTGGTCTCTGTTGTTCCTCGTGAAGCCATTTTCTCTTTTCACGTGAAACTTTTAAGTTGTTACATGACACTCCTAGGAAAAAGAACATTTTATTGTTGTGTATCAACAACTTAAAACTTATTTTAAAAGGCTCCAAGTGTCAAGAAAATTATGCAGTATCTTGATGATGGAATGTCTAATCAAAACACTCGGAGATCCTCGCAGCGGACATACAGAAGCGTTTGGCTGGGTCTACAGGATTGTTAGCTTTGTAGCAAAAGGCAGTTCACCAAGATAAAAACTCAAAAAGCCACAGCGCATAAAACCAAACAAGTTTGAAACCAAGCAGCAATCACCGAAATGCTGAGGTCCCGCTGTGTGAAACAACATTCGACTCTTCAACCGCCCCTTGGGAAACTATTTAAGGGACAACAACGCGGATGCAAGGGGTCTCAAGCATTCAAACACCTTAGACAGAATCATGAGCTGTAGAAAACGAGAGCACTACGGAGGAAATCCGTGCTTCTCCGGGTACCGAACAGGAGCAGAAGGCTAGCCGACGGTAGCGATCAACGGGATACCCCTGGGTAACGCGCCGGCTCAGCAGCCGTCGACCAGCAAGTTCTGGGGCTCGCACTAACGCCAACGGCTCCAGCAGCCGGAAGACCGACAAGGAAACGCGATCCTCCCCGCCGGAAAGGTGCGAGAGGAGAGCCGAGAGCAGAGCCAACAGGAGGGCCGGGGTAGGAGAAACGAGAAGAAGGAACTCGGGCACTATCCGAGCCCTGCCGCCCCCGAGGCCAGGGCTCCAGCCCGGCTCTTCCTCCTTCCCGCCGCACTTCGCGGAGGCGATTCCGCCCAGACCCCGTCCTGCAGGCAGAGCCGCCCGCCCCGGAAGGAGGCCGCCCCCGCCCTCTCCGCCCGCCCCGGCCCCACACGCGGTCCCACACGCGGCCCCGCACGCCGCCCGGGCCCGCCGCCGCCGCCGCCGCCTCACCTGGGGCAGGCCGCGGCGGGCGAGAGCGGGAGCGCAGCGCCACGCGCGGGGGACCGGGCCGCCTCCGGCCGGCGCCGCTTCCGGCGCGCCCGGGCCAATGAGAGCGCGCCGCCGCCGCGCCGCCCAGTGCGGGCCCTCTGCGCGGAGCTGGCGGCGCGGCCCCGGGCGGTAAGCGCGGGCGGCGGCGGGGCGGCGTGGCCAGCCGGCTCGGGGCGGCGGCGGCGGGGCCCGTGGCGGGTGCTGCGGCGGCGGGGGACTCGCTGGGCTGGGGCCTGGTCCTGCGCACCGCACGTTCGGGGGCCGTGCCCCTGTGCAGGCCTCTGGCGGCGTGGAGCTGTGGGGAGGAGGTTGCTGGAACGGACCGAAAACCGGCGTGCTTAGCATGCGAGAGCTTGCAGCGCCAGCCTGCACACCCTACACTTAATATTTAATGATGTGTATATTCTGTAGATACATAAGCTTGTTTAATAAATATTTACCTCTGGGATACAAATGAGATTGACCAAAGCATGCTCACAATTACCTGCTTACCCACAGAAACAAACAGGTTGGTTGTCAGAACCATCCCAAAGCCTACTATAGGCATACTTTGATGATTTTTGGTGCAAATACGTGTCCAATCCAGCTAAGCACTAGCAGGACTGCAAGTAGCACATGCTAAATATTGGTAAGATTATGTACAAGCATGATGAGATTATACATAAGCGCATATGTAGAAGACCACACCATAGGGCACCTCGTTTTTCCTTCTGAAGTAGAAGGGAAAATGATCCAGGATGTCCTACACTCATGGAAAATCGCAGTGAAGGCCATTTTACTTTGTTTCCCCTACTTAAGTCTCTGTAGAGAGGTTTTACTAATATTTCATTTAGTATTTGGCATAAGAGCGCATTAATTGTTTTAAGACTGTTCTCAGTTTTGTGAAACTAAACACCTACCTGCATACAGGTCTCTTTCATCTCTGTATAGCAGGAGCTGGGCTGCTAGTTTGGATCTTGTGGTCAAACTGCAATAATTGGAATTGTGTCAAGCAGTGCCAAATTACACATAATTAATCAAAACTACTTGTTTTTATACAATAAGAACAGGCATAGTTCCATATACAGCTCAGGCAGTGGCTGGGCTTTAATCATCACTGGAAGCTAGTCGTCTTTTTCTCTCCTGGGATGTGCAAATTGCATAGCTTTCCCCAAAAAGTTGCAGCTATATGGAGGTCATTTCGTACAAAGTGGATCCCAGCTCTGACGGTGCTGTGTTGGTTATAAGGATGGTGTAACAGTGAAGGTAATCTTGTGGTGATACCTCTGTCATTTCCTCTGCTCTCCACATCAACCATGCAGCTGTTTTCTGTGAAAACAGTGCTAGACAGAGGATGTCAATGCAAATTAGGAGACTGAGGGTATGTGCTATTAAATTATATTTATATTCTCAATTTCTATGCAGATATGAAGTGCTACAAGGTGAGTTTATGATGCAATAATTGCCTGCTTCTGAAGATTGTAAAATCAGCTAGCAGCATGAAAAAGGACATTTGACTAACTCCAGAAAAGGGACTATATTTTTTCGTCTTAAAATCTTCTATTATTTTTGCCCTTGCTTTTTCTTTTTTAGCGGAGAAAATCAAGCCTTTTCAAATTTGCAGCGTGAGTCACTTTCTTTAGAAAGTGGGGCTTTATGTGTTACAAAGGCAAGTCTAACTCCTTTCCTTGCCTGTTCCCATAGTAACTCTTCTAGCTGATGCCCCTGTGAAGACTGCATTCCAAGTAACACCAAACCCTTCAAATGCTGAACTACTCTGCAGTAATAAAGAATATTTTAAAAGTTTGTGAAACTCTTGAAAGCACAGAAAAGTACTAACACTTGCAAAATGTGAAGCCTCGCAAGACTTCCTTTTATTCAAGGGCTATTTGATGTTAGTACATAGTAGCTCTTACAAGATTTAGCTGTGATGGTATCTCACCACTGTGGTGGCTGTGAACATCACTCAGCTTCTTTGTAAAGGAGATAGAATGTGAGGGTGACCTTGTGGGATTTTTCCAGGCAGTGATGTTGTTGTAGAAACAATGGCAGACTATTCAGTGCTCAACACAGATGTCTCAGACACCTCACAAACAACAACAGCAGGAGAATGGCCCATAACGTATTCCAGTTTTCATTTGTTGAGGGCCAGGCTAGGAGAAACCATTTGGTAAGCCAGAATATTCTCATGAAAGAAAAGAACACTGAGAAGCAAAAATCTGTGTAGTGTTGAAAAAGATAAGTAGTGAAATTTGCTTATTTTCACCAATTCTTAAGCAGCTTTCTGAAACTGAAGTTCAAAATCTGGTATTTAATTGCGGCTTTCACTAAACTTTTTTTAATTCACTATTCTTATATCATCTGATCTGGTGGTACACCTACCACTTACTTTCCGCAACACTAAGTAGATTGGTTGTTTTCATGTTTAGTCCATAGTGCACTCTTCCCACATACCAAGAGCATGTAAAATGTAAATAAATTCCGAACGAAGAAATGTTAACCCTCCTCTCCTCCAGGATTTAATACAATATAATGTTAGTTGTATAGATTTTGCTGAAAAGACTCACTGCAATTTAGAGTAGCAGTACTGGGAACTGTCATAGGATGTTCTATTCCCCCCTGTAAGCACTAGAAGTAAGGAAGTTACTTATAAGGAAGTTCCCTGCAGATGTGTCTCTTGGCACTTGATTGGCATTGGCATCTTTGTCCTGCAATCAGGACAAATAATCTCTCCTCATGAGGTTTTTCTGCATGAGCTGCTTTTCTTCAGAGTGGGCAGTACGCTGTCCTCTCTTCAGGCAAGCAGCCTGTTTTCAGTGGTTTTGTTTTTAAAGATGCTTCCTCTTGCATATAGGAAGGAATCGCAGCTGCTATGATAATACATGGGCAAAGCAAATTTGGGTTCACTTGTCTATTACATATGTCTTCTTCCTAACACATTCACTTTTCTCTACATCCTTGATTTCTGAAGCTGCACAGAATTAACCTCCTTTCTGCAACATAATGCCACTGTTGTCTCAGCTCCTTGCTTTGTACTTGTCTCCAGGGATAACCAGAAAGAACTAGAGGTGGTGGTTTTACTCTCTTAAAAATTGGATAATGCAGTATCACATGAACAATCACAGGCCAAATGTTGATGGAAGGAAAATAGTGTTCAATTTGATCTTGAAATCTGCTTATTGGCAGCACAAGTAAGTAGGAATAACTATTTTTTAATCTCGTCTCTTCTTGTAGTGGCTGGTAGCTAGCACCAACATTCTCCACTTGGCTCTGTAGCTGCAAGGAATGGCTATGGAAGATCCTGACAAGAAGACTGAAGTAGTACTGCTGGCCTGTGGGTCCTTCAATCCCATTACCAACATGCATCTAAGGCTATTTGAGCTGGCTAAAGACTACTTTCATGAAACAGGTAGGATGGTAATTTATATTGTTCAAAACAGCTCTGATAACTAGACACTTAAATGTTAAGGTGAATATTTTGTGTATATGAATGCCTGTTTGACAGTGACAGATATTTTTGGAAATACTAATTAGATATTGAGGTAGTATGCATGTATGTATCATACAAAATCACAAATACATGAGAGAACAGTCTTATGTATGTGTTGCTTATTACTAATTTTAATGAGCTAAAGCATGAGTTTTATAGTTTTTCTTTATAGAAATATATATTTCTGATATATCTTACTAAATCTTTAATTGTGCTACCTTGCACAATGGCAGAAGTATACCGTACTTTTCCACTGGGCTGGCTATCAGAGCTGGCATTGGTGATCTTAGAGATTGCAGTGAATAAAGGTCATGTAACAGTTTAAATACAATACAGTGGAAGTAACATCTGCTCAGCCACTTTTCATGTTCTTGTGTGATGTGTTTTTTCCACAGGAAAATACAAAGTAATCAAAGGAATAATTTCACCAGTAGGTGATGCATATAAGAAGAAAGGTCTGATCAGTGCGAATCACCGAGTAACTATGGCAAAACTAGCTACAAAAAACTCAGATTGGGTGGAAGTTGATGATTGGGAAAGCAGCCAGAGTGAGTGGTTGGAAACACTAAAAGTTTTAAGGTATTCTTCAGCCAAAACCCAAAAAGTCTCAAGAATGTATAGAAGGATAAGGAATGGTGTTAGCTCTAACAGGTTAGAATAATAGGAGGTTACCCCCAAATCATATGAATAGACTCAGTGGATTCACAAGTACTATTTATATGAGCATTGTAAATGAAAGATTGCACCATTAGTCCTAAACGTACAAAAAATGAGCCTGTGAACAATTTTTAAAATACATTGTTTCTTAGGCTTTATTGAATTTTTGTGCTGAAAAGGTACTCATGAGGAAGGACAAGAGACTAGAGCAGGGTAGACATGCTACACAAGCTTCCCTCATTTGATTCTGATTGTGCTATGCTGCCCATTTGTGTATTTAAAGGCTGGCATAAGAATTGTCTGAAGGAATATCTTTTTTTAAGTTCTACGTTTTTTACTCTTCAGTCCCTGCTACGTCACTGAGGTTCTTTTTAAAATGAATTTTTATTAAAAAAGAAACAAACCAACCTTGTAGTTGTTGCTTTGAAATCTTTGCACTTTGACCATCTTATGACCCAGCTCTCACGAGTCCCTGTTCCAGCAGATCAGTTCTTAGATGGATTGTCTGTGAAAGTACTGCAGGAGGAAGTGGTGGTAGATTATTTAGTAGGCCATACTCTTCCCTATATTCTCCTACATCTTTAAAATACCTAAAATACATCTGTTTTGCAGGTACCATCATCAAAAGCTTTTATCTCCTGATCCCACTAATAGTCTGCAGAATGCTATACCTTTAACAAAGCCAGGACGGAAGAGGAAGCAGGAACCAAATAGGCACGACCCCGTTAAAAAGAAAAATCAGAGTCCAGCTATAAAAAGTTAAGTCTGTTTGCAAATCAAATGCTTAACAATACTTGCTATTTCAAGGGAATTGCACTGATGAGTAACTTTTTTAATGCTAGTTCTTGGTTCTGATTTCACTGAATAAGTTTATTCCCTTAGCTCCCACAGCATAAAGCAGTAGGCTTCGTAACAAGACAACTGTAAGGGTAAAATATATAGGACATGAAAGGACATGAGGACATGAAAAATACTCAAGATAATAGAAATTTGAACTGAAAAAGGTCTGAGCTATGCCTTTTACCTACAGAACTTTACTAAGTTCTGTAGTTACAGCTGAGAATTTTGGATCATATTATAAGTTGCTGAAGAAAGAAAGGACAGGATTAAGTCCTGAAATTCGAAGTGCATCTGGGTATAGGATAATTTTGAATTGTAATTTAAAACTTCATACAACAGATGTAGCTTGGCTTTGTAATTTTAGGTAGCATTTATTTTGGTTATTGCTTTTAGATCTTAGTTTTCATTCTTTAGCTTAACATGTGGCCTCAAGTTGTGCCAGGGGAGGTTTAGATTGGATATTAGGAAAAATTTCTTCACCGAAAGGGTTGTCAAGCATTGGAAGAGGCTGCCCAGGGAAGCGGTTGAGTCACCATCCCTGGAGGTATTTAAAAGCCGTTTGGATGAGGTGCTTAGGGACATGGTGTAGTGGTGGACTTGGCAGTGCTAGGTTAACAGTTGGACTCAATGATCTTAAAGGTCTTTTCCAGCCTAAATGATTCTGTGATTCTATGATTGTATGTACAATTATATGTATTTATATAGAATTTGAATGGCCTTGCATAATGACCATCTTAATCCTTTATATTAGCAAATCTTGACTTCTGCCTGACTTCTTCCCTTGAACCTTTCCAAATTCTACTGTTTAACTGATAGTGTTTTAAAGTAAACATATTCAAAGGAAAAGACCAACAGCATCAGGCAGGCTTTTTTCATATTGTGTTGACAGGTGTTCTACTACATTCCTACCACCCTGTGACATTACTGGAAGCTGCAAGTCTGTAGCATTCTCAATTTTGCTTCCGTTACTTTAAGGTGGCTTCTGTCTGCATGCTTCTCTAGATTCCCTATGAAACTTAGTACGGAAGGGAATCCCCTGAAGTTAGGTCAAACAGTCTATGTTTTGTTTTGGGGTTTTTTTTCCGGTCATATTTTCTTTCCTTTTACATAATCCCCTCTCCCCCCTGTCCTGTAAAAGCTGTCTCCTCTTCTGTAACTCTACGGAATGTCAGATAAAGTTCTAACAGCATTACGGTATTCTTTCATACTTAGCTATTCTGGCATTTTCTCTGTATTTTCTTTTACTTTGATCCTCACAGTGATTGACTCACCCCAAGGCTAGATGAGCATATTAGAGTTTATTTTCCAGTCCTTTTGAATGAAGGGACTCCCATAACCTCTTTTTCAGAAAAATCCTGTATTGAGCTACTAATGATAAATTATATACTCTGAATCTTTTTTTGTTTCATTCCATTGTCTCATCTTAACCAAAGGTACAGAGAGGTAGCCTAGAAATTAAATGTCCCCATCGAGTTAGCTAAATGGCCTAAACCAAGTCCTGTTTCTCACTTATTTTTCTTTTTAAGGTGTCCCACAGGTTAAACTGCTTTGTGGAAGTGACATGCTGGAATCTTTTGGGATCCCCAATCTGTGGAAGTTGGAGGACATCACTGAAATTGTGGAAAATCATGGCCTTGTATGCATCAGTAGGGCTGGAAACAGCGTTCAGAAATTCATCTATGAATCTGATATTTTGTGGAGACATAAGAATAACATTCACCTTGTGGAAGAATGGATCACAAATGACATTTCCTCCACCAAGATCAGGAGAGCACTGCGGAGAGGCCAGAGCATTCGTTACCTAGTGCCTGATGTAGTTCAGGCATACATAGAAAAAAATAATCTGTATAGTCCAGAGAGTGAAGACAGGAATGCTGGGGTTGTCTTGGCTCCCTTACAGAAACATGCAAGTGATTCCAAGAGCTAACAGGCACTATGCAATTAACTTATTTTCTGCTGTGAAAAAAGGTACAGTTCAGTACAGGAAAATGTGTTTTTGGGGGTTGCTTTTTTGTTTAGTTTTTTTTTTAAGTAAATAGTGGGCTAATTCTGTGGCTTTAGTACATACGTAGTTGCTGTTCAGGTTTGGTGCATTCAATAACTGGACCTACACAATCTCTTTTAACTCTAATAATAAGATTTTCACATTTAAACATTTTGTCACAGTGCAGTGAACTAAGTATAAGAATTCACACTTGTATATGAGAATTACAAATTAACAAACAAAACAAATGAAAATGTTCTGATTAGTTTTAACTCAGACTGCTCTGACTGCTATTTATAAAATGCTAACAGAAATATTTTTAATAACGTATGGTGTCTTAGCAGACAAAGCCATTTAATTTCAAAACGTACCACTTACTGATAGTAAATCTATATAACTCATTTTTTTAAGAATTGCCAACATGTGGTGCACCTTAAAGAAATGACTTAGCTCTATGCTGGAAGGGAAAAATTTACTCCTGGCTGAAGTGGTGCGAGATATACCAAGCTTTGAGCTGCCTGCCTTTCAAATATGCAGCCTGTTTGTCTGCCGTCATGCAATTTGCTCCCAGAAATGCCTTGTGCTTTACTTTTCTGTTCATGTTTCCAGACCTGTACGTTAAGCTCAGCACTGTTTCTCATAGAAGGACAACCTACTTCAGAAACTGGTTTATAGCCATTGATTTAATGGATAGAAATTAGTAATAGTGTCATTGCACTGATTCTCAGACAGTTGTCCTTTTATTTCAAATAATAAATGAGCTTTTACTTTTGAGCCAAATGTATATAGCCAGAATTGTTTTCTGTAACTGGAGTTGAGGAGAAATGGTATGATATTAAGACTGTACATAAGTGAAATGTTTTTCTTTGCTAGAAATCTGGTTTTGATTCTAACAGTATATTGTCTGTACTATGTGAATATAAACTAGAGAGGCACTGTGAATGTCATGGTGATAGAATTCTACCTCCCTTTATTTGCCATCATCCCATTTTTGTTGGATTATGTGCTTTATTAAAAATTTCAAGGTTTCCAAGACACTACCTAATGGGTCAACAGCTTTTTCATACTATCTCCACAAGATGACTCTGTTCACATTTTTCAGATCAACAAATCCAGCAGAATGTGAGACTCTCGGGGCAGGAAGCCTAGATGCTGTTGGGCAAGTGTAGAACCAGGGACATGTTCCAGGATCACAACCGTCACAACCCGTCATCCTCCTTCCCTGGGCAGGGGATCCCCAAAGAGCTGAGGCAGAGGTCTAGGCTTCCCTAGGAGCTTAGGGGGAGTCTGGAAGCCAGGAGCCAAACACAAAATGTCACGGGTGGCCCTAGGGCCTGCAAGGCTCATATAAAACCCAGCAGAGGAGTCAAGACACTATTGGGAAAACCTGTAACCCACACTGGAGCTAGCATCAGGCATGCAAACTTGGAGCCCCACATGAAATTCTGGTATTACCATACACTAGAACATCTGTGTTCTACTAGTTCCAGCTTGTAAAGGTGGCTGTCTACAGAGAATCTGCAAGGAGATGAGTGTAATAAAATCAAGTCCCAACTTAAAAGTGCATCTGTAACTGCACTGTGACAGAAAGTAGCATCAAGGATTCTTAGGTTTTTTTCTTGGTGATTACTGCATCAAATGTGCTCAGTCTGCCATTTTTTCCCCTAGAGCTCAGGCAAGCTTTCACTGTCCTTTGACAATGAGGCTGGGTTCATTTATCAGCAATAGTAATAAAGGTACCAAAGGATAAATTATGCCCCCTGTGACACCTTAGCAATCAAACTGCCATAACTGATTGAAGATAACTATATTATTGATGGTGCATAGGAAAGGACAAGATCTACTCTTCTCTTTTGCTTGCTGTCTATCTTTATGACTGACAAGAATAGCAGGCAAGAAAGATTTATTTTCAGCACTTAAGTCAACCAGTGTGCTTCTGAATAAACACAGCAGATCTTTCTAATGGGAAAGCACTCTATTTATGTGGTCACTTTTCAGAGTAAAACTGCACTTTAAGTCTAGGTTTATGCTTCTAAATAATGATGCTGGTGTGTGTTGGTGCACTTTGTGTAATTCTAGAGAAACTGCAAATTCAATAGGATGTTTTATAAAGCTTTGGTTTTCAAACAGTTATAGTTCACTGGGTTTTAATGTAGTTATGTGTGATGGGTCTTTCAATAAAATAAATTGCATGTAATACGGTAATTTTAGTCATCCTGTTATTAACCAAATCTGATGTCTGATGGCTGCATGATTTTTAAGTAGGTAGAATGATGTCAGTACAGTTTTGTCTATACAAAACAGAACATTGTTCAAAAATTACACTGACTGCTGAATATGGATCTTCTGTTTTACTAGTGGGATCCAGAAACCTGCCTGTTACAACACTGGAAGTAAGTGCACACTGACAATCTACTGCTCCAATCAGTTGTAAATACCAGCATTGCAGTCAGTGATGTGGCCTATTCAAAAATGTTAGACAGGTGTAAGTTTCAAGAGTGGACTAGATCTAAAAGAGAGTCTAGATACTTGAAAATGTAAGGTTTGTGAATAATGCAGTTCACAGAACTTCTTTATAAAAGAGTTATAATGCATTCACAGGTGTTCTACAAACAAAAATGAGGCTTTTTTTTTACATCACTGCATTTGGTCCTGCTCTATTAAAAGAACATAGGGCCCTTAAACCACACGTGTAATTCAGACTTAAAATACTTCATAAATACCACTTTATCTACTTCTGTAATGAGACCACATCCTTAATGGAATGTGTTAGATGCTCAATGCTGCACAGCAATTAAGATGGAAATGGAAAATAAATTATTTCCACAAAAAGAAAATGGGAAATTTGTAAGGGAGAAAGAAATGAACCATGATAGGATGTGGCCAGGGCACTCAGCAGTTCTTACAAAAAGTTCCATAGGCAATTCTTTGGCTGAGCCTTGAAATAGTAACCCTCGTACCCTTTATAAGTCTTAGTTTGAGATTAAGTACTGATTTACAGAAAGAAGCACCACATCCCAGACAATCTGCATAATCTAATTTTCAATTAAAATGTTATATCCAGGCTTTTACACAGGACTCATCCGAGTACTGACTTCTCTTTAGTTGGAAGAGTCAGTAGTATTGCAACAGTGCTTTACTATTATAACCTCGTAATAACAAATTATGGGTGAAATGTTACTATTTGAGTCCAGGGGAAGCATTAATTTGCGTTTCTCTGTGCCATTCCTAGTTTAGTATAGGTTAGAGAACAATATCCATCTGCAAACAGGAAACAAGCTTTGACGTCCTAATTTCCTACTCGCATGATTCTGTGAGTCATATAGGTCAAACTGTCAGCTCCAAAATGTAGCTAAAGTTCAGCGAAACTTAATTTTCTCTGCAAAATATTATCTTTTTATTCAGCCTAACCCAAGTCAGTAAATAAAGAAATGTAGTAGCTATAGCTGAGTTTCCTCATTCAAGATTCAGAATACCAAATTCCCTTTTTACTATGGTAGCAACACAGTTAAGATTTCCCTTGCCCATCAATTTTGGGTTTTTCTTTTAATGTAGCCTTCATTGAGGTGCTCATTACTGTCCCATCTGACCACTTAAAATGTGGGATTAAGCTACTGCTCAAAACATACATGTGACTTCGGGAATGATTGTTTTCCCCATTTTACCGATGAGGAAACTGAGGTACAAAGTTATCTAGCTCTCCTGTACTTAGCAATTCTGGAGTGCCTAGTTGGGATTATTAAATTCGTATTTCTTGCTTGGTAAATTGTAACAGTAGGGCATACAGTTTGCAAAAAGTAACCACAGATGGAGGAACTGGAAGAGATTGGAGAATTATGTATCTAAAGGAAATAAAATCTCACTTCCAAATTCCTTATATATCCTTTCTCTTCAAAGTCAAGCATTCTTTATTCACTTTTCAAAACACATTGCTGGGTCATCACTTAAGAGATTTCTTTCACTTCTTTGCTGAAGATAAAGTCCAACATTGAAGCTTACCTGCTGCATCCTGTGCTCTACTCCCTATATGCTCCGCCACAATGTATAGCATCTAATAAAGCATCAGTGGGAATAACTTCTGTATCATCTCTCCTTTACTGTGTATGTCAAGAATAAAAAGCAAAGGGGGCAGCTACATCTATATATATGGGAGTACTTTGTGAATTTGTTATTGTTATTAGCTATTTTCAGGAGTTGAAAGTGGATTACAAGAACAGGTATTTGTCCTCTTTCCCATCTGGGAAAACTGATAAATACAGAGCTGCAGAACTGGGAACAGAGCTCAGCCCTCTGGATCTGCTGTCTCATGCCTAACTGCTACACAAACTTTCTGGCTGGTAAGGCATCTGAGAAAATACAGAATTTTGTATTTGTATGTTCATTTAACTAGGATATAACTAACAGCATTAAAGAAACCAGAAGAGAAATAGGTAAACTGTGGCACAGTAGAGCTGTGTTGAGAGTCACATCAGAGAATAACGCATACAAACAAGATTTGTCTTTCACTTTTCTGCTATAACCACCAGACAAAAATGCTGCCTACTATTCACTCCAGACATAAACCAACAAGATATAATACTTATCTCTATTACTGTGTCATAGGTACTGCTTTAAAATTTGCTGATACAATACCATCCACAGTTTAACAGTCAATCCCTGTCTGTTCAAATACAGCGTGTATTCACAGTGGGTAAATCCTCTTTTCAACAAATATGTAGATTTCAGATCATAAAGCCACAGATCTAATATACATGCAGGGAATTTTAGTAATGACAAAATGTGTCCATGAGTCCCTTTAGAGTATACAAGATGGACACAATCGGTTTAAACCACTTTTTGGTTTGCATTGTGACTCTTGGGCTATTAACATTTGCTCCACACAAAGATTTCAGAAATGGTGAACTTTTCCCTCCAACGCAGATGAAGCTGCTCTACAAATACCCTCTCACCTATTGGCTCAGCAATAGTACCCTTCCCCTCCATCAGAAAGGCTCTGGGATGTAATCCCACCCACAGTCTTCCTTATATAAGGCCTGGTTGGAAAACTACTTCTTCATTTTTGCTTTTTGGTCAGAGGTTGACTGTATCTTCTTTCCACATTCTGGCAATGCCTGTGGATTTCAGTGGAACCTGGAACCTTATCAGCAATGACAACTTTGAAGGTTATATGGTGGCCTTAGGTAGGTGAAAAAACCTGATTCTATCCTTCCTCCCTTCCCCCATAAGGGTCCTCCTGAATTTTAAGAGTCTGAGTTCTTCTAAAACCTAGATATTGCTGAAGCTTTTTTCTCCGAAAAACAATGGAAGGATCTTTGTTTATTGATAAACAGACAGCATTAATTATACTGTAGCCTGTCACCCAAGTGTCCTTGCAGCTTTCATTAATTTCTCAGCCTAGTACTTGTTGAAAGTAGAATTTTTGTATAGCTTTCATCAGAGACAGGGAAGTTTGCCCTGTCCACTCAATTTCTCTTGCTTTTGAGCACAAACTTACAGAACCTAGTCTACAGTTAATTAAATGTTAAGCAACAAAAGAAGTGCTTGGGTATTTGCCAACACCAGGCAGTCGTTTAGCTTGGTGTCATTTATCTTAAAACAGCTTACAAAATACTTCTCTCATTACTGTGACTTGTTGATAAGTGTCTCTAACTGTCCCTTTTCTGGAGTGCTTGAAGCTAACCTCTTACCTTGCTCAGATCTTTTAGAGAGAGAGATTAACAATGCTTTAATGGGGAGCTAAGAAAGTTCTTGGTGCTTTACTAGCTTTCTTGTACAAAGCTCATTACAGACTGTGACAGCAGGCAACCTTGTGTGCTGCCTTCCCTTCTCCCTGCCTCTCCCACTCCTTTCTGCCTTTTTGACTTGTGTAAACTGATGACCAGCAGTGTCCCTTGGTTATTGTATACACAACTAGAATGAAATCTGTTTTCTGGCTGTATCTATGCTGGGTGACCTACTTAAATTGTCTAGTTAGTATCTTTAACGTGGTGAAAGAACTCTTCTCTGTTTCTAATCCTGGTGTGTTATCAGTTAGAAAAAAAAGAAAGGGTGCTCCCATAATAAGGATTTACTCCTCAGTTTGAATACTAAGTAATGTACTTTTAATGTGTTAATGTCTTTCAATGGACTAGATTCTGTCTGTTCCTTGATAATAAACATTGTCCAGCTAAGTAAAGGGCTGTTTAATGAAACATAACTACCAATCTTGTGAAAAATGCAGTTTGTTTTCAGCATGTAATTGGAGGAACTTACTTAAAAGTAAAGGCAAAGAATCCTGTTTGATGACTTACAACCTATCTTTAATTACTCCTGCTTGGTTGCCAGTATACTGAACAAAACAAGGACTGAAATCAATATTGTAGAGCTAGAATGAGAAACTTTTCTGCCAGGGCAAATAGAGTGAGGAGGCTAATCAGCTGAGTAACTAGAGGGTTACAGATAAGGATATGGCTATTCCAAGCCTAGCCCTTCCTTCAATTTAGTATCTACCTCTAAAGAATATTCTTCTAAGTAGTTTGTTTTTATACATTCTTGTAACTATGTTAAGGCTTAATGGGTACGGCTGTTGCCAGTACTGAATTCAAGCCCCTCTATGCTAAAATAAACTGGTAACCGTGTGAAAACATGACTGACAGATTCTGGCACTTCTGTAATGCATACAGTAATGAAGTCCCACTTCAAACACAGACTGCATAATGAGCCATATGGTTCAACACATGGTAGCTGAACACACCCTGTCAAGAAGATCACCCCAGCCTGCATGAAGTGAGAAAGTTCTAGTGGTCCTATAAAATGACACTTTTGATCTAGGCGATGAAAACAACTAAATTAATTAATACACAGCCCCCCATTTTACCCATCCCCCTTCCTGAAAACCCAACTCTGAGCACGCTATTGGCATGTAATTGAGTTGCCTGCCAAATAGATGGCCAGTTCCTCTAAAGAAACAAACATTCACTAGAGAAATAGAGAAAACTCTAGAAGCACTGCTTTAAGCTCAGTATTACCCAAAACATGAGGATTCTGTTCAAGGTGACTGATCATTACCAGGAAATCTTTTGACAAGTGTGATGTTTTCAAGTTGCACTTAAAAAGCATTAATAGCAAGTGGCATGTCCTGAAAACAAGCCTGAGTAATTCATTTCAGGACTGCCCTTCATTTTACCCTATTTAAGGTATAGGGTGCAAAGATTTCTTGTTAATTCACATAATGCCTTGCCTCTGACAAAGGATGAGAATAGGCATTAACTATTCCCTCTAGCTAAGCAGGGGGTAAGTCTGAGACCAAGCTTGAGGTGTCTGTGTAGGGGAAACCAACTCTCCCCGACTCCTAGAAGGACTCTTCTGACTCAAAGTCCTAGAAATCTTGCATAGGAATTGTGCAACAATTGAGTAAACTGGTTTCCAAAGAGTAAAATGTACAAGAACATATGACTTTATCTGTGTAACATACAGCTTTAAACAACAACAAAAAATCAACAAACAACAAAACCTTGCATAGCAGTAAGGTCAAACTATCTAAGAAATGCTTCTCGTAGTAATAAAGGTAAGTCCTGGCTGTCAAAATGTCTGGTGATAAATACAACTGTGACCTTTTTGCCTCCTGTCCAAGGTATTGACTTCGCAACACGCAAGATAGCAAAAATGCTGAAGCCCCAGAAAGTGATCAAACAAGATGGTGATTCATTTTATATCCATACCACTAGCACATTCAGGGATTATTTGCTCCAATTCAAAATTGGAGAAGAATTTGAAGAAGACAATAAAGGCCTGGATAACAGAAAATGCAAGGTAAGACAATATACAAAATCAAGAGGCTGTGACAAAATTAAGATGCCATGATCAATCCAGCTACTTGAGCTGAAATTGTTTCAAGAATACTATTTGTAATGCAACACAGAGGTAGGAGCCTGACTTACAGACAACGAGTTTCACTTTCCCTCAGGACTAGTATTTAGGTCCCCTTTTTTATCCAGGAAAAAAGGACATTGTCTATGAGTATATTGCAGAACTGAGACAGACATACAGAAACATTTTTTTAACTCTTCCACAGAGCCTAGTTACCTGGGAAAATGACAAACTTGTCTGTGTCCAGACTGGTGAGAAGAAGAACAGGGGCTGGACCCACTGGCTTGAAGGAGATGACCTCCATCTGGTATTTACTTCAGATTTCTACTAATTCTGTCTTTATATGACAAAAATAAGACCTATAATGTAGTCATGGTGTGCAAAGTCGTCTTCTAGCTCTGTAGTATTTGTAATGGATGGTACATAGGGAGCACATTCTGCTTTGATTTTAGTTCAGCTGGAACAACTTCATTGTTTCACTTTCTTCTATAGTTAAATTATGAATGTTAAGCGTAAGTTATTAGCATGGCAGCAGAGTAGTGGTCAGTAGTCATGGCAAAGGATCTATGCTCACTTTTAGAAGCAGTTCCTTTGATTACTATATACATCTATACTCTTGTTTGGTTTTTTTGGTAGGAGCTTCGTTGTGAGAATCAAGTATGTAAACAGGTCTTCAAGAGAGCTTGAATATGTGTACTGGTTCCTACATGGAGAGACAGCTATATACAGGAGACCATGCAACCTCATGTCCAGCGATGGCTGTACGGACAAGAACTGATTCCTTGTACCTGTTAACCTAAATGGTCTGATGTTTCTGGCTCAGGAAATAAGTCTGCTGTTGCCAGTGTTAAAGATCTGATTTTTGCTAATAAATGCCCAAAACCAAACCAATCTTAAGTACCTGACTTCTGAATGTGTTTTTGGAGGGGGGAAAAAAACCCAAACAACCCAAAACATAAGTGATATGGCTTGGGTCTCTAGTTAACTAGCAGTTTAAGTCAAAATAAGAAAAACTGCCTGTTCTAAAGGGGCAAACAAAACAGAGGGAGAAGTGAAAATAACAGCAAAGGAAGCAGACAACAAAGGATACAGATTTATTACTCAAAATGCTTCTAAGATGCAGACTAGTAGTTAACTCCACCTGTTTGTACCTTAAATGTATAATGTAAGGTCCAATATTGCACCATAGCCGCTTTGTTCTCAAAATAATTAAGTTCAGCTTACCAGAGGAAACAGCCTGTGATCAAATCCCAGAACAATGAAGACAGGTCTGAGTAATCCATGTAGATTCCAGTCTGCAAAATAATTGAACTCTATAAGCACATATCCAGAGTGAAAACAATGCTTCTGTAGTGAAGATTTATTTGCATACATCTGTTCAATTAGGTTTAATGCTTTTCTTTTTGACCTTGTGTAATGGTGCTTAGAGAAGTAGGTTTTATTCTGCCTTATGTAAACACATGTAAGTGGTCAGATCAACTTGGTAGTTACATGTGAAATGAGTTGCTGCATATTGTTGGTAACACTAACATTGGAGGGACCTTACAGCTAGTGGAAAGAGAAAAGTTTGATTAAATCTAGCTGAAGCTTAGTAACTTAATTACTTTATATGCAAAAAAAAAAAAAATTGTGACATAATCCCTGGTATTTTAAAAGGTAAATAACACCACCTTTCTGATACTATTTCTTCTTGTCAGTCCAGAATTCTGAAAGCTATCACCAGAGGCACACAAAATCTGTTGAAGCTTGGAGGACTTCTTGTTAGATTGAACCCCCCCATATAATTACTAGAGGACTATGCAAACTTAAGCTAGTTTCCAAAATATGAAGAAAAGAACTAGTGTTCCTTATACAGTTAGGGAAATTTGGGGCACCAGCAGTAAAATGCCTGGTGTTTATTCAATGGATCCTGACAGCTTCTTCCTTCTGGAACTGAGTAGTTTTCATTTATTTGTAAACAAAATTACTGTACCATGTTATTCTAATATAAATAACAAATTCATGCAGCACACCTACTCTGTCACATCTATCAGCAGCGTACAGCAACAGCCATGCAGACTTCGCTACTCCACTAGATGTCACCTCTGGAACATACTGCGTCTTGATTTAAATTGGAGAGGTTCCGAACAGCAGTATCTTAAGTGTTAAATATTGCAGATACTCTCCAACCCCACAGCTTTTAAGCTGTGCACTCCAAAAAGATATGCATGAGAAGCAATACAGAAAGGTAATGATGACCTTAAGAACTCTGTTAGTACAAAGACTCCAAGTAGAAATTGGGAAAAATACAGCCTTAGAAACCTGTATGACTAGAAATGTAATAATTCATTAGCAAGGCTGCTATTAGGAAGTCCTTACTGTTAGAAATATAGAGGAGTTATTACCAGCAATGATATTACTTTTCTTATTGCTACCTTCCTACTTCAAATTGCTGATTTGAAAGCAGGTAATGCTATGCAGAACTCACTTGAGGATGCTTTGGAGATCTTGAGGATGAGAGATGCTACTACAGTGACAAAGCTGCTTATCCTAATTTCATTTATATGCTAACCAATTCACATGCTTTCACAAAATACAAATTAAGCACTTTGAAACACAGGGTGAAAAAAAGAAAGGGAGCAGTCACATGTTCTGGAAGGGGGGGGGGAGGGGGAAGACATTAAGATTGCCTTTGCCAAGAAGATATGTACTTGAACTATAGAACTGAAGGACAAGAACAGAACTCCCCAGAGAAGCACTTGAAAGGTTTCATGCAAAGGTGTTTCAGACCACTTCAGTTATCTTACACTATTGTTTTGATGGTGAAATTTTTTCATCAACCAGCCCCTGAGTGTTTTAGTGCAACTGCTGACTATGTGTATTATAACTATTTTAAGGTATGCCAGCTGCATGTGAAAGTACTTTATGGATCGGTGAACAGAAATGTGTTGCCCTCTGGATTCTACATTCAAAATAGACAATGGAAAACCAAAAGAACAGCCAGGATTCACAGTCTCTAAAACACTTTCTCTAATGACAATATGAAAACAAAAAAAGTTATACAAGTGATTTATAAAAATGTAAGGAGTCATATCACTGAATGTAGTTTGCTATTATTGTTTCTAAAAGTTGGTCTTAGTGACAGACTTATACAGACTACTTTTAAACAGAGCACATAACTTTTCCCTGACACCACCAGAAACACCTTTAAGGTTACTAATTTTTACTTAAAAGCTTTTAAGGCATAAATTTGTGTGTAAGTCCCCTAATCATTTTCTTGTATACTATTCTGTGCAATGACTGTATCGTATGGAATAAACCAACAGTTTAGCATAAGAACAAACCAGTAAGTGAAAGCACATAAAAGCCTGTGCTTTGGATTATAGCCCCAATGCCACTGGAAAAAAAAAAACCATAACAAAATGAAACATAATCCAAAGAAGATAAAGAACACAAAATGAAGCATCATCTAAAAATCAAAGGTAACAATACATGTATGTTCTACAAGAAGTCCAGCAATATATATTATGATCCAATTATTTACAAAAGAATTTGTCTTCCATTCTAGGCACCTTGGTTAAGTCATCAAAACCACTGTTTTTGTTCAAACACCTTTAAATCAATACCGTACATTAAGGAAGATGTATACTGAAACACAAGGTCAAATATCATACCTGCCTCATATATGCATTAAAAAAATCTGATCAATTTTATTGCTTTATAATTATTCACAGTGCTTAAGGAAATATGTCTTAATTCTGTCCCTTGTTCACACAGACCAGTTTGCTTCCATCTTAAGAACATCCTGTTGTCCTCCTTTTATGGGATTCTTTCACTCTCTGAGTCAAACTATGCTGTACTGCGCACAGCTGTCTGCTAAGATCTTATTATTAGTGACTGTTCATCCCAGGGCAAAAATCTGCTGATGCAACTCCCATTTTTTTTGTTCTCTTCCAAAAGAGCAACTTCTCAAAATCCTTTTCTTTTTCACCTACAAGTATTATAACTGATCAAACAAGAAGAGCTGGAAGTGAATATCCAATTCACATAAGGTCAACACAGACCCTGGCTGTTTTGTTCTCTAGCTCAGTTTCATTTCGAGGGTGAGGGAAAAGAAAGAGGAGGAAAAGATTAATATCTGTCACAAAAATACCATTTTGTGGTATAATGAAAGAACTAGGTGCAGAAAAGTTTGTGTTTTTACACAAGAAAGGAAAAAAATACTTCAGGTTCAAACTACACTTAGAAAGGGCTGAGGCCCAGTCCTCACTGGGGGCTTAGTGCTTTCGTTTTCCCTCGGTATGTTACAGATTGTAATAATTGACAAAAAGCCTGTAGCCCCTCAGTCATTCGTCACTGAGAAGCGGGCGAACTCCTTAAAGGAGCGGAGCACATACGGACCCATTAAAACGGCAAGACTTCAGCAGCCTAACCCAGCTTGCATCCCGACGTCCATACCTGCGGGGCTGCTCCCGCCTCCGGGCAAGCGGCGACGCGTCTGCCGGCGGGCAGCCCCCTCCTTCCCGCCCTCCTTCCCGCCCTTCTCCCCCCCCCTTCACCGACCCGCTCCCCCGCCCGCCTTCCCCGCTGCCCCGGGCCCCCTCCCCGGCCTTCGCCCCCTCGCTCCTCCCGCCCCTCTCCCGCCCCTCACGGCCACCTCCCCTCAGCACCGCCCTCGCCCCCGTTGCCATGACGCGCGCGGGCCGGCCATCCCGCGCCGCCACGACGAGCCGCTGGGCCCCGCCCCTCCCGCGCGCTGCGCCCCGCCTCCCGGCGCTGCCATTGGTCTGCGCAGCGCGGGACCCGGCATGCCCGGCTCCCTCCGCGGCGCCCGGCGGTCTCACGTGATCCCGCCCCAAGATGGCCGCTGCCGCCCTCTTGTTTTGATGAATAATCTCTGCGCGGGGCAGGGGCCGCGGCGCGGGCGGGGGCCGAGGCCGAGGGGCGCGGGCGGGCTGGGGCAGCCGGGGGACGGCTCCCCCTCGGCCGCGGCGGGGTGCGGCGGCAGCTGAGGCGCGGGCGGCAGGGAGCGGGCCGGGGGCGGCGGCGGCGGGGCCGGCTGCCGGCGGGCGAGGCGCGGCGCGGCCGCCCCGGAGATGCCCTTGTGAGGCGGCCCGGGGGGCAGAGGCGGCAGGAGAGCGCTTCCTCGGAGCTGCCCCTCGGCGGGGCAGAGGAAAGCGCCCTCCCTCCTTTCACCATTAAGAGGAAGGCGATGGAGGAGCTGAGCGCGGATGAGGTGAGTCTGCGGGGCCCGGGGCCCGAGGGGGCGGGCGGGAGGCAGGCGCCGCCGGGGGCGGCCGGGCCCCGCGGGGAGAGGGCGCCGGCCTATTCCTGGGCCCTCTTCCCGACCCCAAGGTGAAGCGTGTACGTGGGAAGGAGCGTTACCGAGGCGCTGTGCCTTCGCCCGGGGTCTGTGCTCGGTGGTGTTCGTGTGCTGCCTTTCTCCGTCCTGTCCCTGACCCGCGGCCCCCTGGCTGGTCGATGGGGTTGAGTTGCTTCTCGCCTGGCTAATTGTTTATTCTCTGCTTCCATCTGCCAGGTAGTCTTTGTCTGGTGGATGTCTCTTTTCTGTGTTCAGCGCTAGGCGTTTTATATATTCTCTGTGTGTGATTAAAAAAACCCCCTACTTTTTAACATCGTAAAACACTTAAAATCTTGCTTCCTCAGGCTCTTTGCTGAGAAGCAAGGCATGTGTGTGTGGTCTTACATTTAATACCATTTTTTCTTGAAACAGTTTGAAACGGGCTTGCCAGTTTTCCGATGCTTCCTTTGATTTACTTTTTTTTTTTTTTAATTCAACCTCTTGTTCTTGCACTTAAGAGTTATAGGTGTTTTGTTGTGATTGACAAACATCTGACATGGAAAAATGTGAACTGTTTCTTCCTTCTAAATGGTGGTGCTTTCCCTTTTTTCTTTTTGTTAAATGTAGACCAAGGTCTTATGTTTTGCTCGTGTATTGGAGGACTCGAAGGAATTCCATCGTGGTACAGATCAGGATATAGGGAGTTTCCCACTGTCCCAGTGTAATACCCAAATCATATACAACTTCAAATCTTCCCTCATCTCTTTTAAAATAATATTTTCATGTTAAAGTGTATTGCGTACATATAAAGTGTATTGTATTGGGCCAGCTGCAGCATAGGCTCATTGCTGTACTTATACTCCAGGGAGGATCAAAAGGAGTTGTTCTTGTTCTGTACCATATCTTATGGCAGGATTGTAGAGCAAGGTGGCTGCTGTCGTCACTCAGATTTGTATTCCAAAAAGTTAAGATGTTTTTGATTACACTGTACATCATGATTTAGCAATCCTACTATATTGCAGCAGGAACTAGGAGGAAATACTTCATGCTATTTACTTTATTAAGGTCCTCATACTCTATGGAAGCCTTGAGAAAAGGAGTACAATTCCCATGTTGGGCAGAGTGGGATAGGACGCTTGTGTTGTAATTTCTGCTGTGAAAAGGGATTTCTAATTTTATAGGTGTATTTCATGAGTACTTTGTTTACATGCAAACATGATCGTTAAACTGCATCTGATTATGAGATGTTTTATGGTTAATTTCAGAATTATTTAACCTATGTAAGCTTGTTTGTGTCACTGCTTCAGCAAATTACTGACATCATCAAAACCATTGCATCATGGAACTGAGGCTGCAGAAAATGAGTTCTCCAGTAGGGACTCATCTACCTTTTCTGGCAAAATATTTGTCTCAAGTGACTCAAGTTTTTCTGTGTCTTTCTACTACAGTTCAGCTAGGACCAAAGCTGACTGGTCTTCTAGGTGATTGCTTGAGACAAACTTAATCTTATATCATTTTAAGAGAGTCACACTGTCACTTTCTGTTGTTAACGGACCCCTCATTGAAAAGTCACAGCCAAGTCTGTTTTAATATTCCTTCATATCTCCGCTTTACTGTTACTTGATGCAGTGGACCCTGAATCAGAGGTGGACTGTGTGGGAAAAATAGCCTTCTAAAATACGTTATATGTGACTTCTGTCTGATTCAAACTTTTTGTCTGGCAGTGACTGAAGGCAAAAAACCACTTAACTAAAGCTGAAATTAATTGCAAGCTTTTTGTAGATTAGAATATCTTCTTATATTGAACCATAATTAAGTATAACATTAACAGATTGTAACTTAAAAAGAAGAGAGGCAGATACAATTGATAGTGTTTTTGGGGTTATAGGATATATTTTAGCTTCAGGAAGGTATTTTCCACTGCTATCAACAGTGTCTCTCACTGAAATTTTCTCAGTGTTTGCATTGTTAAAGCACTAGAAGCTGTCATTCACTACAGACCATACTAAAATCTTTACGAGGGGAGAAAAGAAAATTCCTTTTTAGTACGTGAATTTTAGCACAAGTGGTAGATAGCACAAGATGAGAATAGGGACTGCATAGAAAAAAGCAGAATCAAGCCAAATGTAGAATAAAGTGGGAAAGGATGATGTTAATTTAGCATCTTTTGACATTATATGTTAAATTATATGTTAAAATAAATTATAAACTTATATGATTGAGTAGTTTAGAGTAGTGTTTTCTGAGCACAGAACGTGAGCAGTGTCACCAGAAAATGAAGCATTTCTTAAACCAATTTAACATGCTCTAATGAATACAAGAAAAATAAAGCTATCCATTCAAATTATCCTATATTGTAGAGATTTGGAACTCTTCTATGATTATGGTAGAATAAAAAGAATCCTTAGAGTCTCACTAAGCAGTTGCCACTAAAGCAGATGTTGATACAGAATTTTTTTTTAACTGAGAGTGTGTGAGCCTGCGGGACCAGTCTTCCTGGTTGTATCTTTGTTGGTCTGCTGCATAATCAAATTATCATTTAACTGTTTTTAACAGGGTGCTATTTTTACATTTTTTGTTGTAGTGTGTCCAGCTAACAGCTTTTAAGAAGTCCAATAAGATCAAAAATGTATTTCTGAAAGCTACTATTTGTAGTCCAGATGTGTCCAGCAAAAACTGTACTAATTAAAAAACAATGTGCTTTTTCCATTCAACCAATTAGATTTTTTTAATTAACCTTTTAAACTGTATATTATGGAGTTGTGCTCTGTAGGGGAGATGGGCATTGTTTGTTCCATAGCCTATGTAATCATTAGTACCAAATAACTTGTCACTGTTAGGTAATATAATGATACATAACAGCTTTGTCATATGTGACTATTACCAGTACTTATTGCTGAAATCATGTGTTGGGTATTATTGAGGTACCCTAAACTTCCCTAAGAAAATATTTAAAAGAACCCAGCTATGTGTTTGGTCATGGTAATTTGGAGAGTCATTCAGTCTAAAATGAGAACAGGTCACACAATTCTAACATATGGTATTTGTGTTAGACGAAGACAACAGGTTGGGGCCTCATTTGTGCCTGGGATTGTGCAAACAAGCTACGTCTTCTGAGTCCCCGTGTTGTGCCCTGAGCATAAAGCCTATCTTACTGCCCTTGTCGTGATGCTCTTTAGTCTTAAGGCACAAGGGAATTAGCCGGATAGAACATGTGCACCAGTTTTATGCTGTATTCTCAAACTTCTCTTTCAACCTGCACATTTGCCTTTCTAGCATAATATCTTTGTTTCTCCCCTTTTTTCTCTCTTACTTAAAACTTTCTAATCTTCAGATCAAATTTCAGATTTCTGTGATAAATTTCTCTAAACCTAAAGGAATATGACAACTCAGGGTATCTAAGAACCAAATCTGGTCCTTTAACAACCGCTAAATGTACCCTCAGTTGTGAAAGCTGTCTCTTTCAGTGGAAAAAATATTCTGAGTTTATTTATATTTTAATTTGTTCAGCAGTAAGGAAGATAAGTATAATTTGCCTATCATCCTTAAAGGGGCAGGGAGAAATCTTGTATTGATTTTAATTGCCATATCTTATCTAAAAGCAGCTCTGTGTCTGTGCAGATTTCTTTGTTCCATGCCCTTTTCAGAATTTTTTTCAGGGCAGGTTACGGTCTGGGGGATTCGTCCATGAGAAAGATGTGTGGTTGATGGACTAAGAGCGACAAATACAAGGCAGAAAGTTCGTCTTAGTGTCCTCTTGTTTCAACAGCGATGATTGCGGCTGGTTTTGATGTAACTTTGGCATTGGTCTAGCCTAGCACTGTAGGTGAAGGAATGCTGAGTGGCACAAGTGACCTCAATTATCTGCTTGAAGCTGGGAGATGGTGAAGAGAGTTTTTGTGCAAATCATACCTTGTGGGGGATATGACCTTGTTTGAGTAATCAACGTTTGACTGTATTTGAGAATAAATTGATAAATACATTGATTATTATCTATGCCTTTTCTTCTCACATATTTCCTTCGTAACGTCAGATTTGGAACTAGCTAGCAAGAATGAATATGAACAGTTGTGGAAAAGTTTCACATCACATGTATTTTTCTTGCTTTTTACGTAATTAATCTTCATCTTTCTCCCTCAGCCACTTCTGCATATATGGGCTGTTTGTGTGTGTATTTGTATTTTTTTTTTTCCTCCACTCCTCCCTGCCATTCCTTTATCTGAAGAACATGGTTACAGATCAGTTGAATGGTAAAGAAATGGCTTTTAAAACTTTAATTCAAGCCCCTAATTCAAATAGATTTTAATTCAGCTAGGTTGTTTTACTGGTAATATTTTTGGTACAGCTTTGTGAGCTATGAACACTTCATTTGGATTCAGCAGTAGGGAAAATGGATATGGGGACGTGTAGCTAGCATTTTCTCAGATATGCCTCTGAGGGGTGAGATAGTTCTGTAGTTTTTTCAGATAAATAGCTGAAAAATTAATATGCAAGATAAAAGTGGAGAAAAATTAAGGTATTTTTAAATAACTTCAGAGGCCCTAATATGTACAGCTTCTGCTTATGGCAAAGCTAAAGAATTTATTTATGCAATAAGCTCCCCTATTTTGCTTGACAAGCTGGTGGGATTAGGACATTCTAATCGTAACCTTTTTTTGGTCTTAAGAACAAAAAAAAAAAAAAAGGAATTTATTTTCTAGCTGCCTTTCATGTTCATGTGGTGACACCTGTCATGGAGGGAGATGTAGTTCCAGAGTCTATTTTCCTACAGTTTTTGAAGTCTGATTCAATTTGATCTGTTTTTGTTCCTATTGGGGTAGGTTTCACAGGCCATTAAACGACTACGGTAACGTAGCATAGACATCGACTTGACACAAATCTTTTGTTTGCTCCTTCACTTGCTTGGCAGTTCTTTAGGATTACGAGCAGAAATGAAAACTGATACATTGCATGCAGTGCTGGCATATCGTAATGCAAAGAAGGAATAACATTAATTGCTCATTTTTGCAGGGAGTGGACACACTCAAATATGATACTTTTATTTTGTGCTGGGCCTATTTTGAGCTGAAGATGTAAGCTTTAGGAACAGATCCTCTGAGGCAGCCTGTGATAATAAATAAATTCTTTTCTGTTTTTCGTTTATGCTTCAAGTATCACTTGAAGCACTTATAATTTATGAGTTTTATAAGTTTTATTTTGTCTATTTCTTTTTCATGTATAATATTAGTGTTATGTGGTCACATACTAATTTTAATAAATAGGTTCATAACAGTTTTCTGAAGTCGGATTTTGAAGGCAGATGCTTCTCCGTCTTGCTAGTAACGTGCAAGAACTGTGTTTTAAGTTCTATGTGCTGGAATGTGTCTAGGTGATGAGAAGATGCTATTTACCGTCTGTCTTTGCTTCTCAAGGTGCCTCTGTCCAGCAGATGAGTTGTATATTTTTAGTGTTGCAGATCTGTTTCAGGTGAACTTGGACAGCGGTGGTCTTTAACTTTCAACTGCATCTTCTTTAGCACGGGTGTTTTTATTAGTGTCATGTGGTGTGAAATTAAGGCAAAGGTCATGTTCATGTTGTCCCTTTTATCAGATTAATGCAGTTTGTTTCCTCAAACACCAAAATAAATGGGGGGGAGCGTTACAGGTTTTGAAATTGCTGAGCGGTAAATGTTAAATTTGTCTTAGACAACCGTTCGAGGGACAAACGCAGTATTCTCTAGCGCAAATGGTTTTCCGAGGCAGCAAATACAGACTTAAACTCTAAACATCAAGGGTATTTTAGTATTGTCACACAGAACAGAGAAATGGCGGTAAGACTCGGCTCCATTTAGCAGGCGATGGAGTGAAGCTTCTGTATTTGCGGTTTCGCAGGAGTGAACACCCCTGCTGTCTAGGAGGGCCAAAGGGCGACCGCGGGGCGCGTGTGCGTATCTACGTGCAAACCGACTGGTTGATTTGCTGTCGTTTGATTTCCTTTGTGCAGATTCGTCGAAGGCGCCTTGCTCGCTTGGCAGGCGGACCATCTTCCCAGCCTACTACGCCGCTTACGTCACCGCAGAGAGAGACCCCACCCGGACCACCTGTAGTAGCACCGGCCCCGGGGCCATCCCATAGTCTAGGCCTAAATGTCCATAGCATGACCCCAGCTACCTCTCCAATTGGTGCATCAGGTAGGCTGGCGTGTTGGGGACAAAAATTATTACTGTATGTCTACTGAAAGCTATTATGCAACTCCTTTAGAACATGAACACTGTTACTGGTGTTATTTCTGCTGTTACTAAAAATAATTTTCAGAAAGAAACATTCTAAAATGGTGAATGAAGGTACTTTTTTTTGTTTTCATTTTCCAAATAATAAATGGTTAGATACAATTGTTTTCCAGGTATAAGTAAACTAATGGCATTTAAAATAAGGGCTACCAAAGCTTGAAGAAGTTTGTAATACAATTTAGTACTACAGAATATTACAGAAAAGAAAGCCAATCTGTCAAGGAGACGGGGGAAAAAACCCTTTTCAGTCTTGCAACACAGTTTTTATTGATTGGTTTCTAGTTACATTTTAGCAATCAGTCCCAAGTTCGTTTTTGATCTTTAATTACTAGCATTGGCACAATTAACAATAGTAGGCTGTGACTCTGCATTGTCAATGTAAGAATAAAGTATTTGCTTTCTCCTTTGTATTACTTTGGCAATTTCCCTATTTACTGGAGTGAATAGAAGTAGGATATTTACAAATGGTATTTATTTCAGAAGATACAAATAATACCTGATCTATTAAAATCAGACAAATGCAGAAAGTGTGGAAAATTGGGAGGGTTGCTCTAGAGAGGTGAAGACAATATTCTTATATATAATACCACTTTTGACCTAAAAAATATAACAATTTTGATTTCAAGTTGGCTGTCTTGGAAATCAAAACAAATTGGTGTGTTTTCCAGTATTGTGATCTTTATCTGAAAACTTAAATTGTTTTGCATGTTGTGTTACTAAGCTAAGAGGTGCACAAAACCAATCTCAAAACAAATGTCAAGATTGTTTTAAACAGGTTTTCAATATGATTTCTAATAATTTTATAAAAGTAATATTTTTTTCCAATGCTCTTTGATACGTATGTAGAATTCTTTATCTATTTATTTACCTATTTGCTTTCTGAAATTTTATGTTTTTCCCTTTGGCAAGTACAGTAATTTACAAGCTTAAATCTTGTAATTAAATTACAGTGCTGTTTGGAAATAACTGGAAGTGACTCGTTCCTGCTTATTTTGTTGCTTTGTATCCAAAGCAGGACAGAGAAAAGCTATCAAAAGCATTTAGTGAGAAAAGCTCATTGCAGATGGAATTTAACACTGTGTATTGTCCTCATTGTTACAGACAGCAACCCAGAAGCAAAGGTGACTTTTTTTTTTTTAAGAACAGCGCAGAGTTCACTTACTCGCTTCGCTCACCCTGTGGTTACATGACTGTTTTAATCCATCTTAGGCCTTACTCTTGCTGAAAGGAGTATTTCTCACTGCCTCTCCCTCTGCTGTCCATGGCAACTGTTTGGTGAGGTGGATCATGGACTTAATCCAGGCGAAAACTAACCCAGGAAAAATAAATAGTTAGTTTTCAAATAGCTGAGGTCCTGATCCGTCTTACTGCACAACTGTATGAACAATAATGCCAACAGAGCAGGAGGTGTGGAAGCGTAGCTGAAGGTAGAAATGTTCATGTATTGGCAGACAGGTTTATGATGGTTTGAAGCGGTTAGATAAGTAAGACCACAGAGGCTTTTGTTTTAAGAATTCATCTGTCTGCGCTGGACGGTACCTAACTATGCAGACTAGGCTGTGTGATGACCACAAACGAAGTTACCTAGTCAGTATAGTGTTTGCTTCCTACAGCGCCGTTCACTGCAGCAATTGAATAATGTGTGTCTTTTTCACACCAGGGTAAGAGATATGGTTAAATTAGGGAATAGATCAGGGAAAAAATGTTCACAAGTGATTATCTGCTGCATTTCTTCAGCATAAATGAAGACTCAGCTAATGCTGTGTGGTTTGCAGGAGTTCCTTTGAGCAGTACGCTAAAATGACTGCAGAGGATTTTAATTCATTTGGACATAGAGAGAGCAGTCCCAGCAGAATAGTATCCTTGTAAGCATCCATTTTTATAAGACGTTGCATGCCATCGTGAGATCAGACTTAACGCATCAATTTCATGGAAAACATGATAATTTTCTATGTATTTTGAAAATATTTTGGAGAGCCTAAAGACAGTGTATCAATAAGACAGTGTATCAATGACAGCTGCACATACTGGGCCTGTGGTCTTCATGATTTTTGCATGTCTCTGTATGCTGGGGTGTGTGTGGTTTTGGTTTTTTTTTTTTTCCCCCCAAAGGAAAACTTGGAACTTTGGGTGTCAGATATTTTATTGTACACCTGATCCAGCAAAGTACAGATGCAAGTAAATTCTGGAAGATTTGTTGTGAAGAGGTGGCAGGTAGGACTGTTTGTTTGAAGAGGCCTGTTAATGAGTGCTGCAGTATAACTGTTAAAGTACATTTTCCTGGCAGTGGGAGTGAGACCCCAAGGGAATGCAGAACAATGCACTTCACCCTGGTGAGCCATGTTTGCTCTGGTCTCTTTATCCACTGACTTAGCTAGCTTTTTCTTTGGGAAGAGGGAGGAGGAGAGAAGGAGGACTCAAGGAAGACTGTCCCTTTGTAATCGATGATGTACTGAAGGAAAACAAGGCTGTAACTGGGATATCTTAAATCGGCGACATGCTGGCATACCCCGCTGAAGTCAGCCTTCCCCTGCCATGGACAGAATACTTCTGCTGGGTGTTATCTCTAGGGAAACTACATGACTTAAGTTCTGCTTTTGAAAGTTGCTTTTATTTAACCTGATTGACCTGAGCAGCTTTGCTCAGTTCAGACACTGTACCTGATATTTCGATATCCTTGGTTTTGTGGAGAAACTGTACTAGGCTTTGGGCCTGTGCCTTGTGCGAGGACTTTCAGTGTCAAAGGTGTAATATGCATCACTAAAATTCCAGGACTGGAGGAAAGAACTGTTTATAATTGAAACGGAGTTTTTTCTTGACATTTTCCTGCTTCCTGGGTGAAATCTTTTGCAGACATTTAATATTGGCAAATAGGTGTTTAAGTGAAATCTAACTTTTCTTGGAGGACCTCGGTTCCTATCTCTATTCTTCTTTTCACACTGAAAACCTAATGGGCTCAAGAGTGTTGTTTGAATGTTGTTCATGAATGATAATACCCAGCTACAGCCCTAAAATTACTAACCAAAGCATAAAAGCTTTAAACAAAACTGAGTAAAATTTACATTTAGCAAGTATTTTGTGATAGGTGCAAGTTACATATGCATTCTGTGTTGTCCTGCTATACCTTAGAGTGCTTTTACATGTCTTCAGTTATAGAACATAGGTGCTTGGACAATATGCTTGTTAAATTCTTTTCTGAATACCAGTGCAAATTAATTTTACCTTGCACATCTTTTCTACTTTTTATTTGAAGATCTGAGTGTTTTCTGGGTACTACTAATATCCAGCCTAATATAAAGAGTTAAATATAGACTGTTTTTATACTCAGGGAAGTAAAACAGGAGTTTCAAAGTGGTAGAGTGAGGCAACTTTTCCTACCTCCCATGCTGAATATCTAGTTGTTCTTCAGCAAACTGTCTTCTAAATGGGATTTTTCTGCCTTCTGCAGTTTTGTTCCTGTAAAATGAATTGTTTCAAGACCTAGAAAAGCTTTGGAAAGGGTGCTTGAAAGCAAACAGCTTGTGTCAAAGAGCATAATCCTGATTTGTTCTGTTTTGCTGCCCCCACTATTAACTTCAGAATATCCCTCCATAAACGCGGGACAGGCTTGCACTTTTCAGTAGTAACACTGAAACACAGCCAGTGCTGGAATTTAAAAATAGGTCGTCAATCTGGTTTTACACTTCTCACCTGAAACCTAATACTGTTTGGGGAATGTCTTGTAAACTGCAGGCGAAAGAACCCAAAGGATTGAAATCACTGCTGCTTTCTTTTTAAACAGATAGATGAATAATACCTTTTTTTCTGCTCCTTCAAGAAGTCTGTTTACTGACATGCAAATACCTGATATTGATACAACTACAGCTGCGGCTTGCAGTTAATGCTACTTTATTATAAATCATGACTTCCAACAGTGTCACTAGGCACAAATTTTAGGAATAGACTACACTTAAGAGCCCTCTCCATTTAGATGTTTGTAGGACTCATTCAACTTTCCTTTGTTATTGAATGCAAGTCTTTTTCTGGATTATTTGGAATTATGCATCTAACTTTCCTCCTACTGTTGTAGCATCTAACATATCTCTGAAGAAGTCTTCATTGCAAAGTGAATCCATCTGGTCATATCCTGACACTCATCAGCCATGCTCCAGAGCCATTATATTGCATTCCATGTGCTGGTGTTGCACTTAGTGCACGTTGTAAGGGCTTCTTGGATGCTTATTTTATTCTTGTGGTGAAGGAAAAGTACTGATAATTTCCCAGTAAATTGTGGGAGGTTTTGTGGGAAGACTATCAGAACTCAGATTAGTTTTGTGCTGTATCCTCTGCCAAGTTAACTCCGTTGTTATGACCCAGCGTGAAGTCCTATTCTGACAGGACTGACTTTAGAGGGGCTTCGACAAAGTCTTAAGGTAGTATGCAGAGCAATCTTATAAAAGATCAATTTGCTAGTGTTTTTTTTTTTTTTATGGGAGTGAATCTCTGAGCACTTCACGGATGCAAATTTAGTTTTGTTCTCTGTGTTGTAATGCAGGTAAGCATTCCTGTAAGCTGCCAGGGGATGTAGAAAATGTGATTATCTGTAGTCAAATGTGAATATTATTAACATTTATTTCCTAATGCATTACTAAGAATGCTTAAGAGCTGGATTGAAAAACAGTATTTCCTCTCCTTTTCCATCCAAATAATTATGTAGTGCCTTCTCATCTCTGTAGTAGTAATCTTGGTGGTGCCTTTTCTCTAGGAGTAGCCCACCGAAGCCAGAGCAGCGAAGGAGTGAGTTCACTCAGCAGTTCTCCATCTAACAGCCTTGAAACACAATCTCAGTCTCTCTCTCGGTCTCAGAGCATGGATATTGATAGTGTCTCCTGTGAGAAAAGGTAAAAAATGCAGCTTGTATAAGCCAGCAAATATTGCGCAATGCTAATCAAAACCACTTACACAGGAAAATATTCTGCCATTTCTCACTTCCAGCCATGTTAATGCAATAGGGTTAAATGCTTAAAAATGACACACTGTTTAGATGACTGTAATACTTTTTCTAGTCTGGTTTTAATGGGAATTTCTGACCTAAAGTGATAAAAGACAAAGCATTATCTTGGACATTAAGCGATGAGCATGTCTGGTGGGGGTAATTCAGCTACTGTATTTAAAAAAGAAAAGGTTATGGGATGCGATAGCTGTGTAGTTTATATTGCCTGCTGAAGAAATTTAGTGTCGTGTTTTTCAAATTCAAAATAAATATGAGAAGCATTTATCAACTGGGGATTTTAATTTCTGTTTGTGCATATGGCTGTTCCCGTTGCATTGGTTTTTCTCTGCTGCTTCTACTTAAGGTGACATTCCTTCAGTCAGCATCTTACAGAGGATGTCTGTGGCTTTCTACAAGTTAATGGGCTTCTTCTCTTATTTCCACTTGCAGTATGTCCCAGGTAGATGTGGATTCAGGAATTGAAAACATGGAGGTTGATGAGAATGATCGCAGAGAGAAAAGGAGTCTGACGGATAAGGTTAGTCTGTTTTCTGTTGGCTGTTCTCTTCCAGACTACATATGTACGTTATTGTAACATCGAGCTTCAGGATTTCATGGGAGAACCTGTCAGACTATGCAGTGTGGAGTTAACAGTGCTGTGTTTTTGGTATTCAGTGTAATACATGCTTCTGTTACGTAAAAAGTTAACTTTTTTTTATGAAGACTTCGCCTCAGACTTTGCTTATGTTGTTGTGTTTTCCCTCACTGACGTAGCCTTACATGGCTTCAACTTTGCAATCTGTGATATTCCTGGGCCTTGCTTTGCCTTTGCTTCTTTCTCAAAAGGGACAATATTGTTTTTTGGAGAAATTTCTTTACTAGAACTGTGTGTGGTAAGCGTTCCAAATAGTGGAATAGAAACAGGAACAAAGGATTTAGGATGGAGGAGTGATGCAGAGTTTTAGCTTGCAGTGGGTTCAATTATCTCTGTATTTTGAATACATGCTTTTGAGAGGGTGGAACTAGCCCTCAGATGTCATCTGTGAACAATTTCTTCACTGCATTTCCTCATAAAAATTTGTGGGAAGGAAAAAAGTCAAAACGTCCAATATCAAAGCTGCATTTCGATTGTCTCAAATTGGTTTATGAATGATACTTGAAAACTCTGAAGATAATGTTTTTGTTCTGTATCCTACAACAAAGTGACCTATTAATGCCCAGATCTGTGTTTTTCACAGAATCACAGAATTGTATAGGTAGGAAAAGACCTTTAAGATCATCAAGTCCAACCGTAAACCTAACACTACCAAGCCCACCACTACACCATGTCCCTAAGCACCTCATCCAAACGTCCTTTAAATACCTTCAGGGATGGCAACTCAGCCACTTCCCTGGGCAGCCTGTTTTTAATATGCAGTAGGCCTGAAGAAATATTTTTAAGACACTTCTGAAGATTGTTGCAGCTTATTTGTGTAGCATTTAGAGGTCTACTAACAAAGTACTGCTTCAAATGTTACGTGTGCTGAAGTAATGCTATATAATAAGATTTTCTTAATGATATTATAAGAAAATAAATAAGAATATTTAGCTATCAAGGTTTGGACATGTGGTAGAACCCTTTAAAGTAGAAAAAGAAAGAAAGTACAAAGCTCTAATTCACTCCTAAAATTGTCCTCTTTGTCATTTGATTTTAAGGCCCATGTGAAATAAAGCCATAAAGAAATGGGACATCAGTGTAGTGGAGAGAAGTTTCTACAACAATTCTTGCAGTGCTCATTAGATGTCTTTGTTTATTCCTGCACTGTCAGTAATAAGGTCAGTTGGTAAAAGCCTGGCTTAAAGCCATGTAGCAATAACCCTGCCGCAGAATCCTTTCCAGTCAATTCCTAGCTGCAGATCAGGCTGTCGGACAGCTTGCGTTGTGCTACTGTGAAATAAATAACTTGGAATCAAGGACAATCTTGAAAGGGGGGGGGAAGCAGTGCCAAGTAAAATAAAGCTTTGCAAGCTTGGTTCAATTCCTCTTACTCATTTGGAGACACCAAAAAGTTAAGTGGATAGGAGACAGGATAGTCCTCATAAATGAGCAAAAAATTTTCTTGCCTGGTTATCTGCATGCAAAATGATGTCAACAATAAAGCCGCCTTTGCAGAAATAGGCAGGAGAAGTAGAAGTACATGAAAACAGTAGAATACTAGTAGAGTGATTAAGTAAAAAATGTATTAGTATGCCAAAATTTTTTGTTTATTAAATGGTTTGAGGGAAAGCTTTTGACAAGGGTACAGTGCTGGTAGTTGCTGGAAGTCTCTAACTCTAAGCTTACCTGGTGGCCATTAGGTGGTCTCAAATTTAAAGGAAAAAAGGGAGCTTTTTAGTGGCAACCTTGTCTTTTTTTTTTTTTTCCCAATCTGCATTTTGTTCTTCCCCATTGACTTATTTTTTCAAAAGAAAAGAGTGTTACTATCTTAAGAATTATGACATATAGCAGTACAACATGCACTTCTATTAGTGAAATATCAGAAATTTTTTTTTGTCTAGGAAATACGTACAACTCTCGTAGGAGAACTCTTGCAGGAAAATAACCTCAAAGCTATAACTTTTCCATCTTTGAAATTCTATGCAGCTGAATTGTCTGGTTTGTGTTTTGTGTTGCTTTTTCGGTGTTGGTAGAAGAGTGGAGGGGGACGACAGAGTTATGTTGCTGGCTTGTCGTGTATGTTTTGGAAATGTTTTTAAATGCTGCCTCTCCTCACATTACAGGGGTGATTACTTGAGTTTTATTTCTTCGTATTCCACCATTTTTTAGGTGCACACTCAAAGCTGCCTTGGGATTGCAAGAACCCTCCCATTTAACCTTTGCTAGCCGCTATGTATGGTAGCATTCTTTCTAGAGAAACTAGCTTTTCATTTAGAGAAACTAGTCTTTAATTTTGAACACAGTTTACATGATGTTCCTTTTTTGGAAGAAAGGGGAATGAGGCAAATTCTTGAGTCTTTTGTCCTGTCCTGACTTGATTCAAGTGAAAGATGTCTTTATCTTGGGCAAAGATTTGAAAGCAGGAAAGACTTGAGGAAGCTCACTCCTTCCTGTGCTTTCATTTTTACAAGAAGCTCTTAAAATACCTGTGCGTAATGAAAATTTGAATCCCCAAATAATTCCTTAAAGGAGAAATCATAGGTATCTTGGTTAAATTTTCCTTCTTATTATACGTTTTTCAAACATGTTTTGGGAATTTCCTTCCTACTAGATTTGTGTATTTCTGCTACATCTTTTCTGCATCTCTTTTGTATTTCTTCAAGGTTTTTTTTTTCCAAATAAATTTTGGCAAACATATCTATAGTCCTTTATAAGTATACAAAATCTGCCATTAAGAGTTAGTCTGAAGCCATTTAAAGATGACCTGCATCTGATAAAATTGAGCCTTGACTAATACAACTGCAAATAAGTTGATTTCTTCTTTTTAATTCCCCCCCTAACCAAGGAACCTCTGTCTGGGTCTGAAGTATCTGAGGAGCAAGCTTTACAGCTGGTCTGTAAGATCTTCAGAGTCTCTTGGAAGGACCGAGACAGAGATGTTATCTTCCTGAATTCACTCTCTGCCCAGTTTAAGCAGAACCCAAAGGAAGGTAGGTATCTGAACTGTTATCATTGTAGGGATTGTTTCAGGTGACTGGCATGTTCCCTACTCTTATTTTTAGCTTTTTCTCTCTTTCCTACAATGCCAGAGTCACCTGCTTGTGGTCTTTGCTTGATTTCAATATCTGCCAGCAGCAGATGTAGCAGGAAATGAGATCCCCAAAAAGGAACATGGGACTGATTTGTCATAGCTCCTGTTTTAGTCAATTACTGTGCTCTTGTTGGTTAGGTTTTCTGTTGTCAAACTAGTGTGCTGATGTTGCAGTGTTCCTGATTATTTTATATAACGAATTATAATTTACGTGTCAGCTATAAGGTATGACCAAATTCAAAATTGTGATTTTATGTGTGGGCATATATGGGGTGGGGGGTGTGTGCGTGGTTTTTTTCCTTTCTTTATGACACAACTTGCCCAACTCAACAGCAGGGTGGGAAAATACGAGAGGGACAGAGAAGACAAGTTTAATAATCAACAATAACAACATTAGGTCATCTATGATCTTTTGTACTATCCATAAAAGTTGTATTTTTGTGTAGCTCTCATTTCAGAACCTAGTTAATATTGGCCGAGTGATCATTATAGGTGTAAGTATCAGTCTAGTGTGTTTGCTGAAAGCAGCACTTAATTTCACATAAGTAAATTACTGTCCTTTTTAGTTGAAATCTCTGATAATGTTTACATTTTTGTATACTAATCTCTGAGTATATAGTAGTGAGTATACAGTAGGTGAGGATGCTAATTCTCTTCTTTTTTTCTTAACAGTGTTTTCAGATTTTAAGGACTTGATAGGTCAGATTTTGATGGAAGTGCTGATGATGTCCACCCAGTCAAGGGACGAAAACCCATTTGCTAGCCTGACGGCTACATCACAACCAATTGCTGCAGCTGCCCGGTCTCCTGACAGAAGCCTGATTTTAAACATGGGCTCTAACCCAGGAAGCAGCCCTATGTTCTGTAATGTGGGCTCCTTTGGTTCCAGTTCATTATCCAGGTGACTTCTGATTATAACTGAATACTGATTTCACTTGAATATCAGTTGGCAGACTAGAAGAAAGAGAGGGGCATAGAAATGTCCCAAGAACAATAAATAGAATAGACTTTTAAAGTTCTTCACTCTTTTTCACGTGAATGTCACTCCATTTCACCTTTTCTGATTATATCACCATGGCTTGAAGCGTATTTGATAGGTTAAAGCCATGTAGCTGCTTCCTTCTGAGAAGTATCCCTAACTTGCATCAGTGAACGCTATGACTCTTAAGTGTGTAGATTGTGACATAGTTTTATTCAACGTTAGTAAAAAGGAATAATGTGTGTGAGCTGCAGAATTATTGCTGAAGAGTCATCAGGAGGGCAAGGGCTTCTCTTGCTCATTTTATCTTCTTCACCCTTTTCCTGCATATCCTAAATCGTTGCTTTTTTTTTTTCTTTTTCCCCTGTAACTGGTTTAGTCTCTATGGGACTAGTCCAGCTCCTACTACCAATTTCACAAGCTATGTACCAATGACTGGTTCATCTCTTACCCCACCAGCCAGTTCAGTTGCCACTACATCTGTGCCTTCCATTACTGTCAGCTCTCACCTCACAGCAACAAGCCCTTCTTGGATGCAGCCTTCCTCTCCGAGGTACCGGCCATACACTGTTGCCCATTCTGGCGGCTTTTCAGCTTCTTCCATCCCACGTTCCTTGAATATTTCCATCCCATCTAGTTCACCAAGTCCTCCAGCCATGGCTGCTAGCCCTCCAGCCATGCCAGTCATCACATCCAGACAGAGACCCACAGCAATGGGTCCACCTTTGTTTACTGCTTCACCCAGTACCTTGCGCAGGCGTTCTTCTTTACCGAACAGGATTCCTTCTAGGTATTTCACAAGAACAAAAGAGTGTGTTTAATGTGTGCTGTGCAGGGTGTGGCATAACAGTGCAATTTGGAAGAACTTATGTTTGTGCTGAGCTCACCCTACTTACCCTGAGTTGATTTCTGCGTTTTGATTTGTGCTAATACATTGACTTGCTAACAAGCCATCTTTGCCAAAATATTAAACCTGCTTCTGCGAGCATTTGAGGTGTAATGTAATTACTTTAAAGGTAGCAATATTGTTTTAACTTCCTCTTCTTCTTACATCCATTTCAGTTAAACTATTAGCTTTCTGTTCAGTTGCTACTGCTGGATGGTAAACCAGAGAGACCTCCTGCTTTGAAATCAGTTTTCTCAGTAGGGCTTTAGTTGATTTGTTGAAAGCTGTTACTTGCTGGACTGTGTTAGATTTGATTCCCTGGTGCATAGATTTAAATTACAGATTAGCCTATTTCAGTATGACAGGCCAAGTACTACTGCGTTTTCTCTGTTGGCTGCTCCTGGAATCCGCAGTCCCTGCAGGAGGGAGAAACGAGCACGCAAGGTTTTGAGACCACTGCTTCAAAGTTCAGTAGCTTAGAATTGTAATACTTATTATTCAGTCATGTCTAAACATTCCCACTTCAGCCACAATTTTTATTAGGTCTTCAACATTCTTTTCAAATTTTTGGTTTCTGAACGTGTGGTGTTTTGATATGTGAATAACTTGTAGTAGTGTAACAGAGCATGTCAGTATAGTCTTGGTTTTACTAACATGGAGTTATCCGTTGTCTGCATGTTTCGAAGATGATTTCTGGCAGACTTACAAAGAAAAGCTACCATTTACTTTTTCTTTTGGCTTAAAAGATCTGATGGGCTTTTTCATTTTTGTTGTGGTAGTATATACGACAACCCTTTCTCCCTCCTCCTCCTTGCCGTTTCTGATGTGTCTGAGGACAGTAGTGATGAAGAAAATGAAGATGATGATTTTTCTTGTTTCCAGTTTGGGTCCAGGTATTGGAGAAAGAGAATGTAACCTGCATGTCTGGTTGCTTAGGAACTAACAGTGTGTAGTGTCAAGTGTTCTTCAAAGTAACTTGGGAAATGACTGAAGGCAAGGAGATGACTTGGGTGGGTTTTTAAGATGGTGTATAAACATGTGTAATGAATGCTAGTTAGTCAGCTCTTTTTTGAAGAGATGACTAAGATAAAGTACATGTTAATCATACTGCCTTTTAGGTTTAATGAGCATGGTTTCTGAAATGATGTTTGAGTGGAACTCCTCATTGACTATATGAGTAGAAGGAATATTATTCACCCATGGTTGTAATTTTAAAACCAGTGGTACATCATGTGCATGTTTTCTTATCCAAAACTGGAAAATGAGGACAAAGGTTAACATGTAGAAAAAGATCCAGTGGCAAATGGCCAGCTGATGCAAACAGTATGACTGGTGAAGATTCATTGCTGCTTGACAGCTGAGGATCACTCCTCTAGCCTGTAAAGAAAACACACCAGAGGGTTTAAACTGGTCCTTTGCCGTGGTAAGTAGTAGAGGCTGATGTAGTTGGAACAGCCAAGAATGGAGGGGGAAGAGCAGAATATTTTACTGTAAAACAGAGACTTACAAATTGTATAGCAAAGCCCCTTCATTTGTGTGACATTAAGATATGTGAAAACAAAATGAGAATTGATATTAGCGAGTTCATTATTGGAAGCTAGACAGCTGTGCAAAAAACCTGAGGAACACTGGATATGCCAAGGCAAAAAAAGCTTTTGGAAATGTAAAGGCAGGGTAGGATCTTCTCCAGTTTTACATTCCATTGCAGAGTAATGCTGCAATGTCTTGGCTGATAAATGTTTTCGTATTAGGACTGAGGTTTTGGTGTGAAAAATGAGCAGCCGTCCTACAAAACTGTTTGTCATATCCAAGTGATTTGTGTTCTTTATTAGTCTGTTGGTGAAAATTATTCATTTCTTTATTTTCCCATTAAAACTTAGCATTGATCAGCTTCGTTGCGTGCACCAAAATTCCCAAAGAAATGCCCTGTTCTTTTGTATCAACCCAAATTGGAGAAAGGAAGAAATGTTTTCTATTGAAACCATGTATTTTAGGAAGACTTTTCTGAAAAATAGTACTTTTGTAGTCTTACTAGTATCCTGAACATTTTCTATGACCACTGGTTATGGTGGATGGTAATTCTGAGGTGGCCTATGGCTGCCCACATAGCCTAATAGAGCCAGTTGCAATTTTTAAATTTATAAGGGAAACAAGATGAGAGTTTTAAAGACTACATGCATGTTGAACAACTGGGAGGAAAAGAGTTCCTCCAAGACATTCAGTCCCCTTTGAAGTATTTTAGTTACAGCAAAAGTCAGGGGAAATCTAATTGCTTGAGCCTTTTAAAACTAAGCGAGGTCAAGACTTCAGGAAGCTCCTTGCGATGTCAGGGAGTGCCCGAAAAGCCTTGGTATGAGATCTTTTTTCCCCCCCACTAGCTTTTCTGTCTATGATTGTTCCTGTGGTATGTTGTGACGCTGCTGCTAACGTCGGACTGATAACTAGAAGACCTTCCAATAGCATCTCCTCCTTTCCATTCCAGTCTAATTTCAGGAGGGTGAACTTGGTAACACAGGTTTAGGGGTTTTTGTGTACGTGGAATTTAGGATTATTTTTCCCCACTGTTTTGTCTAATCCTTATCCTGTTGGCAATTTAATCCAAATGTTGGATTGAGTTGCAAAGCCTTTGGTAAGGATTTCTGAGGCTGCTATGCTTCTGGAGTCTTAGTTTGTAAATTATATTCCGACGTTCTGCAGATGACAGTAAGATGTTAGTTAAATTGTAAACACAGTGACTACAATTATGCAACAACTTGCCTTCTGAAAATACCAAGGCATTCCATATGTGTGTGAAGCATGTATGAGCTTTGCATTAGAATAATTTCAGTTACTGCTGCAATGAAATCATTAACAGAATGACTATAGAAGTAGTATTTTTTAATATAAATGGAAGTTCTTAAAAGGGTAATTTTTAAGCTGAATGTGAGAAGTCAAGAGGTTTAAAAGAGACTATAGAAAAGAAAACGTGTATGATTTCATGGTTACTGAGTACTGTTTTAATAGAGCTACATTTTACATGGATTAGTTTTAATTGAATAACTGAAAACAAATTCTCTCTGCAAAAAAAGATTGCTGCTATTAGAAGTTATGTTTCTTAACATGCTGAGCTACCAGATGCTTAGCAGTAATAACCTTTCCCTGATTTATTGGTTGGACTGTAAAGCTTGCACAATAGACTTGTACAGCTCGATTATTAAAATGTAAATTATTTTACAGTTTAAAGGAAATTCCAGTTATGACACCGTTTGTAGTTTCACACACGTTTTTAAAAAGCTGCAGTTAAGGAAACAAATACTCTTATTTTACAGTTTAAGATCTGGGGCTTATAAATTGGTCTTCATTTAAATCCACCCTGACTGTACTCAGACTTTTTTTTTTTTTGAGGAATAGCAGTAGACCATCCACATAACTGCTATTTTTTAATTCCATTTACATAAAGTGAAGATATCTTGTCTTAATTCCCTTCTGTAAAATGAGGATTTTGCTTTTAATTAGCTTTGCCAAGCTGTTATGTAGAGAAGAATTCTGTTGAGATAAGTCTGAGTTTGAGAGTTGTGGGGTCTGTTCTCACTTTTGTATTTAATTTCTCTGTCGTCTTCGGCATGGTTTTGTTTTTGTGGATTTAATTTTCGTGTTTACAATATCAGTGTTCTCCCCCCCCACCCCAGGCTGTGCTACTTAATGAAATGGCATATTTTACTTTAAGGGAATTGAAATGAATTGAGTTGAAATTAAATGATCTTTATTGTGGAAATTTTAAAAGGAACAGTTGCTTTGATGTATTGCCTCCTGTTTTGTTTATTCTCCTTCCTTAGAATATAGAAAGTGATTGTCTGTAGCCATATCTATCAGCTAAGGTCTCTTCTCTGCAGTGGGAGGATCTTACCTTCCCTGGGTTGGCTAGCGTTAACAGAGTTGGTGAAATTTCTACCGTTTTGAATGCTGTGTACAGAGACTGTGCAGAGGTTGCATCATGGCATGGAAGTGTTGTGATGTCCTGAGCGTCCGAACAGTTTTGATGTCAGGTACAACTTAAGGCTGTTCATTTTCGGTGTTGCCATGGGAGAACAAGATTTATTGATTCCCATTGAAGTCATGCACCTTATTGCTGTCTTTCAGATACTTATTCACTTAATAAGATAAATGATTCTTCAGTCATGTTACAGTACAGCTGAACTTTCAGAGTTGGACAAGCTGTTAAATGGAGAGCTCTTCACAGATCTCAGAAATGATCTTAATTATTGAGCCGTGTGTGTGATGGGATGGAGTCTTCAGAAAATTGACGGAGGAAGTCAAGTGAATTACTTGATTGTGCACAAGTGAAGATTTGTACCTAATACTTTGTTTCTTCTTTTTGTGTATTTTAAAGTATGGGAGGCTCTGGCAGCTCAAGTGTTTCTGATTCCTGCAGTGACCACTTCACCATTGAAAATTGTAAGGAGACAGAGATGCTGAACTACCTCATTGAGTGTTTTGACAGAGTTGGAATAGAGGAGAGAAAAGCACCAAAGGTATATTTCGGATGAGGGAAGCTGTAGCAGTGCCGTCACAGACACTCCTCTTACTGTTTGTGGGGAAACTTGGTGGAAATTGATAGTTCTTTCTTGATGGCTTTGTTGTAGAAAGAGATTTATAGCATTTATAAGGTCCCTTTTGACTCTTATTAATTCATCATATTTGAATCATGTATATGTTTTACACTTCTAAAATAAGCACTGTGTTAGGAACTGTCCTTCCCCTTTTGGTCTACTGCATTTTATCCAAGTTTATTCCATGTAAAACATACTTTTGTGAGACCAGCTCCCTATCAGCATTCTGTGTTCTGCTTTAAGCTTTTGCTTCTGGGGAAAAAAAACAACCAAACACCACTTATTATATATAATCTGAAAGTTATTTAGCTGGAGTAGTGCTAATCTTAGTTTCCATATTACATTCATACTGCATGAATAAGGAAATTTATCGTATTTCCTGTCTGTTCTGTCTCTGAATACTTTTAGTTTGTATTAAAATCATTTTCTTTTTATCAGATGTGTAGCCAGCCAACAGTTAGCCAGTTACTGAGCAACATCCGATCACAGTGCATTTCACACGCTGCTTTGGTGCTACAGGGATCCTTAACACAACCAAGGTAAATGGGCTGATGTTAGTCATGAAAGTTAAGATTGTTCTGGGAGGTTTATTTTTTTTTTCTTCTGAGGATTAGATAAGAAAACTAAGGTCAGTTGTTGCAGCAGGATAAGTTTATGTGCCGGAGGAGTAGTTTATTGCTTTGCCATTGGAGACTATTGCTCCTACTGTGGTGGAGGGTAGTTTAAGTGTTTTCTAATTCTGTTTAGGTAAAATCATCCAAGTTGATTTGAACAGTTTAAATGGGGGAGCTGAGTTAACCAAGCTGTTTTCTGCCTTACCTCATGCATAAATTGTTTTACTTGCAGATTGCTGGGGCAATACTCCTGTGAAAGTCAGTAACCAGTAGAGCTGCATCTGAGAAACAGTCTTATCAAAATGTGTAGCAAAAACTGCTAAAGTGGCATAGCACTTGTTTACTTCAGAGAGTTTACCACAGCAGATTTGGTAATGTAAATCTGCGTGTAGACATTCTACACTAAATCAAGACTCTGAGATTTCAAGTGCAGTTGTTTCAACAGCAGTTGTTTAACTAGCAGCCTGTTTAGTTGGAACAGGTTTTTAAAATAGGATATGTGACTTTTACTAAAATCTGCATAATTTAGTATTTGTCTTTCCAAAAAATACTTCTATAATTTTTAAAGGTGCACCAGTTATCCACTGTGATTTGAGATTATTTTTGTCTTTATGTGAACCAACGTTGACATTAGAATAAGTTTTGTATATGTAATAAGGAAAAAAAGATACTTTTTCAAAAATCCTAGGTATCAGTTAAAAGTAGTGACTGTATTAATTCAGAAAAGCCTAATGTTATGTTCTATTCTTAATCTGGAGAAACAAACATAAAAAATGTTGTTCCTTCACTAGTTGAGCTTAACAAAGGGTCTTTTCATTAGAGAGGAGTAGAAGGGAGAACCAATTACTACACAGAAGCTGTTATTTTCTTCCAGCCTGATTAAACTAAAGTGTGATGTTGGCAGCAGCATCTGTTTCAGAATAACCTTTCCACAAGTAACTTGAGAAGACAAGGTTAGTTACTTCCGAAAGGAGTAGGTGTGTCTACATGTTGATAATCTGCTTTCTGGCACATCCTTAGATGTGATTACTCTGACATTTTTGCAAATACTACTGCAAATAATCAGTAGTTTTGGATTATATTTTTTTATACAAATAAAGGTCATTGCAGCAGCAGTCTTTGCTGGTACCATATATGCTGTGTAGGAATCTCCCATTTGGCTTCATCCAAGAATTGGTGAGAACAACTTATCAGGATGAAGAGGTGTTCAAACAGGTAAGGCATAGGTAAAAAAATTATATCGTATGATTCTACGATTTGCAATATTGAAGAGAGTGGATTTCCAGAGCTTTATTCTGCATCTCACAGTTCTATACCTATTACTTCAGGGGCTGGCAACCTGTTAAGCACTCCGAGTTTGGGTTTTTTTGTTTTAACTCATTTAGCATTTTGTGAAAAAGACTGACTTTCATTATTTGCTGGTTCTAATTATTAAAAGTGCATTTGTTAATAAGCAGGGAACATTTATGTAATGTTGAAGTGAACTACTCGGAATATGCAGGCGTATACTACAGGATTGATCTTGGATTTTCATCCCTCTGTGCTTCTGTACAAAATATCCTAAAAGAGTGTGTAAGACGGCAAGCTTCTGTAATTATACTCAGTTTTATTGTGGGTTGTTTTTTCCTGTCTTGCAATCTTTACCCTTCTTTGCAACTTTAATAGTTTGCATGTAAGGTGCTAAGAGCATTTTGCAAATCCTAGTCCATTAAGTCTTCATATTTTACACAGGAGATGACTGAGAAACGTTAGATGGCTTATTCTCTGTGTCAGAGTAGTTCACTGAGATGATAAACTGGAACTGGTGGGCCTAGTAATTAAAACCCCAAAGTAGCAAACTTCTTCTAGCCCGTATAATGTTAAAGCAGATCAGTGAGGTTGTCATTGTCTCTAATTAGCGCTCCTGTAGTATTATGTGACTTAGCTGTAAAGAAGGGGCCTTCAGAATGACATTTGGTCCTTCCAAGTTTGAAAAAGTATGGCATTAGCTAATTTTTATGTGTAGTGCAAGTACCTTTTAATAATTTATATCTCTGTCTGGACACCTTTTAGTAGAGGTTCATGCAGTTGAAAGTACATTTAAGACTGTCAAAAAGTGGTTACGGAAGGTGTTAAAGGTCACCTACCCTGGAGAAGAGAACCATTCCTCTAGCTGAAGCAGACAACCACCTCCTTATAGTCCTTTTCTGTAGTATGTTTTAATATTTTTTTGTCTCTTCATAGAAGCAACACAGTATACTTAAATTTAAAAATTGGTGGGACCTCTTGTTGTTATTGTTGCAAAATTACTATTAGTTTATTTTGTGAGGGTATAGTTGTCAGAGCTGTGTGACTGGGACTTACTAATTGGGTATAATTACTTTTGATTAATAAGTTCCTGTCATGTCACTTCCTCTTTCATAACAGTCCTTGACTGCTGCTTATTATCTTTACTCTTACCACAGTTACAACTTACCAGCACAAAACCAACCTGCTTAAATGACATGCAAAATTAAAGCTATATTATTACCCCAAGTGTATAGGCAAATAAATTATTACCCTTTTGGGCAATCAGGTTGTTGGAGACCTCTACAGAACTTGTGCTCTCACTGGTGTATATAGTATATATGCTTGCACACATGCATACAGGGTTCCACAGTGATCCTTTATGAAATCTGTGTATGCTTCCCCATGTGATTTCTACATGCAGAGAACCTGATGGAGCAACACCTGATTTTTGTCCATGTCCACGTGCTGACATTACTATTTGTCAGCTTCAGCTTGTCTCTGTTAACTTTGGGTCCAAATCTAGATGTACACGTCTCTGGGGTGGTTTGGTTTGCAAAGCAAATGTTTGGAAACAAGTTAGAATGTGATCAGGAAAATATACATACAAGTGCTTGGAAATGGAGTTTGTATGGGTAAGTTGTTATGCTCAGGCATCAAGTCAATACATCACTTACACTATATCAAGCAAGTTGGTTTTTAGCTTTGAATAATCTCTTAAGCATTCAGGCTTAACTGGTACAAATGTTAAAGATCCTAGTTTTTCTTTTGTGTAACTTGCAGTCTTTGAAGAGTGAACAGGCATTTCATGCTGTGTACAGCAATAGTGTCATTTGATTGCTGCTTATTCTTGAATAAAATAATCTACTTCTGCTTTTACAGATCTTTATTCCCATCTTACAAGGCCTGGCTGTAGCTTCCAAAGAGTGCTCCCTTGATAGTGACAATTTTAAATACCCCCTTATGGTAAGGACTGTTCATTTCTAGCAGCAGTTTCTTTATGATTACTGATAACTTATGCAGATTCTATACAAGATAATGTACTTCAACATTTGTGTGCTTTCTTTGGTTAGTGGATTACTATTAAACTCTATGTTGGAAGCTTAATGTGGTATGAGATGTGTAAAAGACCATTAAAAATCCAGTAGAGTCTGAGGCCAATAATATCTTAAGCTTATTAATGTACAGAGTTTGTATAGTGGGCTATGCAAATGTTTATATGTATTGCTTTATATAAGATTAATCAAATGTATGGATTTCATCGTGCATACTAGTTACAATGCTGTGGATGGTTATAAAATCCTGCTAAGCTCCTCCCAGTTTAAGTCTGGGAGATAAAGCGCAATATCCATACCAATGTTTGGACTTGCTTTTGTATGTGGGAAACGAAAATCTATTGCATTAAACCCAAAATTATTTGAATTGGTGACTGTTTATTGTTTGGTGACTATTTATTGGCTGAAAAGTTTGGGGGTTTATTTTTAGGTTTTTTTTAGGTACATACTTTAGTCCCTAGATCTGCTTCCCTCCTACTGCTTTTATGGACAAAACAAAAAAGTCTTTTGAAAAGCATGCTTGGCCACAAAAGAGCAAGCTAAATTGAGCATTGTCAGCTAGCACCTTCAGATTTTAGGATCTTTGGTGTATGATGCCAAAAAAGGCTGTTACATCTCAGGTTTAATTTGTACTTCAGGAAATTAGCTGGACTGGGGTGTGCTGCAAATCAAATTGGCTAAGCAAGTCTGGTACTTTTCCAAAACCAACAATTTTTGCTGGTTCTCCTGCTCCTCCTGTCTTTTCCTGCTCTTCTGTTACTCCCCCCCAATTTAAATTGCGAACTGGTGCAAATTTGGTTGTTGGCTACAAGTAAGGGCTATTTGAAAATGATACACCGTTTTGGTCGTCTCTAGTTGGCACAGTGTGCACCAAAAGGATGGAGTAGTATTTATAGTATTATAGTACATAGCTATAGTATAATTGAAGAGTGAGAGCATAAAATACAGGAGAAGCGGGATATGTGAAAGCCTACAGTATTTTTGTGTCTTCAGAATTGTCTGTTATAACTGCTTTCTTTTTTCTGTGCTGCAGTTGAAAGTGAGTTAGAGATCTTGGATAGGATTCTTTGTTTCTGGCTTCTGTGTTCATCTGACATTTTTCCACTCTGATTCAAAAGACAAAGGCCTTGGTGTATGTATAGAACAATTGCTCTATTTATTATTGTTACTGACTTTTATGTGGCAGCTCAGGAGTCCAGCAAAGGCATTGTTATGTTCGGAACAAACAATTTGCACAGATAATTTTTGAAATAAGTGCAATAATTTATTATCCTGTGAGACATGTTAGCTTTTTTGAGACAGCTTGGAACAGATGTAAAAGCTAAAATGGGAGCAGGGTGTGCTCTAGCTCTTTTTGGACCTCTTCACCATTGTAGAAGATGGAAGTTTTTCCACTGATTAAGGGAAAAAGGTTTGGCTCTTTCAGTGGTTTGCCATGTTAAGCTTGCTATTTGCAGACAGGTTACTTAGGAGTTACACACGAAAGTAATTTTTGCTGGGATTTCTTTATAGGCACTATGTGAACTTTGTGAAATCAAGTTTGGGAAAACCCACCCTATGTGCAGTTTGGTAAGTGTATCCAGTCTGCTGCTTTTCAAGTGGAAAGAACCATGTAACTTATGTTGTTGTTATATCGTGCGATCCACACTGATAATGTTCTTCAGAACTCTAAACAGGGGCCACTGTCGTATCTCATGCTAAACAATAGTGTAAAGTAAACTGGTAAAGGGAGTCCTTTTCCCTGAGACTTTAGGAAAAACTAGGACAAACAAGACTTGCTTAAATTGCTGAAATACTGAGGAGATGTTTACATTAGCTGTCAGCATGACTGAATGTTGAAGAATCGAGGGCATGTGGCAAACACAGAAAGGTGGCAGTGCGGATAAAGTGGTATGGCTGCTATGGCAGCTTTGATTAACTTGCTGTTTCTCCTGTTTTCTAGGTTGTCTCTTTGCCCTTGTGGTTGCCTAAATCTTTAAGCACAGGTGCAGGAAGAGAGCTGCAAAGACTTTCCTATCTTGGAGCCTTCTTCAGTCTCTCTGTCTTTGCTGAAGATGACGTAAGTGTTACTGAAGGATGTTGGTAGTAGCGTGGTGGGGGGTTTTTGTTTGGTTGGTTTTTGTTTGCTTTTTTTCCTTTCCCTATATGTTCAATACATTTGCCAATATTCATTCTACTTTCAGAACAAAGTAGTTGAAAAGTACTTCTCAGGGCCTGCAATTACTCTTGAAAACACCCGGGTTGTTAGCCAGTCTTTGCAACATTACCTGGAGTTAGCAAGGGTAAGTGTTCTCATGTTTTTTTAAAAAAAAAAAAAAAGGGCAAAAATATTGTGGGTTTTTTCATCTTGATGTAGATCAAGGATATAATCTAAAATAATCTAGCTTCTGTATTAAACAAAAAATCTGTCAGGATGTGGCTGAAGGGAATTAGGAAAAAAAAAAATTAGTGCTACAAATATTTCTCTAAAGCTGTAAGCCAATTCAGAAAATAACAGAACAGCTAGTCATGGATTATAGTTCATGTTAAAGGATGGGTAAAAAAAATGCATAGTCTATTAGTAGTGTGTGTTGCACTAGTCTATATATATGTTTTCTGTAACTAATTTCATAACTAATATATGCATATAATGTTGACAGTAAGTCCATAACAGAAGTTGTAGTTAGTTTTGTGGAATTTGTAGACCATAAAAATACGGAGCAACAGAAAGCAGGAATGTGATGTTGAGAAGTATGTGCAACCTGACAGAATGTTTACTTGAAATTCCAGCAAGAACTTTTCAAGATTCTACATAGTATTTTACTGAATGGTGAAACTCGAGAAGCAGCTCTGAATTACATGGCGGCTATTGTCAATGCCAACATGAAAAAGGCACAAATGCAGGTAAATAAAAGGAACGCTCTTCTGTAATTCGTGGACCTAGTCAATGCACAAATAACTCTAGATGGCTCATGCAGTGGTGGCTCTTGAATGGAGGAGGAAAGAATTTTGAATGCCTACTACAACAGGCAAGAAGCCCTGTCATCAGTCTTTATCTTTTTCAATACATTTCCCATTTCTGAAATTATTCCATTTTACCTATTTGATCAGTTTATGTTGTTTCCTGTCTTAAGACTGACATGTCACTTCATTAACAGGGATTCTATATTAGATGTTTAAAACCGTGTACTTCCCCCTCCATCTATGGGGGCTTTGTTCATTCCATTTGGCTATGTTTAAAAAACTTATTTTCCAGCTGGTACGTTGCTGGGCTTTGTTTGTATGGTTTCTGTAAAAGGAGGAACGCAGATATGAACTGGCATGGTTGCAGTGAAACAGCAGGGATGTTATTTTGCCATTGTTTAATTAATGCATTGCAGTCACTTCCTGTGATAAAATCTGTGCATGAATCCTGAACAAGTGAAGTTTGCATTATTGTTGTCTTCAAAGTCCCCTTTTCAAAAGCAAACATTTGGAACCATTACTAGAATATTTCTGTGAAATGCCAGTGAAGAAGTAATAGAAACTTTACACTTAAGATAAAACTTAGGAATTGAAGCTCAGCAACTACTTGAAACTCTTCTGTTGCTGTCTATATCTGTGGCAAACCATTCTTGAAAGAGGCCCTTTTAAGCCCTTTTAATTTCTTAGGTCATCTTTTACTTCTTTGTTTAATGTTCTTGAGAATGACTACTTGAACCATAGAGGAAGATAATATGTAAGTTAGTAAGTGACCTTCCCATTATCACAAATGTCTCCTTACAGATCCATGTTCTTCATGATTTCTGCCTTTTCTTGAACTTGCATAATTCATTTATGTTGAATACTGTTAAAGCAGCAGAAAATACCCTTGTACTTCTAAGCTTATGTCTTCCAACTATTTCCTTTCTTACCCCACAGACAGATGATCGTTTGGTATCTACAGATGGCTTTATGCTCAACTTCTTATGGGTACTACAGCAACTAAGTACGAAGATAAAGCTGGAAACAGTTGATCCCATGTACATCTTTCATCCCAGGTGTCGTATTGACCTCCCAACAGATGAGACAAGAGTGAAAGCAACAATGGAGGATGTTACAGCCTGGATTGCTGAACTTTGTGAGTACCCTTATTGAGATATGTTAAGCATTTACTCTGCCTTCTGTTTTTGATACTGTAGGCACCTGGAAGTACTTGATTCCAGCAAATAATTCTCCTATTTCTAAATGCTTTTTCTTGATGCTGTCTGCTCTTACTGGTTTTAAAGAAGGTTGAGTTCAAGGTCTCACACCTAGATAAGGCAGTTCATTTCTTAATTTATTCACCTATACTGCTTTTTTGTTTTTGTTTTCCAGACAGGGATCCGTCTCCATTTTCTGAGCCGAAATTCCCAACAGAATGTTTCTTCTTAACCCTGCATGCCCATCATCTCTCAATCCTGCCAAGCTGCCGTCGGTACATACGTAGGCTGCGGGCCATCAGGGAACTCAACAGGTTAGTAGTTGTTAATTATCTAGTGCATCTGAGAGTCCTAGCATCCCAGCAATCTTATCTTGTCACCATGATGGCAAGGCCTATAAACTTAATGGAAATTAGAATGACAATTCGAGTAAAACTGTTGCTGAGTACAGATCATCTTAACTATTTGTTAATCTGCTGCTTTTGGCCCTTATGGATTTTTGCTTACATTCGGGGACTGTGGCTTGAATCAGGAATTCAAATAATGTGGGACGGAGGATATTAGTTACACGAGGCAGCTCAAATTGGTGAGAAGACCATTCTATTTAAAAGATAATTGAATTATCTTCAGAGCATTTTAGGATTCATTACATTACTTAACACTGTTTATTATAACTTAATCTGTGGTGTGGTTGATGGTGTGTGGACATCGGTGCCTCGGGCTCTTTGGCATAGCTGTAGGAGTGCATATAAAGTTACATGTCTGATAAGCCGTCTACAGTGACTCGATAGTGTTTTCAGAAACCAGACATTTAATTCTGCCTGAGCTGGTTTGTATGTCCCAGAAGACACTCTACCTTTTTCCACTTGGCTTCTGAGGTGGGATAACTTGTCGTACTCTCGGGGGGGGGGGGGAAGCCTTGAGCAGTAAACTCTTAGTATTGTTGATGTACGTGTAATTCAACATGTGGTTTACCATTTTAAAAATAATAAATAAAATTTATGATGTTGACATGAAGATACTGCTGATTTCTATTTCTCTTGGCATAAATTCAAATGGACTTTTATAGTTGCTAAACCTCGAAGAATACTCTGTTAAAATTAGAACAGATTTTTGTATCAGTATTTTCCATTGTTTATAATTGCACTTGTTACATTTTGGTAAATGTTCCTTGGCAGTAATACCATGAGTTTGTTACAGGATTTTTGGACTGCATTTGTAGTGATTTCATTTTTAGTTATTAAAGCACATGCAGGCCAAGAACCTGGGAAGCTGCAGAGAAATGGAGCAGGAATAGTCAGTATATCTTAAAGTACGAAGTATTTTCTTGTAAAACAGCCTGTGGATTACTTGTAAATAAGCCATACATTTGGCTTGAAAAAGGAATTGCTTCTTTTTCCTTATTTAGAAGTGTTGTGAAGGACTTGCTTATGCAGCAATCTCCATCTAATGGTACACAGCGAAGAGCTCTTGGCTTTTACTGACATCAATAGGAGCTTAGTGTTCAGCATTTTCTGTGAATTGCTTAGTTGCTTGCAACACTGGGCAATGTAATTAGGTCTTGGTAATAAAGAAATTAGACTGGATATTTTTCTGCTGTAGGCAGAGATTGATGTGGAAAAGAAGTTGTGTTTAGAGGAGGGATGAAAAGGGACCGTATTCCTATAGTTCAGTATATTGAGTTTTGTTATAATCAGCTGCCTTTCCTAAAAAGGATTAAGATAGGGGAATATGTAGGATTTATTAATGTAAATGGTGTGTGTAATGTACATTTAAGCTCTCCTTCTGTGGGGCAGGGTGAGAAGATGGGTAAGGGAGGGGTGGTAATACCATCCACCTTGATTTACTGGTCCTTATGCTGACAGGGAGACTATAGACTATTTATGTATTGTACTTCTCTGCAAACCTGAATTTTATGGGGAGTGGAGCATGAGAAGGGTAGAACAAAACTGCAGAAAATCATTTACAGTGGTGAAAAGTGGGAAGATACACAGGATGCAGACTTGTACCGTTCTTGAGAAAGGGAAGGTGTTTCTAACAAGTCCTCTTGTCAGCCACCTTCTTCCTTAGCTGATTCTGTTTTCCATTTTCCTTTCTGATATTAGAAGGTGAATGAGCTCTCTAAATATCTCATTGTTAACTGGATCAGCCCTTCTTTGTGTTAGGATTAATTTTAGGGTTAATTTTAATGACATCCTTTTAACCTTCCTTTAGAGTGACTGTAGACTTCAGTGTGAAAAAAGAAAGGCAAATACTTTTTTTTTTTAATACAGTGGATAAAATTAGTTTGTCAGGCAGGATAGATCCCTTCTGTTTCATTTTTTTTTCACTGTTATGATTTGTCTGACAGGCATGTATGTGGGAGCTAGTGTATGTAGTGCCTTTGAATGCACACTGTGCAGATGTTCAGTCTGCATTTACAAAATTAATTTATTTTTCTTGTTACGATGATGGGTAACTCCTATGAAAATGATTTAGTTTTTTTCCCCCACTTTTCTTTTCAACATATGTTTGGTATTTAGCAGATAAGTAGGTTAAATGCCTTGTAGATGGCACATCCCCTCAGTCACGATAACCAATTATCGCATATGGTTTTCAGGACTGTTGAAGATTTGAAAAACAATGAAAGTCAATGGAAGGATTCTCCTCTGGCTACCAGGCATCGAGAAATGCTGAAACGTTGCAAGACACAGCTTAAGGTTTGTAAGTGATTCAGTTCTCAACTAAATGCCTTTGTCAACCTGTCTGTTTACTTTGTGTCCTAATGTTTAAATGCAACTTCCCACTGATGCTTCTTGAAAATGGTGGTTTGGAATCTGTGAACCATGTGAGTACTGCACTAGATGGTGGTCATGATACAATATAACATTAATGGTGAATTTAAAATTCAAAGTAACACCAAGATTAACCTGGGCAGTATTACTTAGAAAGAAGAAAATACTATTTTTATTGGAGAGAGAGAGAGAGAGAGAACAAGTAAAGGAATTGTGATTTGTTCGGGGTAGCTGTGCGTGCACAAGCTGTGCCCGAGATGGAACTCTTGAGTCTCCAATCTCCTGTAGCATTCTTGCAAAGATGAGTATGCTGGGGTCCTCTCTTGAAGGTCTGTCCTGCTTAGGTCTTCCTAGTATAAACGGACACAAATTTTCTGAGCTGTATCACCAAAATGATTTTAATTGCACATTTTCCCACTTTGATACCTGTGTTATTTCTTGCATTGTTCCCATAAAGCTTGTAAAAGGCTCCTCTGTCCCTGCAGCTCTGAATTATGTGTGTGTTTTTCTTGATATGTTGTGGCTTAAGTGCCCTGTTTTCTTCAAGTAAGAGCATGTTTTAAGAAGACAGCATTGTATAACTGTCAAATTCAGATATATTGATTGGCTTGGAGAGGCTTGACCTTCCTTTTATGGTGTCTTGCCTTGGATTAATTTTTGTATGCATCTTCCGCAGAAACTGGTGAGGTGCAAGGCTTGTGCAGATGCTGGCTTGCTGGATGAAAACTTTCTCAGGAGATGTCTGAATTTCTATGGCATGGTGATTCAGCTGATGCTTCGCATTCTTGACCCTGCCTATCCCAAGTGAGTGTCAGGATTATCTGTGTAAATTGTATCAAAGATATTTCAGATCATGTTAGATTGTTTACTGAATTTAGTAGTTCTAGAATTTTAATAATTTTTTTTACAGTGTCTGCATTCTTACATGATTGTTACTTTATGTCAGTGACATACATTCTTGCATGGAATGTATGTCTTATTTATAGTTTAAGGTTCAGTTGGGGGAGGGGAGCAACCCTCGGGTAAGTTTAGTACGCTTGAAGTACTGACATGGATTTTTAAAAAGTCAGCGTCAGAACTTTTGTAAGGTGTTTCCATAGGAGAATTCCATAGGAGAGCTCGTGACACTTTCTACTTAACCCTGCTATTTTACTGTCTGTCTGTTGTCTCTTTTATTCTACAGCATAAAATTGCCTTTAACTCCTGAAGTTCCGAAAGTATTTGCAGCATTGCCAGAGTTTTACGTAGAAGATGTTGCTGAATTTTTATTTTTTATTGTACAGTAAGTAAAGTTATATCTAAAGGAAATTTGTACTACCATTTACCCCTGTAACAGGTGGTGTGCACCTAAGTTTAGGGTGTGAAAGTAGTTTCCTAGCTGTTCTATAGTTAATGTTCTGTTTTTTAACAGCCATAAGATTATGGCCTTGGCAGGCATTGCTGCAGATATAATGCCTAGATGAGCTCCTGAGTCCCTTCTAAGCTAATTTTTTCTTGGAAGAAAGTTGAAGGTGTTTTGGTTCCCTCTCCCCAAGAATTTTCTTTATGGTTTGGAGTTTGAGTCCACTTGATCTCATGATATGTTAAATCATCACTACAATAATATTTTTAAAAAGTCATAGCTTTTTAAAGTAGAAGCCTCCCCCATTTCCCCCAAGTAGAAAATTCCCCCATTTATAAATTTGCTGGTACAAAAATGCATTTTATAGTTTTACCAGTTTAGATAGGCATGAATACTATTCAGATGTAATCCTGGAGTTCTGAAGCTGGTCACTTTCTTCCTGAAAATGTACCTTCAAATTCAGACTTTGTGTTGTGCGATGAGGAGGTGTTTGCTTTTGCCTTCCTGAGGTGCTGTTACAGTGGTACGTCATAGCAAACTTGCTATTATGCACAACAAAAGAATATGATAGTGTTTCAGGCTAAAATTCAGCTTCCAGGGAACAACTGGCAAGACCTTTTGGAAGAGTAAGAATCTATTTTCTGTAGAGAAAGATGGGGAATTATGATAAAATGACTAAACTTTTCCTGTTGCTAATGAGTGATCTGAACTTACTTGATGTACATGATAAATCTTCTGTAGACAGTACAGGGTTGGGGTTTTTCATTTTGTTTTCCTTATCTCCCTCTTTTCAGATATGCTCCTCAGGTGCTTTATGAGCCCTGTACTCAGGACATAGTGATGTTCCTTGTTGTGATGCTGTGCAACCAGAACTACATCCGTAATCCTTATTTAGTAGCCAAGCTGGTGGAAGTGATGTTCATGACAAATCCAGCTGTTCAGCCCCGGACACAAAAGTTCTTTGAAATGATAGAGAATCATCCTCTCTCCACTAAATTGTTAGTCCCCTCCTTGATGAAGTTTTACACGGGTAAGTGCTTCATCTATAGTTCACTGAATGTACACTGAGCAATGAGTATTATGAGGCAAAAGGCTGTGTTACTTGTTGTAACCTTTTAAAAAAAAAAAAAAAAACCAAAAAACAACCAAACAAAAAAAAAACCCCAATAAACCCCAGGTAGATCTTGGGTCTTGTAAGAATGAGGCTTTGTTGCTCAGGAATTGCGGGAAATAGCATTAGATGGAACCTTGAGAATTCTAGTCCTTACACAAGCTGCTGTGCACTGACAGCTGTAGCACTGTAGATTGATGTGATGATTGTTTTTGTGGTGTTTAGATTCCAAACTGGAAGGTTTTTGTTCGTTTTGTAAGGGAGTATTTTAAAACTTCTGACTGAGGTTTTGCTAGTCCTGTAGATTCGGATGCTTCAAAAGGGCTTTGCACCCATAGAAACAACTATTTTTGCAGTGTTCCCACAGTTTTCTTACTAGTGAAATTTTAGACTGTGGGATGAAGAGCAGAGTGGAGTTGAATAGAACAGAAAGTTTTGTTTTCTGAGGGTTTTTCTTCCGAAATGAGGTTGGTTCTGGATTAGAAAATGGACAGTGCTGCTTCTTTTCATGGGGATTAAGATGGAGACTTCTGAATGGGAATTGAATTTCATCTCTTAAAGCTTGGTGCTCGAAGCTCATCACATTGGAGACAGCAGGAGAGAGATACAGTGTATTGCAGGTGATCCTGGTGGGAAAGAGTTTTGATTTCAGTTCTGGGATCTGTTTTCTTTTTCAGATGTTGAACATACTGGAGCCACTAGCGAATTCTATGACAAGTTTACAATCCGCTACCACATCAGCACCATTTTCAAAAGCCTTTGGCAGAATATTGCTCACCATGGTACATTTATGGAAGAGTTCAAGTGAGTAAGAAATCATGTCTAATGCTGCTTACTGTCATGCAAGCTGCTCAGGCAAATGACCTGAGGAGGTTATTACCATTGGGAATGGGTGATGCTGCTTTCCATTGTATTTTAAATGGCAGCCCCTTCCAGTAGAACTGGAGTGTTTCTAAACTGAGCTCTGGACACCACAATCAACTTGGCTTGGGGAATGGGATCGTTACTCAAAATATGCAGTGCAGAAGGAGTGTTGCTGGGGTTGCAGTCTGGTCTGCACACCCATCTACTCTGCCGTGATAACTGTGTTTCAATGTTTTCAGCTCTGGGAAGCAGTTTGTTCGCTACATCAACATGCTGATAAATGACACAACTTTCTTGCTGGATGAGAGTCTGGAGTCCCTAAAACGTATCCATGAAGTGCAAGAGGAGATGAAGAATAAAGAACAATGGGACCTGCTGCCCAGGGTGAACAGAGCTGTTTTTCAAAGTGCCCTTTACTTATTTTTAATTTTTTAATACAAGACCATTAAAAAAACTTTTCAATAAGGGGCAGCACCAAAGAGCTGCTCATGAGAAGCAGGTCTCGATGGTTTTTCTTGCTTGCCAGTATGGCTGTGGTCACTCTGGATGACGTTCTGCAAAAAACATCATTCTGCGTAGTTATGTTGTGACTGGCAAAGAGTGTGGTGTGAAGTGGAAATAGTATAAAGTTTTAAATTACTGTGCACTTAATTCTAAGCGGAGAAACTGAGACTTTAACCTTCTTGAAGGAGGTTTTGGAAGATGCTCGCCAGTTGAATTGACTTCAAGGAATAGAAGCTTTTATTTTGTTAATGCATTGATCCTGGGTAGATTTGATGCAGACAATTAGAGTCCTATACCTCAGACCTTAGCCTGATTAAACAATAATTGTGTGTGGTGACCCACCAATGTCAGGTATTTTTATGCTAAGTTTATTGATTTTAAAAAAATTAAAAAAAAAAAAAAAAAAGAGTTTGAAAAGAAAAGCTATTAAGATCTTGTTTGTTAAACTTATCCTGGTTTGCTCTTCTGAAGCCTTTCTTCCTGTTTGTGCCTGCTAGCAAGGTAATGCTATTACTGCAGTGACAAAATGAGCTGGTACATCATCTACAGATTGTTCCAGTGTGGAGTGTTTATTACTTACCATGGTGCATAAATTAGAGAGAACCTCACTTGACTCTCAGATCCCAAGCTGGTTTTGAAGTATTGGCATTTGGATGGAAAGGAAGCATAACCCAGTTCTGCAGCTGTGAGGAGCAGTTACAGGATGTAAACAGACTCAATAACCGTGGAGTCTTGTGATATCATTTGCGTTCATTTTTTAGTGTTGCAGAATTCTGGAAAATTGGTGCAGACTTTAGTATTGGGTAGTAAAAGTGAGCCGTACCTTAAATTAAAAAATGTATCACATCTGGATTTGAATTGCAGTCCATTCTTTTGTCTATCTAGATCATGTTAGCATTGTGGCTGTTAAGGTTTTGATGGGTGATGATGTAGGAAATTCTGTGGACTTGTAACCGCTGAATGTTTATTTTCTAGGATCAGCAACAGGCTCGGCAATCGCAGCTAGCTCAGGATGAGCGCGTCTCTCGTTCATATCTTGCCCTGGCAACAGAAACTGTTGATATGTTCCATATCCTTACCAAGCAGGTTCAAAAGCCTTTTCTCAGACCTGTAAGTCCTGCTCAGATTTAACTTGGTTTCTAGCTTCTCTAACATCTCTCCTGTTGGATAATAACCTGGAAATGTTCAGTAGCCCTTTGTCTCCATTCTCCTCCCCTTTCTCCAACTCACTGAAATCTAATTGCTGTTGAAGTTATTTGATGTCAAGAGCATTACCTGAGTCACTGAGATGGTGTGATCCTTCTAGACAGAAGCTGTTTGCATTATATTTTTTTTAATGGAAAGCATGCATAAAGGAAAGACACTTCCTGCAAGCCTTCAAAATCATAATTTTATTTGTTAATAATTCCTGATCTTGCTGTACGCAAATCTAGTGATGATAATCTTTATCACTGCCTTCATGCTGTGATCTGTGTTTTACTTTGGTCTTGTAGGAACTTGGACCGCGATTGGCTGCTATGTTGAACTTTAACTTACAGCAACTGTGTGGCCCCAAGTGCCGTGACCTGAAAGTTGAAAACCCGGAGAAATACGGGTTTGAACCAAAGAAGCTGTTGGACCAACTGACTGACATTTATCTACAGCTAGATTGTGCTCGCTTTGCTAAAGCAATCGCTGATGACCAGGTGAGCTCCAAAAAGATGAGATGGGGAAGGGCAAAAGCCCTGTGGACAAACAGGACTTTGCAGAATACTCTAGAAGAGTTTCATCTTACTTGTATGCTGCCGCCCAGTTTCCGTCATGTATGCTTGCAATTTGTTTTCTTTCAGCAAATCATCTCTGTGCATTTTCTGTCTGCTCTTTGTAGATGGGTATGTTTTCAAAGTGATTTGCAAACCTAAAGACACACGTAAACATCTATAGCACTTCACACACACACAGGAAATTTCCTGAGTGTTAGTTGCTTATTAGCTACAGCCTCATTGTAAATTAGCAGCAGTACTTTGTCCTAATTCTGCAAGTGGGAAAACTGAAGCGTACAAAGAGTTTTGACTCCCTCCCCCCTTCCTCATCAAGAACACATGAAACAGGCAGACCTGGGACTGAGAATGAGAGCCTCATTTAACAATCCAGAGTTCATTCTCTAGACTTAACAGTTTCCAAATTGTATTCCTTTTTATATCGCTTGATTAAATGGCTGTGTAATGAACTGACAAAACGCAACATACGTGAGACACCTTTGAACTCCTCAAGTAGTCTTCAGAACAGAATGTTAATTCTTAAGGTAGATAAGCTATCGCTCGCCTCTGTGTTCTTGTAAGTTGTCAGACTACTGAATCGCATCTGTCCCTGCCTGTGTCTTATAATACAAACTTTTCAAAATGTAGAGGGGAAAAAAATGTTCTCAATGGCTACTTGAAATTCTAGTGGAAGCTGGTTTACAATACATGAAGCTGTATTTGCATGTCTAGTGAAGCAGAGGTATCGGAGCAACTTGTGATCTTTCTTCTGTAATTATTTAAGTTCTGATAAATGCAGATAATACCAGTAACGCTTCTGGAACAGCCCTTACGTGTTTGCATGTGTATAATGAGCATGCAAGGTGGGTTTTTTTTATGCTGTTCGGTATATATGAAAGTGAGAATGTTATCCATCATTTATTCATCGATGCTAGCCACAGCAAAATGCACAGCAATGACATAGGGATTAAAAAGAAGCAAGCCTGCTGGTGTGGGAACTGGAATAAAGCTTAATTAACAAAGTAGCCCTTCATAAAAAGGAGGGGGAGTGACTAGTATCTTGGAAACTGTCAATGACAGGAAAGAAACACCGAGGAAATGCACAGTTGGTTAATGGCTACTGGTATTAGGAGAAAAAAAAAACACAAAACAAACAAAAAGTTGCTTGATCATGGCAGGGTCTCTCTAAAGCATTTTGATACATCTCCCGTTTGCAAATCCTAGCACGTATTAGAAGGAATCTGAAAACGTTTATAAAGCCCTGGGCGTGTTGCCATAGTTCTGTTCTCCTCTGTGGACTAGAAAGGAGTTTGGGTGGGCACTGCGTGTCCTAAGTAGTGAATGGTATTTCTTGGTGCGATATAGTGTAAATGAAAGAAGTAGGGCCGTGTTGAACATTTTAAAATCCCCAAGGAAAATAGAAATCTGTGAGACTTAGTGTGTTTTGTTCTGTCACTTAATTCAGCCTTGCACTGCAGTGTAAATAACAATTTTTATTAAAAGGCTTATATCAAAACATGGCATTGGGAACTTAAAAGAAAATGGTGTCTGTAGAACATAAGCACTTTTCAAAAGTCCTTGCCTAACTTTTTTTTTTTTCACATGAAAGCGATGCTTGCTTCAGTTGAACCTATAGGATATGCGTTTGGTCTCTCTGAATGTTGTACTGTGTAGCTGTAGAGTTCTTACTGCACCAGTTGGCAAGGTTCCAGCAAGTATTAGCTGCCTCAGAGTTGCCTTGCTATTTTTGCAACATCACGGGGTGGGTTTTTTGTTTGTTTTTGTTTGGGTTAGGAGAAAGAATCGCTTCTTTTCCAGTACTGCCTTGCACATTATCAGAGAAGTTAAGAAATCAAAAAGCTTTTCATTTTATGCTATATTTTCAGCCAAGACTTGTGAGAACAAGAATACAGACAGGAGTGGTAAGACATATTTTGTCTAAGGAACAGTCCTAATAATTATAGTCAGCCTCTCCGAGTGCCTTACTCATTTTGATTAGGGGATGTTCCCTTTTTCTTGGTCCTGAACAGTTCTACAGTAGTGATGACCAGTAAAAAAGCATAAGTCTACCCCAAAGTTGACATTTTGGTGCTAGATGAAATGTTATCTGCATACTACATTTGTCTGATGTAATGTTGAGGTTTCATTGATCCCTCTTTCTGAAGTTTTAAAAATGCATTAAAAGATCTTTAGAATTCTAATGGCATGTTAGGATACTACAACTCAGCAAAGTTGTCTTTTTCTGCTTTGCTTGTAGAGGTCCTACAGTAAAGAGCTCTTTGAGGAGGTTATCTCAAAGATGAGAAAGGCTGGCATCAAGTCAACCATAGCAATAGAGAAATTCAAACTGCTGGCAGAGAAAGTGGAGGAAATTGTTGCCAAGAATGCCCGTGCAGAAATTGATTACAGTGATGCTCCAGATGAATTCAGAGGCAAGTTGAGTTTTCTAAATACTGACTTTTTAGGTTAAGAGGGATTGGTTTTGTTACCTTGATTGTAAATACGAGTATATATTAATAGAAACTATGTATTGTTTATGAAGCCTTGCATCCTGCTCTATTTCAATTAAAGAGTTAAGTAAATACAGGAAGCTAAGGGTTTCTTTGTTTTCCCTGGGATTGTACTGTCCAGTCCCATCCATGTCTTGCTTACATGTACTTTAAAACAGTAAGAAAAAAACCAAAATCTGAAAATAGGGTAAAAATAGCTGATGCTTAGTCCCAATTCAGAAAGGGAAAAGCAGTATAAAGGCTGAAGTCTACTCCTCATTTTAACCATTTTTTGTAACTTCAGCAATATACCTGACTGGGGACCCTGAATATCAGTTCCGCACTGTGGTTTTGAGCGCAGATAAAATCTGTAGCTCTTGTCTTGTCTTTGATTTAATGACGAGACACTTGTGCCCTCAGATCCACTTATGGACACCCTGATGACTGATCCTGTGAGGCTGCCATCTGGAACTATTATGGACAGGTCAATCATCCTAAGGCATCTGCTGAACTCTTCCACTGATCCGTTCAATCGTCAGACGCTGACGGAAAATATGCTGGAACCAGGTATCGGTTTAACAGTTAGCAATGGAACTGTTGATGGGGGGAAGCAATTTGTGTGCAGTTTGTTCTGTGTACTTTCAGACAATAGTGTTGAGGCCTCAGTTAACAGTCCTTTCAACTTGCACACAAAAGTTCATTCCTTCTGTTTTCCCTTTTTCTGGGAACCCCCCCCCCCCACGCTCTTGCCTTCATAACTACTGGGCTAAAGGATATTGTTACGATAGGTAAATGAGTAACTCATTTACTCAAAGCTGTGCAGAAAATATATTGATAGAGAAGAAAATAGTAGTAGATATTCCTGATCAGGTTTCTAGAAAAGAAATTGCTATTGGTCATGAGGAGCTTTCCTACAGTAGTATTACTAAATAATTTTAACTGCTAAGCTGATAATTCTTTTTTTTTTCTCTTCTTTACACTACTAGTGCCAGAACTTAAAGAGCAAATCCAAGCCTGGATGAGAGACAAGCAGAATGCTGACCATTAAAAATTCCCTTGCAGTGCACGCCAACACCGATGGGAAGAACAGGGCGTGGGCTGCTCTGGTAATAGCGGAGCAGATACACTTTGAAAGCTGTTGATGGGATTAGCACGCCCACTGGCACTGACTTGCAGTAGTGTCCAGAAGCATGTGGACGAGGAGAAAAGCAGCTTAATTCTTGTACATATATTTAAGTGATAACGATGGTCAATAACATGGAGGACAAACTAGGAAGTTGCTTATGTTACAAAACTGTCCTTCAATATGTCACATTTTGGAGTTTTTACAGCTGAATTATTTTAGCAAAGATGAATCGATCAGGGCAGCATCCCTTCAACCTTATTTTTTACAGCCAGATATCCGTCAATTTGATTGTGGTTAGAACCTTGGACATTTTGCTGCTAAAGTAACTTTTTCCTCTTTCCCTCCCTTCTTCCTCTTCCACCCATCAAACCTGCACTGCTGTCTTTTTTTTTTTTCTTTTTTGTAATGCAGAAAAAAAAAAAATCCCTGTGAAAATCAGAATCATTCCCCTGCCCTTAAAAGAACATATTCTGTGCGATAACTGTGCCTGCAACAAAGTGTTAATCTTGGGATCATATTTTTATATTACACATTTGCATATTTGGGTTTTAATTGGTGTTAGACAAAGATAATTTTGAAAAAGCTAAGACTTCACACATGGATTTTAATTTCTGTTCTTTGAGAAGTCCCTTTTCTTTATGTTGATTTAGACACTCTGGTATTTTGGAAAAGCCTGGAGATGGAAATATGTTAAAACAGCTGCCATGGATGAGATGCTTGGGAATACCAGGATTTCAGTGACTTCTTAAAAACTAAAATCCATTATTTTAATGCTGCAGATATGAGATATGCTAAATGACAGTTCTGAGCCATTAGAACTTGTCCGCAGAGATCCTTTTATTCTTGGAGGCTGCAGTTTGGGGCAGGGGTCATTTTTTATGTTGCGTACCAATTTGTATCCATGGCTTGGCCTTACCAAAGCAGAAAGGGTGCAGGAAATGTAGAATTACATTTTTAAAAAAATAATTAAAAAAAAAATATTCACAAACATTTTTGTATTACTGCCCCCTGCATATGATACTTGAATTTCCTTTTTAAAAAGGATTTGAAACCACAGTGTTTTAAAATTAAGTCTGAAAAAAGGTTGGTTTTCTTTTATTTGTTTTTCGCTGTGTCTTCTGTTCAGTTCCTGACTCTCGTGAACTACAATAAATGATACACACTCACACAAAACGTTTCCTTTGTCTTTCCTTTAAGTGTGACAGTGAAAGTATAAAAAATACAAATGACTATGTGGCTTTGTTCAGGTTTGCTGATAGTGATTTAGAATCTGGAGATAACTTAGTAAATTATGTGGAAAATTTCTGTGCACACAGATATCAGTAATGCTTCAAACTAATGAATGTTCCCAAGTGGGTGACTCTTAAACCTATTCATAGCTACATGACAGTTGGTGACAGTCTCCAGGGGGAATTTTGGTTAGGTTATATATAATCCAGTGCTGACCTTTGAGATGTGCAAGTAATTCTAAATTAAAATGTGAAGATGTAGTGGGGTTCTGGATTTGGTGGGGGTTTGGTTTTTTTTGGTGGTGTTTCCCCCCCACAGTGTGTGTGTGTGTTTGGTTTTGTGGGTTTTTTTCCACCAAGGGTGAGAGGAAGATGCCAAAGCTTGTGTTTGCATGGACTGTTGGAACAGGGAAACTTGTTTGTTTACTGGTTTTATAGTTCCTTAACCTTCACTCCTTCCACAAGTTCAAATTGCCTTCTTCCTTCTTCAGAAGTCACAGAACAAAGTCTGCTATGCTTTTATCTGCAAGCTGTCATTCAGCATCCAAATCCATTGTGGTTTCTGAACATATTATAAGGGTATGCAGTGAGCTATACATTTCAAGGCGTGTTTTCTTTTTTAGTAAAGAGGTAGTTATTTTCTACGTAAAGAAAAACTCTTTAAATGTTCCACTGTCACCTCATTATTAAAGATTATAGCATGGAATCTCTAGAAACATCCCAGAATTTATACTGTATTTGATGGAGGACAACTGTTCAGCAGTGTATATTTGTTGCTGGAGGATGATTAAACTGCTATGGTTTCACTTTATGGCTTTTTTTTCTGCAAGTTAATATCATATAGCTTTTAGTTTTATTGATGGACTATGAATATTGGGAAGGTGGAAGAAATGCTTCTAATTTTCTTCAGCTATTACAGATCAGTCACACCACCACCTTTTGTGAATAAGGATGCTGTGGAAACAATGAGCAGTCTTTTAAAATGAGAAGAGCACAAGCAGAAATAATCCATCCTTAAATTAAAAAAAGCTGGTTGCTTAAGTGTGTCCTGTACAGGGCTTGAGGTCTGCTATTCTGTAATAGCTCTTGATGCTTCACATTTGAAGTGTTACAACTAGTATCAAAGAGGGTTGTGAATTTAAATGTTTTACCAGAAAATCTGTATGGAACTAGCTCTTTTTAATCCAAGTATTAAATGAAAATCCTTTCCCCCCCGTTTTAATTTATTCCATTGTACCAACTGAAAGGCTTGTTTGAACCAATTCAGGATGTTTCTCTTAACCACGTCTGACGTGAGGAAATAGAAATATTTACCTTTGGCATAGGATATATTAATCAAAACAATGCCCTTCAGAATCTGAATTTATATTTATACTGCCATCATATCAGACTTTGACCTGAGGAATATAAATAGCAAAGTGCAGTACTGAACTGCTCTAATTATGGGATCCATTTATCACTTGAAAATGTATCAATGCAGATATTACACAAGATACAAAGGCTAACACTAAGTGGCTGTGCTGGCAGCTAGTATGGGGCTATGTTTTGGATTTGTGCTGGAAGCAGTGTTGATAGCCCGGGGATGTTTTCGTTCCTGCTGAGCAGTGCTTGCACACAGTCAAGGCCTTTGCTGCTCCTCACCCCACCCCACCCCACCCCACCAGCGAGTGGGCTGGGGGGGGCACAAGAAGCTGGGAGGGGGCACAGCTGGGACAGCTGACCCCAACTGCCCAAAGGGCTGTCCCATCCCATATGGCATCATGCTCAGCATATAAAGCTGGGGGAAGGAGAAGGAAGGGGGGGACGTTCAGAGTGATGGCGTTTGTCTTCCCAAGTCACCGTTATGCGTGATGGAGCCCGGCTTTCCTGGAGATGGCTGAACCCCTGCCTGCCCATGGGAAGGAGTGAAGGAATTCCTTGCTTTGCTTTGCTTGTGTGTGTGGCTTTTGCTTTCCCTGTTGAACTGTCTTTATCTCAACCCATCAGTTTTCTCATTTTGACTCTTCCGATTCTCTCCCCCATCCCACCGGGGGGGAGTGAGTGACCGGCTGTGTGGGGCTTAGTTGTCAGCTGGGGTTAAACCATGACACTGGCAAAAACAACTTTATCTGGAGAACTAGTATCAAGTATTTCAAAGCTGTGAGTTCAGACAAACGCTCTCCCAAATTCAGCATTCAGGGGCAGAATAATGAAATGTATTTTAATATGAGCAACTGAAAATACCACTATATTGCTGTCTTCTGGGTACAAAAGCAAATCAAAACCCTGTCATTCAGTGGATAGTGGACATTAGAGTAACTGAAAAGGAAAGCTGAAGTTAATATTGGATTAAGAATAAATCTCCCACAAAAGCTTATCAGTTGTGTGACAATTCTTAGTTTAATTAATTTAATACTACCTGTAGTTTTTTTATGATTTCCCCTCCCCCTACTAACATGTCTTTTACCTTTTTCAGTCCAACTGTAACCCTATTACAATACAGTCTTTATATTAGAGATCACAGAAACTATTAATCAAATTACCTTTGACATTCACATGTATCTGCAGAATCTGAATAGCTTTGAGCTGTGAATTGCTTATCCCAGGAATGGCTAACTTTTTCATAAATGTGGCAAAATGTGCTTTTTCTTGGAAAATTTGAAGTTACAAGATTGTATCGCTGGTCTCTATTTGCCCTCTAGCTACGTGACTAGAGAAATTACTAGGGCAAGTTCTGATATTATAGCAATACGATTCAGTACAATTGATTCTATTATATCACAATTTACACTTACGTAATAGCACAATTTACATCTCTGTCAACTATTCCCTGCTGGCAGCAAGGACAGCCTCATGCTGTTAATAGCAGGATGACAATGCTGCTGTAGTCAGCAACAGATTGACTCTAACAATCCCCAGGAGCATTGCACTACAATGTCGCTGTCTTCCTTTTCCTTATCACTTAGCTTAAACCTATCCTCTTTCCTGTATTTAAACAAGCTTCCCAATTTTAGGGAGCATGTCTCAGTGATTTGAGTAACCAACTATATTTGTTTGTACTAATAAATGCAAGAAATTTTTCACAGTACTATTTGCTCTCATTTTTCTGGTATAATAATGCTCAAGAGCACTTCTCTTGTGCTGGAGACCTTCATTATGTGAGTATTTTGTTGAAAACTAGAATTTTGACATTCCTTTTCAACGCACACACGCTTGCAGGGAATTAGATCAGTTTCTGCTGTTTTGCAGGGTTATAGGATATTGGTCAGAAACATATAAAAGGAGTAAGAATGGTCCCTTTCCTATAAGGGAAGGGACAGTAATTTTTTAAACAGGATTCACAGGTAGAACACTGCAGTAGAATTCCACTTGAGTACCTTTTTTAATAAGTTAATTCCACATTACCCAAGGAGACCTGACTTTCAAAAGTGATATTGAGAAGGCTAGTCTAATTAAAGGGCGATAAAATGCCTAAGGTCTGTAATTAAAAAGGCATCACAACCAGCTAGATGAGGACTGCCTTAATACTTGACCATCTTTCAACTCCATACTCTGATATTTAAATAGGAATTTTCCTCTTGTCTCCCTTTGCAGTGAGGGACCTCCCAGATGCTATACAGCATCTGTCATGTGCCCGTTACGGTTTTCTTTCTCAACACGTAACTAGACTTTCTCTGAACATTTCTAGCAGATTTTTCAAGGCTCTGTAAGCAAGCAACCAAATTAACATACTAGAACTATTCTTTTCTCCAACCGTAGACACAAGACAGCGATGCAGGAACTACTGTTCCTAAGAGACACTGTACAAACTTTGCTGAAGTAAAATTAATCATATTGTCTATTACCATGGAGGACTATGGCACACACCCAGTATTCTGACAGTTTGCAGAGGATTTCGAAACAGGTTTTGGTTTTTGAGGTGTGTTTTGGTTTTTTTTTTTTTCAGAGAAATTATAGCTGACCTAATTCGGCATGGCCCTAGACAGAAGTTAGCATAGTTGTACCACACTAAAAACACCATTAAATCATATGTCCCATCAACAGGAAGTCTTCCAAGTTCAAATAATGGTATTTTCTACAACATGTGAAAGCCACCTCTTTTTGCTTTCCTGGTTCTGTGGCAGTATTTTCCTACAAACCACTGTTCAGCTATGTATTGTTAGGCTTTTGCATTCATAGGCATAACTGCAGCTGATACGCACGTATGATGAGATTGGCAAGGGGGAAAGGCTGCTTTTCACCAAACAAAGTAACACAGAACTCATTCTCCCCAAAACCTGAAACTGGTGACAGTGCAGATAATGTAGTTAACAGCCAGGGGCCTGTGAACAAAAATAAACCCTGTTCTGAAACGAGAACTCTCAGGTCCCAAATGTTCTCAACAGCTTAAATGCAATTCGTATAGGATGGTGTGTGTATGGAAAATATGTAATTAAGGTATTTAATGTAATATTATTTTCTTTAAAATATTTATAAGCTTGAACACAAAGCATATTTCTAACAGTAGAAATTATCAAAGTACTAATGGAAAGGAGGAACTTTACAGCTCAAGTTATGGCCACAAAAATAAATTTTTACTATAAGAATATGCGTGAAATTATTGAAACTACAAGAGCTAATACACCACCATTGACTAAATTTAATTACTTACATAAAAATAAATTATGAGAGCTACAAAAAATAACTTAAAAACTTTTTTTTTGGGGGGGAAGAGAAAATGACTCACTCCCCTCTGACTCCCATCGTTAGGCCTTGTTTAGGACTCAAAATCCTACTGAATCCCATTGAAGTTGGCTGGGAGTTGGCGAATTCGCTACTTCAGTCACCGCTTTCCAGCAGGCCGCCACGCCTACCCGCTCACGGGCCCCTCGAGTCGGGGGCGCCAACCAGCCGCGTACATTAAAAGGCTTTTTTTAGTCACAAGTGCCCAATTTCTGCTCACGTCTTTGGTAACCACGCGCGTCGCTCCCGGGCGCGCAGGGAAGGCCGCCGCAGCCTCGGCGGGCGCGCACGGACACACCACGGCGGCGCGGTGAGACGAAGGGTGTCCTCGTGCCGCGCGTTATAGGTTGCAAGAGGGACGACGCGGATTCCGCCCTGAGTTCTGATTGGCTGGGGATGGAGACGAGCCGATTCCCCGTGTCCCCGAGGCTCGGCGGAGGGATTGACTCAGGGGGAGGAGGGGGGGGATCGTCATTGCGGACGGGCATTCCCGAGCTGTGATTGGTGTACGGTTGTGTCAGCCTGTGATTGGCACGGCGAGAGGCGGGCACGCGCCGATTTTTTGCCTGTCGATTGGTGGGCTGCAGGGAGGAGGGAGTACCGGCGCGCGGCTATTGGTGGGACGGACGTTCCTCCCCCTGCGGAGGCGGGTTCGGGCGCAGAGCCCCGCGATCCTGTCAGTGTGGGAGCGGCGCTGTGGGGAGCGCGTCGCTGCGCTCGTTCTTCCCGGCGCGGCCTTTTTCTTTCCTCCCTCCCCCTTTCTCCCCTCCCTCCCTCGCCCTTCGCGCTTCCTTCCTGCTCCCTTCCTGGCGGCGGGGGGGGGAGGGTCTCCCAGCTTCGGTGGAGGCGGCGAAGCGTGATGGCGATGGCCGGACTCTTCTCTTCCCTCCGCCCCGCGCTGCGCTGCCTCGCCGGCCCCGCCGCCTTCCCCAGCTGCTGACAGCGCCGGCGGCCCCGCACTGCCCGCGTTCTGCGGATACCCCCGCCCGTCCCCAGGTGAGGGGCGGCTTGCGCTGAGGGAGCTCGGCCCGCCGGCCGCCGGCGGCGCTTGGTGGGGGAGCGGGGAGAGGCGAGCAGGGGAACGGCTTGGTGCCGGGGCGGGGGGTGGGGTGGATGCCGTAATGCGGTGGGGGAGGCGGGGGTTGCCGGTTTACGCAGCTGTTCGGCAGGGAGAACGTGGGGGGGCGCCACGGGTGGGATGGGGCCTGGGAAGCGGAGGGGTGGAATGGGGAGCGTTGGCAGGACAGGGTGCCCCGGAGCTGTCAGGGCAGCGTCAGAAGGGCGTGGGGCCCGGCTCGGCCTTCCCTCGTCTGCATCTGCCTGATGCATATACTTGTCCCCCGGGACGCTTCCTTCCCCTTTCCCCCAGGCGCTCCGAGCCATGGCGGTGCGGCCGCTTCCCGTCCTTTTCCTTGTCTGAATCCCGTCTGCTGTGTGGGTCGCGAATATCGCCGCGTTTCGCCGTCCTTTTTCTCCTTTCTAGCTCAGATGAGGTGGAGGCGATAATTGCTTGTTCAGGAGGGAGGCGTAGTTCCTCAACGAGCTGGAAGATGCAAGAATGTAAAAGGATTGTGGTTTTCAGGGTGTTTTTTGTGGACCAGTAGGTAGTGGATCTGTCCCTGGATTCAGTACAGCACAATTACTGAGGCAGCCATATTGGGATGATGATCTGACAATCCTCTGTGAGCTAAGTCAGGAGGCAGGCGTCAGGAGACAGGACGATAGGCCTGGTAGTTTTGGGGTCATTGGCAGAATATGGGTCTTAAACTGAGGATGGAGAACCAGAATTCACCAGAAGCAGATGGTGAATTTGTATCCGTTCTCTGAAATGTAAAATACGTTCATACCAGATTTTAAAGTATATTTCTCTTCACTTCCAGCTCCTTAGCTCAGTTCTCTTTGTTATTGCACAACCAGTACATTGGTGTGTTGATAAATAGCCATATGTTTATGTGATCAGATTTTCAGTGCGTCACCAAGTTCTGTACCACTGTTCTATCTGGCATCTTCACTTAGTACAAAGATAGCAATTTGTAGTGTGTGAGTTCAGCTGATATATCAGACTGTCATCACTACCTGAGCCTTAGTGGAGGACCTAAAATTGGATTCGCTGTGGTCCTCTTGTTCATGAACCCCTGCTGCTCTGAACAGCTGTTTTGCTAACTTTCCATTTACTAATCTCTATCCTTGTTAATTTTCTTTCTTTAGAGCTGGTGTATGCTTAAGTTACAAGCAATTTTTTTGTTTAAAAGTTAGCATATTCTCTGGTAGGCATAACTATGCAAATATGACATAATGGCTGACTATGCTAAATAAAAGTGATGCTTCTTCATTTGTGATATGTGGTGGTTTTTTTTTTTTTAATTGGAATGTAGAAATACAGATTCTGAACATTGTTTTTGTAACCACTTTGAACTTGTTGCAGACTTCTCTGAATATATAAGTAATAATTTGACTCTAAATCCCTACTCTGCTTGTAACTTTATTTCAAAAAATAGCAATATGGTCTGTATTTTGACATTGCATAAAAACTGGTTTGTCAGAACTTTCAAATACATCCAAGGATCCAAGTCTTAATGAACAACTTGTTTCTCTAAACATTTGTGTGAAAGTCCAAATCTAGTTACAAGTGCTTTGAGACCATGAAGGGTGATTGACCAACATCATTGGGTTTGTCAACTTGAATAGCAGAAGACAGTCAAGATGATTTGTTTAATGACACACTTGAATATTAAAACCTCACTGTGTGACTTACAGGGTGGATGGTGGATATCTTTTAATAATAGCTTAAAATAAGTGTAAAATTAATACATAGGATTTGCTTATGTGCTGATGGAGCTCACTAAACAACTCAAATATTATCTACCACCTGTTTTAGAGCCAGTGGTATATCATGTCAGAGACTCAGGCATGTGGTTCCCTTTTTTACGTGGTTCCTGATTGGGTTCATACAGAATGAGCGTTAAAAGATACACAGCTAGTAGACTCTTCCCAAGACATTAGGAGAATGGTTCATTCTAGCATGGGTGGCAGCCTTCTAAGCCTATAACAAACATATAAAAGACAGCTTTTTTTTTTTTTTTTAAGATTGTTCTTCTAAATCTGTACCACAGACTGCTTTGCTCTGTTGCAAGTTACGTCTCCTGTTACCACTCTGTAGACAGCGTTTTGTAGTAGTAAGTGATACTACTGGGAAATGTGAACCCTGAAAAACCAGTTGCAATTTATTATCTGTGATGCTATGCAACTTGGTCTCATTTTGCCTTATTTTGTCATTCTGTATGATGAGGGCGATACTGCCTTTTGTAAAATGTTACAACCAGTTAAAGTTGCTGATAAGTGGAAAAAACACCTCAAAACCCCAACAACTTAAATTTATGGGAAGCTTGGAAAAATATATTGGTTTTGGTTAATTTTCTCATTAAGGAAAATTAAATCTTGCATAGTGGGATGGTGTTCAAAACGTCTGAAATCCATGTGCAACTACAAGTATTTTGCTTCAGCTATGAAAAGTAGTAGAGTTGAGAATGAATGAGATTTAAAATTACACCACATTTAATTTTCTGTGAGCAGAAACGTTAAGGTCGGGAGAAGCTGGTAATTGCAGGAGTCTAGCAGTTAAATTTTTATGCTGTTGTAGGTGATTTTGTGACCTGTTCTGTAAGAATTTCTTCACAGCTATGCTTCAAACAAGGTTATCATTTGGCTAGTGCATACGGAGTCTCTGGCGGTGTGCTTTTTATGATTTCTTATTGTGAATATAGTGTTCAGAGGTACTCAAGAATTATGGGTTTTTTTAAGTATATTATTCTTTCATTCCATCTTCTGTTTGCCAATTTCATAGATATACTAGTTATCTGTAGAAATTAATGTAGTACTCTGAGAGGTATTTCTATGAAACCATTAGAAAAAAAATACATTTGTATGTGGGACTCTTCAGTAAGGACGGAAAATAAGCCCCCTATGTTTCATAAATAATATTATAAGAACACATTGGTTGTATTTTTGTTTTCTTAAAAAAATCCCCTTCATTAATGGCCTTACCTTTATTCATTGGTCCTTGTGGGAAGCTGACGAAATCATGGTTTTCACATTATTATGGATAGATGGGGAAAAGAATGATGAGAACCACTAAGCTGATATCAGGTAGAGTTTCTGTGATGTGCTACACCCTATGAAAATTCTACCTACTTGTCTTTTTCTGCAATCTGACAAAGTAAACTGTGTCACTGTGAACTTGATAATAACAGAGATTTTGCACTTGATGGCTTTCTTAAATTCTATTTCAGAACCAGAATGCTTAGTGGCCATATACAGTAACATTCCTGTTTTCTAGCAGCAGTATTCAGGGTCAGTTGAATAATACTACTGGGATGTATCAAGATTAGTTTTGTCACTTAGCTTTCATGTGAGGGCATGGTTCTTATGCAAGGGTCATATTAAGAAGGGGAAGCAAAAATTCTATACCATAAGATATTGAGGAAGAAGGTTATAATGAAGCTACATGTTTGATACAGTTTGTTACACAAAAAAGTAGGCACCTCTGAGCAAGAGTGAATAAATCAGTCTTCTAAAACAACCCAGAAACTTTGAAGATCATGTGAATTCATTTCCATTACTTCTTTGCTCTATTCTATGTTTAAGTTTTTAGTGAAACTTCTTAAAATTCTGTAGTAACTTAAAGCTGACTGTGTGGCTGTTTCATGAATCATTATTCTACCAGTTTGCTGCACCACTGACATTGAAATTCAGTTGGCTTGTTCCTAAAGACATTCCTATTCTTCTAGTCTGGTGAGATACCTCAGGTACCTGCTAAAATAAGGAATGCTTTAAATTACTTATTCTACTTGGTGGAGTAATTTAATTTCTGCCTTCACCGTGTGATGGCATTACTGAAGTAATGCAGTTTTATTAAGAACTTATTGCACTGTGTGAAGATGTGTCATAACTTGAATTAAGCATGTATAAGTATTTTTACCAGCTGTAGAACTTACTTTAGAGCTGAAATGCTTCTGCTTTAGATCTGCTAGTAAGTTTTGTAGTTTTGTGGTACTGTGATTACAACCCTGAAATGAGCATTTCATTGGATGTGTGGTGTATAGATAACCAGAAAAGATGATGTCAAGATTTCTGGGCTGTGCATGGTGACTTTTGCAGGGTAGAGTTCTGCCCGTGTTAACTCAGATTTAAGATAGAAATGACTGCATTGAGTCAGACCAAAGATTCACCTAGCCCTGAATCCTGTCTTCAGCAATGGCTGTAGCAGGGATTTAGAATAAATCAACCATGTAATCATGTTTTCTCAGTATAGTCTTCCAGGTTCTGAGAGTCTGGGGCATGGAGGCTTTCCTAGCCAAGCGTGGTAGCTTTTTACTAGACCTTGATGGCTTTTTCTTTGAATCTATCTTATTGCTTTTTGAGTCTGTTTAACTTCAGTACTGACAGTATCCCGTGGCAATAAGTTAAACTGCTTAATTGTAGACCAACTGAAAAACTTTCTTGCAATGGGAAAGTTTGGTCGAAAACAATACAGTTGAACTGATCTTTATTAACCGTACATTTCAATACTGTCTCGGATGTGCCTTGAAGTTTGGATTGTGGGTATCGGGGATAGTTTCCTGCCAACTAAAGTGCTCTGTCATTTGGATGCAGTAGGAGTTAAACACGTATTTTGATAATGAAGATTAATTTACTGGTGAACATTTGCTGTAGATAGATAGTAATATTTACCCTGAAGTGATAATTTTTGATTGCTCTTCTTCCTTATAAAGTAGTGTGTCCTTTAGTCACTAGATATACAAGTAGTTAATGAGTTTTTATTTCCTTTGATAAGATGACTTTCCCAGGACTGCAAAGGGTTCTTTAGGGTTGTTGGGTATACCCTTTTCTCTGGAATGGTGTGTATTGAAAGTTAGTGTGATATGGCCCATCACACTTGTGTTAGTTTTAATATTATTGCTAATGCATTGTGGCAGCAAGGGTTGACAGCTAGAGAACCTATGTAGTATATGGTAGCTAGCTCATGCTGAAATCTAAGTAGCTGTATCTTTACTGCTAAAATTATCTTTGTTAGGTTAAGCCTAACACATGTTGCAACCAGCACTTCATTTTGGTATTGGCATCCCTACTTTCTGGGAAGAAAACCAAGTAATGAAAACAAATATGTTTGTACACTTCAAAAGAACTGCTTCAGATGACAGAAACTGTTGACTAGGGAGACAGTGTACAGGTGCTGTTAAGTGTATTTCCAGTTCTGTCTTTGAAGTGACAGCTTTTGGGGGGGTGGGGGTGATTGCAGAGCAGAAATTGAAGTTATCAAACAATTTTGAACCTCCATAATTTTATCAACGTCTTGAATGCAATAGCTGTAAATAACTAAATTATACTTTTCTCTTTAGAAAACACCAACGAGAAGGATAACTTGAAACACTCTTGACCCCTTCACTTTCAATTCTTGACTGCGCTACAAGCAACGAGAATGTCGGGGGCTTCAGTGAAGGTGGCTGTTCGGGTCCGGCCCTTCAATTCCCGAGAAACCAGCAAAGAATCCAAATGTATCATCCAGATGCAAGGCAATTCAACCAGTAAGTTTATTTTAATCTCGTAAGGGAGTCTTTCTCTCTCCTCTCCATTCCTGCTTAATCCTCCTCTTTTTGTCGGACTGAACTGAGTACTGTGTACATTATATAATGTAGAATTACTCTTTTAGGGAATCTTCTCTTCTGAGGCTGTCATTACAAACTAGATTGTCTCTGAATTTGACTAGAAAGTCTAAATCACGGGTATCTTGATTTTGATGCAGTTGTTTATGGTGTTTGCTTGTGGTGAGTTGAGAATTCTACAGAAAGATTAAAACACCAAAGTGAAAACCTTTTTGTTAACTTCAGTGTGTGGGAATATTATGTGGACTGATGGATACGGGGATACGTTGCAGACCACCACATGATAATTGTTGTGGTATAGCTCCTTCTTGGTTCTGGTGCTTTAGTTCTTGATGTGCTTATCCTGCAGTCTGTGCCTTTGTTTAGGAGCATAATTTAAGTGAGAAAGCTGAGGGGAAAAGGATGTCAAGTTTTATGCTTTTCAAATTAGATGTCTAAATGACGGCAGAATAACAGACTATGTAAAATCATCTTATTTTCGAACAAATTAGAAGTGTTAGGGTTCTTAAACAATTATTGTGGGTCTAATTTGGAGGAGAAGACTCTTCTATGGGAAACTGAATATGGGTACACCATTTATTGACACCCCCCCTACATGCTTCTTAAGGTCAAGGCAGTATTGATACCATTTGCTGCAGTGTTGTTGGTCATGTGGTCATGTGTAGACTAACAGCTATACCTATAAACTGCTCTTCTTATGGTAGTTTTTCATTGTTAGGTAATCAAGTAGGGTCATCTTGTCTGTGGCTGTAAGAAGTAACACTCCAAGAGCACTGAGTTACTTTGCTGTCTTATTACTTGAGTATTTACTCATGCTTGTTAATACAAAGGAGGTTTCATACAGGCTCCTCCCTTTTTTTTTTATCTGAGATTGTACGTCAGCCTGCTTCTGCAATGGAATTTAGGTCCTGGTTGTGGTCACTTAAATTATACACAATGTTTATGGTTTCGTTGGAAGAGAGGTATCATACAGAAGAGAGCTTGCTTTCCAGTGCAGTAAATTCTTCTCTTCAGACCTTATGTGGAATATTGCCTGAAGAAAAATTTTTTTTTTTGGTTGGATTTCAAATTTTCCATTTAAAATTGGGGGGGGGGGGGGAATGTTTTGAAGCCATGTTATGTAGAAACAGGTCCTTGCATCCCAGTGTTGCTTACCAGCTTTCAGACCCAAGTGGTGTAGAATGGATGAACTATAGACTCCATTAGATGGCATTTGTTATGGCACTGCCACCAAGCTCTGAACTACAGCAGCACCACTGGGTGCCACTGTAATAAGTTTTATTGCTGCTGTCGTGACATGGCAGCAGTAATTTTAGACGCTTAAGATTTTTGAACTCCAGGAGCCTGCGGAAACAGCTTGTTTGTGGTACAATGACAAGGGTGACCAGTGAATCTCTGGCAATCTGTCTATCTGAATTTGAAATGTGGTGTAGACAAAAGACGCTGGTTCTGTTTCTGAATGTTAGAGCTGCACTACAAAGACACTTAATTTTCGAGAAACTGCATCGGCTTTAAAAAGGAGAAAAATACTTCCTGATTTATCTAGTTGGAAATTTCTTTACAGCTTTTGCTATATTTTGTGCTGTGTAAATGCTTTAATCTCTACTTTTCTGGTTGAGTCCTATGGCTCTGATACAAGATGGGTGATAGGACAGATGGTCAGGTTTAAGTCATCAGGGGCCATTACGGACTGTGGGAAAGAAATCAGCAGTTGCAATAGTTATATGTTCTTACAATCTGTGGGCTATTTTTTCCCCTGTATTTCCCTCTTAGAGGAGAAATATAGAAGAAAGCAATAGACAGAGGAGTAATTTTACTCGTTGAACAGAAGAGGTTCATATAATAAAAGATATGAAAAAGGCAAGCTATTCTTCAAATCCTTTGTGAGTCCTGAGTTTAAACTTTGTCCAAGTCTGAGTTTTGTAAATGTATTGGCTGATATAGGCAGAGACTACATTATAGTGAAACTGAGGCAAAGTGCTTAGGATTATTTTAAGGAAAACAGTGTAGAGATATAGCTAATAAAGTGTATCACAGGTGTACTCCATTTATGGTTTTTAAATGAATGTATGAAAAAAGGAGTGTTTTCTGACATCCATAATGAAGTATATTCTTGAAGCTGGAATGCCACCAGAGTTGTTGCCTGACGTGCTGGTTTTGTTTGTCAGTTTTTGTGTGAATTGGGCTGTTTACAGCTTTTGGGATTGCCCATCATTCACGGTGGGCTTGCCAGCAAAACAGAACATCCTCCTGGGTTAGAAAGATTATTCTCAATTTTGTTACACAGTTTGACTTTGTGTTAGAAGCAAAACAAGTGTAATTTTGTTGTAGATTTGAAGTCTCCTACAGAATTAACTTGTTATCCTATCTGGCTTTTATGTCATTTCCTTGTAGAAGATCAAGGCCTTTACTCAAGATCCATAGTAGATCTCCATCTTTCTCATTTCTCAGTGTTTAAAAAATGACAATGTAGCTGAATGCAGTTTTATATATGTCTTAATCTCAGAAAAAGACAGTTCTTACAAAGGTCTTTAACTCACAATGTTAAGAGCACTTACTGTGAGTAATTGTGACTTCTATTTTTCTGTCAGAAGGATGCAAAATATGGGAATTTTGAAATCAGTACTTGAAACCTATTGTCTCTTTTTTTTTTTGTCTAGTATACTAAGATGACAAGACTAAATTTTTTTTCCCCTCTTTATGGTTGCAAAGGTATTGATCTGCAGTAATACAGTATCTTGCACTTAGAGAATTGTCAATCTTTATGTTTTCAAAATATATGTGGCAAAAATGATATTCTGAAGTCACATGTGCTGACTGCATTAAGGGGCTGGTATTTTGGCAGAAGGCCTGTGCTGCACAGATCATACCTAATTGCAGGTGGTATCCATTTGAATGATACTGCCAAAAGTTCCTTGGTGAAAATGGGAGAAGTGGGGGTAGGAGAATAGAAAATAATAGAGGAATTGTTCAAGACAGAAGTTAGAAGCTGCAAAATCCTACTACTTAAGCTAATTTGGGAATGCAAAATGCTTTCCAAAGAGGTAATGTCACCATCAAATTACTAATTAAAAAACGTCACCAAAACAGTAACTGAGTGGGATTCATTTAAGAAAAGACCATCCTTGGGTTTTATTATTTTTCTTAAGGTTGTATGTAAGTGATAAGATTTGTTTTTAAAAGCAGCTGCTATGCAAGTGGATTCAATTGACCTAAATTCTTTGTTTTCATTTGGAGTTATGTTCCGAAGAGCATATCTATATTGTCCGTTGTACAGAAGTCACTAGTAGATCTGAACGTATGCCCATATGTCTCATGCGCACATACCCACTCAGGACTAGGCACAGTATAGCTGTGTTTGTAGCATTGCCCATAGGATAGTCAGCCATGCTAGGGTTCCTGGTGAGAGAAGGGAAAAGTTAGTGGGCTCTGAGGACTTTTCATATTGATAATTAATTCCTTAGGGTGATCCCTCTGTTAGCAGTCCTTACTATTGGTTAGCTTGACGCTGCCTAAGATATTGTTTGTTTCATATTCTGCTTATAATGGAATATTCGCCAGTGAAACTTGGCATTGGCATCAGTGAACTTTTAAGTTGCTTTTTGTGGTGGTGGTTTATTGATAAAATCCCACCTGATATTGAAACAGACTGAAACTTCGGAAATAACACTTTTGTCTTTTCCTCTGAGATAACTTCGTTTAATTTTGTCAGTCTTAAAATAAATTTGAAAATTTATTTTCTTTAGATTACTGGGTAGGTGGTTTATCGTGCTCTAGGTCAAACTTACATGCAGTTTTTTGAAGTGAATAATTCAAGAATAGATCATGGTTGTCAGCATATCTGGATTGAATATGTTTTGTCTTTAACTCCTGCTTTTTCACTTTGTTTGTTCAGAGTGATTTACACCAATGCATCTTACCCACAATGTATTAATTACTTATTGTCTGTCCACTCCATAAATTACTATTTTTGTGGTGAGTGGGAAAAAACTTCTGCTGTGTAACACATGGGATGAAAGGTGAGCTGTAGATCTAAGAGTATTTTGTGTGTCAGTAGTTCTTGTACTCATTCTTGTATCAGGTTTTGAAATGTAACAAATATAAACAGCATGGGCAGCTGCAGCCTTGGATTATTGAAAAGAAAAGCTAAGCTGTTCTGTGCCTAAAGACTTCCCTAGTGTTGTGGTTTTTTTCTGGTTTTTGTTTGTTTGTTTGGGTTTTTCTGTGGAAGTGATTTGATAATCCTCTTGTCTGTAAATAACTAATGCATAAATAAAAACAAATGAAAATTAAGCAGAGGTTCAAGCTAGTAGCTACAAGACAGTCTTTAGATATTCATTGCTAGCAAAGAGTCCAGCTAGCTTATTCTTTTAAAAGCTAAGTAAGCATGTAGAAAACTAAACTAATGAAGCAGGGAAATAAGGAAGTACCCTAGTTGGAGTATGTCCTCTGCAATTGATGTTACATTAATTGTGCACTAGATGAATGAAAATGGGTTTTAGCATCTTGTGGGTGCTGGTGAAAAAGTAAAACAAAGTTCTCAAACTATAGTTCATCTGAGGTTATTGCATATTCTGATTTGCCATAAACCATATTCATGTAGAAATGCACCTGCACAGTTTAGGTTATCTTGAAAGATGCAGCTGGATCCTCAGGTTAGGAGTGAAAATTACCTATTTGTTTTTAACTCCGTAATAGTCTCTGTGGCTTGGTAAGGTTGGTAGGTTCTTTTGTAGACTGCTTGAGGTGTTGGATGTTTAATGAAAATAGGCACAGTGGAGCAGTCCCATCTGCCGGTAACAATAGTCACAGCTGCTGCTGTAGACATATGGCAGCTAGGTTCTCAAGCAGGCATCCTTGGCATCAGAAAAACTTCGTAAGGCATTCTGGAGTTAATTTGTACAGGCTGAGGGGAAAAAAAAATAATTTCTTCTAATGCTTGGGTGTTTTTTTTTTTTTTTTTTTTTTCTCTCTAAGGTTTATAAACCTCTGGTCTAAACCTAGATATTTAAATAAAAAAAAATTAATAGAGAAACATCTAATTTGAGTTCCTCTTCTGTTTGGGTTTTTTATTTAATTTTTTTTTTCTTTTAAGATGTGTCCTGCTTTATGCAGCTGTTCTGGAGCAAAATAAAAATGGGTGGGAAAGCAGGACTTAACTTAAAAGGCTTTTGATTTATGGCGTGTGTGTCTAAATTAGTGATATTTGAAATATAATACGAAAATTGCTGATATATGAAAAAGTGATACAAAAGTCAAAACTATTGAAAGGTTCATAGAGCAAGGTAACCTCATCAGTAATTCAGCCAGTACTTTATTGGTATACATTGGCAGGGGATATTGTTAAATTTTGCCTTTTTCATTGTTATGTAGCTCTAAAAAGTAGTAACCTCTTTCAAAGAAGCTTAATCCTAAAGGGGGAAAAAAAAAGTATAGTTTGCTGATCTTTTTTGTTCTAATCTAATTTTAAACTGTTTTCTGAATGAAAAGACACACTGAATGGAAAAGAAACCCTGTTGTGTGTGTATGCCTTCAGGAGAATAAGAAGTTTGGTTTGTGCCTTTTTTTTTTTTTCCTGCAACTATTCTGTAAGCATAGTTTGGATAGTTGCACTAAGGAACTTGTATCTAATCTTTGCTCTAAATTACTGATGAGAGAAGTCCTTAAGAAACTGGCTTTATTTAGACTAGCACTGAGTACATGTAGATAGTAAAGTAATGGGAATGTATGTAGCATATGCTACATAAGTAGAAAAGGCAAGCAAGAGAGTTCAATGTAGTTGTCTTGCCTAATAACTTTTTTTTCTTCTCTTGATGACACATTTTCAATGAAAGTATACAATAGGTGGGAGGATTAATTTGCATAGATAGATTTCAGTCTTGACTCTTAATCTGTCTTCTGAAAATGAATAATTTTAGATATCTCAAAATAAGCATACCCCATTTCTGATGACTTGTGCCTGTCAAAAAGCATTGGTTCTTAAAGCATGTCTTGTGTAGTGTTTTTTTCCACATACAGTTTGTTTTTCTTTTTTTTCTATTTTTTTTTTCTTTTTCAAGTTTTTCCTATTTTTTTATGCTTGCATCTTGCATGATGAGTTTGTCTTGGGAAAATAAATGCAGTGGAGGAAAGTCCCTTAACCCTTACCCTGATTTTTCTGGTCTGTAAATCCTTGTAACTGTGGTTCAAACTAAATGAATGCTTGTCCAATATGTTAATACTACATTGCGTTCATGGTAGGTGTGTTATCGAAACAGGCTATTTTATGGGAAGATAAATTGTGTGTCGTGGAGGATGCATGAATTGTCTTGCAGTTGAGGTTGAACTGGGAACTGGTTTGAAAGGCAAGTCAAAGAAGTCACAATAGTAGAGATTACCCAAGTTGTTCTAATGACTGTCCTGCTACCAGTTGCAACAAATGCAGTAAGTCAAGATGGTAAGAGAAGACTTGAATGCAAGTTTGTCTCGAAGAGAAAATGGAGGCAATTGCTATTCTCTTTAAATAGTTGTTCCAGGAGTGGAGTTTGGTGGGGAGTGGTTTTTGCTTCTCTAGTTTTTTTTCTAATAGTACTGGGTCATTCTAGGAGTGGGAGTCATAAAATCGTTACAGAGGTAACGCTGAATGCAGACAACAAGCAAAGACTGTACATATGAACATTAGAGGGGTTTTACAGGGTTAGGGTTTTCTGTTGCTTGTCCAGAAGTCTGTCTTAATCACTGTCTCTGAGTGCCCTACAATATTGACAGTTCATATGTTTTGTTACAAGTCTTGAATATTTTTTTGAGAAGAAAAAAAAACCTGGCATTTTTTAAGGTGCTTGGTTCTCCTTCTAAAGCCTTTCTCATGATTGTGTAAAAATAACTTGAGAAATGTTAATTCTGCACAGTTTAAAAAAAAAAAAAAAGGAAAAAATCTGTTTTGGAAGATGACTTCGAAGAGGTGGGAGAAGATGAGCAGTTAATGATTTTTAAATGTCAGAGGTACAAATAGTGGGCCTGGAGCAAGACTGTGGGATAGCTAGGATGTTCCAGCTAATGTTAAATACAGTTGGACTACATTTAAAAAACTGTTATGGAGTTAGTACGGAGCTATAGTAGAGAGAGATATTATTAGTAATGAGCCCAGAAAAGTTTCCTGTTAGTGGTGAGGAAAAAGTGTGAAATGCTACCTCTTCAGAATTAGTGCCCACTGACACAGAACTAGGGCTTTACAGATGATTCTTTTTATCAAAAGCTTAAATAATGTGCCACCTTTCAGTATGCAAGTAGAAGTAAAGAAAATGCAAATTGTTAACGGGAACTACTTTAAGAATTGGCTATTTTCACTACATGAATCCTTTTAAGGTATTGAGGCTGGCAGAACTGACTCCCCAGGATTCAAGTGCTACATGATGTCCTCTTCATGTGTGCTGGCATGTGTCTGAGGGTCAGAATGGCCTCCGGAGAAGGCCATTGGCTCTTGGAGATGAAGTGAAGTAAAAGCCGGGGATGAAGGGAGATACAGTTTTATCTGCCTTGAAGCAGAAAACACGTGAGGAAAGAATTCAGCTCAACTCAACTCAAGTGCTTAGCCAACTGCATACATAGACCTGATACGCATCTTCTGCAATAGGACATTTTCAGGTAATCAGTTGACAATGGAAATTTTGGAATGGTTTTGGCTCAGCTTTTCAGATAGGTAGAACAGTATGGTTTGACTAGCTCCCACTTGGTGCAAAGCCTGCTGGCACGCTGTTCTCCCAGAACACCAGCTGTAGAGATGGTATTTATAGCACTTGGATCTGTAAGAGCAGCTGAGGATGAGAGTGGCTTTCTAGCAGCTTCTGTGAGCAAGCATTTGCTTTTCTCTGGTGCTATTGAGCCTGACTCCCTCCCCCATCCAACCTTTCTCCCAGTACAGGGTTGAAATTCCACAGTGGGGAGAATCCGGTTGAATTCCAAATGAGCTGTTCTTAGCTTCTACTTGGTTTCCTTCCCTCTTAAGGATTTGAAAAATGCAAACAATGCTTTGAAAAGCAAGCACGGCTTTACAAGCTGGAAGTGTCCATTTCCCTTCATTTATCTCTTGTAATAACAACCCTGAAAGTCTGTCTTATAAAAACAGTATAGCCATATATCTGATTGCAACGTATGCCTAGGAAAGAAGCCTGTATTAAATGCGTCTTTGGGGTGTTATTCACGTTCCAGCAAATAAAGAATGCCTGCTCCACCCTGCTCTCAGTAACGAGAACATGTTCTCATTGTTGTCATTCCAGTCTACAGATGGCGCAGATATATTTTCCAGAGCCATGCATTTTAAGAGACTGTATATTTAATGTTAATTTGGTCTTGTGGAGTCAATTCTGAAAGGCCCAGATCTTCTATATGGGTTAAATTGATTATTCGGACATCATAAAATAAAACTGCTGCTGATACTGATTCAAATAGAGTTTGAAGAAGGAACCAAAATGAATTATTTGTTTCCCTGAATGTTACCCCTTCCAAAGTTCTGTCTAGACTAGCATGTTTTTGGAAATTTCTGTCTATTCCTTTACCAATGATTAATGAGAACAAAAGTGAACACAGGACAGTGCCTTTTTTGCTAGCTGTTATCTCTTAAAATGTGTTGGCATTTGGTAGGAATGTGTGCTCTGTGTAGGTTATTGCTGCCACTAGGAGAATTATTGAGGCTGGTGTGAAGCCTCTTCCGTGAGATGAAACCTCATTTTATTTCATATGTAGAAATTAAAGAGGCTTTGTGCCTTCAGTGTTGACAGATGTGGTAGCAATATGCAAATGGAAGATGTAAACAACAGAAAGCAGGCTGTATTGCACAAACGATGGGAGTTCTGTTTTTCCAGTTCTGTACCTGACTTTCATCATTATTGGGTTTTATTTCTGATTGGCAATTGATAGTTGTGGGTGGTTTGGCTATTTTTTGTGTATGTGGGGTTTTTTTGTTTGGTTTGGTTTTTTTTTTTTTTAAATATTAATCTATCAGTCTGTCCCCCCCCCCCCCCCCCCCCCCGAGCACAGACTGTATATCAGCTAATCCCAGGATTTAGCCTAAGTTAATTCTGTCTGCTCGTGTTTATCTGAAGGGCAAACTGCAGTTAGCCAGTTCTTCACTGGAGTACCCTACAGTGACTAATGTGGCATGTCTGATGGCAGGATGCCCTGCAATACAAGTCTGATCGCTAATGGGGGTGGAGCTGTTGAATCTAGTGACTTCACTTTGAATGCAGTGAGGGATAAGAGGAATAATTTCAATTCTTATGTCTTGTGTGCTTTGCACTCTGTCTCTCTATTCCAAGAGCTTATTAGAAAGAATTGCTTGTATCCCCAGATACTGAACTGCAGATAACTTCTAACCTGCAAAATTTGTGACATGCTGAGGAGCAGTGCTGACTGGGATGAAAACAGATTAGTCTTGGTCTGCAAATTCAGTGTCATCATAATCTGACATGAGATTTAAGTGGTTAAGAAGTAGTTTTGGTCATTCTTCGTGCCTGCAGAAATATTTATGTGGCTGAGTAGATGGGAATGGAATGAGGGGGCTGATCTTGGCTAAGCTTGCTTGCTTTTTTTTTTCCCTTTCTTTCTTCTCTGTAGGTTTCCCGCTGTCTGTTTACTTGGTTAGTTTTAATGGAAAATGGAAGTGTAAGTCCACAAATAAAGGCTTGAAGTGGGAATGTGTGTCTGTATATGTTTAGGAAGGGGTGAGAAGACACAGAATGCTGCTTCCAGTTGAAAGTATCCCAGAAGACAGTAACTTTGCATTAGCCCTCTGTTGTGCTCCGCAGTCTGGTTATAATTGTAAAATAAAGTGCATATTTGAGGTGTGCTTTTTGAATTTCAGCTTCAACAAATCAGGATTGGATTGTAAGGCAAAAAAAAATTAGGTGTCCAAAATGGCAATAGGAATGCAAAATAATACATATTACAAAATATATGGGTCCTGTTTCAATAGTGGTCTTTCAAAGTTTGCTAACAGTTTTTGCTAAAATTCAAAACTAGCAATGAATTTGATCTCATCGATTTGAAAGGTTGAAAGTGTATGTTATTTCTGTGCTAGCTGATAAAGCAGATGGTGAATGGTTTGAAAAATGTTAATTAAGGAACAAGTAGGATGAACTGTGGAAGTACCTTATGCCAAGAAATGAAGTTGCCTGTTTAAGTAAGGGCATGTTAAAAATCCAAATGTTTTGTGGAGATTGGTTTGTTACAGTTGATACAGCACATGGAAAATTGTAATTCCTTCATTGATTGTGCTCCCACTTTCTCCTTGTCTTTTATTAGGCTGTACTGCTCCTACTATATACTTCTTCTGTACGGGGACTAATTAGTTAAAATATGTGGATCTTATGTAATGATACAAAATTTTAGATTATTTTGTGTGAAGAAATTTGTTTTAAAACTGTTGGTTTCCTTACCTTTTGGTCAGTGATATATAAAACTCACATGTTTGTAGTTACAGACATCAAAAAAACCCACCAAAGTTAAACAGCTAAGCAGCCAAAAAGAAGCGTTTAAATGATTTGAGCTTCAGAAAATATGTGGATTATTCCTGCTTAGAGGCACCTAAGATGACGTGAAGCAGCTCTGTATGGCTTACTATATAATTGTAAGGAGAAATAAACTTTTAAAATGCAATCTGTGTGTCTAGGTTGGGATGGCAGTGGATATTAAATAAAGTGCTTCAAATTAACTGGTAATGCTGCATAGCTGTTCACACAGTGCAGTTTTATTTGAATTTTGTATCAATTTATGACATGTAATTACTTCTACTTATTCTATTTGCTTACCAAGGTAGAAAACTGATGTAAATACTATGTCTTGAGGTGAAGCATGTTGTTCAAAATTATTTGAATTATGAATTTCCAGAAAAGAAAAAGAATAATATGGGCATTTATCTCCCTCAACCAAATCAACAATTTGTAGAGTATATTTTTAAAACATGAATATTCCCATGCGTTTTTCTCAGCCTTCCGTTCCAAAGGTAAACGATGGACATTAACCCAAACTGTCATTGCTGCTTTGATCCTGGAAGAGCTTTTAGACACTGCAGTAGGAAAATAGTATCTTCAACTTGTTTCATCCTTTCCACGTTTGAGTTACATGTGTAACCCTTTTCAGTAGCAATGGTATAGGAGATGGTGATTTTGTAAAACATCCCTTCCAGTTTCTGTGTGATGCAGAAACCTTAACTTGTGGAAAGCTGAAAGCTTCCACATGACCTAAGAAGTTGGCTCTTGGTGAAGAAAGGGGCCTGAAAAAGGGATTGAGTTTCTCAGAAGCTGGCTGCTTAGGCTAACTCCAACATTCAAAGTTGCTACGGTGCCATGCTGATGGTAACTAATTATAGCTGCAGCACAAAGCCTTAGTGTCAGTTTGCAAACAGAAAAGTTAATTGCCACATTGGACCTTTGAAATAGCAGATAAACAAATTTATTCTGTAAGATAAAAAGGCCATTAATGTGTTCCTGCTGTGATCGTCTGCCTTATTGCCTTTCTCATTTCCTGAGGCTCTGTAATTAAACCATTAGCTTGTGTACCATGCCGTGAGTTTGCTGTGTTGAGAGGAGATGGATGATGACCTATTTCATGATTCACTAATACAATTCATCTTGGCCTTGCACAGTTCAAAAACCAAAGAAAACAACTGAAAAGCTTTTAGTGTTCTTGTGGGTATTGGAGACACTGGAAACAGTCCTCTTACTTTTTAATTCTCTTTGTTTCCTTGTTCAGCTGAAAAGACAGCTTGCTGAATAACGTGGTACATAAAATCAATGTTGCCCACTCGGTCTAACTTCTGCATGATCGTGCTTGTTTTTTGCAATTTGGCATATCAACTTTTAGGATAAAGCTTACCTGTACTCTTAAGAAGTCTTTTAATTTCTTCAGAAATATCCACTAGCTTCCTTTAAAAGCAGGTGGATTTCATGGATTTGCTTGTCCCGCCAAAGAAGGTGCTTGGTGCAATAGACACCTTCAAGTTAGGTCAGTTACTTCAGTTTGAATTCCTGGTTTCTTAGCTGCCTCACTGTCTTCTTTCAAGTGTCTTATCTCACATTATTGCATACCTGATGCTTGGTTCAAACTTGGGCCACATCAGGCATGACTGATGCTAGTAGCTACCCACTTGGTGCTAAGTGTTCCAAATGAAGAGGGTTTCAGTCCAATTGAAATCCATTGAGGTCGTAATCTTATATTTTCTCAGTCAGTCAGCTCTGCTGGATTCATTTGTAGACAGACTGAGAATTCTGTTAAACCAGTGACTCTGAAAATGGAGGACATAGATTCTGTGTAAGAAACGGGAATGGGGATAAATAGACTTCAGGCTTGGACTAGAAGCTGAGTGAAAAGGCTGTGACTGGATCACAGTAGTGGGGGACAGCATGCAGAGTTCCTGGCAGCCAGGAGGTTTTCTCTGACCTGTTACTGTTGCAGTGGAAGGTTTTGGCCAGGCAGCTGCATTCCCAACCTCTGACAGAGCTGCCTTCTTGCATGTTCATCTCCCTTTCCTGATATGCTTCTCAAGATATGCTTTGCAAAAACATGCATCCTAGAAAGTAGTTTTCAAAATAGCAAGCTGAACATGGGGCTTAGTGTGAAGGAGCTGAGGAAAGCCTAAGAAAATAATTAAAAAAGGGCTTTTAAAAAAAATGGGGCAGGGTGGAACCACTTGCATAAATCATGGAGCCTGAACTTCACTCTTCACAAATGTGATGGATCAAATTTAAGCTTGAAGCAAGTAGAATGAAGCTGTAACGGCAAGCTTGTAGTGCCTTCCCAGACACTAAGCCGGTTGCATAGCTAGAGATCTTGTCTTTCATGGGTGGTCAATGTCCCTTTATGCACAGCGAGCTGAGTGGAAAAACTAGCTGTTCTTCTGATTAAATATTTGGCTTCTTTGCGTTCTTTTTGGAAGTTGGGGACTTTTCCTAGAGATTTTCAGGGTTTTTTTAATGGGAAGTGCATATTTTCACATAAAACCTGGCTTTGAGTAATACTTAAATTTGTGCTGCTTGTTCTGTTTTCTGTTTCTGACACAGTAGAATCTTAGAAGGCAATTTAACTCTTGTTTCTTTGGAGAGACCAAGTGCAGCTTTGCCTTGGCCAAGAGAAATTTCCTTTTTGGTTATAAACAACGATATAAAAATGGAAAAGAAAAAAACCTAATGAATACTTGCTATTTCACTGTTGATTCTAAGAGGGGACAAATCAATCATGCCGTGAGGTAAATAAGTGAGATGGAAGCTCTCTTGTGATTGCATTTGCACCTTAAAGTGAAACTGCACCGATGTGACATTTGTGTAACCAATGTATGTTTTTAGATTGTGGTTAAAAACATGTTTCTTGGTCAGCAAAGATGTAGCTAGGCTTCTGCTTGTATTAATTCACTTCATAGTTTGCCAGGCTAGGAGTTTCCCATTTCCAGGACAATGTTGCAAACGCAAAGTACCAATAAAGGTAGTCGCTCCTCTTTTTCCTTAGCCATCACTCCTCTCGCAACAGTAGTATCAAGAGTTTGGGTTAAAATGATTTGCTGTTGAGATTGAGCAACAGAATATATATTGTCAGGAGAGGTGCTGGCAATAAACTTTTTTCATGTATCTGCTTAGAATTGTGTTACACAGTACATAGGAATGGGTTCTATTTGTTGCTGCTTTTTTTCTGCTTTTAGTGGCTAGATTACCGTCCCTTGAACTTATAGCCCAAAATAATTGAAGAAAATAATGTTGTTCACCCCCAAAAGCTGTTAAATTGAACTAATGTGGAGATTGGTTTTTATTTGTACTGCTTTTTTGGGTAGGCACTTTTGGGTGCAAGGCATTACTTCTTCCTTACCTTTCAGAGCTTTGATGTTAAGTAATTGAATGAGAAATGAGAAGTGGTTGAATTGTAGCAGTCTGGAATACACTGAAAGGAGAGAACTGACTTAAGTTTGGGGCAGGGGAGTTGTCTTCTGGGATTTGTTATGTGTTCACTTTAACTGCAGAACTGGTTTAATAGTGCGTGCTGTAGGTGTACTGCTGTTTGGTTAAAACTAGTAAAGGGAAGCTAAAGCCATATACGATTGCTTAGGTTACCAGTTTGTTATGTGTTGATGCCCATGTTGCTATCCAAAGCCACAAGCATTTTTGCCATTTGATACTGTACTGGTGCAAGGCATATTATTCATTGGCTTTGCATGTCTGTCAGCTTTTATAAGGCAAGAATGTCAGCACAAGGTGCATCCAAGTGAAATGGAGTTGGCCACAAGAAATAGAGTAGCAACTGTTGCTATTTGCAATCCAGACAGTGATCTTTTCTCCACACTGTAATTTTGGACAAGAGCCCTGCTCAGGGACACAGCATCTGGTAGAGGAGTGATTTAATTTTAATGGGGGATTCTGTAACCACATTTTCAGAGATTTTGGTGCAACATGATGTTAAGTTCATGTTTAAAACGGTAAGAGATGTGGGTGTTACTGTTTTTTATTTGTCACACAAGGAAAGGGAGAAGCCCCCATCTCCCAAAGCATAGCTTAACTGGCATGAATATGTGAGAAGTAAGCATCCTTTGTTTAGGATGACTGGTATCAGGATGTAAATCATCCCCAGGAAGACTGTCACCACCTTTGTACAACTTCTTTGTAGATTTTGTTTGCATGTATCATAATTAGTGTATCACTCCCAAAGGCAGATTGCTGCTTTAGGTGCAGATGGGTATGTGTAAATCTAAGGTGGTTTATCTAATTTTGATACCCTCAAGAGTATGCCTTTTTACAGTCCTTACTTACACAGACGGTGTTGAAAACAGCTGCTGGAAATACTAGATTTAAGTATTTCTAACACTGTAGTACTGAAAAGAAGAAAGCAGTAGAGATTCGCTTCTGCAGCAAGAGCTGTGCTTATAAATTACCCTCCTTGGAATACAGAAACTACAGACATTCTGTATGCCATTAAAATGACAGCTGAATCCACTGTGTTTTACTCCACCCCCCAGGCAAAGGTTATAGGAAGCTGTTTTGTTGCTGGGGGAAAAAACCAAAACAAAACAACCAAAACCAACAACCTAAAAGGTATCCGGAAGAGCTTTCGTTAATTGTGGGGAATGTGCATGTGTGGCTCAAATATTGAAAGAAGTAGAGGATCTGAGGAAAGGAAAAAAGCATAAAATTTACAGGTATACTGATAGGAAGAGGAAACAGGGGTTTTTGCAAAGCGTGTTTATTCTGGTATTTGTAAAGTGTTCAATGACTTAACTCACCTGAAGATTCTTAGATTCTTATATATGAATACCTTGGAAAGGAAATTAAGTCAAGGATTGCAAGAGCTGAGAAGGCAATTGGGGGTCTGCTTTTTGAATGGGACTTATAAAGGCTATAACATAGGAACTATACACAAGCATTTTTTCATTCTGGTTTTTGTGTGTGTGTGTGTGAACTTCTTCATAGGGCCATCATATATTATATGGAAGTTCCAAAGAGAAAACGTACATAAGTTGGTTGGGGGTCACTGTGGGATTCAGTGGCTGTATACAGCAGGAACATTTACCAGTAATTTGGTTGGTTCAATTAATGTCAGTCCTATTAAAAATCTGTCTGTAGGCTTTGTGCATGTAAAAGAACATTGAAATAAACTATGCAGATAATCCCTGAAATGTCTGTAGATCCAGCTTTTTTTGGTATCTTCTTTCATGCCCTGAAAGTACTGAGCTTCTTAAAGAAAATCCTTCTGCAATGAGCTCTTGTACTGTGTAGCATGTATTTCAAAATAGACTTGAGCTATTCTGCTATGAAATCACCAGGGATTCTTGAACTCTTTATATTTCGGATCTTCCTTCTTGCTAATATCCCTAAACTCCTAAAAGCCTGTCCCATTCTAAAAGCCAAGGGACCAGGATGACCTGCTTCTGGCTGTCTGTCCAACAGAAGAATTTTGTTTAGCAGCAGCATTTGTTCTAGGAATTTTTTTCCTTGACTTACTTGAAATAAGGCCTATAGAAATACAGTCTTAGGAAGCTGTGAGTCTGTTACTTCAGTCTTATTATTCCTGTGCAGTGCGGCAACTCTGTGAATACTCAGATTCACAGATTAAATTGAGGGTCAGCAAGCTCATTAATTATGTTCCTAAACATCAAGTTAGCTAAGAGTTTGAATTTTATTCCCTGTAGGTATTATCAACCCAAAGAATCCTAAGGAAGCACCAAAGTCCTTCAGCTTTGACTACTCTTATTGGTCCCACACATCGGTAAGTTCTTTTACAAGAAAACGTTGGGGGTTGTTTTTTTTTTTTTTGTGTGTTGACTGGCTTGATTTAACTGCATTCTCTTCTGATCATGCTGTCCCTGTCAGATGTTTCTGCACTCTCTCTCACCCTCATTCAGGTTAAAAGCTTGTCGTTGTATGTTGTCTTTTCCTGTTTGGGGGAGAGCAGAAAGCTAAGCTCCTGGAGTTTGATAAGTTGTGGATATTTGAAAGATTACTTAAAATACTCTCCAACAACGTTTTGTTCTAAAATACAGGATGCATGTGAACCACAGCTAATTCAGTTTTGCTCTTAGACAAGTGAAAGTTGCTCAAGTTCTTAAAGTTCAAGGAGACATGTGGTCTGGGTTCCCTTGGCATATCTGGAAAAGACAGAGTAGTGATCCATGTTTCCGATGGCTGCAAAAGCAGTAAACTCTCATCTAGCTCCTCTGCCCCACCCTCCTGTGAATTGTTGCTGAGGTCTTGCTGACTTCCCGTAATTGTTCTACAACAGAACTGTGTTGTTCTACAGCAGCGCTGTGTTCTACAGCCCTCTACCCCTCCCCTGCCTTATTTTCTCAAAAGATACAGAAAGAAGCAATAATGCATTTCACTATGATTAATTTTAATAACTTGGATGTTGCAAATAAAACTTAATATTTTCTGAGCAAAGCTGTGGCTAGCAAGATTGTTTTCATGATGAAAAACTTGCATTTGTGTAGCTCTTTTACTGAATCTTCCAGAGCAGCCATGCAAGTAGATTACAGGATCAGTCAGAGGAACATTATGAACCTAATTCCTGAAAACTAGTAGATAAGTAGCATCAGGGAAAAGAGCTGGTCTGATAAAACCTTGAGCCCAACATTAGAATGCTAGCACAGCTAAATTTGTCCTGATTCCAGGAGCAAGTAATGTTAAAATCCAACATTTCAGGAAGAGAGAGAGTGCTAGATTAAGGATAACAGTCGCATACAATAGTGACATACTCCTACAAAATCAAGTTTCAGTGGTATGTTGTGTGTGCAGTCTCTTCCAGTTTGTGCAATATGAAACATCTGCGTAGATAATCATTAGTATGATAATTTTTTCAAGCATATTTACCAAGGAATTTCCTGAATAATCGAGAGAGGACATCAGGAAAAAGAGCATATACACTGAATCCAGCTTTCTGTCAGTATTTTTGTGTCCTGTACCATGCCTGGAGCTGCATCTTGGATTGCCTTTCATGACTGGATATTGGAGTCTGATCAGTACAGTGCCTGAGTGCCTGAAACGCACTACTTGGAAAAAATGGGGAATTAATTCCTACAATTCATGAAGTTTTGTTTTGAACAGGTTCTGTATTTGCCTTGAGATCTGGCAAGTGTATTCTTTTTGACATCTTTAACTTGTGATTTTTTTTCATTGCATGTGCAGCGGTGCCTCTTTTTGAAATGTAACAAACTTTTCCGTTGAGTGTTTGAAGGTGATAACTCGCTTTGTTGTTATACAGATTGCTGTTACTGGATGCATCTGCAGTAGAGTTTGTGGTTTATCACTGGGCTAAATTGCTTTAAAATAGCTTTTTTTTTCCTAAATGTTATATTTCAGTCTTATTGTAACCTTGAGTTTAGCCATAGAAAAATGTTCTGATATGTTGTCCTTGACCAGTTCAGCTACTTGCTAATTTGAAATATGTACTGACATACTTGGGGACTTCATAGTCACCAGTGAGGTGGTAATTAGAAACCTGGATTGGATTAGACAGTGGAATCAGCCAGCTTTAAGAACAACTTGGTCATTTTAATGATTTGTTTACACTCTTTTAATCTTAAAAAAAAAAAAAAAAAAAAAAAAAAAAAACAAAATAAATCTAAGCAACTTTTGTTTCTCTTTTCCCTTGCTACCCTTCAGAGCCCTTGTCAAGACCAGCCACTGTGGGATTTTTGTAGCTTCCAGCCCTTTATTCATTTGTATTGACTCTCTGAACTCTACTTTTGATTTTCTCCCCCTGCCTCCCTCCTCCCAAACACCCTGAATCTGGTTTGTTGGTGATCTTGCACAAAACTTTTCCAGTAGTGTCAACAATGTTCACAAAACAGAATTGGGTAGTTTCTTTGTGCAGATTGTTTCCTCAGCAGTGATGGAGAAGTCCTGCAAGGGTTGTCATTGTTCTTCTCCAGCTGGTACTGTCTTGGGAAAAAGCTGTGTGCAAAAATGCATTACACTTGCCTCTTCCTGAAGGATTGACCCATAAGATCTAAGTAGAAAAAACCCCTAGTTGCTTTTTGAAATGTTAACTTGAATGATAGAATAAGACTGTATTTATGCTATTTTCATGTCTTTTCAGCCTGAAGATCCCTGCTTTGCATCTCAGAGCCGTGTGTACAATGATATTGGGAAGGAGATGTTGCTGCACGCCTTTGAGGGCTACAATGTATGCATTTTTGCCTATGGACAAACTGGAGCTGGGAAATCCTACACAATGATGGGAAAGCAGGAGGAGAGCCAAGCAGGCATAATCCCCCAGGTAGAACAGAACACAGAAAGGGGATTTGTTTTTATAGCATGTTCAGACACACGCTTGCTGATGTGCTCTTTTTATATTGCAATAACAGTTAACAGAGAACCACAGCTTGCTTCTGAAGTGAAAGATCTACTGGGGAAAAAGAGCATTATAAGTAATTTTCCTTCTGTTACTTTTTTTTTTAAATTGTATTATACACTCTGTATATTTTTCCTACATCCAATTTCTCCACTTCTCCAGCAAACTAGTAAACGAAGATGTCTTATTCACTGGGTTTCTTGTCTACTTCTCTGACTTTAGCTAGGGCAGCACTTAAGCACTTGCTATTCAGCAGGAATTCAAAAGGTGGTATTACTGATGAACATGCCAGAAAGTTTTTGCGGAAACAAGTTTCCCAAAGCTTAAAACTGAATAATATATCTTGGTAAGAAATGAAGTGTATCAAAACATTGGGAAAAAATATTGAGGGCAACTGAGCACAGCCCAGCATTATTTCCCCCCTGAAATTTGTTTTTGACATTTGCCATGAAATTTGAAGAAGTTGATACCCCCACAGGAAATTTTGGCTGGCAACAATTTATGCCGTCATCGTGAATTTAGCACTCTGTAGCTGTTGATTGTGTGGCACTTGTTCTAAGTGCAGGCCTTCCTTAGTGTGTAGGTGCTGACAGTGGACCAAGTTTCTTGGAAGATAGTGTGTTCCTCCATTCCCAAAATAGAAATCTGAGGTTGGGTTTCAGTTTTAATAAATAAATATGCTGAACAGCTTGAGTCCTTGTTCTGCTACAGGTTTGCAGTAGACATTGACCCTGTACCACAAATGTGAAATAGACGACACAGAGCATTGTTCTCTGTTAATAGTGTGGGCATATGTACTGCAATAGGTAGCAAGCGTTCTGGTGATTAGCTTAAAATAATGTTGAAAGAGCTAATGTGATGAAGGACAGAATTGTTATATCTAAGCATTTTGTTTTTATTACAGTAATATAGAGTAACAGTGTAACAGGTGAGATGAGCTGAAAATCTGTGACAACAGCTTTGTGCTAAAATTTTTTGTAATCTTGGTATTCCTGTTTGTTTTTCTGAAACCTCAAATGCATATAAATTAAACATTGTCCTAAAAACCCTCCAACTTAATAATGCTCCTGTAGATTTAATAATGCTCCTGTTATCTACTGCAGTTTTAAAACAAAATCATTTCCCTCCAATTTCACTGGGAGGCCTTCTTATAAAGGTACAAAATGTATTATCTGTTGAGGGAGACCTTGTTGAATCTGTTCTCGTCACATACACAGAAGGTACAGCACAGTCACATTCCAAGTAATATAGGTTGTTGACATTAAATTCTTACATGTTGGCAAAATTCCTTGTCTGCCAGTCCCTGGTGTGAAACTTTATGATATTTTAACCATGTCTTGACTGAATACTTCAGAGTATATATTTTCAAAATTGCCTGTATTCTTCACACTCTGTTTATTTTCCATACAGTGGCTTGTAGATACCTGTTCCAGAAGCCTCTTTCTACTCTTATTCCTCTCTGTATCCATGATTTTTAATCTCCAAATACATATCCATGTCTTGCCCGCTGTTCATTTCGTCTTCCTTTATTATTGTAATTTTTGGTCTCTCATTTCAGTTACTTGTAGAGAAGCACTCTTGAAGCAATAGACAGCTGATAGTTAAAGTATCATTCATATGAAGATACTGTTAACAAATGTTGAAATAATTTCTGCCTGTTGATTTAAATCTGAATCCTGGAACTTCAGCACACCAAATAAACAGACTGTTTTTATGAGACTAGGAGAGGATTAAGGATTTTAATAATTCTTTTCTAAAATTACTTCCAATTTCAGTTATTATAGGCTTTTTCTAATTTTATAGTACAGAATAATAATATTGGTTAAACCTAGAACAATTGTTGAGATACTATATAAAATAAGGTTGACTGATAGCGATGTAGAATTGAGATGAAGTTTCTTCCCAGTGTGGCTGTATGTGGTTGATGTAATAGGTTCTTTTTCTTCCCCTACCCTTACTCTAAAGCCAATTTAATGACATGTTATACTAGTTACTTGTTACTACTCAGTAAAGACTAATTTCTGACTTGGGTTTAATCTCTTTCCAGCTGTGTGAAGAACTGTTTGAGAAAATAAATGACAACAGCAATGAAGAAATGTCATATTCTGTAGAGGTGAGTATGGTGAGAGATCAAAGAATATCTGTGTGCTGGACATCAAACTGAGCTTAGGTGCTGTGCTATTGATGCTGCATTAAGATGCTGATAAAATAAAAGCAGGTGCTTCACAGAAACAGTATTTTCTTTCTTTTACTGTTTTTTTTCCCCAATCAGTTTTAATGGCTTGACATGAAAATACATTGCAGACTTTGAAAGAAAGGAAAACCAAAAAGCTGGTAGCAGTCAAATGTGATTATTAGTAATAAATGTGAACTCCAATCATTACTGCTTCTAAATTACAGAACTGGAAAATGACTAGTTCTGTGGCTTTGAATCTGTCCATTTTAACACTTCATTTAGTTGTATTTTATTAAGATTTGATGACTTAATGCTTGAATGCCATAGGAGCATCATGTTTAGGATTTGTGAATGAGAAGATTCCCACATTTTCATGATTTTTTTTTTCTCTTTGGTACTTGTTTATGATTCTTATTATGTCTCCAAGCATAGATTTGTGCATGTAAGAGAGAGAGAAATAGTTTCTCTTACAGTGGAAATCCAAAAGAATGAACATCTGACAAATAAACAGAGAAGGGAGACAGCTAGACAGAAGCCGTGATGAAAGTGTATAAATAGTGTATTGTGATCTGATTTGGATATAGAATTCATTTTTCCGAATTGCACTTATTTAGAGATTGAAGATATCTTTTTGTATTTCTAAAACCGCTGCTTACATCTGTAATCTTTCCACAGAATGAAAGTGAATAACTTACTGTCTCTTTTAATATTTGATATCTTGACTGCTGGAGCTGCTAAGTACCTGTTGGACTGGGATAAGCCTAGTGCCATGAGAAACATAAAAATTAATGAATGCATTTAAAAATAATCTTAGATTTATAATTTACTTCAAAGGGTGCAGATTTAAGATTACCGTAGTTTGAATAATTGTACTGATGACTCAGGAATACAGCAGGACATGGGTACAGCTTAGAATCAAAAGTTGCTTCTGCATATAAAGAAATTAATTTTTTCGCTGCTTAAGTTTGCTTTGGAGGTTCATAAGAGAGATTCCTTGTAGGCAGACTCTTTTTCCCATCTGTCTTGTTTGCCTCTTTAGAAAGATAGTTTTGCTGCTGTGTCGTATTAAAGCTGTTAAAATGATTGTGAACTCAAGTGTATAATTTTTAATTAAACACCAATATTTTTTGAAATGTTTGAGGGGTCTGTACACAGATGCAAGGCCTGCAGCTTACATTGGAGATCTGATGTATGAGACTAGTGACTCTTCCCTTCTGCCATTGTCTCAAGCTGGTATAGGAACTGAGACACCTGCCTATAGCTTTCCTGTAGTGGACTGGTGGAGTTTCTACCAGTGGCATTCTGAAATGCTGCAGAGCTGCTTGCAGAGAAAGCCTTAAGAAACACTAAAATGTCCATGCAAATTCCTCTTTTCAGGTGAGTTACATGGAGATTTACTGTGAGAGAGTCAGAGACTTGTTGAACCCGAAGAACAAAGGGAATTTGCGAGTGCGAGAACATCCTCTGCTTGGACCATATGTGGAAGATCTGTCCAAGTTAGCAGTCACGTCTTATACAGACATTGCAGACCTCATGGATGCTGGGAACAAAGCCAGGTTAGTGATGGTAGCGTGTTATATATATTTTTAGCTCTGTTGTGGGGATGATATATGCCATATAGCAGCAAATTTAAAATATCTTCTGTGATGCATTGGCACTTATGAAAAAAACTCATGCCACATGAGAAGTATTGTTGAAATATGCACTGATAAATGCTATTAAGGCTAAAATTGATTTGTGTGGTGAAACAGTGCTGCAAATAGCTGTATAGATATTTAAAGCTTATAATGGCTTGAGATGAAGTATGCAAATAATTATACTGGCTTTTAGTTCTGCCTTTGTTGTGTACTGTATTGCTATATTGGTATAAATAAACATGTAAACAGTCTCCTCTTTCTTTCATTCCAGTGGTCAGGACTAAAGTTGGCATTCTGGCTTTAGGTTCTGGTTCATTAGTAGTTGTTTTCATGTCAGCTGTAGGCTTCATTGAACAGTGTGTGGGAAAGGCTGACATAAATGCCGCTTGCGTTTACTTGTGTTTGAGTGTAAGGTAGATCGAGTACACAGATTGAGGAAGCTCTGTTTAAACTGTGATGAAGATGGGAGTAATTCCGGAGTGAAAAAGGGTTTGTTAATGGTATTCGGTGTGTCTTGGTCTTGATTACAGGGCAGAACATCAACTCTACAGCCTCTTGGTCTCATTCCTCTACAGCTGCATTCAGCCCTGCAAGTAGCTGTACCTGCAGCATAGAGGCTGCTGGTTTCTAAACATGTCTATATCTGTTCATACTTTAGGACTGTGGCAGCTACCAACATGAATGAAACCAGCAGCCGCTCTCATGCTGTGTTTACAATTGTCTTTACTCAGAAGAAACATGACACAGAAACTGATCTTTCCACAGAGAAGGTATGTTACAGATAAGAAGTAGCTTTCTGACTGTTTTTCACAAATCTTCCCTGCAGTGACTTATTCTTATTGGCAGTATGATAGGAAAATGAGAATTAATTGTTTTTTCTGGTGTTTTGTTTAAGGTTGAACTTGCTGTGTGCCTTGACAGAACCCTTTTATTTCTTATGGGATTTTGTTTGATTGTAATTCTAAAAACAACTAAATGGGGAATATGTGCAGGAAGAGAATATACAGATGTGGGAAAAATATGGCCTTAAGGACTAGGTTCTACGGGGAGGGATATATGAAATAAAAGAAGTTATCTTCTGCAGTCTTGTTCCTGGAACTTTCTATGTTTTTGCTTGTCAGTGCAAAATATTTGCCTTGTTAGTTCTTTTCTTTGGGCACAGGAATTGGGATGAGTGAGATTTAGGCACTTTCTGGAATTTGCATGTTAAAAGGAGGTACACTGTTCAGCATGGAACAGTTTTCTGGCTTTTATTACTCTGAAATAGAGGCTCTGCATGCAAAAGTAGCTGAAATACAGGTAATGTTCACAGATCAGAAAAAATTTGTATTGAAGATGCTCCCCCCCTCAAATGATAAGACCCCGTAAAATTATCATTGACTGACATGTGCAGTCTGTAGCTTTAGTTAGGCCAATGCTTTATTGTTGGTGTCACTAGAGTCAGGATGAAACATTAAGTTTCTCTTCCTTTGAGATTCTTGTGTTGTTGGTAGCAGTAACACTTAAGTTCTTTGGACTTCTGTTCCACTCTGTTCATGTGAGACCTCCTTCTCTTTTTTTAGGTAACTTACAGTATAGTGATACTTAGAGCATAGTCCTCCTAGACACTTCTTATCCATAAGGTAACAGCATCAAGCTAATTGCTTGTGAAGACTTTGACTGTAGTTTTAAGCACACTACGGTGATCTTTTAGACAGTAGAGTTCTTCTCATGCCATAGAATTCTTTGAAGTTTTGTTCTTATTCTAGTCCACCAAGAACTAATTCTCGTTAATGTGCTTTCTCTTTTCAGGTCAGCAAGATTAGCCTTGTGGATCTAGCTGGGAGTGAGCGAGCCGATTCAACTGGTGCCAAAGGAACCCGATTAAAGGTATTGGGTCACTGATGTATGGGGAAAGAAAGGGAATTGGGTGCACAAGCACCATGTGGAGTCTTTGCTTGACAAATAATAAGGAAAAGTAAGGATTGCCATTATAAGTATGGAAAAAATAGTTGCAAAACTGAAGACTTTTTTTTTCTCCTCTCTGATCATGGTTATGACACTTGGCTCATTTAGCCTACAGAGGTTCATGGTTGAACAATTTTAATTATTATATAATACTGGATTCTGTTTTCTCAGGAAGGAGCAAATATAAACAAGTCTCTCACAACTCTGGGCAAAGTTATTTCAGCATTGGCTGAAGTGGTAAGTACAGCATTTACTTACCTTTCCATAGCTAGTAAAACCGAGGTGGTACAGCAGAATCATTCACTGTTCTTGGCCTAGTGTTCTCAGCTAAATTAGCTGTGTGTATTTTGATAGATGAATAGTGTTAATAGTATTCTGTGAATGTCATGCAGGCTGGTAGAAACTTTATTTGCCGATAGATTGAAGCATTGGTTTATTTAGCTGTGAAGAAGCCTTGCAAAAGAAGCCTGCATTTGTGTGGAAGACATGTTCACGTAGCAAGCTTTTAGTTGTGCAGAGCAGTAATTTTATTTTTTTTGAAAGAAGAATTTTAGAAATCTAACTGCAGCTTTGTTGTTAAAAGTTTTAGAAATAGCAGTGTAATAATTGATTATCATTGGCTTTTTTTGCAATGGCAAGACTTAATGTATTGAGTGAGGATATGTTGATCCAAACATGATGTTGTAGGTCTAGAAAAGTACTTTGTCTTTTATATTCAACTGCTATTTAAAAAAACAAGTAAATTATTGCTGTTCCTTTTTAAAAGTGAGTTCTCAACAGCTTGGACAGGTTGAATATACTTAAGTGCTTTTTAGTGTTTTGGTGGTTGTTTTTGTTTTGGTGTTTTGTTTTTTTTTTTTAAATGAAAACTATTCTCATTCATTGGGCTTCTCAAGAAAAGAAAATACTATCCAAGATAACATGGAAATTATATATAAAGCTCTGTTAAGAAGCTCATCTTGTATCTTCTTCCTCTTTCTTTAATGCTTTCAACTTAGGATAACTGCACCAACAAGGTATGATGGTCTGAGTAGTAGTGGATGTTGTCTTTTTTGCCCGAGTGTAAGGTTTTATTCTCTTCACTTTGGAGTCAAAGAACAGGGAACTTTTATGCCAGGTCTTTGAGAAATTCCTCTGACTATAAGTTATAGTCATGAAGCCTGAGAATTATCAGCACTAAAATTTAAAAATATTCTAAGGTTGGGGATAAATTAATGAAAAGTACATATTTAAGTATGTATTTAGGAATGTTGTTTTACTACATCCCTGCTTGTGATTTGGTGACTTACCTTGGGAATATTTACTTTTAGTAGGGATAACTGTCTTTGCTTTCATGCTTCTAGTCTCTATGCTTTTTTCTTTACCCCATATGATGGATTGTAGGTGATAGTCTATTCTAGTTTTCAGCTTTAGCATCTGGTGCTGACCTGCCCTTAGTAATTTTACTTGTCCGTTGTAAGGTTACTCACTTTGGCAAGGGACAATAGAACTATTGCAAGACTAACACTAAGATTTTAAGCACCTCTTGAGTGTCAAGAGGAGTTTCATGCAAATTATAATCAGGCCTTTTATTGCAAAGCCATATCTTGTGTTAAATGTTGTGTGGAATTAAACTTCTGGCATCTCTTGAAGCAAGATGTTTGCCTGCTAACTATTTGTGTAAGTGAATGGATGACCCAAGATTCACACTCTGTTACAGAGCTTTTGAAGTTAATCATTGTTTCTTTTAGACCAAATAAAGAAGCTAGGGAAAGCCTTTACAATGAAATTTGGAGGGAAGCCTGCCAAAGGTGCTGAGAAGGCCCACTTCTCTTGTGTGGAAGTTCTACATTTGTCACTACTGATTTTGGGACAAAGTATTTAAATACTTGGGCACCTGTCTTGCGGCCTTGTGCTTTGGTTTGAGTAGTCTCTATAAAGTTTTTGTCCTTTTTTTTTTTTTTTTTAACCAAAACAAAACCACACAAACCCCTGCTAAAACTACTTCCTTTCTACTCATACTTCTAATTGCAGTGTCCAAGTACTTTCATCTTTTCTGTCCTCAAGTTTCCTAATAACTGCTTATGGAAACACAGGAAAATTGGCTAGTTGTCCTTTCACATGTGCACCTGTATCTCTGTAGCTGTGGAATATCCTGTAATGGACTTCTGACTGCTCTAAAAAGCTGTAACTTTTCTAGCAAAGGAAAACTGAACCTTCCCCTGAATGAGTAAGGTTTACTGCTTAAATTCTCTTGGAATGGTGTTAGAACACAGAATTTAAATGTCAGAAAGGTATTCTTCATACACAGAAAAACCTTTCTGAAGGTAGTGCTTCAAGGGAATTCTCGGGACTTTCTATCATCATCTGTTTAGATGTCTGAATACATTGCATGTTATATAATACCAAACTCAATAGTCACTTGTACAACTGAGGATGAGCCACCACTCTGTTTAGATAGCATATGTGTACGCTGTCATGGTTCTTTTTAATACCTATACTATGATTTTTATGTCTTAAACATGAATTTTACATTCTATGTCTATTTTTCAGTAGTGTTCTTTTTTTTTTTTTTTTTAGAGTAAAAAAAAGAAGAAGACAGACTTTATACCATACAGGGATTCTGTACTAACGTGGCTTCTTCGAGAAAATCTAGGTATGGCTGATTTGCCTGTGCCAATGCAGAAGGAAGTTCTCACTAAATTTTCTGACTGCTTTTAACTCACTTAAATTTGTATCAAGTATAAGGTTAAATATTTTTAGTAGTCAAAGCTGAGTCATATAGTTCCACCCTTTGTTAAAGTTACAGCTCTCTTTCCTATGATTTTTGTGTGTTCCTTAGTAATGTAGGATATAATTGAATTCTATAATCTGTGGAAAATACTGATATTTAGTAGGTAGTTTCACCTGAAATCTTGCCTGTTCATTATAGGTGGTAACTCCAGAACTGCGATGGTTGCTGCTTTGAGTCCTGCAGACATAAACTACGATGAAACTTTGAGCACTTTAAGGTACTTTCTTTTTATCTGAGATGGATGTGGGTAGCTGTTAGCTCTAATGGCCACATTCTATCCTTTAAACCTTTGGGTTGTAATACTTTGAGAAAATCTGTGAGGAAGACTCCTCTATACTGGCAAGAACTCAACTACCCTGAAAGAGGAAAACTGATCTATTGCATGTGAATAGGGAGCTAGGGATTTATTGCCTACTCTTAACTTGAAAAAATCAAACTCATCTTCTCATTTTGTATGTTCTTTTCTAGTATGGTCCCTAAAATTGAGCATATTAGTCAAGCTGAGGCTTCAAAGCACTGAATAAAGGAAAAAAAACATGTTGTCTGTTGTACATATGATGCACCTTGTTAATCCATCTTGAATAGGACTTATCTTTTTTGCAGCAATACACTGTATTAAGTAAGAATTCAAAAGCATGATTGAGTATAATCTAGGATTCTCTTCTGACATACTGCTGCAAGCTAAATGTCTCCTATATTGCTGCATTCCTGTGTTGCAGATAAGCACTTATATATTCATTATAAGGTTTTATTTTTTTGGTCTGGTTCCAGATATGCTGATCGTGCAAAACAGATTAAATGCAATGCTGTTATCAATGAAGATCCCAATGCCAAGCTGGTGCGTGAGCTGAAGGAGGAGGTGACAAGGCTTAAGGATCTCCTGCGTGCCCAAGGGCTGGGAGATATTATTGACAGTAAGTGGATTAAACAGACCTTACCATCTTGAGGTTGGCCTCTCTTTCGGAGGAGGGAGAGCTGGGCCTGCGAGATAAAGAGGTTTAAAACATGGAAGTTAAATGTAGGTGCTGATATTAAATTTTGAACATCGTTTTAGAAATGGTAGCCTCTTCTGTCTTTAAACAACCCATCCTAGGATTGTCTGTAGAGTTGACAGGCCACCTTCAAACTCTCCAGGAGAAACATGGAGATTGAGTTTCCTATTGCTGTAGAAATGATTTTTTTCTAATAGAACTTAAACATTCAAGAGTTGCCCTGGTGAGTTATGGAGGGCTTTTTGTCTGGCTGCCAATAAAAGGAGGATAGTTGAGATATAGAAACTTAATTTCATACTGAGAAAGAAAGCATCTTCCTCCTTAAAGGATTAAGGTTATTAGTTGATACCTGGCTTCAATGCCATCTTTGCTCAGGAAAGAAAATGGTGGCTAATTCCTGTTAGATAATGTCCTGAGTGACAAACCATTTGTCATCTCAAAATAACTAGCTATGAAACAGCTGCTTGTGAATGAATAACGAATTCTTTTGGGGCGAGATTTTGAGTTAGGTTGGCAGAGCAGTATTGTACTGATTTGCTTTGCTGGCAACCTCTTAAAGCACCAGAACAAACTTGTGCCTGAATTATTTCCTTGTCTTCATTCCACACAAGGCAAATAAAGTAAAATTCTAGCTGCTACGTTCTTTTTATAATATGAACAGTGATTTAATTCCTAGTGAAGGAGATGCCCATAAAAACACAGAATGTATTCCAGTGGATTAAAAGATTCTTTGACTTTAAAAAAAAAAAAAAAAAAAGTGAATGTTGCACCAGTTTCTGATTTGTCAGAGATTATTTGCCTGTGAAGCAGAAGGCCTGACTTAGTCACAGACTGCTTAAAGATGTGTAACACGTATTTACCTTTTTGGTTGCTTGTTTTTAAGAGAATGGGGCCAGAAGACAATGAAATGCAGGTGTTTTCATGCTTGGTACAGGCATGTTTTTTGGTTCTAAATCAAAACTGGAAAAACGATGTGTTACTGAAAATTGTGTTTTGTTTCTTTAAACATCAAGTAATATTATCTTCCCTTCCTCTGTCGCTGGTGAACCTTCAATTTTGATCCTTCTTGTGTTTTCCCTCCTGCTTCCTTTCAGTTGATCCAATGGGAGATGAATACTCTGGAAGTGGAGGCAAATGTGTGTATTGTGTGGTTCTCTTTTTAACCTGCTTTCTCTGGGTCAGCTTTTAACTGAGCTTTGCATGCCAGCATTTCTCACAGGGAAATCCCAGACAGAACACTCACTGTGGAATGCAACGCAGTTTCATGGAAAATAGCTTAACCAGCATTTCTTAGATTGAGTTGACAGTCAAAAAAAAGTGCAAAGTTCAAAATGCAACATATTTTAATTGCTTGCTTTCTGGCAGAATATAGAAGGGAGAGTGGTAATACTTTAGTCTGTTTTCATGATGGCCAACAATTTAAATTCAAACTAGAAAATCTTTTTCTCAAATCTTTCTCAAGTTACTTAGTTGAAACAGCTTCTGCTCACCTAGCTTCCTGGCCTTTTAACATTTCTTTTCCACCTAGAAGTATTTGTTTTAAATGTGTCAATTGATTAACTCAAGGTGAAATGTTATCAGTTCTTCCTGGAGACTGAGGTTTGTTTATTTTGTATAGTCTCTTTACAAAAAAAAAAAAAAGGAAAAAAGTTGGACATCATATACTGATGAAGGTCTCTTATTTGAGCTGAAATACTTGGTTGCAGATGATTAACTTAATAGGGTTAAAAACAGTCAGCAAATAGCATTTTATTTCAGTTCTACTGTTTGCTTTTTGCTTCTATGAAAGGGAAATATACGTAGTCCATTGAAAGAGAGAGGTATTCTATGTAAATTTTGGGTTGGTAGACTTTTTAAACTCTTTCAGTCAGTCGTCTTCACCCTCACTCAAACAATATCAACTGGAAGAGATCTGTCTGAAATTTCCTAAAATTAAAGCTACTGGTGGTGTAAAGACTCATCCTGGCCTTGTCTTAAGTTCTGATGCTGCTTCCAGCGTGTGCATATGTCATCTGTGTGAAAGCTGCAGCCTCCAGGAGAAGTGTGCATGATATTGAAGGTTTTGGTTCTCTGTGGTCACAGCAACTGTGAAAGCTATTGCAAGTGCCACTTCCTTTGTCTTCAGGGGTGCATGTGTCTATTGGCCTTTTGAGACTTCGTCCTCCCTGCTCCGTCATGCCTGCTTTCCTCATCCTGATGGCATTCCCTTTCCTTAACCTGCTTTTCTGTTAAACTTCCACCCCTGCTTCCTGTATTTGCAGATGGTGGTTTTCAAACTGACTGGATCAGTTTCATGAGGCTGAAACAGCAGGTTGAATGTGGAGTGAACTAGGGCATAAGGCTGACAATAGCAGAATTTTTCAGGATAGGAGTAGAGGAGATGTAGGAGGACATGGAAATTTATGCAATGTCTGGGTGAGCATCTCATTTTTGTAAGTGTGAAGCCCTTGTTTATAACTTGCAAGATCTGATTTGACCTGTTTATTTCCTAAGGATACTTATTTTAAAGGATTTGGTTTTGAAATAGAATTTAAAACTATCAAAATTAGTAAAACTGAGCTATTTAGTTGTCTGATATTTCCATGTTAGAAGATTTTTTTTTTTTTTTTTTTTTTTAGTGTGTGATTATTGAGGATATGGTTTACAGACATATCCAAGAAGCTAAGCTAGATTAAAGTAAATTGCCTTTGGGTATTTGTTCTTAAATCATTCATGCACCTTTTCCTTGTTTTCTGTCTTTCACGGAGGCATCTTTCAGGCCTCCAGGTTTTCAGGCTACAAAACCTGCCTTATGAAATTTTGGGGTTTTTTAAGGCCTTCCTCATCTAAACTAAGACCAAAAAGCTTTAAAGCACCTTCTGAAGTATGAGAGCCTTATCAGATATTTCACTAATCAGGTATCTTAGATTTCCATTTTTCAGGTAAGGAGGGTCAAGAAGTAATGTAATGATGTTATTGTGAACTTGTATTCTCTTCTCACTATCATGGCCTGACAAATGATTTACATACTCTCCTGTGAGAATTTAAGGAGAGGTAGTTCTTTGTCCTTGTGGTCTGGGTGGTTCAGCAGCAGAACCACTTCTGTGATAAAGATTTACTTAATTATAATTTTAGATTAAAGGAGTCTGGAAGAGAATGTTTTGCTGAGTTTAAGGGGTTGGTGTCTATTCAGACTTCAGCCCAAAATGTCACTAATCTCATGCGGAACTGAATCTGCTCCTGGTCTGAGCTCCATGGTGCTCAGTTTAGTGTTCAGTTAAGAATAGAATGGTTTATTTTTTGGCAAGTGTGTAATTTATTTTTCCAAGCTTTTTTGATCAAAATGGTTTATGATGCAGTCCTTACTAATAATCCTCAGGGTCTGAACTGACTTATCGTTATGTTATGTATACTAATATTAAAAGATTTGTTTCAGAACTGCCATCTAAAAAGTACAAAACTTGTCTTGTTGCTGCTTAAATGCTTTCCTCTTACACTGGTATTTCCTCCCTTTCCTTTTTCCTCTTCCTTCCCTCTTCCTATTTTCCTTTTCCCCATCTTTCTGCGTTCCCTCTGTCTGTGTGTCTCTCTCCCAGATTTGAAAGATTTTCAGAACAATAAACATAGATACTTGCTAGCCTCCGAGAACCAACGTCCTGGCAATTTTTCCACAGCCTCCATGGGGTCCCTCACTGCATCTCCATCCTCCTGCTCTCTCAGTAGTCAGGTGGGCTTAACATCTGTGTCCAGTATACAGGAAAGAATCATGTCAACACCTGGAGGAGAAGAGGCAATTGAACGTTTGAAGGTGAGGATTGCTGCAGATTAAGGAGGCTATTATGCTGGTTTTTTTCCAAGGCTAAATAGCAGTGAACCCAGGAGAACGTTCCTTCATAAATGTATCCAGTATGTTACTGTTTCTGTAGGAAGTTGTCTGAAACCCTCTTGCACCTTAAAAAGGGCACTTAACTATGGTGGGCTAGAAACTGGGTTCATGCACAGCCTTTCCTGTTAGGATTATTTAGGTTTAATTGTAGCCTGGAGCTATGACTAAATTATAAATGAAAATCTAGATTCTTGTTTACAGGTCCTCTGATGCAGTGGTAATTATGGAAAATTTGATCATAAGTATAGACTTCAGGAGGCCTGGTCAGCACCAGTGTGGACAAAGTCTGACTAGCAAATGCACTCAGCTTTCAGAAAACCAAATTACCCCAAAGTTGAAAAAAGGAGGAAGAATAATCCTGCCACTGTTGTATTCGCCCAGCCCCCACAGATTAAAATGTGAAGCACACAGAATAGCATGCTTTATCCAGACAATAGCAGCCTTGTCCCAATTCTGCATAGAATTGAACCGCATCAGAAGTGCATTACAGTGAAGTATTTCTTAATTTTTATGAAAGCCCCCCCAATCTCCATGGGTGGATGAGTGGGGAGAGCTGGCTGTGTTGAATCTATGCTTCATTCTCATGTCTTGTCCATGAGACGGTGCCACAGGGATTGGAATGGGCTGGAACTCACACTGCATATCCCTTTCCTATTGGAAACCCGCTGTTGCCATGGAAATAACAGTGTGGTCTCTGTAGTTCCTTGGCATCCAGTTACTGAATGATGTCTGTAAATCAGGTTAAAAAAAAAAAAGGAGGGGGGGGGGGGAATTAGGTGGTTCAAATTAAAGTCTGACTGTGGTTAGATATGAAGTCATCTTTTTTTAGCTTGCTTTGAAGGCTATATACCCTTTTTAAAAATTAAGGAAGACAACTTAGAGTTTTGAAGTGCTGAGAGAACTTTTTATATCCAAAATTAATTTGAGGTCTAGAACTAAGCACAAACTTTAATTGCTTTGTGTATTATGTAAAGAACTTTGAGAAGAATTGTAAAACAGCTTCTGGGATTTTCACACAGGAATCTGAGAAGATCATTGCAGAGCTGAATGAAACATGGGAAGAGAAGCTGAGGAAAACTGAGGCCATTAGGATGGAAAGGTCAGGAATCAGAAGTGCTGTAGATGTGGATGGTCTCTAGAAAATGGAGAAGTGTGGAAAATGGGGAATGTTACTCTGTTCAAAAGCAGTGGAACAGCAGAATAGTGTTTAGTGATAATTCTGCTGACCTTTGTGTTATATATAACAGAGGGGCAATGCTGAGAGAAAGCCATATTCTCTCCTATGTTTCCCACAGTTAAAGTGTTTACCATTGTAATTCAGGTAACATCCTAAGCTGCTACATTGGTTTCTGCCGTGAAGCAGCATGGAGTCCTGGTCTCTTTCTTCCCCCTTCCACCATTTGCTTATATTCCAAAAATTCTGGCCCTAAAGTTAAGCAGAAAAGATTAAGTTTTTAGTACCGGAGCATCTAAAATTACAAAACAGCTCCAGCTTTGGTTTGAATTGTGTCCTAAAGCAACAAGACAGATGCTTAATAACTGTCAGAAAGTAGGTGCAACCAAACAGAGCATTACTTACATACTTTGTAAGCTTTTAATATTCTAGTAAGGGGAACGTCTTTGCCTGGAAACAGTGTGACTGAGCAGTCCATAAAATCATGGGAGGTATATGAAGAAAGTGGATAGAGGTTGATTATTCACTGACAGAGCTAAGGGACTTTAAGGCTGACAGGTGATTTGAAACAAATAGGAAGTTCTCACAATACATAGGTAAGCTGTGCAAGTCTTTACTGCATGATGTTGATGATGCTAGGAGTTGAATTAAAAAAAGATGACAAAACCTCAAAAAACAACAACAAAAACACTTTGGATAGCTGTTTAAAAGAAATGTCACCATTAATTCTGGAAATTCCTTAGGAAGAAATTGGGAGACTGTGAGAATACGTTGGGGAAAATACCACAGTGTTTGCTGTGTTCTTATTCTTCTGTGTTGGCGTCACTGTTGTGCTTTGTCAAAGCCAAGAATACTGTGTTACATGACCAGTTTGACCCAATACAATCCTCCTTATGCCTTAAGAAGGAGAGGGTACTTTCTATATTAGATCAGGAAGAGCCAGTTAAGTCTTCGTAAATTAATGAATAGTGGTAGCTCCTTTTACCTAAACTAAATATTTAAATTTAGAACAGACTTTAACCTTCCTTAGAGAAGCAATGAATGTACTGTCCTAAAATGTACTTATCTTGTGATACATTATTGCACTAAAATGCTGTTAAATCTCTGTAAAATTGTTGCTGTTGCTGTTCTGCAGGCCTATAAACTCTAGTCCTAGAGTTTAGAAACTTGCCCTATTGTGTTATGAGGCGGTGACAGTCCTGGCTGTGTGGTCAGTGGATAGGCTGGTTGAAAGTCTAATGTATTTCATTACATGGCTTTTGTTAGACCTTATTTTGTCCAAGAAGCCTAAAATATGGTCAATATCTTGCTTTTCTCTCTCAGGGAGGCATTGTTGGCAGAAATGGGAGTTGCCATTCGGGAAGATGGAGGAACACTGGGAGTCTTCTCACCTAAAAAGGTAGAGAAAATTGATAACTATCGCATCATGTCTCCAAAAGGCTGATCAGCCTGGGAGGAGAGGGTGATGAGGGAGCTAACATTCACACAAGGGCTTGTATTCATGTGAGGTATAGAGGAATGTAAGTGAGGTTTGGACCCTTAGTAGTAAGTTCCTTTTACAGTATCTTTTTGGAAATAGCTTTAGTGTTAGAATCTATCGAAACGCTCTAGATCTAAGGGTTATTTTGCCCATAATAATGAAGCTGGATGCTGTTCCTCATGCAAGTGATGCAACACAGTACTCAATGCTTTTAGGGAGCTGCAGAAAGACTTGCCTGTGGTGGCTTCCATTGGTCCTTAAAGTAGGGAAGCATGTGCTAGCCTAATACAGTGATGAAATAGGAGCAGCGTGAAAAGTTCGTGGGGGGGCTTCTGATATCAAAAAATGGTTGAACCGTTTTGTACCTTCCTTTACAAAAATCTGTGCTGCAAGGAGAAGTGTTTGCAGCTCCTTGCATATTTGTTGATTCGGTAGTGACTCAGAAATGCTGCATCTTAGATTGTTGTTGCCATTTTCTGCAGTAGCTGTGTGTGACCTTCATGTACTCTACTTGTTCTTCTTTGAGATACCCAGAAAAGTTTGAAGTCTTGTTTAGGTGCTCTTCCTTGAATTTGTTTGTTAATCCTTTTTCCCCTTGAAAAAAAGGATTGTAATCTAATGAACCACTGAACATGGGGAATGCAGGGGAATATTTCTTTCAGTACACGTCAATAGTTCTATTTTCTGAAATTTGAAAGAAGCAGAACTGTGCAGGAGAAGGGCGTAAGTCAGTCCTATAAATATAAAATGATCAGGTTAGTAAAGCAGGTATCTATGCAGTTAAAGCAGAATTATTGAAGAAGTAAAAGGAAAAGAGTGTACTTGTATCTCAAAAATCTTTGAACAAGGAGCACGGGGTAATATTTTAGACTGAAACTTGCATGTGCAAGTGTGTAACAAACTTGATCTAAGCTTAAAGAGGGTCCTGTCTAGAGGCATTGTACAGAAATATAGGACAGCAGAATAGGTTAAAATGTTTAATCCTTTGCTTAAAGTAGTGTTAGACTGTTATGTTGGGAGTAGGTAGAACTCTGGTTCGCTTTTGGTATCTACTTCGGAAGTGCCCTAAGGTTTGTAAAGACGCTAATTCGTTGGGTGTTCTTTACATTTCTTTCTCTTATGTTACGGATCCTCATCTCCTTTTAGATTTTCCCTCAGAGGCCCTCAGCTCTTTTTGATGACTCTTTTGGTGCATTTTCAGCTGATCAGGTTTGTGTATAAATGCCATCTGGATTAAGTAGTTGCTTTGGTAATAGATAGTATTTCTTTTTACCCATATAGGATTTATTAGGAGAAGTAAAACTCTTGACCTAGTCCTGTCTGCTTCTGTTCCTTGCTATCCTTGCATTTCAGTTTCATTAGTTCTCCTTCTAGTAACTGTGTCTGTTGTTGTGAAAATTTAGGAGATGTAGATAGCAAATTTGAAGGCTTTTTAATAAAGTCTTTAGACTTCTGAGGTATATATCTAATCATATGCTACTAGGACAGCACTGTGTTTTTACCAGCTGAGCTGTAAATTGAACTCTGTAAGGTAAATTTTGCCCACTTCACAAATTAAAAGGTGTCACATTGTGCAGTCATTGCTGTATCTACCAGTTTTGCCTTTGATGGCAGGAAACTTCTTGAAATGGATTGTGGGAATTTGATGGCTTGTGCTGTTGTCAAAGATGGGAGCAGGGAAAATCCTTCAGCTCATGCCTGAGGAATGCTGTACAGGAGAAAGTTGAAGACATAACTGTGGATGAATAATAGATCTCAGAATGAGTGAATAGTCGGTTTTGCTAGCATCATCTTTCAAGTTGTTGAGCTTTATTTCTTACAAAGCGCTCTGTTGCCTCTGAAAGACCCATTCAGACTTTGATTTAACATAGTAAATGAACTCAGAGGCTAAAACATGTACGTATAGGGTACAGTTTTATTTTCGAAGTGTCCAAGTGGCACAGGTCATAGTGGTGTTACAGCAGTTGACTATGTCTGGGATTTGGTTTCTCTCCCGTTTTCTCTTGATTTAAGAGCTTTATACAGCTCCAAATGTTGATTTGAATGCAGTGAATAGTGATGACGACATGGGACATCTTCAGCTGCCGTTTTAGGTGCCCCCTATATTTTTAGGGGTGAAAAAGTTGTCTTGTTTTTTTCCCCCCTTTCGGTCTTTATAGTTAAGTCTTCCACTGGGCAATTGACAATCAGACTTCTTTGTTCAAATCAAATTTCATTGTGAACATCCAGTAATTGTTGAGCTTTTGTGAACTTGAGTGCTGTTACCATCTCTCTTAAGTAAACTTTTTTGCAGCTAGAATAAGTTGATGGAAGCAATATTCCCAAGGAATCTTAGCCAAATTAATTTCCTTTTGCTAAGTTCATTCTATTTGAGGGTAACAAAGGTACAAGTGACTTATTAAAGTTTTATTTCTCTTTTATCATCTTTCTTCAATTCTGTTTAACCATTTTGCCTTTTCTTTTGTGCCTGTGCATACTGCTATCTCACTGGCTAGATTTTCACACCAAGGCCTTGTGACTTGTTTGCTGATTCCAATGGGGTTTTTTCACCAAAGAAGGTTGGTTTAGTAACCGTAGTGGATTTAAATTTAGAAGAACTTAGATGAAGAGTTTTTTAGCTGTTTGTATCGGAGAATGTTGGTAGTTTTAGATTTTCTTTTGACATTAACAAACTTTGCCAAATGATCACCTGACCTGTATTGCTGAAGAAAAGCCAAAGTTGATTCCACATCAGTTTCAAAATTTTACTGAAGCAACCTTTTCTGCTTTTGGACTTCCCTTATCAAACTTTACAGAGACTTTACAAGGAATCTTTTTTTCTCCCCCCCCCCCCCCCCCCCCCCCCCCCCCCCCCAGCTGAAGCCTTTATTCCTTCTATGGATTGATATTTCAGATAACTAAGCAATCTGAGCTGTATTTCTGCTGTTACTTTGTGATGCTCTTCAGTATTGCAAGAAGTTATATTTGAAAAAATGCATTATGGAATAACCTGGATATACATAGCAAAACTGCTGGATTAATATACATCCTCCACAGCTGTGGGAAGAAGCCTGGAAGTATGTCCTCAGTTCTTAATTAACTTTTTTTCTTTCAGACTCCTCATCTTGTAAACCTTAATGAAGATCCGCTCATGTCTGAATGTCTGCTTTACTACATCAAAGATGGTATTACTAGGTGAGGATTGGTGCTAATATGCTCTGAAGTCTGCTTCTTTGCTTGCTTAAATTCCCATGCTGGAGACACCATAAACAATAATTGTGCCTTGAGCTATTCAACTTGCAGGTACAAGTGAAGCATGAGACTGCTGTAGGTGGGGAAAAAAGTACAGAAATGCATTTTCTTTTAAGTTGATTTTGCGCTTTAAAAGTAAAGTGTGCAGTCACTTAGCTTTATAAGAAGTTTGTTACTACACCTGGGCAATCAAAGAAAGCATGATATCCCTTTTAAGATCTAGGAAAACAAAAGTAATAAAACTTACTGAAAACGCCCTTGAGATGTTGATGGGTGGAGGGTTGAAAAACATAGTACTTCATAAAAGCAACCGGAATATGATGAGTGTTCACTTTATTATTTAAAATAAATTGTTATCCATGCCTCTGCACAATTAATGTATTCTGCATTCACATATATGAGATTAAATTTAATTGCCAGATTTGGAATTTAAAACAGATTTTATTCCAAAACTTGTTGTCAAGACACTTGGAAGAAGAGAGGTGGGTTTTGTTATCTTTGGAGCACTAAGCCATGTTTGGCTGTATATTCCTGGGGAGCAAATGAAGAAGAGTACACAAACAGGTGCTGTTATATGGTACTACTCTAATGTGCATTGGACCACTGAAAAGAATATCAAACTTGTAGAGAATTCAGCACAGAATAACGAGAATAGCTTAGAGAATCATTATAAGTTTTGAACCTACCTAGCTGACATCAGAAATGTGTGGAGTAATAAGTAGAGCAAGAAGTTCATAAATGTTAGGATTGAAAATTAAGTTGTCCCTATCTAGAATTGCTCAAATATTTGAGTTTGGAATGGACATAAATCTTCATGCTCCAGGATACAGCCAACCTCTCACTGTCTGGAAGCTGGATGAAACTGCTTGTGGCATCAAATTATTCAGCAAGAGTCTCTTGAGCCATTTTTGCTTCTTTGTTGAAGTGCAGATGGTGATCACTGGAAGGGGTGATCACTGTATGCCACAGGAACTGGAAGTTCCTGTCACTCCCTTCCTCCCCCCCCCCCCCATTCCTTTGCTAAAGGGAGAAGGGGGTACACAAGAGGGAAGGAAACACATTAAATCCAGAGGTGTTTAACATTTCAATTCTCTCTTTAAATTACATGTTTTAAGAGAGAGAACTTCTCTTTTGTTTTGGTAATTAATGGTAAATCTGGTAAGTTCTCTGCAATGCAGAGTTAAGTTAGAGAATTCAAACAGAGTTAACTAGTTCAAACCTTTAAACTTGAAGGATAGCCTTAATAGTTTAGACTTTTTTTCCTGGATATTTGTGGGATGTATTGTCCTACACAGAGTTGTAGAAAGTGTCTGATTTGCTCTTGAAATATGTTCTGTTGGACCCAGGGTTGGCCAAGCTGACGCTGAGCGAAGACAAGACATTGTATTGAGTGGGGCTCATATCAAAGAAGAACACTGTATCTTTCGAAGCGAGAGGAACAACAATGGTGAAGGTAAAAAACTACTTCTAGCAAAACATTGCTGAATCTTTCACTCCTCCCTTGATAGTTGGCCAGGGAATACTGGTATTTGAAAGTTTCTCTTACCTCAAGAAAACCATCAGCTTTGACTCCCTGTTTTCTTGAGTCTTAGGGGAAGAAAATAAAATTTGTTTAAGTGATAATAGCTTCAAATTGCAGGCTGCAGTCAGTATAAGAGTTAAGTTCTGGTCTTTGTTAACTATAAATATGAAAATTCAAACAGAAAAAATAATAATAATTTCCAACTGCAATACAGATATGTCAGTAGTATTGATTTTTCTCATGGGGCTTTCTTTCTTTTTTAACCAGCATGGTATCAAGGAGTGATTCACTTGTATCTTTTTTTATGATGTTAGTAGGAAGATATGCAGAAAATGAGAGGCCTCTAGGGTTTGCACACTTCTGTTTCTCTACAGTGCTCTCTAAAGTCTCATTTGTCAATGTTGTTTTCTTCATAGTTATTGTTACTTTGGAGCCTTGTGAACGATCAGAAACCTATGTTAATGGCAAGAGGGTTGTACAGCCTGTGCAGTTGCGCTCAGGTAAGAACTGTTAGAAAAGATTTTTTTTGTAGACTCTTCATCTAAGAATTGTCCATATGTGACACTTGAATCATATGTAGAGAATGCTGGGTGCTGTTAAAGGACAGCAGTGTTACCTTTTTGGAGTGTAGCTTTTAAACAGAAGTTGGTACCATTCTTCTCTCAGCAGCAGTTCATTTTTTTTCATTCTTTGCTGCACTAGCTGTAAGTGTACTTAAATATTCACTGCCACACAGCATCCTGCTTGTCCTTCTGCTTACCCTGATATTATTCAAATACATTCTTGCCCAAGCCTATTGCCCTTGGCAGTCTCAGTGAGACAGAGCAGACAGACTGCCAGTTGCTGATGGAAAATTCCCAGTTTCCTGGCAAAGCTAAGATATGACCCTCTGCAGGAGTACAAGAGCTTCTCTTTGCTCTCATTAGATTTCCCACTCAGTCCCCTACATTCCTTTAGAAAGGCGTGTGGGGGAAGAATTACAGAGGAGGGGAGTGACTTCCCTAAATTATGGGTTTTAACCTATCTCTTTCAAGCTATGATGCTTTCTGTGTCCCTTCCCCATTTTTCCACTGGTAAAAAAACAAGAAACAAACAAACAAAAAAACCCCCACCTCAGAATTATTTGCACCAAGTTATGAGTATTTTCATGGAACCAAGTATACTGACTTCAGCATAAGTGTGGGCAAGGAAGGAAGAACAGTTTTTGCTGTTCTGTGGCTGTATATGGCTCATTTAATACCATGACTTTATAATTTAGTAATTACTTTCTTTAAAAAAAAGTAGATATTTTTTCTTTTCTTTTGCATCTAGATAATTGAGTTACTAGAATAATATATTCATGGTCTCTGACATCTTTAAGAGCCTGTATTTTAATAACATTGATAAGGACAGTTTTGATTACTTGATCTATTTACTAGAATGCCTTTTTAAAATTTTAACTACCTTATGTTCTCTGGAAGAGCAGAGGCATTTTACTGTCTTCCATCAAGCACATGTCTCAGGCTTTGTGGACATCTGATATCTCTAGGATTTAGCTGAAAGACTTAACAATATTAGATTTCTTCAGCTCTTTTGACATTAGAGTAAAAGAAGCTGTAAAATCCTTCCATAAATCCCACTGGTTAGGACTGCAATAAAATCAATACATGTAAACCACATTTTAAAGAAAAGTAAGCGCCTTGCATTCCAGTGTTTGAAGTTAGGCTTTTCCAAGCTGAAAATTCTGCTGACGTGGCTTTTGCCCATGTTTTGGCACTGTCACTGGAGCAGAGGAATGGGATTTAGTGATGTGTTTTATTTACTGCAACTGTTGGTCAGTCTCCAGGTTTGTCCTTTAATTTCTGATAAACTCTGTTGGGATATTAGGTTGGACCCCTGAGGGTGGTGATGTCATCTATGAGCACTGCTTCTGTACAAACCAGGCATTCTTTTTTTTTTTTTCTTGTCACCTAGATAACTTGAATGTATACAGAAATCCTTATAGGGCAATCTCTTATTCTGCTGTCACCTAACAGGATAAACAGGATGAATCATTCAGTGATGTTTTTCAGTGGGTTTGGAATCCTCACCTGAAAGAGTTAACTTCTGTTCCTGTTTTTAGGAAATCGTATCATCATGGGTAAAAATCATGTCTTCAGATTCAACCATCCAGAGCAAGCACGAGCAGAAAGAGAGAAAACGCCATCAGCTGAGACTCCTTCTGAGCCAGTTGACTGGACATTTGCTCAGAGGGAGCTTCTGGAGAAGCAGGGCATTGACATGAAGCAGGAGATGGAGAAAAGGTAACAAAATAACTCTAAGTTTCCACCTGAAACAAAGAGGAGTCAGCTGTAGGTTATTTGGGTGGTGTCCATGTAAAACCTAAACCTAGGTTCTGCCACATAGCATCTCTGCTACCTATTGTGAAAGTTCAGAAAGCTTCCTCATTATTTTACTTAAGTGTTTCAGTGCTCTAGCTCCTTTAAAAATCACGGGTAAGGACCTGCCACTAAGCCTGTAGACCTTTTGGTGAAGGACTGAACTGCAACTTACAGGAAGTTTCACTTGTATAGTACTATAATAGACAAGTAACAGTTCCTTTTGAGTGGAATGACTTTTGTCACTGTAATTCAGTGGGCTGTGCATGTGGAATAACACCAACATGAAAATAATGACTTCTTTGGCTACTTCTGTTCTTTTGTTCATCTTCAGATTACAAGAAATGGAGATTTTGTATAAGAAGGAGAAGGAAGAAGCTGATCTCTTGTTGGAGCAGCAAAGGCTGGTATGTGTCCTTACTTCAGATTAACTATACCTTTGGCAAACAGTAATTCCTGTCCTTGCTTATCTGAAAGTTTAGGAAACCTGCTTGGGTTGTCTGCACAATGCAGTTTTCCCTTTGCTTTCAAATACTTTGTGTCTACAGTGAATTATTATCAGTGTGAGTGAGCTCCTTCATGTTAATTCAGAGATTGTAATTGACAATGAAGTGGCTTTAATCAGTTCTTGTTGGGACAGGTTGGATTTCTTGCAACTTAACCTGGGCATTTCTATGCTCTGTTTTTTGAAGTTCCTTTTCAGTAGTCTAAACAGCTACTTCTTGGGACGTTGGCCTTTATTTTTGTCTTGGATCACCAGAACGTACTAATTCTGTGCTACCAAAGAGACTCCTAGAACATTGATACACTAGGTTTACTTTTTTGAATGATGTCTGAAAATGTTGCTGCATTGTGCATGTTTTAACCCTTCTCCCTCCCCTGCATGGAGTTCCTTTTAAGGGTCTTAACGGTACACATGCCGATGGTGGGGTTATGACTAGGGAGCAGTGCGTGAAGGGAATGTTAACTCATTCAGAACAATTGGTATTCCACCATTCCACCTACTTCTTAAATAGGAAGTCAGATAAATTAAGTCTGATATAGGAAGACTTCAGTCTTCTCACAACAAATATCTTCTGAAGTGTGTTACAAATAGAAATGCATGCAGTCTTCAAGCACCCTGTGAATTTTAAGAACAAGACCAAGCCCAGAAATGAAATCTAGATTTCCTTAAGAAACCTGAGTCTCCTGATTCCGCTTTAACTACATTGGGTTGTCTTTTAGCCAGAACGCAAATGTAGTTGTGCCTGAATTCTAATAAAAATTTCAAAGTCATGATTCATTTGTTTGTAGTATTAGTCTGAGACCACTGAAAACTGTAGGTTAAATGCATGCTGGGTTTTAAACTGTAAAGCTCTACGCCTTCTTCCAAAAGCAGAATGGAGCAGAGTACTGTGGCTTCCATAGGTAGAAGCTGTATCATTTTTTAAATTTATACTATATATTTAAAAGACTTCTGCATCTCTAATTATTTCATCACAAGGGACTAATTTCTTGGATGGAGAGGAGTGGTTGCAGACTTTGAACCAAAGCAAGACTTAGTTCAGAAAGGAAGTTAAGATGCGACTAGTGTAATGTTTCATCTCTGCAATTTTATAGTTAAAGTTTGTGTAGCTGAAAGTTGTATGGCAAAAATCAGTTCAATGTGAAACAAAACCCAGTTTGAGTATTGAATAAGTTTTGGCTATGTGTCAAAGGAGATGCAAGTAATGGAATTCCCTCCCTTATATCTTAGCTGACAGGGATAAGCTAAGCTATTTTATGAATTAAAGACGTGAGAATTGGCTGTCTGGGGAGCTGCTTCAAATGAGGCTGCATTTATAAAAGTGTCGTGAAGGGAGTTTGTTTCCCTGTATACTTACGATTAAGGGAAGGTTCTTTAGATAGTGGGTTCTTTAATACTCTATAATAAAGTTGCTGATTTCTTTAAGCTTGTTTTGTTTTCGCTGATTTCAATTAGTGAATAAAGGTGGAAGACTATCCTACGTGCATTACCAATATAATTCCTGAAGGACACCTTTCCTAGTTACAACTAGGGATCATATCAAATGAGATCATTGGTCTGTTAAGCAGTATTCTGCTTATCACAATGCTTAGTAAGAGTATTTCAGGTGACAGCAAAACTTCTTGACACATCTCATCATTTCTGTGTCACTGTATGCAGAGCCTGGAATGGACAGGATTAATGCATTCATGCAACAGTAGTTGAATAATGATTGGGAAATCTGGGAATGCATTTCAGCTTGTGTACCTTAAAAGTATTTACATGCTGCAATATCTAGCTGCAATATCAGGTCCTCTAACTTACTGCTATGTAAGATTGATATTGAAATATAAATATTCTTGTTCTAAATTGGAGTATAATCTTGGATATAAGAAGCTGGCTAATCCCGTTTACCAGATTGTTTTGGTTTTGTGCTGAGATTCCAACCCATTTGGGTATTTATTTGTTAGATGTGCCATACAAAAAAGATAAATAATAGCTCTTGTCCCCCAAATTTTACAGCTAATATGTATCTGTCTTGCTAGTATTACTAGGGAATGGAAATAATCGTTCTCCATTTTACAAATTGAATGTGAAAATGTGTTTAACAGAGCTAAAATCACCTTCCTGGTTTTCTTGGTCGTAATGCCTTTGCGGTGACCACTTGATATTAGGATATGGGTATATACCTATATTAATTGGTCTGGTTAACCTCTGAATGCACACAGGGCAATGACCACATAGTGTCTCTTAATCAGCTTTTTATATGCAAGACATGCTTTACCCATAAGTAGTAATATGGTAATTTTATAACCTATAAGAATAATCCTGTGGAACTTGTGACTTAATGTTTGAGTAGTTTGTGTTTTGCCTTTCTGGACGTAACCTTGAATGTGTAGGTTGTACAGTGTCTTCCTCCAGGGCATCTTTTGTTTCCACTGCAATATGCAGTTTGTTAGATACTGTGTCCTTAGGCCACAAATTTTGTCGGTTGTAAACTCACAAAGAGTTTATATTCTGTTTCCAAACCAGTGGTTTTGGTTATATTTTTGCCTAAACTAGGAGAAGTTGATTCTATAGTGCTATTCTTAAATATTTTAAAATACATAAGGTCATATAAAGCTCAAATAAGGTGAATCTTAGGCTATGGAGCTTGTTGACCATAGGGCAGAACAGTATTTCTTTCACTCCCTTTCATCATTCCCAAAACAAATTATATTGTCCTCCCCATTCTTCGTGGTCTTCCACCTGAAGTCTTAAGTCTAGGAACCTGTGGTTCTGAGTGAATGACCTGGGTTTCCTTTGGTTTTAAAATAACTGGCTGTTGTTGTTCCTGATTTGTCATGTATTAAAATACTCTATGTGAAAAATAGGGACGTTAGATAGAGGTTCATTAGAAACCAACTGCTGTGTTTTATTGAAGATGTTTGGATCACAATAATGCATAGGACTTTTTGTTTGTTAAAGAGATGTCTTAAATTAACAATCCTTTAAAGAAAAGTAGTCTGACTTTAATTCCTTGTTGCAATAATGGATATCCTTAACTTGTGGTGGCAGATACCTGAACAGACATTCCTAGTATATGGAAACCTGAAGCACTGCTCGTTAAAAATCATTTAGCAAAAGGTGGAAAACTTGTAATGAAGAAGCAAAACATGCATAACTCTTAGCAAGTGTGTGGAAGCTCCAGGCTCTAGGGTTTGAGAAGAGGACAAATCAAGGATATCAAATAGAGAATTCTTATTAAAACAATTTAAAAAAAAAAAAAAGTAATTACTTCTATCTTCTTCTGAAACTCATTCTTCGGACAGACAAGACTGTTATTGTTTTTTTTGTCTTTAAACTAAGCAACAAGGTGACAAATGGGAAAACAAACAAACAAACCACAACCCACCTCTGAAACTCTGATTCTGGATATCCTTTTAGCTTGTAGCAAGTCTGGAGTATGAACCACTGTCTTCACCTGTCATAGTGGCACTTACAGTCCTTTTAACATTGAACCTTTCGGCTGCTTCTGTTTCATTTTTTTCTTATCGTCTAACACTTCTCTGGCTGCTGTTGTAGTGAAGTGGATTCTAAACTTGAGCATCCCTGCAACCACGTGCAACATTACTAACCAGTGTTAACCCGACTTACTCTGGCTGCTCATGACATCCTCTATGATGGCTGTTGTGTTCACCTACCTGGGGAGGATTTGCTGAAAGAAGCAACAGCAGTCACCAAGGCAAATGTGTGTGGCGGGAATTTGCATGTCTTGTAGCATGTGTGAAGTGTAGTTTACACTTGGTTTTTAATTTTTTTTAATCAGGAACTTGGTTTTAGTTCATCTATTTAAAGATTTTTGGAAGGGATTGGGAGGGCAGAGTTTAGAATATCTGCTATTTTGAGATGACAAGACTTTTAAATATAATGTTAATCTTAATTGAATGAAGAGCTCCAATTTTGACAGTCCATGACTCTTGAAGATACATTTTAATGTACTCAGTCTTCAGGGACTTCCTTATCACTTGTTCTATTTTGATTTTTGATTTAGTTTTCTTTGCCTGCTACTTCTTGTTTAGCTTTTCCATTTTCTTACAATTTTAATTTTGGTTATTTTGGGGCCACTTCTTGATTTTTGTTTTTCCAAAGGATGCAGACTCTGATAGTGGGGATGATTCGGACAAGAGATCGTGTGAGGAGAGTTGGAGACTGATCACTTCCCTGAGAGAGAAGCTGCCCCCCAGCAAGCTCCAAACCATTGTAAAAAAGTGTGGCCTCCCCAGCAGTGGGAAGAAACGAGAGCCTATTAAAATGTACCAGATACCCCAACGTCGACGTCTTAGCAAAGACTCCAAATGGGTTACCATCTCAGACTTAAAGATTCAGGCTGTGAAAGAGATATGCTATGAGGTAGCTCTCAATGACTTCAGGCACACTAGGCAGGAGATTGAGGCTCTGGCCATTGTTAAAATGAAAGAGCTTTGTGCCATGTATGGGAAAAAAGACCCAAATGAGCGTGAATCGTGGCGAGCTGTTGCTCGTGATGTCTGGGATACAGTAGGAGTTGGAGATGAGAAAATTGAAGATGTTATGGCCAATGGTAAAGGAGTAACTGATGTGGATGACCTTAAGGTGCATATAGACAAATTGGAAGATATTTTGCAAGAAGTGAAGAAGCAGAACAACATGAAGGATGAAGAGATAAAAGTTCTTAGAAATAAGATGCTAAAAATGGAGAAGGTTTTACCTCTGATAGGGTCTCCAGAGAAAGCTCAGTCAACTGTAGCTAATGCTAAGTCTCCAAACTCTGCCGGTGTGGTGGATGTGGATAAGAAGCCCACGGATGACTTGAAAAGAAGCGAGAATGATGATCTTGCTAAAGAGGAGCGTGTTTCTCAGTTAATGGCAGGTGATCCAGCTTTCAGACGTGGGCGATTACGTTGGATGAGGCAAGAACAGATTCGATTTAAAAACCTGCAGCAGCAGGAAATAGCAAAACAGCTTCGTCGACAAAATATGCCTCACCGATTTATTCCGCCTGAAAATCGCAAGCCCCGCTTTCCTTTCAAAAGCAATCCCAAACATAGGAACTCATGGAGTCCAGGCACCCATATAATTATTACAGAGGATGAAGTTATAGAGGTTAGAATTCCAAAAGAAGATGATAAGAACAAAGATGAAAACAAAGAAAAAGAAAGTAGAGCTGCTTCTAAAGACCCTCAGCAGCTGTGGAATCTTTATGGCCCCCAGAGGAATCAAGATAATATCCAAATTAACAGGCAGCAGTTAAACACACAGTCACAGCCTAGCAGTCAGCAGCAGCCATCCCCTCAGTTGCGCTGGAGAAGCAATTCTCTCAATAATGGCTCTCAAAAAAGCTTACGGCGTCAGACATCGGGCTCATCTGAATCATTGCACTCGTACAGCGGGCAGCAGAATCCAGACGTGCAGACTTTCCAGCAAAAACGCCACATCCACCAGCACCGACAACCTTACTGCAATCACAACAATGGAGGCAGTGCAGAAGGCAATACAGCTAACGTCCACCCAAAACAGACTGACCGGCTTAACCACTATAACCAGTTTGTGACGCCCCCACGGATGAGGCGCCAATTCTCAGCACCTAACCTCAAAGCGGGCAGAGAAACTACAGTATGATTAGTTGGCCAAGAGTAGTCTGGGGGAGGAGGGAAGCAGGGGCAGTTCTGGCTTATCATTAAGAAACAGCCAGGATTGGCTTTGCTTATGTCTTGGGTTTTGTTTGGCCAGGTAGAACTTGAGTAATATGACATACAAATGCAAGGTACTGGCCCTTCAGCCCGTTCAGTTTGCATGGGACTTTTGTTGCAGTTTAACAACATTGATTGGATGAACATTTTGAAAAATTGTAAGAACTTTTTTCATAGACTAGAAGACTTGGAGGGAGGGATGCGGAGGGGAGAACTTCCCTGCTAGCACATTTACCAGGGTTTTTTTTGTGTGTGTCTTGGAGTATTTTTCTAATGCTGAAAATATTGTCTGGAACTTACAAAGTGCTACCTTCCTCCTGTGTTTTATGTAGACAATCAAAAGAGGAATTTAGTTTATAGCATTGAATGTTTCTTGTGAGCTTTTTCTTACAATAAGGAAACTGACCATCTGTTTTTAAATTGATCTGGCTCTTCAGAACAATATTTTCCACTCTTAACTCAAATTCTTAATAATAATAATCATCATCTATAAACCAAAAGTTGTCGGCTGACAAGATATGTGGCTTTTTTATAGAGAAATTAAGAAGAGCTATTGGGTCACAAAAGTCCTACTCCCTGAGTAGGACATGTCTTTTCTCCTTCTGCTTAAGTTCATAATTATTGGTATGAAATTGCTGTGACAGTTAAACCTGCCTGAATGGAATTTTATGTCAGAATATATATATATTGCTGAAGCAATACTTTGGAAATAAGCTTTTTCTAATTCCCATTGTATCTCTAAATATAATAGTTTTTAATTATTATACAGAGACTGTGGAAAGGAACTAGGATTTTTCGACACTCTGGTGCAAGAAGAAACCTCAAAAAGCTAATTCTTTTTATTTTATGTTTTCAGCTTTCTCGGGCATGAGTCTGGGAGATGTTCTTGAAATAATTATTCTTATGAAGATTTATAGATCACTACTTTGAATTGGCTGAATTCTCCTCAAAGATAGGAGAACTGAACTGTTTCATCTTAATGTGATACCTCATGTTAGTGCCTCTGGTCTTGGATTAAACCCCTGTTTCAAGACCTGTTTAATAAAGGAGAAGGTCATTTTGAGGAGAAAATAAGATTCCTTTTCCTTCTCCTGACACTCAAAATGCAAGTTTAAAATTTTTAATATCTGTTTTGATCTGAAGAGGTTTATACTTGTGGGTGATTTGCCATAAAACAAATGCTTGCAATCCCTACTTCAGATTGTTTCAAACAAATTACAGAAAAACTATTGCTTAAGGAATAGGCTTTATGAGCTTGGGGTTTTATCTCAATTGGAGAGTCTCAATTTTAATTAATACACTTTCTTCTTTCTGAGTTTCTTAAAGTGCAAAACAAAATTGCACTTCTAAAATATCTGTGGACTTAAGTATAAGCCAATTGAAAGCTTTGAGGACTTAATTTGCTTTTAAATTTAACTTGAATGCAATTTTGGAAACAAAATTGGCTACGATACCACATTTGGTAAGATAGGTCCACTTTGCAGCGTATCTGTACAGTTAAATGATTTGTGCTGTTTTTTACAAATATCCTTAATTTACTTGAGGTTGCTTATTTTTTGATAAAATATAAGCCCTACTGGTAATTGTTACTTCTGCGTGTTTCAGCATAGCTGTAGATGAGTAGGAAGTGCCTCAAGCTTACTTTCCATCTTATTTTTGTTTCCTGTCCTACTCCCCACCCCCACCCCCCCAGCTGTGCATGGTGTAGGTGCTGGTTGCAACACATGGTAAGTGGCAGCCATGCACCATTTACATATCGATTGATCAAGTGTCAGCTCTTAAATCTCTGCACATGTGTTACTGATAGGATACTGGCCCTCTGATGTGGGAGATACAAAGTCAGTCCTCTCACTGTCCTAAAAGAATCAGCTCTTTCCATCACTTGGAACATTTTTTTTTTTTTTTTTTTTACGGCAGGTTTAATTTTGTGTCCAAATATGGCTTTGTAACTTGCATTTGTCTCATGCTTTGGCCTACTTGAATGAAGGAAATAAAGCATCATGTCCAAAAATGTCTTGATTCTTAAAGAAAAGAAGCCTTCTAGATGAGCAATACTTTCTTTGAGCTTGAGTCAGAATTGCAAAATGAGCTTTGGGCTGCAAATAATATTTTGCTGTTGCCTTTATTTTAGAAGCCTCTTTTAGTAGTGCATTGCACTTTGTTTTTGTGCATGTCAATAAGTTCTTTCATATCCTCAAAAAGGCTTGGACTCTTAAAAATGCGTGGTTGGGAAAATCCTCTCAATTCTGTAGGAATACGTAAGCCAGAGTTAGGCTGCATGGGATGGGTTATGAGAGAAGACCAAACCAATTTTATCTTGTGTTCCAGTTTTGTTGAGGATTGTGGCTGCCTATATGAAATCACCATGTGATTGAACATGGAGTAATTTCAAAGTCCATGCAACTACATGTACTGACATGAGATAAAAACTCTGCTACTTGATATTTTAATGCTAGACATTAAAAAGTTTTTGCCAACTTATTTCAGTTTAAAAATCTGAGAAGTATCTGTAAATGCCTGGTGGGGGGGGTGGTGATGAGCAATAGGTTACCATCAGGCTGTCTTACCCCACTGTTTTAGTGCAGCACTAGAAAAACAACCCTGCTTATTCTGTTGTTGTAAGATTTGACAACAAAGAAAAAGGATAGTCAAAGTCAAAATGGAGCCCAGTCTGCTCAGAGGAAGCAGCTTTTTTTCCTGGCTTTTAGGAGGATATTACAGAAATGAAACTTGAAAAAAAAAAAGTTCTATAACAATAATTGCCCGCTTTAAGAATTGAATATTGATTACAGTGCAGTGCCTCATCTGATAAGGGAAGCAATGTGAGAACTTGTGGATCTCCTTGCACTATTCAGAAATACGCACACCTCTCACTCCAAATTCTGCATTAATGGCGCTAATAAACAGTAATACAGCTGCTTCCATAGAAGGCTGTGTGAAAAGGCTTTCAGGTTAATGGAAATGTAGCATCCATGATGGGAGTGCTGTTTTAGTAAGCTTAATTGCCATTGCTAAGTGCTCATGTGCTGTGTGCTCTGACAGCTGGCTTGTATCCACCTGTGCCTTAGTGATGATTTCTTAAATATCCTTTAGGACTCACTAGAGACACGTGGATTTGGGGGGTGGGGGGAAATGCATGCCACTAACGCTCCTCTGATTGACTCCAACATCCTTTCTCAAGCAATCTGAATTTAGGGATCTGTCAAATTAGAGGATGCTATTTTTATCAGTACATTCAGCATAGTTTCAGTATCTCCGTCACTGTTTGTCCTTTATCCTTTATATGTTGAAATTTGTTCTTTATCCTTTATATGTTGAAATTTGACTTGGATACTTCCCATTGAACCACTTCAGGAGCTGCCACATGAGAAATCTATGCTGTGTACCCATTTGTACTGTAAAGAAAGCAGTGAGCTGCCTTTGAATTAAATGGGATTTTCAGATCTGTCTATTGTTTAAGAAAAAATGAGTTTTTGGATTGTCTTAAGAGCAAGCATCTGCCTTGTGAAAAGCAGAACTGGTTTGTATTGTAACAAGTGCTCTTTCAATAAACTATGAAATACTCTTGTAAGTGTCAGACTTGTCTCAGTGAAATGGAAATGAAACTTGATTGCAGGCTTGTCCTGATTTTATTTTTTGTCTTGGGATTGGTATTGTTCTAGCAGAGTTAAAAAGGTTTCTTTAATTGTTTCTCAGTCTGATTCTTGTAAGTCTGTCCACCCTGATTTTTCTGGCTGTCAAGTTATGTGAAAAGCAGCCTACACAGAGTTGTCTACTGTCACATAACTTAGTTAAAAAAAAAAAAAAAAAAAAGGCTTTTTATGGCACAAGGTGGGTACAAGCCATACTCCTCTTCAGTGCTGTCCCATTGTACCATCTTGTGTGCTGTTTATCTAAATTCTGGAAGAAAATCCAGAGCTGTCTGTTCTCTATTTGCTCACTGAAGACAAAAGAAACTGACTTTTTTTGTATACCTCAAATACAGGAGGGAATCACGTACACAACAGAACCTTTGCAGACATCACATAGATCCAAAGAATCGAAGTTGTTATGGTACAGTGTTCTGCTTAAAAAACTGGTCCAGTCTGGTCTTAAAAAGCTTGGCCTAGTCTGAGTGTATGATTTTTTTTTTTCCTGTTTTCAGAAAATCTGATTATTGTGGCTTTAGATACTTCTATGCTCCTGTGCAAAATAAACTTTGCATTCCCTTTCTCCACATTCATGGAGCTAATGATATCAACCAGTTTGAAGCTGTACAACAATACGCATTGGGTTCCAGGGAGTCTAGGGCATGCACCTTCAGAGCAGCTTCTAGATGCAGGTTTTTTTCTTTTCTAGTAGTTGAGGCACCTTTACATCAGTACTAACAATTATGTGTGTATTCTCACTAATCAGATGGGGAAGTGTTTATCTGGAGAGCTGACCAGTCTCTCAGTAGAGCAAACCAACCCCTTTTACAGTGCAGTCAGTGCACCTTCTGGGTGAACCACCCTGACATTCATCCTTCATCTATTGCTCAGTGCCAATTATTTTTAAATACCACCATAGTATCAAGTGCCAGGAGGCAATCTTAGTCCTGTTTTTCTGCTTAGGGAAATGATACCTATTTCTTATTTTCATTATGGGAAAATAAACTTCAATTCTTTCACTTAGTTTTAAAAGTAATGTTCGTTAGTGTGGAGTCAATAAAGTGTCTGCTTATATTGAACATTTATTTATCTAGGTATTTAAATGTACAGAAGATACACTTACTTGGCTCACAAGTCTGAAAATAGAGAAGACAAGAAGCAGGTCTTTGTCTTTGAATGAATTTAATGTGCCTGGGTTTTTCATGCTGGAAGTAGAATTTTCACAGTGGAATGCTCCTGATTTTTGACCATTCTCTCTGCAGCTTTTCAGTTTCTCCAAAAGAATCTGATCAAAGATTCTACTTAAACGCTACTTGAAGAGCTTTTCATTTCTTCACTTCTACAATCTAGCTGCTCAAAATGACACCCTCAGATTATTTTCTTCAGACTACAGGAAAATAAATTATTTTGCCCTTCCTTGCAAAGAAGCTTGTTTCTGTCACTTCACATCTGACCTGTTTTATCTTGGTTTCACATGTAATACCAGTATCTACACGCATGGGGGAAGAAAAAGATCAGAGAGTGTGCCTTCGTGTTAACGAATTTTTGAGAGTACCCTGGGTATTTCAGAACTATAGATAAGTCTGAAACCTCATGGGGTCTAGAATAGTTTTTTGGTCAATCATTAAGAATTTCAGAAGGAATATCAAAAGAAAGGATGTGTGTTTGTTTTGTCTGTAGTTCTTTTGCTGCTGGGCTAAGGTTTCCTTACGCTGTAAGTATGTAGCCATCTTAGAGTGAATGGAGCCTGACACAAATGAAGAAGGCGGCGCATTTTAGCCAAATAAAATTTCAAGAGGCAATTAGAAAATTAAAACGCAGCCCTCATACAAAAGCCATATATCTTTAATAGTTCAGTTTTCTCTCCCTAAAGGTCATGGGTATTGAATTCATGGTATTGAAAATTCTGCACTTTCAGGTGGTTGTTCTAAGAGCACAGCTACTGTTTTTTAATGCTACCTCCAGGAAATCTTAGTTATAAACTTAAAGGAACATATTTCAGGTTTATCTCCTTTCCAAATATTGTCTAAAGGTCTTTCTGACTGAACTTGTGTTAAATTTGACACAGTCACATTGTGGCAGTGTTAAGTACTATACTTGCTGTACGAAAACAAAGTCATGTAGCGGTTTAGGTGGAATGCTTAAATAGGATGGGAGAAAAGTGTAAAGCTTTCCTTCTGTAGGTGTTAGACTTAAGAATGCATTACTGCAAACAGTTCATTGGAGAAGAATTTTAGGATTTGGGATTGTGGAAGAGAGAAGGTTGGAATACAAGATGAGTGGCTTCAAGAATTCTCCTTAAGAACTCTGTAACACTATTAGTGAATTGTTGTTGCAATTCTTGTATAAAGATCTTGAGAAACCAGTTTAATTTGTGTAATATATGCCAAAGGATTATCTTCAAAAAATAAAATACAGTAGTGAAGTAGGCTCCGAGACCAGGAGCACAGTGACTGTGTCTGTTCTAAATATCTTGAATTTGTATTTGTTTTACCAGCAAATAATAAAAAGGTCATTAGGTCTCAGTAGCATTTATTTCAAGGCATGATTATGCTGAACAGGAAGAAAATGCTCTTACACCAGAAGGTATTGTTGAAGTGCTCCTTGTGGGGAAACCTCTGCACAGACTTCTCTGCCCACTTGCCAGGGCAGTGGTATTTTTTTCATCTTCTGATATATTAAATACACATGTGAGAGTATGTGAGAGTATGTGATTAAATACACATACTTACATCCCAAGAAGGAAATCTAATTGAAAATGAAATGTCTTTTTTTTTTTTTCCCTAAAATCTGAAATTACTTTTTTGTATCAAAAGGCAAATCAGTGATGCTGTTAATCCTTCTGTTTGAGAAAATGAAGGTGAATAATCCTCCCCTTTTTAATTTATTTCTGTACTTTTCTCTATTTCTGCCTCTTTCCTACCTCCCTGAAAGCAGCAAGCAGGTGCCGCCCAAAAATCCCCTTTTTCCAGTCTTTAGCAAAAAAAAAAAATTCCTAAACCTTTCCCTCTTACAGATACTATGAGCATGTGTATCTGATGATTTTAAAAAACAACACTACTATCTTAATTGTATTGGCCTCTGTCTTCTCTCTTTTCAAGGGCAAATTATACTAAAACAATAGATGTTGGTATGTGACCTCTGAACATTAATGGAAATGTCTTTATGTATTTGTTCTCTGTGTCTGTCACTCCATCTGAGGTGTTAGTCTCTCTTAACTGTTCTCCTTGCTTTTGTCTGTCCTCCTACACGGTATCTCCTCTCTCCCCACAGGACTATGAGAGTAAGCTGCAGGCCTTACAGAAGCAGGTAGAGACACGATCCTTGGCAGCTGAAACAACAGAGGAGGAAGAAGAGGAGGAGGAAGGTGAGTTTGAAGCTAAAAATAATTTGGATATAGCCAAGCCTAAAGGGACAGTTGCTATAATATCTCTTGCAATAGATAGAAAACTTGCTTTGGAAAGCTGCGAAACCCTTCATAACTTCTTGATCTGTAATCTTCACAGCATAAAGATGTAAAATACCTTTTCATAGAATAAGTTCCACATAAACAGTAGATATACATCCCCAAATTCAATTGATGCACAAACTAGGTTAGTTTAACTACAAGCTTTGATTTGGTGGTCTTGAATTTGAAGGAATCTATCTCTTCTTGGCACTAACAGAGTTCAAATATCTTAAACCAAAATAATACTGTTGCCTCTATTTCTTTGTTTTGATTTTGAAATTTCTTTTTTCTCCTTGGTAGGAATTCTTAGGATTCATGCTGTGACATGGCTGTATAACTCCATTTCTGGACAGTAGATAGTTTATTATTCCCATAATACCTCCTTTCATTCCACTATTTCAGCATTTGGCTTTAATAATTGTTAACTAATTTAAAAGAATCAGAGTAAAACTTATTTTGTTTTCTGTGTTCTAAATCTCCTTACTTGATCGTTCTATCTCCAGTGCTAATGGTGAGGAAATTTGAATCTAGTTTTTCCTCACTGAATAATGAAAATGCAGGTTTTAATTTTCTGTTCTTCTCTTCAAGAAAAGGTGTTGAGAACTTGGTGACACAGTCAGCAGTAGTATTAGATACTGCATGTGATGGTTTAGAGAAGAAGCCGCAGTGTTTTATTTCTCTCTTTTTTTTGCTCGTCCTAGTGCCCTGGACACGACATGAGTATGAACTTGCACAGTGGGCTTTCAGGAAGTGGAAATTTCACCAGTTTACTTCACTGAGGGACCAGCTCTGGGGAAATGCAGTATATCTGAAAGAAGCCAATGCAATCAGTGTAGAGTTAAAGAAAAAGGTAGGGACACGAAGAGTATCTCTTTGAATTTTCTGACTCATAAATTTAGACTGTAGAATCCTGCTTCAAACGCTCAGAGTTACTTGTAGTCTTTAAAGTTATATGTCTCTTGCTTATTAGTTTGGCCTTTAAAAGGGTTCAGAAAATTGTGAGTCTCTGATTCAGACTTCTGGTTGAATGAACATCCCATGCAAATGTGGTTGATATATTCTCCTCTTCTTCATTTCCCTTATGTTGTTCCTGTCAATATCATAAACACATGTACATGCACATTTCCCGAGGGCCCTGTCTCTTCCTTTTTGCTTTTAACTTCATGTGGTCATTCATCTTTCCAAGAGAAGTGGGTGCTGCAGGATGTGCTAGGTCTATAGTTTTCCAGACCTCTGATAGCTGTGATGATAGAGGCAAGATAAGTGTACTCAGCTGAAAAATATGTTTTATGCCATTTGGGGGGGGGGGGGTAGGAAAAAAAAAAAAAAACCTGAATCTGTTCAGAGGTGAAAGTCAAACTGGCTTCATATGTTGCCTTCGGTTAGGTCTCCGTCCCCTTTGTGATGCTGATATCTGACTTCTCAGAACTAAATTTTCCTTTTTCCATTCAGGTGCAGTTTCAGTTTGTCCTGCTGACAGACACCCTTTACTCACCACTGCCACCAGAGCTTTTGCCCACTGAGTTGGAGAAGACCCGGGACAATAGGCCTTTCCCCCGTACAGTGGTAGCTGTGGAAGTCCAGGATCTGAAGAATGGAGCAACGCATTACTGGTCCTTAGAAAAACTCAAGTATGTAAATATTATTGGAGAACAAACTTCCTTATATCCAAGGAGCTTAACTGAAAAATTTCACCCCTTGCTGCTCATTCTCTGTTGTACTTGTTTTTCTCTGTGTCCTTCCAAATGCCAACTTTCCAGACAGTGTGGTATGTTTTAAATGCCAGCTTTCTAGATTCTTTAAACAAGTGCATTTGTTCTCCAGCATCTTACCTTGCCTCCACATTTAATTTTTGTAACTTAAGGTTTTATTTTATTTTTTAAATCTAGTAAGGGTCATCACAGCTCGTCTCTCTGCATTAATTTTTTTTTCATGTTCCTTTCACTGCAAAGGTTTCCTTGCCATCTGCTTTTATATAACCTAGTAGTATAGGGCATCATTTATAATAGAAAGCTTAGATAAAGAAGATTCTATTTCTATGGAAGCTACACAAATTCTGACTGTAACTTGAATTATTTTCATCATATTCTTGAAAACAGGCAGAAGACATTTGTCTTTTCCCCACTCTAAATACTGACTGAAGAACCTTTTTTCCACTAATAACTTCCAGACAAACAATGTTGCAGTGTGAAACGCTTGGTTTCGTCAATAAAATAAATAAATATATGTCTGTAATAGAATCAGTTCACTTTTGAATCAAAATGCCGACATTTCTGGAGTGGAATGAAAAAAACTGCCTAAATTACTCAGCAACATTGTCTGATGCAAAAAAGGAAGCAAAAAATTGTGCCAAAATTAGATGTGAAAGAAGAATGTTTAGAAGTTTGAATGAAATCTGAGATTTACGTGAGCTTCTGCAGTGACCTTGCCTCGTGGTTTGTGGGCTTAGCCTACAAAATTTTTCCCAGAATCCTTAACATGTCAGAGAATTAGTACAGTACCGAACTTAGTGGTACAGACGCCTTTGTTCTTTATTATCCCTTTCCTATGTGTAATTTGGTACAGGTGAAGTCAGTGTACCTCACTTCATGTTCTCTGGTTTTTTTTATTCACTCTCTATTAATTTTTTTAATCCTGCTTTCTTCTGTGCAGGCAGAGGTTGGACCTGATGCGCGATATGTACGACAGAGCTGGGGAAATGGCATCTAATACACAAGATGAGAGTGAAAGCACAATGACAGGCAGTGACCCCTTTTACGATCGATTTCATTGGTTCAAGCTGGTGGGAAGGTATGTGACGATAATCTCAGCTGCTGGTACACTGGTAACTCTTGTCAGTTCTGGATGAACTTTGACTTTGAATGTGGTTATAAACTGTATGGCCACTAGCGTTAGTTGTGTGTGTTGTCTTTCAGGGATTTCTGACAGACTTAAAATATAGTGAAGAGCAGAAAATGCTCTTTAGAATGTTGCCAGTTCTGGTGTAACCTTGTAGAATCTGATTTGACTGAACCCTTAGTAAGTTATAAGTTCATTTTTAAAAAAGGGTAGCTAGCTAAGTTCTATCTAAAGTCACTGAAGCAGAGCTGGGAGAATATGAAGAACACTGGAAAATGAGGGGAAAAATGGCCCAGGGCCTTACTTACATATGTGGTTCAAATAGTTTGGTCATACCCTTTGGAAATACCTAATATGCAATGGGATTCTTTAATATTTCCTGATGTCGGCTACACCTTTACAATATTTTTATTTACAAAAATGCTACGTGTTGGAAATAAGAATTGTAGCTCTGTTAAACGGATGTGCTCTCATTATCTGTATGTTTGGCCATGTTTATATTAATTTTTCATTTGCTTTCTGCTCAGTTCAAGGATGCTCTTTTTCCTGACTTTGTTAGCAATCCTTTCCCTTGCGTTTCATTGCAGTCCAGATGGTTTGAAGCCTTTGCTTGTTGTTCAGGTGGTCTCTGTGGCTGATGGCAACAGACGGCTGTTAAATGAAGCGTTCTTCTTTCCCCTCACTCTGTTAACTGGTATTCCGTTAACTGATATCTAGCTCCCCCATATTCCATGGCTGCGTGAATGAGCGTCTTGCTGATCGCACGCCCTCCCCCACTTTCTCCACGGCTGACTCCGACATCACTGAACTGGCTGATGAACAGCAGGATGAGATGGAGGACTTTGATGATGAGGCCTTTGTGGATGATACTGGCTCCGACGTTGGAACTGAGGAGGGATCAGACCTCTTCAATGATGGGCGCGACCCGTTTTACGACCGATCCCCTTGGTTCATTTTAGTGGGAAGGTTGGTGAGGTTACTGTGAGAATGGCCAAAAGGGACCAGCTCTTGCTGTAGACTGCAATGGCTTTGCCTTGTGCTGCATAGAATATCTGTCAAGCCAGCCAAAGTATCTATATACATAAATTGGAATTGCCAGAGAATGAGTGTAGTTTAACATTAAGTTTTAAGTTCCCAAGTCAGAGGCCATTAACACCTAAATAATAATTGAGAAAGTAACCCTTAGACGCGACAATGTGAGTAAATCTGTTTCTAGATAACTGTGACAACATAGAAAAAATGTGGTTTTGCTTGTGTACAGTATTTAAGCCATATCTACAGAATGCTCTATTTAACCATTGCAAGATCACTAAGATAGTATTGTAGTATGTAATTTTCTCCCATAGAAGAGAATCTCAGAGTATGGTGGAAAGTCTTTAAGTCCAATCCAATAAATCCATTTTTTGAAAACTCATCTACCATCCTCTGTGTCTGAAGAGAAAAGATGGCATGAGGAGAAAGAAGAATGGTCCTTTCTGGATGAGGAAAAGAGTATTCTTTGAAATGATTTGGCTTCTCAGATTATGCATGACTCTTGGTAGCAAATATTTCGTAGTGAAAAGTCATCATCATTAAAATTCACTGGCTGGTGGTGTTTATCAGCGCTTTCCCCATGCACTATGCTTGAATTTCTGAAACAAGTTTGCATAATGTATTTCAGAGTATTATCTGTTTTGCCAATCTAGATATGATTAAGGCATTATCAGACCTCAGTCTGTGGTGTAGACCCTAAGGACAGCAAGTTTTATTAAAAAAAAACGTAGTACTTTGCACTGTTTCTTCAGATAGTCTTGCTCAAACATGTTACTCAAGAAACAGAAAGATTTTATTTAGTGACTTTGCTCCCCTCTCTTCTGCTCCTGCTCCCCCAATTATGTTTTTTTTTGCTTATTTGATCACTTTGTAAGCCAATCTACTTGTTAAAACAGTAAGGGAGGTGGTTACCACAGGCATTGTACAAAGAGGGGGTAAGACTCTGTGGCTGGTGGAAGGGAGGAGCAAAGGAGAAAGGACCAGAGCTTGGCGTTATCCTTTTCTGTGACTGTAAGCAGGGAAGACTTCATGGTCAGGAAGGCAGGATCTTTTTGCAGTTTCCTCAAATGCAAGAAACTTGATTGCATTATTTGTGAAAATGAGGGACTGAGTTTGTCAGTCTTTAATCAAGCTTTTAGATCGGTTTAGCTGTATCATCTGACCTCTTCTTTGTCTTTAGTGGACCTATTTACAAGCTGTGATTAAAACTCGGAACTTCCTTGATCTAGTCTTCGAAACAAAAATTACAGTTACTAAAGATGCAAGAAATTGCGTTAGTCCTCTCTGATCTCTGTGAATTTGTGCCCTTATGTGCAATGTCTGATAATGTGCTTTATGAAATTTAATTCTTTCAGGTTGATCTGATTCACGAGAGTCAATTTGGGAAAGCCACCTTAACTGGCTTGGAAGTGGTTGTCAGCTAGTTAAAGCATATGTGCGCTGTTTGCAATGGCTAGGACTGCTTTCTTGTAACAGTGCTGGCATAGTCAGCGTATTCTCCTGTTGTGCATGTCCTTTCAGAGCGGGACCTTCAGTGCTTGGGAAAAAGTTGAGCTATTCATCTTCATTTCACAAACTCCTCAGGAAGCACAACACAAGCTGAGCAAATACAGTGTATAATGAAAACAGTCGTGCTTCCTGGCCATGACACAACTTGCTTCCCGTTTCCTTGTATTAAAAAGAATACTGAGCTCTGTCTCTGTAGACAGACATATGAAGCTGCAGCAGTTAAGGGTGCTAGCCTGAGTCACGTAAGCTCCACATATTAAGGAACTCTACTTGGGTTGTAAATTGTACTGAGGAATGAAACTTAGTTTGTATTATTTCTGAGTAGACAGCTGAATGGCTTTTTCCCAGTTGTTGGTTTCTATTCTGTTCTGTTTCTATTCCTGTTCTGTTCTTTTGTTGTGCTGATTCTGTCAGCAGAAAGCTGTTAGACTGTTTAGCACCACTGAGTAGAAACTATTTTGATTCCTCAGTGTCTTCCAGCATGAGAATTCTACTTTTGAACAGTGTGACTTACAAGTATCAGAGGGTATGTCCATCTATGTAGGTATTGTCTTGAGCACAAGGTAGTGTTCAATTTATAACAAACCCAAAATTCTTTAACACTTTGAACTGTGTACTGTTTTATATATTGTAGAATGTGTAGGACAGAAATAAAATAATTTTTAATATTTTGGGGGGGGTCATCAGCAATAATGAGCCCAGGTCACAAAGGAGAGGAGGAGAAATTGATCATGTAGTTATCCAACTCCTTGGGCATCACAGTATTTTTTTTCTCTCTCTCTCTGTGCTGTGACTGTCTTTTATTTGTACTATAACTATTAAAGAAAAGGGAAAAAAAGAGCTGGTCCCTTTAGCCATCTCTTCTGGCATGCTGGGCTGTCTTTAAGACTGATTCTATTTAATGGTGTGACATACCAAGCATTTGCTGTGTTTTTAAGGGAGGTGGGAGAGGACTATGGGATATTTTATTTAAATCTTGAATTGATGTGTTTATTTAAAAAATACTTGTCATCATTCTGAGTTCTGTTGTTTTTGTTTTGATTTTTAAAAAAAATTGTGTTCGTTAAATTTCATTTCCAGTTTTGTTGTGAGTATGCCATTTTACCTCACCAATCTTTCTGCTAATACAGCTCCCCCTCTTTCAGTCTGCTGGGCTAAGGTGCAGGGGGACACTTGCATATGGGATGTTTGGGGAGTAGGAGTCCTCCCAGATGTGGGAAGAGGAGGAGGAGGATAACCTTAAGATTTCATCCACTCCTAACTTGGTACTATCTTGTGATGAAGCAGATGGAGTGGCGCTGGAAGGCAGTACTACTGCATAAAACAGCTCTTCTCTCTGTACATCAAACGTGCTATTGCTCTCCATTCTACAGAAGATATCCAGCATTTTCGTCACCAAACAGGAAGCTTAAAACTTTTTGCATTGTGTGCTTTTCTTTCTCTAAGTTAAAATTATGCCAGTGAGCTAGGTGACTGGATGGAAGGAAGTTAAGGAAGATGAGAAATATTTTTTTTCTTTGGGATTGTCATTTTACCGAGGTGACAAAATTGTAGTTGCTAATAAAGCTGAATGCTCTGACTGTCCTACGTTGGACAGCAGCATCAGAACTTTAGTCATGCAAATAAAAATATATTTTTATTTTTCATGCAGTTAATGCTTTCCCTTTCTACTCGTTTGGCTTTGAAGTAGAAAGGCTTCTGTAATGACTGCCTCTATTAGTTAGTGAAACTGTCTCTTAGTGTATGCATATCAGTGCAAGGCTATTTAGATTCCTTTCTGTTGGGGAAAAATGTCCATTCCCCCTGGCTTGAAATGTGGTTTTCAAACTGCGTGTGGTTTTTTGTGTTGAGCATATAACTATATACCTTCCTGAACTCCATCCCTGGTCCAGTCCAAGTAAACGATTCCAGTTTGTTAGTGTGGGGGACTGTTTTCTTGTATGGTGGGATGCTGCTTTCTCAAATGAGCACTGCCTGAAATTTCAAAGCTAAAAATGAAAATGTTTTCTTAGAGGGGAAAAAAAAAATTAAACTTTCCATTTTGTTACTTTAAATTTAGTTTCTTCCCCCTTCCCCTGCTTTATCAGTGCTTACCTCACTTTGGAGCAGACTGAAAAAGAATTAGATCCTAATCTTAGTCAAGTGTTACGTTGCGGTTGTTTGTTTGTTGTTGTATAGTTTTCTTCATTTTTTGTTTTGCTACTTTTATAGACTATTAATCATTCTCTTCTCTATTGCATTTTGTCACCACCTTGTTTTTAGTAGCCTTATTTTTGTCTCTTTGGTTCACAACTGACACCTGTTTGACTACCTTGTCATTTCAAGATAATTCATTCGTTCTGGGAATGGGCACGTGAACCCAAGGAGAAACACTTACTTTTTCTGACTTTGGTCCTTAGCTATGTGTCACAAGGAATTGAGCTTGGATCAGTCTTGCTGTGTGCACGGAACAAATTTTACAGCTGATGTCTCCAGACAGAGGCAGTGAATATCTTTATTTCTCTCTCAATCCTCTTTTGTTATGCAGGACTTTCCCTATGAATATTAAACAATAACAGTTATAAATTTGAGGAATTAATTATATTTAATAATAAAGTCTAATAAAAAGGACTGCAAGAAGGAAATCCAGTTAAACAAATGACTGGTGTTTAGTATAATTTAATATGCATAAATTCATAATAATTACAAAATCGGTTCATCACTTTAAATTTAATGACTGGTAAAACTATTGGTTAAACTTCTATGCATTTCAGTACTCTTCTGAACTCTGAAACAGCTCACTTAAGAAATAAAGCCTTCCATTTTTTTTCCCCTTGTTGAGGGCCATTCTTTACCTGACTTGTTAGGCTTCTCAACATTTAAAGTTTTGCTCAAGCTAATCACACTGAAGTGTGGTGTTCTAAGAACTTTTGCAATTCATTGCAGAAACGTAGAATAACTAATAACAGTAGTCTAACTTTAAATTAAAAATCTGTACAATAAAACTTGTTAACTTTATTGTTCCAGAATAGACCCTGCTTGTATATAACTTTAAAAGTTAGTGTTATGGCAGGATCATCCAGTACTGGGCCTAAATGCTGCTTTTCCTATTGTAAACTGTAATTTCTAAATGATTGCTCTAGAGTACTGTTGTGGTGTTTTATTGTTTGTGGTTTTTTCTTTTAAAGAAACAAATATATTACTCCTGAAGATATTTAGCTGTGAAGACTATCAGTCTTCCACTATCCGTACACTCAGTGAATCTTCCAAGAAACCTAAGAGATGACTTATGGTTTATTGGGGATTTCTAATTACTCTGTATACAGTGTTATCAGATGTATGTAGAAGAGAGGAAAACATTCAGTCAGTTTGTTTTGAAGAGTATTTTTACATGTTCAGTAAAATATTTGAGGCTGTGTGAACACAGTAGATCAATTCCCTTTCAATTTATCACTTCAAACTATACTCATGGAATGGAAAACTCAAACAATTCTTTATAAGCAGTAGTTCTTAGTAGACTTCTACCATCTTGCTAACAGCTCCATTTACAACTGTAGTGCATCCAAATTTACCTTATATAAAGCCATCATCTTAAATTGTCTCCTTCATATGTTTTGTAACTCACTAATATAAGCCCTGTGTCTCCAATATACTCTGGTTTAGACCATTTTGTGGCTTCACTTAGCTTTGACACTGCTGAAGAGCCCTGTGTGGACAATATGGATACAGGATCACAGTGCAGGTCTAATAGATGGAATAAAATAGACTGTCTGAAGATTTGAATGTCCCATTAGCCAACCAAATACTGCAGTCTGGTTTTGCAGATGATTGCCTAATGCTGTTTGTGTTTTCTTTCCTTCCTGTTACCAGAGCATTTGTATACCTGAGCAATCTACTGTACCCGGTGCCTCTTATTCACAGAGTAGCTGTTGTTAGTGAGAAAGGAGAAGTACGAGGATTTCTGCGAGTAGCAGTGCAAGCTATAGCAGGTGAGATACTGAGAGCTTTACGTTGCAACTCTTTGGTACACTAGGAGTAGCTGCAGCTTTAAAAAACAGGCAAACAAATCAAACCTGAATAATTTTAGTGTTACAAAGAACACTTGTTCTTTGTTATTAACTTGCTTTTGAAATTTTTTCGTTGCTGTGAATGATAGGGGCCAAGCATGAATAAATCTTGAAATAATGCTGCTGATCAGAAGCTTCTAAAATGATGGTATTGACCACTGAAGTTTATACCTGGCAACTAATGCAACACTGCTTTTTAAGACAGTGAAAGGGATAACTAGTGTCAGGAAGTCTAAAAACTAAAAATTAAGCAAAGGTTTTCTTTCTGGCACCCAGCATAAACAGTGGACAAGGGTATATGCAAGTTTGCTAGTTGTGATGACTTGCAGAAAAGTTAAATGTACCACGTGTTTGCTTTTCTCAAACTATCCTTTTAAATAATGAGCAGAAATGTGCTCCTCCATTCTGTGACTGAATGTGAAGAAGTTCCTGAACTGATGGTTTTCAGCATAGTATAAACGGAAATCAGCAGCAGTTTTCCATTTCATTGCCTCACTAAAATGTGTTGAAACTTAGAAGCTGCTTTAATATACTGTTTAATCACCAAGAATCAACTTTTCAGAAGAGAAGGGTAGATATATGGGGATGGTAACTACTTCATCCAGTTTTGAACTGCCATTGTATGCATGCCAGAGCTTAACTGCAGTCTGCTAGTCAGCTGCTAATATTTTATACTTTTCCAGTATAGGGTGAGCTAGTTGAGTTTTACTGTTGGTAGTTAGCCATGTCTTATCCATGCTGGTGAGACCACAGATACTTCCCATAATTTGTCCTTTCTAGCAGTGGCTAACTGCCAACATTTCTTTATTGTTTAGGTAGGGTAACCCTGGAAGTTTCACTCTCCATGGGAACGTATAATGAATCCTCAGACTCTGAAGATGTGTAAGAATCACTCTGGCAGGGACTAAAACAGCAAGTGAAATAAAATCTATTTTAATGTGTACAAAAGTCTCATTTCTAGCTTGGTTTGGTCTCCTTAGCATTGACCAAATACTTCCAAATAAATACTCCATTTATCCATCCAAACAAATAGAATACACCATGGCTAATAAAAATGGAACTGGGGACATCTCTTGAAAAAGGGCCATGGCATTATTTGGTCCCTAAGCGAAGTTTCAGAACACGTTCTGAATCTTGGGATTTCTCCTGCAAGCATGCATTTACTGTGGAAAAAACATCTGGCGTTTAACCAGGCCTCATTGTTGTTACTGTCCACAAAGAGGAGGAGGTTAAATGGACAGATTGTACGGACAGAACCGCCTTTCAAACTTACAGCATTTACTTGTGAAGCTTTCCTAGTGTGACTGCTTAGTTTATGGTTACAGAATTTTAGATGGCAGCTTAAATCAATGTGAGTATACATTCCCATGTGGGTCGTTGTATTATGGTATGTTAATTCACCTCAAGTATAGTAGAAGTAAATAAATAATCAGAATGAGTACTAAAGTTGTTTTGCATTCAAAATTCTCTAAAGTTAAGTATATTTATGATGAAACTTCACAACTTCTCTTGTTTTCTTCCCACACTTGAGTTCATGATGGATAGATTTCTGCTATGATGTTTTCCAGCACTTATTCTAACCTTTTATTGGATGACTGGAACCAGGCTTCTTCTACTTTACAGACTGGTTTCTGTTGTAATCATAATTTACATTTCAATAACTTTGAGGATTTTTCTGTCTTCCCCCCATAATATTTTTTCTCCCCCCCCCCGTTTTTTAGCTGATGAAGAAGCCCCAGATTATGGATCTGGTATTCGACAGTCTGGCACAGCTAAAATTTCATTCGACAATGAATATTTTGATAAGGTAAGAAGTTTTAAAATTGAGTTAAGTTTCTTTGAGTGTAGTAGCTTGTGCTTCTAAATAAAGAATAAGTAATGTGGGGGGAAGAAAGGGATGGGGAAACCAGAAACTGCAGCAGTCTGTTCCATGCAACTTCATTTAATTTTTCAGAGTGATTTTTCTTCAGTGGCGATGACTCGGTCTGGTCTGTCATTAGAAGAATTAAGAATTGTGGAAGGGCAAGGACAGAATTCGGAGGTTACCACTCCTCCAGAGGAGATCAACAGAATGAATGAGCTAGGTAAGCAAGAAATATGTAGTAGTTTTGGAGAATTTAAGGGAAATCTGGGACACTTGCAGTCAGTGATAGAAAGGGGTTCTGAGTGTCCTTCAGGAATATGATAGGTAGGGAGAGGTGTAACTGATGGGTTGCATATGATAGATGCTGGAGTTACTCATTTGAAGAACTGTGCAGAAAAACTATTCCCAGGTATTTGGAGGTTTTGATTATCAGCAAATAATTTGGGCTCAAAAGAAAAACAAAAAAGTGCGATGGGACTAAACTGTTGCCTAAAGGAATATTTTAAGAAAAGAAAGGAGAGGGGAAAAAAAAAAAAAAGTGGTTTCATATGGGATGTTTGTTTCTCCCGAAGACTTGAAGTCAGCCACTTTGGATGGAAAGATGACTATGGAAGGATTCACTGAGGAAATTGGTGATCACTTGAAACTGGGTAACGTGTTTACCTTCCGTGTGACAGTGCTACAGGCCAGCGGCATCCTTCCTGAATACGCAGATATTTTCTGCCAGTTCAAGTAAGAATTTGCCCTTATTTACATTAGGCAATGAATGGTTTGATAGAGAGTGCAAATAATAGTGGGCAATGGAGGGTCTGACTGAGAGCTTTTCAAATCAGTGGCAGTGTGGTATAGCAGAGAAAAACACCTTGTCAGTTATTGAAATTCCTGTTACGAGCAGTACCTGCTTCGTGTTAGCATGGTGTCAAGGAATAAAGTTTTGCAGAAAGGAATTAAGAATCAGAGAGGACTCTTAAGTTACTAGTTATAGATATCTTAAGTTTTTGCTTGATAATGGCTTTTAATGTGAAAAATTCTATATTGGATTGTACATATGCACAATTAGAATGAAAGCTATATGACCCTTGAGTCAATCAGTAGCTCTCAAGCAAAAGTGTTCTTTGGCTTAGTTTCTTAAGAAAGAGAACGAAAATGGGAGCAATAAAGACACAAAACAAGTACAGGAATTGTGGTCCCAAAGACTAGGGTATTCCTAACTTTAGGCCATCACTCAACTCCCTGTAAAGTTCTAGCAGAATTAATTTATGGGTTTCCTTTTAGTGTTGGGTTCACAGCACAGCAATCTTCACTAAACTGTTCTGGGGTGTTTTATTTTTCGTGTGTGGTTTGTTTTTTGGTTTTTTTTGTTTGTTTGTTTGTTTTTTTAAAGCTTTCTACATCGGCACGATGAAGCTTTCTCAACAGAACCTCTCAAAAACAATGGTCGAGGGACTCCCCTTGGGTTTTACCATGTTCAGAATGTAAGTAAAACTTTACATGAATAGTAAGTGCCTGTAGCACTGGGAGTTGTGTGTATCCTTCTTGTTAAACTCATGAGAGGTGTATGGGAAAGCGCGGCAAGGGGAATTATTAAGAACAGACAGTAGGAGGAGTGATCAGGTGAATTATGTAATCCCCAATGGAGAACAAAATACAGCATGATTCTGTGTGGCAGATTTAACTCTTTTGTTTCACCTCTACTTCCTGCCTTTGAATTCTCCGTTTTCCTTTCCAGGATGTTCAATGAAAGCAGTCTAGAATTCAGGAAATAAATATATGTGAATAGCAGTGCTCAGGACCTCAGATGAACTGAATATATCTATTTTTATGAACTGTGTAATCCTTTGGTTACATGTAGCCTCCTCTTCTTCTACTTAAAATGCCTGATATGGAGGCTTTCACTTTCTCCTTTATCAGAGGGTGGAATTAATGCCTAAACCAAAAAGGAATGCAATTGCTTTTATTGTGAGTGGCACTAAACTGTATGAAAAATACAGACTTCTAAAATTCACACTTATAAGATTTCCTTTTTGTATGTCTCATTTTCTTTCCTTACTTTGCCTAATAGATTGCTGTGGAAGTGACGGAATCATTTGTGGAGTACATCAAAACAAAGCCTATTGTGTTTGAAGTCTTTGGACATTACCAGCAGCATCCTCTCCATCTGCAAGGACAGGATCTCAACAGGTATTGTTCACTATTCTGGCATAAAGGCTGTTTGTGATCCTGCTCAGGTTAGCTCTGCCGTTTGGGAAGTACTATTTCATACTCCTGAAATTGTATAGCCACACCCTCACAAGCAGGATTCCTGACTGATCTAAGAGGGCTGGCAGAGGCCTATTTACCCCGTGTAGCATGTTTTGTTAGTGAGTGATGGAATTGTTCTACCATCTCAAACATGGAAAGCTGTTTTGCCAATACAGCTGCATCCACCCTACAAACACTGTGGTGGTAGAATATTGTACTCAGAACTTCAATGGTGATCTCAGTGAGTTCTGGGTAAACCTTAACAGTGCTCCAAGATGCAGTGTTCCCTCAGGGCAAGTGGCCTGATGCATAGAGGTAGGATGGCAAATGAAGAGAGATTAGGGGGAAAACAAAAGGCTCTCAACCTTTTGACATACTAGGGCCACAGTTGTTGAGCGTTTGAATTTTTTTAATCAGGGAAAGGACCCTTAGTCCTGTCATCTTCATAACTTAAGGGAAGAGGCTATTGTCTGGATTGTTTGGCCTGGTTAGCCCTCCTACTGAAGGCAGCAGCTGCAAAGAGGAAGCAAGTGCTGGTTTTAAGAGGAAATGCCAGCTGAAGCTTGTTCCCTTTCCTTAAGTTATTCTGGGAAATGCCTTTTACCTACTTGAATTTTCAGTGCAGAATGAGGGTAGAGCAGTTGGAATTTGTAATTAATCCCAGCTGTCATTAAAAAAAAAAAGATATTTCAGGTAGAATAGAAAAAGGACATAAGTTAGTTTGAGAAGTGTGCTGAGTCCACTTGTTTTCCTGACAGTTGACATTTACCTGTCTTCATGGGATTGTGAAGATGTTTTTAGAGACAAAAATGGGTGGCAGGACTGTACTGGGGGTGTATGTATACGTACATACATGTGTGTGTATTTGTATATATTTTTTATGTTTAGCTGCATCTATACTGATAACTCTTTTCATTTCTCTATAGCCCTCCACAGCCTTCCCGAAGATTCTTTCCTCCCCCTATGCCACTCTCAAAGCCAGGTGAGAACAGTTCTCTAATTCTGTACATCACATGTTTGCTACTGAAAATGAAGGTTGTAGTGTATTCCTAAGCTATTCAGGAGACCAAGAAATGTAATGGAGTGAATGTTGCAAAGGGCATCGGATCTATCTTTGCTGGCTGTCTTCCTTTTTATGTGTTCTTTTCAACCTCCTCTTGCAGGAAGTTCTTGGTTCATTAAAGGGTAGAATTTCATTCCTGAGGTGTTGACCATATTCCATGAGATCTGGCTATGGTTCTTTGTGTGCTTACTGAGCACTTGACTGGAAATTTGCTTATTCATTAACCACTTCATCTTTTTGCTCTCTAACGTTCTTGTTTAGTGAGTCAGTCTTGTTGAAATGACCCTTGGTTTTCTTTGCTTAATTGTAATAATGCATGCTGAACTCTTTTGTGGTTTTTTTTTTTCTGTTTCACCTTTTATTTCCTCCTTCTCCAGCTTTCTCTCACCTGCATATTTCTACATCCTTTTTTTGTGTGTGTTCCATTCCCTTTGCAGACCATGAAAGAAAAATTGAGTTGATTAGGTATCTTATGTCTGGCTATGTAAACGTGCATGTGCTGAACACGCTATCTGAGCATGCCAACGTGCTTGCATCCTCTGCTGTGGCTGCTTTCCAGGATGGAGCTGACCAGCTGCCACCTTTTCTCTTTCTGCCTGTTCCCAGTTGTCAGAGTGAGCGGGCTCCTAAACGAGATGGTTAGTAGCCAAACTTGGTCTATGGTAGATGTAGAAGTAGTTCCAAAACGTGCTTCAAAATTCACACACACACACACACACACACACACCCTTTTTTTAATCTTTGTCATGTACTAGAAACTGCCATGGTTGCGGTCATGCAAGGATGATGCTGTGCTTAAGTTTAGGGCTATTCTAGAGAGAACCATACAGAGAGTCTATAAACTCCAATGTGCTAGGTATCACAGATTTTTCTGTGTCACTGGATCTATTCCCTGAAACTTCCTGGACCTCTGATTTTTTTTGTGTTCTGTACATAGTTTTGTGAGAGTGGGATGAGAAATGCTGCATATGAAAAAACAGCTAGCTGTAGAGGAAACATTCTGCTGTGTTCTATATAGGTTTCCTTTTTGCTCATCTTCTTTTTTTGCCACTAACAGTGCTGTTCCTCACTTAAATTTGTATTCTGTTTTATTAAAAAAAAAAAAACAAGACACACTAGTTATTAATTATGCCAGTGCAAGTCCATGAGAAGTTCTAGAACCAGCTTTCATGTTTAGTTAAAATGAGTCTTTCTGTTGTTTTTCTCTTCTGGTGCTTTTGAGTTTCTCAGCTTAGCAGTAAACTTGAGCGACTTGTGTGTTTGATGTTCCTCTTGCTATCAACAGCATTGAGTCCAGCTGTAATGAGTTCATGTGCACCTACATGATACGATGGGTGTAAGAGAGTGACTACCCTGAGTAATGAGTGGGAAGAGTAAGTGATGACACTGAAGCTTGCTACCCAGCATGATGGAGTCGTAGTGCTGTAAATAACAGATTCTTGTAAAATCTGTCCCTCTGAGGTAGCTGCTATTTTACCCAGGAAAGAAACAGAATTCACATTTTGCTTTTCAAAAGAGACTACACAGGCACAGCTATAAGGACCTTTTCTTAACTGGGGACTGTTATGCCCTTCCAGTGCATGGGAAATTAAGTCATGGTGGAAGCTGAAGAGGTGTGACGATAGGAGAACCTAAAGAACACTTGAGCAAGGGAAGAATGGAGCTTGAGAGGCTAGAAGGGAGAATAATTATTTGGCTTAATAAAAGCAATGAGGTTAGTATGTGAAAGGAGAAGAAATGGAAAATCAATTGCAGAGTTACAGAAATACCTGTCAGAGTACGCAGGAACTAAGCATTTAAAATGTTCCCATTTACAAAAATGAAATGAGTGAACAGATAAGAGAAGTCATGTAATGATAGCTAAAAGATGTGATGTAAGTATGTGTGAAGGAATATCAGGTTATTTCTAGAATTTCAGTTATCCCACTATTTTTTAACATGGTTTATCCCTACATTTGTATGAAAGGAATTAGAGAGGATCTGGCTGGTAGTAATCACTAATACCAAAACATAAGGAACGCAGAAACATACTTTGACAGGGTTATGGCTCTGGAATAAGTCTTGTTCAGCCTTTTTACATACACATTCTCTTATCTAAACTGGTACAGGAGACCAGCAGTTTGTAACATGAAGAAGTGAAGACCAAAGTTTTAAGTTCTTGGTTTTTTTGTTTTGTGGTGTTTTTTTTTTTTTTTACTTGTGTGAGGAAGGGGAAATGTACTTTATGCATGACTAATGTTGCAGATGAACAGACCTAAGCAATTCTAAATCACAAACTGTTAACCCATAAAGTAAGTGATGCACACCTGAGGAAATTCTCTTTCTGTGGATCTAGAGAGACTGCATATTTTTACAAGCTTTTTGGATACACTTTTGTTTTGTTACTTACCTTTTTTTTTAAATCTAGTAACTTAGATATAAAAAACAACGCTTTGAGAAGTAATGATTGCTGTAAGCAACATCATTTTCATGGAAAAAGATGTGGTCTGCATATGTACATAGAATACATAAGATCAATGAAATGACATGTTTCTGTGAGCCCTAGGGTAAGCTTTACTTGTTCAGTCTTTGTAAACCATTCTCTTTTTTTCTTTCTTTAAGTGCCAGCTACAAAGCTAAATACTATGAGCAAACCCAGCTTGGGCCAGAGTGTGAGCAAATATGACCTCCTTGTGTGGTTTGAGATCAGCGAATTGGAGCCAACAGGGGAGTAAGTCCCATATTAATCTTTTTTATGTTTTAAGAACAGTGGTTTATGGGAGTTTGATCTTTTATCCTTTGCTCTGTTCAGACAAGGTTGATGTTTAGCAATCGTTACTGGGTGGTGGCCTGGCTTATGTCAGCATGGTGTCTGCCTGGTTTGTAGTGATGGGGTGTAAATTCTGCTGGCATTCATTGTCCCCGTTGGAAAGGACCGAAGAGATAGAATGACATTCTTTCACACTTGAAGTAATCTTTCCACTTCGAAAGCCCATGCACACCAGCTGAACAGGTGCTGGGAAAACTTATGTAGGCCATGAGTTTAGATTCTTTGGGTCACTGGAGACTTTATGCTCCAGAAGTCATCTAGCAGGCCCTATTTTATGTTCACCTCTGCTACAGAGAAGGTTTTACCCTGACAGGTCTTCAGGGATTATATTGAGAAGCGAGTTCCACAGAGTTTTCCAGAAGTACTGGAAGTACAGTGTATGATACTTCTATATTTCACTGATACTGTGGTCCAATACAGTCCAGTCTGAGAGTCAGTAGAAACACTCTTATTTCTTCAGCTATTATATGGAGAGGTAACTTTTGGCAGCAGAATACAGAGTAAAGTTGCTGTGCTAGTATATATTTCCTGCCTGTTGATTCCACTGTCTCACACAGGTATATTCCTGCTATTGTGGACCACACTGGAGGCCTGCCCTGTCAGGGGACGTTCCTGCTTCACCAGGTACTAATGAAGCCTGTAGAACAGCAAGTTTCATCTCTGTGGGGGGGGGTTAGAATGCTAATGACTGGATTTTGCATCTTTATGTGTTCTCCTTTCCCACACAGCTGTCTAATGATAGCTGTAGGGTCAGTCATCTTTCAGTCTGTACTTAGTCTATTAGCTTTGGGCTATGAGGAGAATGTGTTTGGCCCCTAGTATATTGCTGTTTCCTTTGCTTATCAGTGTGCATCCCACTCATGAAAGATGAAAGCCTTTTAAAAAGCAGGAACCTTTGGGACCAGATTTGTGCCTTCAGTGCTCTAAGATCTCTACCACGGACACTGAAGGATCATGTGGACTCAACTTTCATTGTTTCTTTCTCACTGCATGTGGCTATAAGACAGATCTACACAATGACCGTGTCTCAATGCATTTTAAATGCCTGTAGTTAATCACAAACGCTAATATAATAATCCTTAATAATAATTTGTCTTTAGCTAGATTCTAAAGATAATCCTAGTTAAATATTGTTTATAGATTTATGTTACGTTTTTTCTACTCTCAAATTCCCAGTTCCTTTTCATAGAGTTTACCTGTGACTTGCATTTCCTCTCTTCCTTAAAATGATAGGAACAGTTCTTATAGCTTAGGAATAATGGTCACATTCCAATAATTTCCTTAAAAAAAAAGTTACTCAGTTCTGGATTTACTAGTGTCCTCATTGGTTACTTCCAGTTCAAACCAGAGTAATTCTAGCCTCTGTAATTCCATTGCCAAATCCACAACATAACGCAAACATCTTTCAACTTGTTTTGAAACAGTTACACACAAAGCACCTTCTCCCTGGATAGTTGTCATCTTCATGTGGAAGAGTGGAATCTGTTGAAACCAACACCTGGGGAATTTTTCTTTTTCAGATGTGGTGTTCATTTCAATTCTACAATGTTACCTTCTTCCCAGATATTACAAGTTTTATTATATTTTGCCTTGTAACAGATACATGTGACAAAGGAGGAGAATATCTGCATGAGTAGTTGCTATTTTCTAGTAACTTCTTTTGGTAGTTACACTCTTTCTGCACTATACTACACTTACATAGAGTATACACTATACTTATACTCTATAAGTATATAGTATAAGTATATAGCTTATGCACACATTACCCAAGTATTGGCTTGTTTTTGTGGTCAACTCTGATATATCCCAGGGACTATACATATCTTCTTTGAGAGTGTAGCAACAATACCAGGACTATTTTAGGTTAAAAACCTCTGCCCTTGTGGAGTGAGGAGGGAGAAGGGTTAATTTCTGTTACATCTGAGAATATAATGTTCCTCTGATGTTAATTTTAGGGCCCTGAATCACATAGGTGTTTGGTCACAGTTGCAGACTAATTTAAATGATCTTATTTGCTTCATTTTTGCAGTGTAAGTACAAAATAATTATTTGAGTGTGTGTGTGTGTGTGTGGCTACTTCACCAGTGTGGTGTTTTTGAACTCTACCAGGGAATCCAGCGTAGAATCACAGTCACCATTATCCATGAGAAGGGCAGTGAGTTGCACTGGAAAGATGTGCGAGAGCTGGTTGTTGGTGAGTATATTGTTTTACATGTTGCTATGTAAGGAAGAAAAAGTACTAATGGTAATTTCTCTTTGTACCAGATTCTGTATCTTTATGCGTATTGTGAGAGTAGAGTTTTGAAAAAGATTCAGAGGAAAAACTTAACTTTTGCAACTTGCACTTACAGCTGCTTGTGAATCACATAGTCTGAAATGATATTTGGGAAAACAAATTCCTTCTGTGTTTCAGGTTTAGTTTTAATTGATTCCCCCCCCTACTCTTTTCAGGACGTATAAGAAATAAAGCAGAGGTAGATGAAGCTGCTGTGGATGCTATTCTGTCTTTGAATATTATCTCTGCAAAATACCTGAAGTCCTCTCACAGCTCCAATAGGTAAGTGAATGAAGTGAGCACGTTAGCAGGAATCTAAAGTTCCTTTGACCTCTGAGGTATTGTCAGGATGTTTGGAAAGCTGGGAATGTTGATAATGATTAAATGTAGAATTCCACAGGCACAAGGCATACAGATAGAGAATGAGCATCACCATAAATTCTTGCTAAAGCTGAAGTCCGTTGGTCTACATGGAGGATTTCTTGATAATGCATTTGAATTACTTTCCATTTGTAAGCACCATAAAGAGAGGATTGAAAGGAACAGCTTAAGGAAGTCTTAGAATTTAACCCAGAACTTTTAAACTGACATCAAGGTTTGTTGCTAGAATACAGCATTGAAGTGCAAGGGCAGCCTTGGGGGATATGGTACATTTATGGATGTATACATACCTATACTATTCCTGGAACAAGCATGCGACAATTTAAGCAAGAGCCATACTTTGTAAATTAAACTTCATAATTTGTGGATTTATACAGATGTATCACAAATTGACTCCAGTTCTAATAAGGGGGTGTCTGTTCCATGTAACTGCAGTCATTTGGACAACAGCAGGGCCCCTGTCTGAGAGGTTTCTGGCTGCATGTGTCTCCTCATTAGGGTGCACTGCTATAAAGATCAGTCAGGCTCCACATTGTTTTGCTTCAGTGTCTGCAACAAAGGGCAGTGAAGCAGAATGCTGCATTGCCGCAGCCTCTCCCTACTCTGACATCAGCCAAGTCACTTGACCACTCTGTGGCTCTGTTTAGCTGGTGCAAAGCAGGAATATCGCTGAAATTTAACTCTGAGTGTTTCCGGAGGGGAGGGCGTTGTTTTGGAGCTCATTTCTGCTGCAGCTGCTGAATGCTGGAGGCAGTTATCCTTCTAGGCACTGAAATGGCTTCTTCATTCTCCATTAGAGGCTTGGACTTTGAAATACCATTGTGATATTAAAGGTGGATTCAAGACACTGCTCCTACCAACTGAATGTCTTCCTGCCACCTAGTGTCTGTAAACGCACACAGTGACAGGATTTTCAGCAGTTATTCTTTGTCTCCCACTGAGAACTGGGTATTTTACTTCTAGTGTATTTGAATTAATGGAGCGGTATAACTGGAACGTAAGGAGACTGTTGCTAGTTTCCAGTCTGATACTATTGGATTTGCAGTTGGAAAGCTCTATACTTTCTGTTCTCTAGCAATTCCAAGAAATTCCTATATAGCTCTGTAGTTTTCTATTAGGTGGGCTGCTTGGATGAAGGATGAGTGTGAGTGAAGTCAGGCTGTTGACCATCTCTTACCAAAATGCCAAGGCTTTAGTTGTGGGATGAGTGCATGGCAGGGTGATGGAGTGGGATTGAAGCCCTGGTAAGGGATATGTCTTATGTTTGCTCATCGTCTGCAGGCTTGTTTTCTGATTGGTGGTTTGGTTTTTTTGGTTCTTTTTTTTTTTTTTTAAGTCCACTTGTTCTGTTCCTCTCAGCTGTTGCTTTTCTGTTCTGCTTTTGGCTGCACTAACTGAAGCTCTTTCTATGTTTTTACAGGCTCTTTCTTGATAAGGATATGCCTAGGTATTTTCTGTTTGCTTCCTTTGTACATAAAGATTCTTGAAAATAGAATGCTTTATGTCCTGTTTGTATTGCTGTCACTTCCCTTTTAGTTCTTACTGAATTCTGTTAGCATGCCTCTTAGCTTTTCCAGAAGTAGTATACCTCCTCCTCCTTTGTCAGGGGTTTATTCACGTACAATTCAGTGGGAGACTTGTGAAGGTAAACTTTCCTTCACATGTAAGAGAGAGCTTCCTTCGTTTAGTCTTTCTGATTCTCAAAATGTGCCATCAGAATATAGTCCCTATTTGTAGTCCTTGCTATTTTCTTCCTTTGTTCTGTATCAAAGAACTAAATTTGGAATTTCTTACTGTCTCTGACTCTGTAATGCTTGCCATGTTTGAAGTACCAAGTCAAGGACTGAATGATTAGGTTACTTGAAATTCCAGCTCAGAATTGCATTGAACAAAAAGCAGTGGCTGCCATGTGACTGGCATTCAAACCTCTGTTCTTAGGTTGGATTTGCATCTGAAATTTAACCATGTGGTTGCTACTTCTTAGTTTACCAGTTGGCAGAGAAGTGAGACATGTAGTAGCTGCTCAGACTGGATTCCTCTTTCACCTTCCAGATTGGATCACAGCCAAGCATGCTGGCTGCACAGTCTGGGACAATGCGCACTCTCCTTCCTGTGTTCTGCCTCTTTGAAAAAGAGAAGACTTTGTCTTCAATGCTCTCAATTCACCACTTTTCACTAATGCTAAAATCCACTTAAAAATCAGTTCTAACTAGACATTGGTGCCTTTAACCTGTTTCTCCTGTTTTCCATGCTTTGCTTGTTTGGTGCTCCATTTTCCTCCTTGTGCTGTTGGCTATGCTGAAAGAAGTTTGCTCACTTCTGGTTTTTGTCTCCCTCTATTCTAGCAAGTTCTGTTTTGGACAGGCAAGACTGTGTATATTTAACTTCCTGGCTAGACAAAATCCAGTAGAGTAACTATCTCGAAGCTGTGTTTGACTTCAACTTGGTGTTCATCCAAAAATCATTGGTTTGCTAAGGAGGGGCATTTAGTTCTGCATTGATGAACATTTACACCTGTGTTCTCTCTTAATGATGAGAAGCCATGTTTGGCAAATGGTGCAGAGCTGATTCAGGGCCTAGGTACACTGGCTTTCCCATCTGTGGAGAACCAGGTTTTACTACTTTTTCTTCCACCCTGACAGTAGATCTGGAGCTTGCTAAGAGTCTAAAAAAATCCTTTCATAACTAAGACATGATGAAAGATTAAAACACAGGGACTCAACACAGATTTGTAAAGGGTTAGAGGACAACCTGTGTTGTATGCCTGATCTAACTCAAGTAAAGATGATTACATTACAGTGCTTTTAAAGTTACTAATTACTTAGCCTTTAGAATATGTTTCTCTGTAGCATTTTTAATAGAAGCAAGACATTTAGAAGTGATTTCTTAAGTATGCTACTTCAAATGAAAACAGTATTTAGCAATATTCTCATATTATATTACTTGACTGCACAGTTCATGGTCTTAATGTATTAGCTTGGAATTGTGTAATTGGTATCAGGAAAAGGGGATTCTTGGGAACTCTATTTGAGATCAGAACTCTCTGTTTCTGATATGTCTGCTCTTAGGCTGTTTTGTGTTTCGGTTTGGTTTGGTTTGGTTTTTGTTATTTCTTTCTTCCACCCTGACCCTGCTTTTTGTCATTTGTCTTCGGTTTCATTTTCTATTTTTCTGAGTTGGCCTTGGGCATTAGTACAGAAGCTCTTTAGCGATACAGCTTGTTTTAAAAAAATAATGTTTATGAAGCACTTTCTTGCTTTTAGTACCACATCATTTGAACTCAAAATGGGATGGAAAACCTCAAGGGCATTTGGGAGGGAAATTATATGGAGGTGATGAAGAATTAATACCTTCTTTTTCTGTTACCAGTGTAGAAAACTGCAAAGCATGCTGTACTCCTGAATAAGGGTATAGGACTTCTTTCCAAAGGAACCTATGTGAAATCGGTCTCTACCTGTGAGAAAGGAGAAAGCTCATTTCCCTAAGCCCCTGTTAGAGAGGAGAGAACGCTGACTCTAGACCTGATGATTTAGCTGTCCTGTGTATGATGCTGTCTCTCACTTTTTACTTGAACAGATGAACTTTCCCTATTGCTGGGGTAGAACTGTGGGAGCCTCCAGTTCCTTTCTTTGCATGTACCAAATTGAAGAAACTTCTTACAAAAGTTTGTGTTAGATCTGCAGGTTTTTACCTGAAGCTAGCAGGGACATACAAAGAAATCTTTATCACTTGAATATAGGACTTATCCCTACCTATCCATCATTCTGATTTGCTACCAGAAGCTGCTGGTTTTATATGACTAAGTATTAGAGGGATCTCTTCTGTTGCTATATGTTAGTCCTAAAATATGGTGTAGAATCAGTGTTGCTTATAAAAAAGAATCTTTGCATGCACTTTGAAGGTCCAGCTGGGCTGAATTGCACGTGAAGCAATAGAGAGGAATTCTGTCTGTTTAGAAACTCTTTTCTTTAGTGCTGACTTCCCTGTAGTGTTATGACAGCTTTTGTTCTCTTCTATTTTTCCTCTCTTCTCTTTTAATTGAGTCTTTTTCATAACAGGCAATGGTCTCCTAAGCCACACTATTTGAGGTAGAAGTAAGTAATCTTGGGAAAGAAGAGAGGGTCTTTGCTTCAAGTATTTGTTATCTAAGCCACTGAGATCAATAATAGTCACAGTGGATGATGTCGAGGAAGAGGTGCTTTACGCTAACCAATGAGAGGGATGCAGAAGAACTGCTACTATTGAGCTTTTACTGTACTTTTTTCCAGGACTTTCTATCGTTTTGAAGCAGTTTGGGATAGCTCCTTGCATAACTCCCTTCTCCTCAATCGAGTGACACCATATGGAGAGAAGATATATATGACCCTTTCTGCTTACTTGGAGGTTAGAGACCTGTGCCTTCCTTTTTGCTTGTGACTCAAGTATAACTATTTGAGATAGCAGACAGTGTGTACCTGAGAGAAATACTTACTGCACTAAGTGATTTTGAATCCTGAAGCCAGTGAAAGTCTTTATTCATTTTCTGAGAACAGGGTGGAAAAATGTATTCACAGTTAATGTCTTAATGTCAAGGTATTACTGCCTCGCAACAAATGTGAAGTGAAACTGGTGATCTCTTACCTTTCTGTGCCTCATTTTATCTATCTTTGTATCTGAAAATCCATTGAAATCAGTGAACGTTGCTATGTAAGTACTACTAGTGTTACGAATGCTGGCCTAGCTCTTGGCTTTGCGTGCAAGACACTGTTGTTTTGTGTAGTGCAATTGTTTCACCCACAAGATGCATCAAGAACACTGACAGTTCTCTTTCACAGAAACACATATGAAAACCCTTCACCAAAGACCCAAACGAGAACAAATTTCAAAAAGCTGTCCCACTAAAAGAGGGAAGCAGTGTAACTTGGCACAGTTGTCTGCAGCCACTCATTCATTACTGTTTTTTCTCTTAGCTTGACCACTGCATCCAGCCTGCCGTTATAACAAAGGATGTTTGTATGGTCTTTTACTCGCGAGATGCCAAGATCTCCCCACCACGATCACTACGCAATCTTTTTGGCAGTGGCTACTCCAAATCTCCAGATTCGTAAGTTCAGTTACCAGTTATGGTATTGATGTTTTATGTCAGCATATGCTTTTTCTCTAGAGGGCATGGGGAGAATGTAGCTTAGTTTTCTTTATTTCTTTGAAAGTCTATCTAGTTACAGTTCTCCAGTCTGGTTTTGAACAGTCTTTCTTGCTTGCATTTATTTCAGTGAAACTCTGATGGCTTCTCTCTTTACTGACCCCTTTTCCAGCCTTCTGACTGAACAGTTGGGAAGAGAGATAAATTTTTCAAGCTTGCACATAGATGACCCTGATGCTGACCTGGAATTTACTGCAGCAGCTGCTCTCTGATTCTAATGGGGGGCAGGGGGGAACATGGGGGAAATGCCATTTTTAGAGATCTTGCAGTCTGTCCTGGCTATTTTATGGCAAGATTAGAATTCAGATGTAGTTCTAACTAATGACTATACTTAAACTCCTAATTTAGGGACCACTTAACTAAAGCTAATGCACTTTGTTTCTGAAGATAATAGTTGTTTTTTTTTTCCTCTGGTTTCTTGTGAACAGCAATCGAGTAACTGGGATCTATGAACTAAGTTTATGCAAAATGGCAGACACAGGAAGTCCAGGTAAGCAGTCACTGGGTGTTAAAGCAATAAAGAAGCTGTAAACTGAAATATTGCAGAAAACTTCATAGGCAGAACAGAGTAAACACTTCTGTTCTGATGGGAAGCAGTTCCTGTGTTTCACAGGAGCAATGGAACATTGCTATTCCATAAAAAAACTTATGGAGGCTTTTACTTTTGACTTGGGTCTGTGTTTACCATTGGTGAACCAAGGATTCACTGAAAACTTTACATTTTTTGACATGGGTATATCAGGAAACTGGGCATGTATCTGGGTCATAGACTTAGGGGGCATAATATATGGCTCATAACTAACACAGCTGAGACTTGGTTTTGCAGCAGTAGAGTTTTCTCCTGGTCTTTTGAAGATATTGCTGGTATCTGATGCAAGCTTGATAACTTGGAAGGAATGTAGTTCATGGAGTATCAGTATATTTTTCCTCTAAGACCTAGCAATTGAAGTTCTTGTGTTGAATTAGACTGAGCAGGAGTTTGCATTATATTGTGGTCAATAGAAAATATCTGAATGAAGAAATCTGGACTAAATCAAATCTCTTTGGGATGTGTGATTGCTGTTAATGAAATCATCGCCTTGTGTATTTCCAGCCAAACAGCAGAAGTGTTGGTTCTTTGCAGATTGCTAATTGGTAAGTGTTTCTTAGTGGCATCCCTCTGGCTATGTTTTTAACATGTCTTATGTTGGTTTTTACTGCTCAGGAATGCAGAGGAGGAGGAGGAAAGTCCTGGATACATCTGTGGCATATGTGCGAGGAGAAGAGAACCTGGCAGGTTGGAGGCCCAGGGGTGACAGCCTCATTCTAGAGCATCAGTGGGAATTGGAGAAACTGGAGCTGCTGCATGAGGTGAGTAAAGAGATATGGGAAGTGAAAGAAAAAGCACACCTGTACCTTTTGAATTTGCCTTTAGTCTGCCCACTGTGAGACCTTCTGAGCTGAACAGGTTCCCAAATGGGAGTTTGTTCTCAACTTCAAGATTTAAATAAATTATCTGACAGAGAAGATAGAAAGTGTGTGGCTGGCTGCTGAGCAGAATCTTCAGCTCAGAATCTCAGTGTATTCAACAAAGGCAGATTCAACTTCTAGTGCCATTGTAAACTCCCCTCTGCAGGCAAAATGTTTACTGGTATGAATCTTAAAAGAATGCATAAGAATTCACTGCCTGTAAAATAGGAAACATCCTGGAGCAGATGATACTGATTTCTTTTCTTACTAGGTGGAAAAAACCCGACATTTCCTTCTGCTTCGTGAAAAGCTTGGTGACAGCATCCCCAAGTCCCTGAGTGACTCATTGTCTCCCAGTCTGAGCAGTGGAACCCTCAGTACCTCCACCAGCATCTCCTCACAAATTTCAACTACAACATTTGAGAGTGCTGTGACACCCAGTGAGAGCAGCGGCTATGACTCAGCAGATATAGAGAGCCTGGTGGATCGGGAGAAAGAGCTGGCCACCAAGGTATAACATGAGAAAAGAAAGTATCATGGGTCTAAATTGGGGTGCCAAAGATGATTAAAGATTAATGATGAACTTCTCGGCTAGCATGATGAATATTCAGTATTGTGTGAGTTTAATTTTAATATGCTCTATAGCTAAAAAAGCATCCTCACCAGCCAATGCTGATGGCTAGGTTTGTGCTATGGCTGTACCTCATTCCCCTTCCTTAGTAGTTCTGTAAATGAAACTTTCAGATGTTATCAAGGGAAGTGATTATTCCCCTCTTCTTCTGGGATTTTTCACAGCAGTTTAGAATTTGTTTATTCTTTCATGAGCTGCTAAGTGTGTCTTGGCAGATTGCCTCTTGTGTTCAAATTTCTCTGAAAATCTAAATGTAAAATCCTTTTCTGTGTGTGTTTTTGTTTTTCCCTCCACCTTAGTGTCTGCAGCTTCTTACTCACACTTTCAATCGGGAATTTAGCCAGGTGTACAACAGCATCAGTGATTGTAAGGTAAATATTTCATGCAATACAATACACTATATTTGTAGTACAATAGCAATGTATTTGTAGTTTGTGGAATCTGTTGATACTATGAAGAGACAAAACACTTCATATTAATTTTCTTTATTTTCAGTCTGTTGGAAGCATTTGGCTATTCAGCATCAGGTTCCAAAGACTATTGCAGGAATTAAAAATTATGTGAACTTGGACTACAGTATAGCTTCTAGTTTATTAACAGACTGGAAGTGCTCTTATTAGCTTTCCCTACATACACTTTCCCTATGTAAAAGGATAAATTGGCTCTTTTAAAAATTCTGACTGTAGGCATAGGGGACACAAAGTTGCAAACTGGATAGTCTGTTGAGGAAGTCAGGGTGTGAATAATCAGAAGTGTAGGACATTAATAACAAGCTGTGCCTACAGAAGTGCCATTGTATTTTCATCCCCAGATGGGTTTATGATGGTTGTGTGCAAAAACTTGGCTACTGAGTAGGGAAATGGCTGATAGAAATACCTTTTTATTATCTGAGCCTTCCGCGTGCTGAATGCCATATTCTAGCCAGGACTGAACACTAGGTACAAAAAACCCCTCCTCTGGAATATTTTGCCTGTATTTGTCCTTGTAGTTGTCAGATATTTCTCCAATTGGGCGGGACCCATCAGTGTCGAGTTTCAGCAGTGCTACCCTCACACCTTCATCTACCTGCCCTTCTCTGGTGGATTCAAGATGCAATTCAATTGATCAAAAGTAAGTATAGGGTATTCATAGAAAAACATTACTTCTCAGTGCTTCACAAATCTGTCTTTGCTATGTTTTCTGATTTTTTTTTTTTCCTCCCCCTTTCTTCCTTTTCCCCTTTCAGATATTTCTCTGTATCAGCCCCCTTGCCTTATCTTCTCTAATCACTCTGCACAATTATTTTTGCCTGTTTTGTTCTTTTGAAGTGTTTGGTGTTTGGGGTTTTTTTGTTTGTTTTTGGGTTTGGTTTTTTTTGTGCTGACAGAACAGTCAGATGCTTGTCATTCCAGTAACCAGTGCATCTTCAGTGTGTAGATTCCACAAGTTTTTTTCAGAGGTCTGTTAAAAAGACCTACTAACAACAACCCAGAATAAACCAGTTTGGCCAGTAATCTCTGTTTATCTTTTTCAGCTGTATCTATAGAAGATATTTTTTATTAAATTGGGAATAACTGCTTAGTGGAAGGCATGTAATTTGTATGTTCTCAGTTTAACATCCCTGAGAGGAGTGCTGACTAGTAGTGCATTTTACATCAAACCATAGTAAGACATATGTCTGTATTGTGACTGTGTTTGGCAAGAGAAACGAGGGAGAAGTATTGGGGAAACAACTTACTAGCAGTTATTATAAGTTTTATTCCACAGATTTCAAGGGAAATGCTATTTGATATTGTACAAAAGGATCTCAGTGTCATACAAAAAAAATCTGGACTGGAGGATGAAACTTGTAAGACAGGCTAGGCTGTAGATGCACTTTAAATTCCATTGTCACATTCAGTTGGTTTGTTGTGATTTACTTTTCTTTCTCTGCTTTTTTTTCAAGGACACCAGAAGCAAATTCTCGTGCCTCCAGTCCCTGTCATGAGGTGGAACAGTTCCAGCTAATGCCTACAGTAGAAACTTCCTATCTTGCCAGAGCTGGAAAGAATGAATTCCTAAACCTCGTTCCTGATATTGAGGAAATCAGGCCAGGGTAAGTTTTCTATTGTAGTGTGATTGTGGCTTCCTGAGAGCTGTCGTAAGGGCTTTCTGAGATTTGTAGTTTCTTTGCCCCATTTGAGGAAGGTAAATTAAACAGGTGATAGCAGAACTGCAGAATTCTGTATGATGGAGACAGGATTGATGAGAGTTGTGTTGATATTTGATCTCTGCAGCATTCATTCTCTGCACCTACTTAATGAACAGGATTTCCAGTGACTTAAATATAATGTCTGTTATCATCAAAGCCATGGCTGAAGTTCACTGAAGTAGATCTTTGTGGGTCCTTCTTTCTGTCAGACATTTGCATAGATCTTGAAGACAAAATTCAGCTTGCTATAGAAGAACTTTTTCATAATACTGTTGCAGACAAAAAGTATTAAGGACCAAGTGTCTTTTTACAGTGTTTTGCAGTTAATAGGAATACTCAGTAGGTGCCTTATTTAGGGGAGAATGTATTCCTGTTTATCTGTGGGTTTGTTTTGGTTTGTTTTTTTCCAGCTCTGTGGTCTCAAAGAAAGGATACCTCCACTTCAAGGAGCCACTCTCCAGCTCCTGGGCCAAGCACTTTGTGGTGGTTCGCCGTCCCTATGTTTTTATTTATAACAGTGACAAAGATCCTGTAGAAAGAGGAATCATAAACTTATCCACAGCTCAGGTGGAATACAGTGAGGATCAACAGGCAATGGTAAAGGTCAGTCTGAGAGCTATTGTTTATTTACCCATAGAGCAGGAACATTACAGGTGCATCCATACCATCCTGTGTGTCATCTCTGGTCTGAGGAAAATGCATCTGTGTCTTGGAGAAATGTCTGGCATCTGATGATTCTGTCCACGAAGTTCCCGGTTTGTTTAGGGTTTCTTTATCTTTTGGACACAGTTGTACAAGAGACTGAAACTGACTGCTGTTACGCATGGTATTTGCTTTATGAGCATGTGTTGGTACCATCACCCTCTGTGTTTGGTTTTTGTAGTTCTGTTTATGTGGTGTTCTGGGGTTGTGTGTTTTGTTTGCTTTTTTGTTTGTTTAAATACACCCCCCACACACACAAAAACAACACATACAAACATCCTGCAAGAAATCAAATTAACTTTACTGCTCCATCTCAGCGGCTCTTAAAGTCCACACTCATGAGTTAAAACTATATTTTGTAGAATATGTCCCATTTGACTGACTAATAATATCCTGGAAATGACCAGTGAAACCTAAATGAAAAACCTTAGGTCTTGTGGTTTTTAGGAACCAGAGAACTCAGAGAGGAAGTGTGCATTGGCTTCTGTGCTTGTAGACTTTTAGTCTATTTTAGTAGTAGTATTTTAAATTGTCCTTAATATTCCAGACACCCAACACATTTGGCGTATGCACAAAGCATCGTGGGGTCCTGCTCCAGGCCATCAATGACAAAGACATGAATGACTGGTTATATGCCTTCAATCCACTTCTTGCTGGCACGATACGGTAAGAGACAGTTCATGGGCAGACAATGTTGTAAAGCATAAAGATAGTGAGATAGTCATAAGCAAGGAGGCAGATAGTTTGTCACAGAATTTAATCTTGTTCTGAAGAATTTGACAAGATGGGTGAACCGAAGGAGGGAGGAGAGTGGGCAATAAAAAAAAAAAAAATCAAACAAGCCCTGTATTTCAGGAAATGCAGTGGCTGTTGCTTTGGCTTGTGATATTCTTAACAGATGTATCCAGTTTGTACGTGTGTGGTATGCTTCATGCAATACTAAATTTGGAGGCCACAAAATGGTTTCCTTGTATTGCTTTTTTACAAATGTATAAAGCTTCTTACTGCCTCTGTGCAGGCGGGTCTGGACTGCCTTTTCATTCTCTTGATTGTGAGTTAAAGCAGAAATTCTCATTTCTTTCCCTTTTTTGAACTTCTCCAGAAGCCTTCCCTTTAACACAGGTCACAGACATCCCCTGCTTGCTGCAGAGATGTTACTACGCTACAGTAGCTCTTCCTTTCAGTAAAAAAAAAAAAAAAAAAAAACAAAAAACAAAAAAAACCCCTAAGCTATTACTGTACAGCATCAAATAATTTCTTACCACTGCAGTCCTTAAAAGATCCTGTCTTCCATTAAAGGAGCACAGCAGAAGAGTGAGAAGTCTTTCTCATTATAGCCCTTGATACGTTTTACTTTCTAAACATACGGAGTAAGCTAGGACTATACAAAAGGATTTTAAAAAAAGGTGGACAAACTGTGGGGAGGGAAGAAAAATAAACTTCCAGAATTCAACAAAACTTTTTTGCTTCTTTCTTGTGCAGGTCAAAACTGGCTCGAAGACGCACGGGCCAGCTGAAGTACTGAGTCCATGTAATGTTCTCATCTGTTTTCCCTAACTCACCTTCTGATAGATAAAGTGTTACCTCTCATTTTCTCTTTGTGATTCTTGACAGTTTCTCTTGTATGTAATCCTGTGGCTTAACATCCCCTACCTTCCCAGCTCCTTCAGCACATTTTCTAGGTATTCTAACCCTACCTTGTTTCTTTTCACTTGTACCGAGAATCGTACTAGTAGCATGTGGCCAAACAAAAAGAGAAAGAAAAAAAAAAATCAAAAAATCGAGTGATTATGCACGACTCTAAAAAGAAAAAAAAAAGTTATTTATTTTTTCTTACAACAATTGTTTTCCCATTCCAACTGACCTTTTGGTGTCTGTCCCACTGTCCATTGTTGTCTGTCTAGACTGCTGCAGGTGTTTCAGTCAATTTGTGACTTGGCAGTAGTCATTGGTTCCCTCAGGGCAAAGTTCTAATGCCAGGGAAAGATAAATTCTTCTGTGTAGACATTACCCAGCCAGGAACTGCAATAGCTCCTCAGGCTTTCTGGATCCAGCCGCTAATTTAAACTCTGTTGAAAGCTGATATTGGACAAATCTATCTGGGCAGACTGGATTTTGGTCTTGGTGCAAGTTTTTGAGTTTCCAAGGTCCAACAGGCTAAGGCATGAGCTGGAAAAAGATAGGGAACAAACCAAGAGGGGCTGGCTAGAATAATCTGCCTTTAAATTCTTGCTGCAGGGTTGCAGGTGAACAGTGCTTGGCTTTAACTCTTTCCCAAAACACTAACACTCACTCCTCTGCCTCTGAACTGAGCTGAGGAGACGGAACTTGTGCAGATGCGAGGAAAAATAAACCACATCGCTGAAATATTAGATATAATCCCTAAAGTTTTAGACGCTCAGCCTCGTATTTGACAGATGGGAGTGTGTTAAGTGGAAACGGAACGGTGTGGTTGTTCCCTAGAGCGCTTTCAGGAGATCGCCACCGGAGGGCAGTATCTCCTCTTTCTGCTCTTCATCTTGACTCCTGAGTTCCTGTAGCAACAGTTCTCACCTCTCTTGGAAGAGATTTATGGTTGTCATTGGTATGTTAGGATAGACTGCTCTACGGCATCATTCTGAAAGGCCTGCTTTATGCATGTATCCCTTATCTGGAATACTCAGATGACATCCTATCTGTTCATGGGGAAAGCATCCTCTGTCTACAAAATACTTTCTAGACCTAGCACTTGCAGTATTGTCCAGGGAACAGCAGGGCATCTTCAGTTCCTTTTGGAATAGTTGTTGAATATTTCCTAATTTCCCTGCTACAATTTTCGTCAGCTAAAACCCCCTAGTTAGTTTTAACTTCAGAATTAATCCTTCCTGGAGAACGGATCAAGTGGACTCTGGTCCTGATCAGTGGGGTGTAATAATTGGCTTCTTGGAGATGGGCTGGGTGGTGTTAGTTCTTGACCTACAACATAAGTTCTCCTTGTAGACAAAGCTTTGGTCCTTGCCCCAAGAAAGGAAAGCAGAATGAATTTCCTGTCTGAGAAGTGAACTCGTCTGTCTTAGTTAGGTTGGGGGGAGGGTGGGGGGTTCCTTTACTATGTTTGACTGCTGTGCTATACTTTTTTGACTTACCTTGGGCACTGATAGGGCTAGCTGTGATCCTGGGGAATGTACAGGAATTTCATCCTGAGGTTCCGACCTCTCAAGGGAGAGATAAAAGGGTTTTGTTCCACTATTGCAGTAGGCACATGTAGGCACACTGAAGCTCAAGAAGGTCATTTTGATTCAGCTCACTCAGCAGCAGGTCATGCCATGCATTGGAAATTCTGTGGCCAAAAGCGTACGTGGGACTGGCATCAGTTGAGCAATTTTTTAGCTTTATGGGGTTTTCATTCTTCAGTCAAGTGCAATGCATAGTGAGACCTCCTAAAAGCATGGTTGGCAAAGGAGCAGGGAGATGGAGTCTGACACTTGCTAGGACATATCTTTATATATTTTGAGATAGTACTCAAGCTAAATCATGTGCTCATGCTATCTCCTATGGTCCTCAGATTTATTTCAGAACTGGAAGCCAGACTGAGGGAGCTTCCTGGGGACCCAGGAGCATAATAAGGATGGTTTTGTTTTGTTTTGGTTTTTTTTCTTCTGGTTTTGTCTTGTTTAATTGTGTGTGACTCTTAATACAGTGATGATGTTCCTTTGTTATGCAATGGATGATAATGCTCTTCCAGTGTGTGGATAAGTAAGACTGCTAGTGCTGCAGGAGGGCTCCCCACGCTGGAGCTAAGCCGATCTCAAGAATTAGGTTATTTTTAAGCACTAAGTTGTTGCTGCCATCACCACCATTTATAATGAAAGTGGAACCAATTTGAGGAGGGGTAGCAATTTAGCTGGTGGTATTTTGAGACACACTGAGAGCATTTTAATTTTTCCTTTTTTTAACTAGAAGAAAACTAGTTTGCTAAGTCTTTGCTTTGGATAAGCCAGAAAATGAACAAAGGGGGTATAGGCATTGCATAGAAACATGATTAAGGGGTCTTTCTTTAAAAGCAGGAAGAGACAGATGCTTATTTTATACAGAGCTGGAAATGTTACAGCTGTGTTGTGCAAATGTTACTCTTCTATGTAAAGACTCCAAGCAGCTTCTGATGACTTGATGTCTATGTGGATAACAGATCACCAGAAGAGGAAAATTCTATTTTTAAGCATCAGTATCTCTTAAAGCTGCATAGTCTGTGACAAAATAGATTCTTGTTGTGGAGAGTTCAAATGGGCATTACTATTTTCAGGTCTGACATAAAAGGCATACGGTTACAGTTTTTCACCAATTATTGAAGCCTAGTTTGAGACATCAGTTGCCCTACTTAAAACTGGACTGAAATCAATTCAAGTTTTCTTTAAAAGCATAATAAAGCAAAAAAAAAAAAGTGGACTTCCATTCACTTTAAAGCTTTTTTGATCTAGCCCAACATGTTAGAAATTTCTTTTTAGAAACAGAGCAAGAAGGGAAAAATGTGTTAAGCTGCCTTCTCTTGACATTTAAAAACCCACTCTTGGTTACCTACTGGGTGTATGTGAAGTCCCGGAGTCAGACAGCTCTTGGGACTCAGCCACTGCAGATGAGGCATCATGCTGTGGGCCTGCCAGCCCATTGAGCATAAGCACTGGTAGTAAACTTGATAGGCGTTTCTTGGAGAGAATGAGTGTGAAACTGTGCTGTAGATTGGGTTCTTTATGTTCCTCATTAAAAGGAAGGAGAAAATACTCTTTTTTTGTCCATTGAAAACCATGTCGGTGTTGGAGCTTCCTGGATATTTTAAAACTAAACTAAACCTCCTATACTGTATTTCAGAAATGCACTTTAAGTACCTTTTTAAAGAAGATTCCTATATTCTGGGATGCAGAAGGGAAGGGAATATTATTTCCAGACCTCTGAGAAAGGGGTTTTTTTGGTCAGTGTCTAATAGTCCTTATTACTGATGAGCAAGGTATTTCAAAGCAAAGACTTTACTTTTTGCTGCTTGTTATCTAATTTACAGGGATTTAATTTTATGTAATGTATTGTATATTTATACATGTGTAATTAATTGCACATTAGATAAGAAAGAGGATTAGCTTTGGAATAACACCCATTGGTACTATACAATCAACTAATACTGCCTATGCATATGCATCTTTCTGGTACTCTTGCACAGCCTTAGTTTGTGTTAGTTTATCCTGTGGTGGGTGTTTTTGTTGAAGATGCGGCTGTTAACTGGCTGCTCAAAGGAAGGATACTAATGCTGCTCTGGAACGGTTTGTTGAATGTACTTTAAAATGGGTCTCTTAACGTGTGCGTTGCATCTCTCCATTGTGGTTAATAACCCCAATATGTGGTCTGAACTGTACTGTATGTAGCAGGAATGTATTAATTTTGTGCTTCCTTGTTTAAAAACATCAGCTGTTCAAGAACAGGATTGACTTTTTTTTGTTCAGAAGGCCATTTATGCGTTCTAAGTAGTTGAAATCAAAACTAGTCCAACACTAACCAGATGGTTGTGTCCAATGTTATTTGGAACAGTTTTTAAATTAACAGGATCAGCTGTGTATTCAGTAAAACTGAGGGTATGGAGGTCATAAGTCTTCAGTTCTTAATGTTGCCAAGTTCATGGCCTGATCCTGAGCAGTACTGAACTACCTCTTGCTTGCCTTGAAACCAGGGGCTAGAAGCAGAGGGAGCCTTGAATGATCAGCACTTTCCAGGATCAGTTCTTAATTTTCCACCCTGCTTGTTCATACTTCATGTGCAGTTGATTAAGGTTCTTTAATTTGGACATTAGACATGCTGTTGCACTGAAATACATACTTTTTTTTAATTGCGGTCCCCATTTCCCTGTTTAATCTCTCTGTACACAAGGTATATGCTGTATAAGTGGCCTTCTTGAACAAATCTCTTTGCAAACTGATTTCATCCCAGCGAAGGAGTGTATCAGCAACACTGTACATTAATTTCAGGTTTTCATTTTCTTATTTTATTTTGTAAATATATCTGATATTTGGAGCTTGAGTATACAAAATGTAAATATAGTTCATGTATTTGTACTAATTCTGATCCATTTGCTGTATAGCCTTAGGTGTGCAATGCAGATATCTAACTGTGTATGGTAACCTTGCACCACTGAACTGTTAGTGAACGAGGTGAAACAATAAAGGTACAACCAGTGCATTAGCAGATATAATGTGTGCTCTTTTTATTATGATTTAATTCCTAGTGTCTTATATTGAAAGCCTGTCCTGAACAAGTTTATGCTTTTGTGAAAAGGAATTTGTCTCGGCTGTTCTTGAGAAAGATGAGAGGCCCTTCTCATCCTTCCTCGTCCTTTTCCCTTTGATATGTTGTGCAGCATTTCCAAGTAGTTTTTTGGATGCTTTCAAAAGATTCTTTTGCTTGAAAGATAAAATAAGGTTGTCGTAGTGCTGCCAATACTGAACTTGCTTATCTGGGGACAACTGTTAAAAATGACGGGAAGCGTGTGAAATCAAACCACCAAAACGTAACGGCGAAGTATGAGGCACCAGCTCTGTGGACAAAGATGTGTCAGGGAATCCCCATGCATCGTTCTCGTCTTGGTCTGAAAGTGGGAAGTTCTTTGTAGCTTTTAAGTCATGGTGAGGAAACGGGACAGGGCATGTCCCCAAAGCATTTGAGTCCCACAAAAATGGGCCACCGCTTGCTGTCAGACACTTCTCATAACTAAACCAGCTGCATGATGGCAAAATACTTTTATTAGGCTGCTGGCTAGGATCTGTTCGTTATCTGAAAAGCTATCATGGATGTCTTCCTTCTTGCTGCTGTTGCTGAGTGCTTGGTGGTTGTTTTTTGTTGGTTGTTTTTTGTTGTTTTCTTTTTTCAATTGGGCACTTGAGTAACCTGTTAATTTGTTCTGACTGCTCTTCTGACAGCTTATTTAATACTTCAGAGAAGCCGCTAGCTGTTTTACTGCTTTCAGATTCATTCCACTCGCAATGCCCAAAAATAAGGTGGGCCAGAAACTTGATGGGTCAGTTTGCTGCCAGTCTTCACGTTTAGAACATGCTTTTAATGGAAAGTAAACACGCTTAAAATGTAGGTGTCTCTTGATGATGCAGCTGACTGTCACAGAGCAAAGCTATGAAGCTAGCCACCTTTGCCTAAACAGAACTGTTATCTTAATGCTGACAGGTGGGCAGGGTTCCTAAGTGTCCTAAGTGTTCTTTCGCCCACCTCCTAGGACACCTCACAGGCAAACCGATAGTTACGGTACCCGAGGTGATGACTGCTGCCTCGGAAGATGTTTCACCAGCTGAATTTAAGGCAATGACTTCTATAATTAAAGGAGAGAAAAGTCACACTAGGTAGTGCCTGCTGGCTGCTGTTCCTGCGCTGTCCCAGCGGTACGTATTGCTGTAGAAATGAGCATGGCTGTACCCTGACCTTCAGCTGGAGGATGAGGCCGTCCCACAGCGGGGCGGGTGCGGCCTGGCGCGGTGCCGGCCTTCAGGGCCACCTCTGTCCTTGCAGGCGGCGTCGGAGCGTTAACGCCCGAAGGCCAGCACGGGGACCGCCCGCTGCACCCGTCCCGGTGCTCGAGGGCCTTCCCTGCCTGCTGCCTCCGCCCCACTCTCGGGCGAAGGACACTTCCCGCTCTGGCGATACCGCGCAGGCTCCCCGCGGGCCGCCCGCCCCGCCGTGCGCTGTCCCTTTAAGGGGCGAGGCGCCCGAACCATCGGCCCATGGGCGGGAGGCGGGGCTCGCCCGAAGAGCCAATGGGCGCGGCGCGCCGCCCCACCCCGCCCGCGCGGCTGAGGGCCGGCCGGGCGCGCGCCGCAGGCCGAGCCCCGAGAGCCGCCGCCGCCGCTTCCAGCCGCCCTCAGCGCCGCCGCGATGGCTCAGTGAGTGCGGGCGGGGGCCCGGCCGCCGGGCCGCGCGTCCCTCGGGCGGGGCCTCGGCGTGGCTGCCTCCGGGGGTGGGGGCAGCGCCGCAACCGGCTCGTGGTGGTGTGAGAGCCGGGGGTGCCCCCCGCTCGCCGGAGAGGCCTTGTAGACCGTTAGCGGGGAGGGGGGAGCGTGCCCCCGGCGGGCTGAGGGGGAGGCGGGGGCCTTTCTAGCCTCTGCCGAGTGACTTTCTGCAAATCCTGGTTTTTCGGCGAGCTGGTCTGGGGGAAGCGGGTGATTCCGAGCGGTCCCCGCTTTCCTGTTTGGCCGGTTCCGCGGTGTGTCCGGGAGGGAGAGGATGTGGCCCTGGAGCCGCCGGACGGCGGGTTGGTTTTTCACCCACAGAGGTTCTGCGGCGGGTTCTAGAGGCTTTTTGACAAAATCCGGGAGTGATTAGTTTTGGAGTCGTGGCTGTGAAGCAGGAAACTTGTTCCTGACCCGAGGAATAGAAGCAGACAGGTTGGGTTTCTCTGCCTGCACGCCCCTTGCAAGCTGAATTAGGCTGCCTCTAGCAGAATATCCCGTTTCCTCCTTTTTCTTTGCTCACCCCAAATCTGAGACAGTGTGTTGCAGAAGCAAAAAAATGGTGTAGCGTTCAGACATGATGTTCTAGTGCAGCATCTGTTGAACATGGAGCTGTGACAGAGCTGGATCCATCAGTGACATATTAGAGCCACTCGTTTTACTCCCTGCCTCCTAGTGCGATGTTTTGGGTAGCTTACTTTTCTTACTCATCTAGTTGTGTCTTGGTGGTTGGGAAGAGATCTTGGTGACTTGAAACGTTGGTCTGCACTCTGTCTGCTGGACTGACTGGGAGCCACAAGGACCTCTCGCTGTAACAGCCTACAGAATCAATTCAGAGCATGTGCTACAGCGTTTGTTAGGAAGGGGTGGGCTGGCCTAGCAGTTGGCAAGATCAGAACAGTCTGACAGAGGTATGGATGCTAGTGCTAGATCACTGCTAATGAGACTTACTTGGCATTTTTGTCCTTCCACATTCCAGAGCTGACATTGCGTTGATTGGACTGGCTGTGATGGGTCAAAACCTTATTTTGAACATGAACGACCATGGCTTCGTGGTAAGCGAAGGAAAACGAGTCAGAAAGGCTGACTCGCTAGCACTTGGGATTGGAGCTGAGGAGCTGAGCATGTGTGGTTTTTTTTTTTTTTTTTCTCCTTGTGATGGTCTAATGGGTGTTGTTTCCTCCTTTTAGTTATAACCTAGGCCGCCCTTTGTCCCGTTTCCAGGGAAAAACAGCAGTGCATGCCTGTACTCAGCTGATGTGTTAGTTATGTATGATTTTTCCCTGACGTTTGCTTGGCCGTTAACCATAGGTTCCCAACGCACTTGCAAAGGCATGCTGCAGGTTCATCCCTGCTCTGTGTCTTTAGGGAAGGTGGAAGCGGGAGAGCACATGATGTTGAATCTTGCTTATATAACTTGTAGTCTGAGCTAAAGTAACTGTTCTGTTCGCAGCTTTTATTAAAATGTTTTCTTGCTCCCCCAGGTTTGTGCTTTTAACAGGACGGTTTCCAAAGTGGATGACTTTCTGGCCAATGAGGCCAAGGGAACCAAAGTGATTGGAGCTCACAGCCTGGAAGAGATGGTCTCTAAGTTAAAGAAGCCCCGCCGCATTATCTTGCTGGTGAAGGCTGGAAACGCAGTGGATGACTTCATCAATAAATTGGTGAGGCAAACATTCTTTTTGCCTGTGACTCCTGCTGTCTTTTGGAGAAGTTTCCTCTGGAAGATCTCATTATTCGTCATTAATGAGGTTTTGAATGCATGGAGAAAACAAAAATGCTCATTTATTTTGGCAGGTGCCATTGTTGGAGACTGGAGACATCATAATTGATGGTGGGAATTCTGAGTATAGAGATACCACGGTAAGCCTGTTTTCCACCTGAAGTGGATGAATAAAATACACATGATTCTTCTCTGATCATTGCAATAGTCAGTCAATAAGATGCCATTTCCCCTCTGCTTAGGGAAGGCCAAACTGAGTTATCTCTGCAAAACTAGGTCATGCAGCCTATTAAAAAGCAATTGTTACAGTAGTTAAGGACTGTTCTAGAAGTATATTTTTATAGAAGTTGCCCAAATCATCAAAGAACATTTTTATTGATGTCTTTTAAAGAGTGAAGGCCTTTAGAAAATTTCCTGTTGCAATCTTAAAGAGTTTTCAGGGAGATTTGAAAATCTAAGGATATTTATAGATTTGTTGTTATATGTCAATCCTACATGACCACGGGAAGATCCAGTAAGACAGAACTGCTGTTTTGCCTGTCTTGGTAATGCAAACAGCAGAGTAATTATCTGTTTAAAAAAAAAAAAAGCTTGCTTGTGTGCAGGCTGTAACTATAGAAGTTACAGAAGTTACATTAGCGTATCTGGGATGCTTATGTGAAAATGTTGCATTCAAATTGATACTTCTGAATCATAGAAGGGGTGCTGGTATTAGTCTTTCTGCTTTGGCATCCTGATCTTGGATAAGTGAGTTGGCCATACCAGAGTAAAAAACAGGTGCTAAATGAGGATTAATACTTGGGGAGCTTGCAGCTCCCCTTAGGGATCTCAGCCTGTGCTTGTCTCCCACTCAGAGGGAATTAGTTTCCCTTATAGCTCTCCATGCTTGCACCTTCACTCTGCAATGAACTCAGCAACTTCACCTTGGGCCTAATCAGCCTCCCCCACATCTTTGCACACAGCATGTATCACCTGACACTTAATTCTGAGCCTTTTCTAGCCTCAGTACTAGCTCTTTTCTATCCGGTGCTTATAAGGACTTTGTTTTCTCAGCATGTCTCTTTTGCAAGGATCCATGTCAAAGCAACAGGAAGTTTCCTAATGTTCACTTTGGTGTACATACAAGCTTTCTCTAAGGTTGTCTTCTAGCATGTCCAAAGCAGAATTGAAAACCTAATTTTAGGCCTGAATTGCTAACCTTTGTTTGTAAGGCTCTGGCATTAAAAGAAATTAAATAATGCTGCTCTGCATTTTGTTCCAGAGACGTTGTAAGGAACTACAGGAAAAGGGCATCTTATTTGTCGGAAGCGGTGTGAGTGGTGGAGAGGAGGGTGCCAGATATGGTCCTTCACTCATGCCAGGAGGAGCCAAAGAAGCCTGGTAAGCATGAGCTAGTATATTCTTCTTCAGAATGGTCTGCAACAGTCGTCTTCTATTCACGTTGAGAGCTGAGGGAGGACAGGAGGAGGGCGTGGGTGTGGAGAGAAAGAGATACGTTGCCATCTCACTTCCTCAAGGCTCAAGATTTCTCAGCCTAGCTGGGGTCACGGGGCAGTGCTGAGCTTTCATGGTAGGCAAAACAAAGGCAGGTTTTTCTTCCAGGAATTCACAGGCAAAAGTAGTACCTGCAGAAATCTGAAGGGAGAAATGTGTGCCGGGGAGAAAAGAATTTTGCTTACGTTTTAAAAAAGTACTGTTCTTGATGATGATTTTTCTTTTGGGGCCTTACACACTTGGAAAGCTGTTAACCATGAAACAGGCAGCAGCAAACATCCCTGCAGTGACACACATTATAAAAGGAGGCTTCAGTACATATTTGTACTGACTATTGAATACGTGAATTTCTTTGCAAGTTTCTGCTATGCTGCCCTGCTGTTTTGTACTCATGTTAGTGTAAAGGACTGTACATCAATGCTCATATTAGACTTTATTCCTGGTTGCTCATTCTCTCTGTAAATGTAGAAAGAAAAGGTGTGTCCGGGCTTTACCTGAGCTTTAGAATCTCTGAAGTCCCTGTCCGTTGCATTCATACCAATATCAGGCTGTTCAAATTTGACAGCATATAGCCAGAAACAACATAACAGTAATCTGCTGTCCGGTCATCTTTGTGCCATAAACAGCTCAGTACCTGCCACCCTTACCTGAACTTTGTCCCCCCCCTCTTTCACAGCACCTGCAGCCCATGTGCCACCCATGCTCCTTTCCCAGTGGTCGCTTTAGGTTGCTCCAAACTTGGTGTTCAGTAGCGCTGTCCTGTTGGCTGAGCAATTTACTACACCTGGGGAGCCTGGCAATGACAAAAGCTCTTAATTACTGCAGTAATGCAGATAACTATATCCTGACTTGCATTTGCAGAGTTTCTTCCCTCCTTCCCTCTTCTCCTCCAGATCACCCTGGATTTTTCTTGTGGCTATAGAACAGAATGGGATTTTGTTTCAGCTTTGCCACTGATCCTCTCTGAGTGTGAGCCTGTGTCATAACCTGCCTCTATTTCCCTCTTTCTAAAATGGAAGATAATATTTGGGCTCCTTTAGGTACATTAAGCTTGTCTGCACAGTGCTGTAAGCGTGACACGGGCTGTCCCCATTTCTTGCAAACAGTGTCTAGTTCTGGGAAAAACATACATTTTATTTGACATTGTGTGATGGGTTGTCAACCTGCCAGCATGCCCTCCCCCCAAGTTGCCTTTTGGCGGGTTACAGAAGGATGCATCATACCGATGGATTTTTGTTTTCTTGTGGTGTTTGTGTCCTCTGTCTATCTGCTGAGGCATATTATTTCTCCCCACAGGCCCCACATCAAGACCATATTTCAAAGCATTGCTGCTAAAGTGGGATCTGGGGAACCTTGTTGTGACTGGGTAAATATTTATTTGATACTGACCTTAACTTGTGGTTAGAGCTGTGCTTAAGTAGTTTGGTTGCTGAAGCTCATGCATGTTTGTTCTTAATAAAACCAGCTACATTAGTGGGTTGATTTTCTGGCTGACTGCATTCAATTCAAATCTACCATCTCCGATAACTTATCCCATACAATGGAAAAACAAAGTTTTATGGCTGGGTCGTGTGCTGGGGGAGCTAAATGGATCTGTGACCCATAGTGTTTTCAGTCAGTACTGGGCTTGCTTCCTTCCTTCCTGTAGGTGGAAGGAAGCCATGGGCAGGTATTAAACACTGGAAGTAGTGACAGCACTGTTGCTAACAGCATTTTTTGATGTTTCCTGACAGGTAGGAGATGAGGGTGCTGGACACTTTGTGAAGATGGTGCACAATGGGATTGAATATGGAGACATGCAGCTGATCTGTGAGGCCTACCACCTGATGAAAGATGTGGTGGGCATGGAGCATGATGAGATGTCAAAGGTGATCTGTAGTTTTTCGTGTCTTGCCTTCTTGAGCCATGGTGGCCGTCTACCATTGATGGAGGCAACCGGGCTTGCAAAGCAAGCACGTACACGTGAATGTTTATAGAAGTTGTCTAAACTCTCCCATTCTACATCTGATTTCTCCCCAGGAAGCACCTTCTTGTGTAGGGATATGAATTACCTTGCCTGAAAAAAGCTAGTAAAACACTGAGCATTGTAATCAAGCAGGCAAATCTAGCAAAGACCTTGTTGAAGCAAGTCGATAAGTATGATGTGTCTTGAAAGAGCAGTTGTTTCTAGCCTTCAGTGCCTATGATGAGAGGCAACAGGACGGGCTCTGCCTTCCCTGTTGGAGATGGGTGCTCTGCAGCTCTGAGTCTGAGGTGTGCTCCTTCCAGTGCAGGGCTCCTGCACAATGGCCTTTCAGGAGTGCTGAAATCACTGGTAGATGTGGCAGGGTATCAATAACCGGTAACCCAGATAGCATGCCCCCTTCTGTGTGTATACATATATGTATGTATATGTATACATATATCAATAAATCAGTTGATATATATAGTAGGTAGATAGTAAATTAGTGTGTGTATATATATGTGTGCAACACATTTAGTTGTAATACATCTGCAACACTTTTTCTCCTCTTCCAGGTATTTCAGGAATGGAATAAGACAGAGTTGGACTCTTTCCTGATTGAAATCACAGCCAATATTCTCAAATTTAAAGACAGTGATGGCAAATACCTCCTCCCAAAGATCAAGGACAGCGCAGGACAAAAAGGCACAGGAAAGTGGACAGCTATTTCTGCCCTGGAATATGGAGTCCCTGTCACACTCATAGGTAACTGGTTCTTCAATCTGGCCTCGTCTTTCCTACCTGCATGTACCACGTCACAGTAAGGAGCGTGGTAACACAGTAATCTCAGAAATGAGCCCACATTAGGGCTTGGCTTGCAGCATAGGCTCTTCTAGGTGTAGCTGTTGCAGTCTTTCTGCCCTTGAGAGCTGTTACTGTTTTTCTTTGCTGGGCTTGTTTTTACCTTGCTTCTCAAATGTTGGTAGTACTGTTATCATGCCTTTGTCCATGGTATCTTCGCAGTGCTGGTGATGAATTGGTGACAGGTGAACGTAAGTGCTGTGCTAGAAGTGTTGTGCTAGATTGATGCAACCTTCCTCTCGGTAATCCTCCACCTTATCTGCTACTCCAAATCCCATCATAGCCTAAAAATGATTAAAAAAAAAAAAAAGAAAAAAGGGGGAGGCAGGACACCCGCAAAACCTTGTTGCTTGACCACTGCTTGATAGATACTTAGCCTTCTCTGAAGGCGTAAGAATTATTTTTCAGATCTCTACCTCAGTCTTCTATTTCTATGTTTCAGTATAACTTAGCTCACCCAGCATTAGTGTGACTAAACGAGGGCCGGACTGTATGGTGGGTTGAGAAGCACGGACAGATTTTTTTGAGAATAGTGGCGGACTGCTACCCTATGGTGGTGGCTGCTGTTTTTCCACCGCAACAGTTGATTGTGGCGTTTCTTTATACGCTCTGGACTGCTGCTGGTTTTTGTTTTGTGGCTAATAAGGCTGCTGATCCAAAGCCAAACTAAGATGATGGAAATGTATTTTGTAATTGCTTTGAATTATATGCCTAAAGTGTGCAAATTTACCTGCTCACATACATACCTAACAGTCTCGTTACCTACCCTTTTATCTAACCTGGCTTCTGAATGGAATTGTGACACAGGAGTTGTAATACATCTGCAACACATTTAGAGCGCTCTCTTACCACAGGTCCCATGTAGACTTTCTCGTTGAGTAAGTTAGTTGACTCAACAGGTTCTTTGCTCTAGGACTTGCTTTAATTTTCATGCTTTCTCTACCTCTTTTTCCTTTGCCTTGGCTGGTCAAGTTCTGTCATATTAGAAGAAAAGAAAAACTATATTCAGTAGGCTCAAAGAGAGTAATTGCAGTGATAGCTATCAGAGAAACATGGCTGCATTCCAATAACATATTTTTACAAAACAAGTTTTGTAAATGGTTTTAATATCTACTACAGCTATAGTCTTTCAGTTCTAGGCTTGAAACAGTGTTGTTAATCTTGTGCTGTTAATATTCTGCTGTTTGGGGTTCTTGCAAAGATCAAGGGTGGAGGAGACACTCCCTGATTAGTCCCCTACAATGCCAGGAGAGCATTGTTAGGTAATGATGACTTGATAGGGAAGTACGTGCAATAGCCCTTGTGCAAACGTGGCCGTTCTTAGGGCAGTTGCTGCGTGTGTGGTTTTACTGCATAAGCATGACTTGCAGACTTCTGCTTGTAAAAGCAGAGCCGTGCTTTTTCCTGATTTCTGATTTCCCCCCCACTTCTCCTCCCCAGTGTAGAAGGAAGTTTTTGCAGAAATGGAGACAAGCCAGTTCTGATTTTGATACGGTCTGTTAATCCTACTGCAGAGAGGATCCAGAATCTTGTGAAAACATTACTCATTCATCTTTTTTTTGGTTGGGTTGGTTTGGTTGGGGGGTGGGTGGGTGGGTGTTGTTTTTGCATTTGGTTTGGGTTTTTTCTTTTTTTTTGTAATTCACGACTTGCTTAGAAGGTGGAGGAAAAGTCCACTATGAAGACTAGAATAAACTTGATTGCTTTTCTTCTATCAGACTCTGGAAAGGAAACTTTTTTTTTTTTCCATTTAACAATACTGTCTTCAATTGCAAATAAGTACAACTTAAAACAGCATGATTAGGAATTGACTGAGCCAGATCAAGAGATTGGCATTCAGGCTTTCTCTTTAGGAGCTGAAGATACTGCTTGGCTAACTCCTTAGCCCTGGCGAATGACATTTAGTAACCTGCTTAATGATGTTATAAAACTTTCTTATGGGCTTCTGAATAATAGTGTTACGGGCCTACCAGATTTGTAAAACTTATTTCCTCTTATAAGTTCACCTGCTGATTTATTCTTGATTTTAATTGCTCTTACTTTGAATTTGTGTATTTCAAAGCACATCTAGTTAATGTGAGTTGGCATTTATGCAATAGCTTTTTATCTTCAAAGCATGATACGATCATTAGTGAAGTCTTCAGCCTTGCCTGTCCCTAGACTGCAGTGCAACGCTGTCTGTTTTTTATAGATAGGAAGAGATTTTAAAGTAAATTCTTCAAACTAAGAGCTGGTGAAGGTTCCTGAGGATAAATTTTCATGCGGATGACTTGTGGCTTTTTTTTTTTTCTTTATCATTTGAAAGCTGTATCAGTCAATATTTACCCAATGGTTATGCTGACTGGCAGTTTGGTCCCTCAGTAATGCTGTTGAAATAATTCATTTGTACACCTCTCTTCCCATGTGACTCTGTTTCACTGTGTATGTGGCTCATCATTCAGTGGCGCTCTCACTGTGTGCTTTAGGACAAGTATCTCAGACCTTAACAGTGATGCTGAACTTTCTAATTATCTTCCCTTTCCTACGTACTTAAAGGTGAAGCTGTGTTTGCACGGTGCCTGTCTTCCCTCAAGGATGAGAGAGTACAGGCCAGTAAGCTGCTGGATGGGCCTAAAATGACTCAATTCAGTGGGAACAAGAAGGCCTTTCTGGAGGACATACGCAAGGTGAGTCGTTGTGCTTGCCAGAGTGCCGTATTAAAGCTGCATATCAAAGCAGCTTTTGGATGCTGTAAATCCTAGTGAGGAGCTCTTGTGTTTGCATGTCATGACAATTGAGTCCTGCTTCCAGCCGTCCCATTGTGCATTGTCTAGTGGTGTCCACAAAGCATAATGTGACCAATTCTTTTCCTGACCAAAGAACAGTCCTGAAGGAATTCAGGTCTCAGCCACAGTGGGCAGTGACAACTAGCTGGGGTGCAGAGGTCATAATTCATGCACAGGAGCTTACTTTTTCACCCCTCAACACTCCCATCGTTGTAATGGGGGTAATAGCTCGTGATCTCTCTCTGTTGAGACCAAACTTTCCAACAATTGGAAAGGATATTTTGGTTCTCAGATAGCTGGAATGTGGCTACTGTACTCAACCCTGATGAGATGTGGACTAAACAGAGCATGTAGACTGTGAAGTTTCTCGTTTGACTTTGTGGGACTTCACTTGGAATGTGAATTTGGTTTTTTTTAGGCCCTGTATGCTTCCAAGATTATCTCATATGCTCAAGGCTTCATGCTGCTGAGACAGGCAGCCAAAGAATTTGGCTGGACACTGAATTACGGTGGCATTGCACTGATGTGGAGGGGAGGCTGCATCATCAGAAGGTAATTAAGATGAGGAGGTAATTTAGTTGCTGAGGGGATAATTTGGAGCAGGCAATTTGGTTTATGCAGTGCTAGACTGACAAGCCTAAGGATTTTCTTGGAAAATCCACGGAGTTAATCTGCTGATAAGATACTGAGAAGCTGTTTCCGTAGACGGCACTAAAGGTTACCAGATGAAGCCAATTTTCTGGTGGCTTAGCTACTGCAGAGTTTCTTTGGTCTTTGTTTTGTTTGCGTCTTTCTTAATGTTTGCAATCTGAGTCTGGCTGAGTCAAATTTTGGCACTGTCAGTTTTGGATTCTGGGCCTTTGTTGGAAGCTGTGAAATTTTATTCCTGGTTTACATGTGTTCTGCCTAGTGTGTTCCTGGGAAAAATCAAAGATGCTTTTGATCGAAACCCTGAGCTCCAGAATTTGCTGTTGGATGATTTCTTTAAGACAGCTGTTGAAAACTGTCAGGTGAGTTTCCAAGGAAGGAAGAGCATAAAAACAATAGTTTACAGTCTGGACTTTTTCAGCTTCTTTCTCAGGAGTTACCTTCACAAATATATTTAGACTGAAAAATTAACATCCTTGAAACCTATTTATACAGCATCCTTAATCCCAAAGATCTCTAAACAATCCTTAAGCTCTTCGGGACTATGTGTTTATCTGTACGCACATTATGTATGGGTGTAGGAATTAATCATCTGTGGCTTCAAGGTACCCTTCTTTAGTAGAATATATCAGTCATACAGGATCAGGACAGGAAGGAACTACATAGTTGGAGCTGGTTGAAATTGAACAAGAAAGTTGCTGTGATGAGGTAGGCTATACTGAGGTCTGAGTTAGAATTTCCCAGACACCAGGGTTAGTGACCTGTCCTTGAAAAAATGCCTACAAATGCCTCTTGCCTCTATTTCATCAGAAAGTTGGAGAATGTTAGTTCTAAATGAAGGAAAAAAAGGGGGTTGCATAACTGAAGCACTGCTTTATACCTCAGCATCCAGGTACATCAAACGATGAACTGAGGTCTCGTGTAGTGCTGCAAGGTATATTTGTACTGTCAACCTAAAGACAATACAGGAGCAAAATAGTCCTTGTTGTGTCATGGTTCTTCTCTTTGATGCTAGCCAAGCTACTATTAAGAACTTAAGGTTTCTGTTTTACTATTACAGAAGAGCCTTAGGTAGAATTCTAGCGATTCAGAAGAACCACAATGTCAGGAACAAATGTCTAGCCTGTGTGAACGTTCTCATCACTGCCCCGTATCCCGTGCCTACTGTGCACTTGGATTTCAGTTGTACAGAGTATAAAGCTCTGTTCTATTACCATTGTTTGCAGTAGCACCAAAATAACAGTGTTCCAGGCCTGCCATTCATTGGACCTAGGTTTGTCCAAACAGTGTCCTGATTTGGACAGAGTTGACAGGCAGAACTAAAACCAGATTATCTGACCAACAAAGAAGTCATATATTGTCATTAATAATTCTTTTAAATGAAGCTGAATATTCCATGCAGGTAACTAAATCAGATGTACAGTTGAAATGAGGATAATCCACATGTCTGTCTGAAGTATTGTGCTGACCTCTTATGCCCTTGGGTGGGCTTTGTACTGTGCTTGATTAGAGGGTCTGAAAGTGCCTCAGTCTTTGCTCAGTATGTTCCCCGCTGTGTTCATGCTTTTGGGATGCACTGATGATTTTTATGTGAAAGAACCAGCATCCTTGCTGGAGGCTGTGGTTTGATTGCATGTGAAGTATATGTCTGCACTTTTATTGTCCTGTTTGCTAACTCTATCTTACTTGCCATTATTTTGGATCAACCTTGTTTATGTAAAATCAGGAATCTACTGCTGCATTTGCTCAGACTTGGTCATTAGATTTCATATAATGTGAAATAGCACATGCTGTTATACTAGAATAGTTCATATGCCTGCACATACCTCTGAGCAAGCACTGATTAGTTTCTTTCTTTTTTCTACCCCCGCCCCTTTCCTCTCTCCCAGGACTCCTGGCGACGTGTAATCTGTACTGGAGTGCAGATTGGTATCCCTATGCCCTGCTTCACTACAGCACTTTCTTTTTATGATGGATACAGGCATGAAACATTACCAGCTAACCTGATTCAGGTAGGTGCCTGAAATAGTGTAGCAGATCCTCTGGCTACTGAAATATCACCATGTTGTTATTTAAATACTGGTCTAAAGGCCATGATGGCACTATGTCCTAATCACTCCAACAATGTAAAGATAAAGGCATCGATTGCCTAATATAATTCTGTTAAACCTGAAATTCACAGCAGTAAAGTACTATGAGATGTCTGGATAAAGAACACCAGAGATATTGGTATGACAGTGCCCAGCATGTGTTAGTATTCCATCTGTGAACCAAGGGTAATGATATCTTTGAATCAAAATGCTTTTTAAAGAAGTAAGTATCTGTGAACCTTTGGATGTACGCAAGTGCTTGTTTTTTAGATTAGTACCTAGCAGAAATAATATACTTGTCTTTCTATAGAACTCTTAATTACTAGATATTAGTAAATGTTTCATTGCAGTGATTTTGCTAATAATGAGAAAATAACTTTAAAGGTTATAATACTGGAGTCAAGATCTTATTTCTAGTATTCCTGTAGTCAAGTATCAGTAGGTGCAACTTTTAGTACTCGTATGACTGATGTTCATGTGTCTATTTTGTGTGTGTGTTCTTATTCTAGGCTCAGCGGGATTACTTTGGTGCACATACATATGAATTATTATCGAAGCCAGGTGTATTTATCCATACTAACTGGACAGGCCATGGAGGAAATGTGTCCTCTTCTGCCTACAATGTCTAATGGCAGTATTTCCTCTTGAAGCCAAGATACTGTAGATCTCAGATATTCCTCCTAGAATACCACTTTTTACTGTACTGTGCTAGAACTTGTGTTTGGACACTTTTGTAATAACTTGTGGGTCTATTTCATATATATATATATATATATCACATAAGAAAGCTAAATAAACTTGCTTATAAATTCATTGAGGTGTTTTCTTTCCACTGCTGCTGGCCAAAACTGGCTAAAATGTCTTCATGCAGTATTTGACAGAATACATTTTAAAATTATAATATTTTTATTGTATTATAGTGCATAAACTCATAGGGATCAAGATAGAGATGACTGCATTTCAATAATTGCTAAAGTGGAGGATGGCAGACAGCACAATATTCCAGACAACACAAGATTCCAGGGAGGTAAAGGCCTTTTTTTGGTTGTCATAGTTTATCATAACAGGCAGTAGCTTGGTTCTTAAAGATTAATTCCTGGGTGTTCCCCTGCACACACAGTCTTTCACACTGTGAGCTCTGTTTTCCATGAAGGGTGGGATGGATCGTGGAGAAACTTGAATGCAGGTCAAGGGTGTCAAGGCTGATACTCCTGTCACCAAGCCGTTCTCCCTTCAACTGTTGCTCCAGTTTTAAGCTCTGGCATAAACTGTTGGCTTAGCTGTGTGAAAAGCTTGCACTTTTCCCCCAATCTCCCTGCTTTTTTGCCTCCTTTTCCCATGGGGCAATTAAAAGTACCTGCTGTAGCATGCAAAGTTGGCCCTATTTGATATCCTCTTCCTGCAGTCCCACTGCCAATCATCATTCTGAAAATTCACCAGGGTGCCTGTACCTCTTTTTTCTCAGAACCTCTCAAGTATTAAATTTTGTGCCATGCACTAGATTTTTATATTAATTTTTTGCTCCATTTATTTCTGCTAAGATAGTTAGCTACTTAGTTGAATATCTGTATAATTAGCACAAGATTACTTTTAATTTAAAGCAACTTTTCTGCAACTTACGTTGTAAGATTTAGGAATTCTGTAAAATAAATGTGTGACATTGCAGGCGATAGTGATAATAGGAGGGTCGTGAACATTTTAGCAGTCAGTTTGCCCCAGTTTAGGTTCTCCTAAACTGCAGGGGAATTGTGTTGGAAATCACCGTGGTGGACAGTAGGAACAGTTTTGCGAGTTTATTGTGTGCGTAGGCACTGTGTTTTGGGGGAGAACGGGATACTCCCACCAATCTATTTTAGTGCTTAGTATGATACTAGTGCTGCGAAAAATACCTGTCTGGAATCACGTTGTGCTAAACCCGGAGAGCTACTCGGTGAGAGCGAGCAGGATGTGCCTCCCTGGGTTTATCAGGAGCAGTGCTGCTTCTGTAATCTCGTTTGAAGTGAACCGTTTAGGGCTGAGGGAAGGCACGGGGACACCAGCCGATGTGCCTTACGCCTCTCTCGCTAGCTGAGGTTTGATCTCTGCCGGACACCTGCATTAACTCCCCATAGAGGGTCCATCTTTCATGCTCCAGGTGGGTCCAGAGCCCTCATGTAAGGTGTTGGAACAGGACGGGTGCGGTAACCACTGCTTAAAACCGGACCGTGCCCAAGGTCGTAGCCTCGCAGGGTAACGTGCAAAGCCTTCTGCAGACCGCGTCCCGCCGGCCCGTCCTACGGCGGGACACTTGTTTTCCTCGCCGGTAGAAGAGCGTCTCCAAACACTCCCGGTCAGCAACAAGGCGGGGCCGGGGCGGCTGCGGTGGCGGTTGCTGGGGAGGGCTCGGCTCTCCCTCGGAGCAGCCCCTTTCCCGCCCCGCAGGTAACGGCGCTGCCCCGGGCTGCGCGGGGCGGGGGCTCCCGACATGGCGGCGGCGCGGCCCCGCCCCGCCGCGCTGGGCGGGAAACCCAGCTGAGGGCCGCGCCATGGCGGCGGCGGAGGGTGAGGAGCGGCTGCTGCTCACCCAGGTACGACGGGGCCGGCGCCCCCTCCTCCTGCCCGGGCCCACGGCCCTGGCCCCGCTCCGACCCTGCCGGGGCTGGCCCCCAGCGCCGCCGGGGGAGGGCCCGGCCGGGACAAGATGGAGCCGTGGCGGGGGCGGCGGGGTATGGGGTACTGAGCGGTAAACGTGGTGTTGCTGGGCGTGTTGGGGTCCGTAAACGGTCGTTTATGTTGCGTCCTTTTAAATAGTTTGGATAATTTATGCAAGAGCTGGTGTGTCAGTTTGCAGAGAACTGACCTGTCGCTGCCTTGGATCCTTTCAGAGGCTGAAGGCTGCGGTTCACTACACGGTTGGCTGCCTGTGTCAGGATGTTGCGGAGGACAAAGACATGCAATTCAGCAAACAAACCATTGCAGCTATTTCGGAGATCACCTTCAGGCAGTGTGGTACAGAAGTTTGCGTATTATCTATTTGTTCAAGAGCAATTGCTGGAGAGATGATGCTTTAAAAAAAAAAAATAGTACTGGAACTAGGCATCACTGATGCATTGTTTCTTGCGTTATGTTTTTAAAAGTACAAGAAATCGCGATTCTATTTTTCAGACCTGGAAAAAGCATTTAAATGTAGGTGGAAATATTGTGTGGGCCACCTGCCTGTGCAAGAGAGTGGGACATAATAACAAGTTACAGTCGCTTCTCATAACTAACCTGGATAATTTGCAGTTACACCTTTGTAACAGCTAGAACCGTATTATGTATCTCTTCCTACTCAGAGTTAGCATTTTAAAATATGTGGCGTCTTTGTGTTTTCTCCAGAGAACTTTGCAAAAGACCTCGAAATGTTTGCAAGGTAGGTACTGGAACACTTGATTGTTATGAAGGCTTTCTTTTTTTGTATTCAGCTCCAATAACTAGATAATCTTTAAAATAATGTCTTGTAATTCAAGTTTTAAAGCGTTCTATTGGCTGATTAAATAGTGGCAGTGAAGTTAGGAAATAGATATTCCCCTGTAGGTTCTTCCTGATCTTGGAAGTTCATTTACATGGTACAAGTGGTTGTTTAGATTAATGACCGTATATAATTGTCAAATGCGTTGATACGTAGTGGTACTGGATGGTTTGGGAGTGGCAGATGCTTACTAGCATGCCTGTGTTTCATCTGGTTGCTCTAAGGAGGTAAGAGCATGTTTTAAGGAGTCAAAACTTTACACAGTGACCTACTGGCAAGTAAGAGGGAACGGAACAGTGGCACTTGAAGTTCTGGTTGCTAAATTCTACTGTTTTTACACAAGAAATGTGGGAATTGAGATGTACACGTACAAACTTGTAAAAGAGGTTTTTGCATGTTATAGTTGGAAAAGATAGGCATGTTTGGTTTAGTGGGTCCCTACTAAGGCCTTTTAGTTAGTGTTCTGAATTAGATGCTGTATGGCCTCTTATGACCAAATGCTGGCAAACACATTAAGGGGTAATTTTTAATTTTATGCAGGCATGCAAAACGAAGCACAGTCTCCACAGAAGATGTGAAGCTTTTGGCTAGAAGGAGCAATTCTTTGGTGAGATTCACTGTATTTTCTGTCTCACAACATTCTTAAACCGATTGGTCAATTCCTAAGAGCATTTGAATGAAGGCTATAGATGATGAAGCAACTGTTGCTCAAGCAATTTCACTGGCTTATAGATGATGGATGGGCACAATCCAGTGATTTTTAAAATTTTAATCTTATTTTGCTTCATGACACTGTGCATCACTGTGGGAACACAGATCTGATTGCAATTCGAGCAGCAATGTTCTGGTTGCAACAGGGCTGCTGAGGTTCCAAGCACAAAAGTGCTATAAACAGACACATTACAGCATTGTCAACCCTGGAAGTAAATCACTTCGTTTTTTCCTGATGTTGTGTTCCTTTGTTTTAGCCTAAGGTCAGGAATAGCTTGAGTCCACCTTGAGGTACTAAGTCTCCTAACATTAATATAGGGACAATTGACATTATTGTATTCTCTCATGTCCTGGCCTGTATGATGTTCAGTGGACTTAAATTCACTGTGTTAAGACATTCCTGTAAATGCTTCTGTGAAGAAGAATACTTCCAATACTAATTTTAATTTTATGTGAAGGGATTTTTTCCTTCCATCTGTGATTTGAAATATGCAATGTGAACTTGTCTGAAAAGGCATAGTAAGTGCTGGAGCTGAATTTTGTGTTCCTAACTATCATGTGCTGTTTATGTCAAGTGGATGCAGAGGAGTCTTGCAATGTTTTTGTACTCAGATTCTCTCGGCAAACTACAACTCTGAGTAACTGCTAATGTTGCTGTCTTGATTCTAGAGATGGATGTAACATACTTTTATAAATCCTAGTCTTGCCAGGGCATTTCAGTATCTGAGGATATCCAGCTTAGACTGAGGGCTTTGTGCAAGAATTAAAACTACTTGATGTTTGTCAGCCTTTTTGGAGTGTTGGTCATATTTTTTGTAATAAGAATTTGCCCTGTTGATTTCTCTTAAACATTTCTCTCTAATTTCTCATGAATAAATGAAGTTCCTCAGTAGATGATTGATCAGTTTATTGTTGTCAGCTAAAGTATATCACCCAGAAGAGTGAAGAGCTCGCATCAAGTAACATGGAGCAAAAGGAGAAGAAGAAAAAGAAGTCCAGTGCAGCTAAGGGAGGGAGAACTTCTGGGGAACAAGAAACAGCTGTGACTGAAAGTGAAGATTCCAACATGGCATGATTTACCTTTCAAGTAATGTCTCTGGTCATTTTCTCTTATAATCCTAGAGGAACCCAAATAAGCCTGTTAGGGATTCCTCTTGCAGGTTAGCAACAGTAATGAATCTTTATGTTTTTAGGTGAACATGATTAGTTGGATTTTTTTGTTCCAAAAATGAAAGGTCTGTCAGAATTCAGTAAAGCTTACAGCCAAAGTGCCTTAAGTGCTCACAAAAAGGTATCTTACTGTTATTAAAAAGAAAATCCTTTAAATAAAGAGTTTAAAGCAGAACATTCTCACTGACCATAATACCTCACTATGTGTGACTCCCTCCGTGCTGCTACTTAGTTTCTCCAGTAATTGTTTGACTTCCTCCTTGCTTCCATTTTTGATACTTTTTCTTAGGTATTTTGAGTATTTTATTTTGTTTTAATAGCCATATCTCTCACTTGTTGTCTTGACAATTAAAACATGTTTTGTGTCATTTTTCACCTGTGATACTGCTGGTGTACAATCGTCACTTTGAATAAGTTGCATTATATTTCTAAATTTTACTATTGTAACATGGCTCTGGAGTGGTGGTCAGAAATTGCCCTCTGCTGGACTGAGAGGGACTTAGCGAATGCTCTTGATTGAAAAGAAGCAGATTTAAAGACATAAGGTATTAGACAGATATAGCCAAGTGCAATGAGAAGGCTGCTTAAGCTACTGCATGGGCAAACTTTATTAAGCAAGAATATGCTTGCCAAGGATAGTCCAAAATACGCAGGAAGAGAGGAAAGACTTGAACACTGTTTCTCTTGCTCAGTCCTTGATTCATGAGACAAGCTCTTCCTTGAAGCCACTTGTTCCTTCCTGAAGGATACAGCTTAGGGCAACTCCCCAAAACCAAGTTTAAAATCATCAGGTTCTCATTTTAGTAAGACTCATACCTTAAATACTACCCCAAGATAAAGAAGGTACCAGATGACAGAATATTTTTGATCACCCTTGAGAACTTTTAGGTGTAGCCTTGCTCCTTGTTTAAAACCCTTCTCTTGAAAGAAGAGTGCACTTTCTGGACTAGAGTCACTCCGCTATACACGACACAATGGTAAAAGAGTAATGCTCCAGACTCCTTACCTGTGCTCCCTTTTATTCTTGCTCTGTATTTGAGCTATTAAGCAGTAGTGGATAGGGAAAAATAAACATGCCTTTTTTAGGCTGTAACTATCCAATATTGATCAAATAAGATCAAGTGCTACAGTGTAGAAGAAAATAGGAATGTCATGAATCCCTATCTCTGGCTCTGTACAGGAAACTTTCCACAATGACACTTTACCCTTCCTTTCCCCTGTCCAAAACTGTTCCACTTGCAGGGATGAGATATTTTTCAGAATTCTTCTTCTACTGACTGATGCAGGCTAGGTAGATGATAAACTATCAGTTCTGTAATCAACAGGAAATCTGTCCTCTTGGCATACCAGTGCTTACATTACTCAGTTTTCATATTGTTCTTTTTTTTAATGCCACTATACATTACTTGCTTTCTTGACATTCATGAGGCATTATTTACCTTAATGTATGTACCCTGGTCATCAACCCAATCCCACAGGAGATGCAAAAGTTTTTTCTTGGTGCTTTAAGGGAGAAATCATTAATGCAGTGTTGAAGACCATTAATTGAGGATACTCATTCATAGCAAATCTATTGCTGAAGAAGGAATCTGTTACAAGGTGGAATCTCTGTTATAAGGTAGGTTTGTCTACTTGAATGTATTAGTGATAAAGACTTCAACTCAAGGCTTTGAGGTTCTAAAATTTTTACCCTGAAAAAAGCATAATGGCAGCCCCCCTAGGTTTTCACATGTTTTCTAGCTATGTTTTAGACCTTCCATACTGTATCCCTCCCTCTTGAACGCCTATACAAAATCCATCCTCATGAATCATGGGCAGGTCAGTCACCCTGTTCAAAAGTTAAAGCTTCTTAAATATTACAGGAATAAGATCAAGGAAATGCTAATTTTTGCATAGTTAAAAGTGTCCATGCAGCTTAAATAAGCTTAAGTGAATCAAACATACTTCATGTCTACAAAATGTAGATCTGATTTAAGGTTAAATTAGATTACAGAGCATGTTTGAGGTGGACAGTTTCTCCTGACTTGCATAGGTAAGATGAGCAAAAAATGATCAAGTATCTTTTGCTCTTATCTACCGTTCTCTCTCTAAAGGAGCAACTTCCGTTAGGCGTCTGGTTATCAAGATATGCACAGTTCTATTTGATTGGCTTCTATTGTTTATCCTATTCCTTTCTTCAGTAGAAAATTGATATTTATTTCATAGGACTCCTAGGCCTTTAGAAGCATCAAGCATTTTGATATCATAGTAGCTATATGTCAAGAGAAGGCCTCGTGGATTTTTTTTTTGCACAGCTTACCTGATTTTTTTTTTTTGAGGTCATTAAGCCCAACATGACAGGAAGAGAAATAATATGTCTCAAAGTTTGTTAGCTCTGATGTTGTCTGTTGTCCTCAGCTAAAATATCCTGTTACTTCCTCTCCAAACACACATGCATATATATTACTGGTATACAGACGGTGCTGGCTAATGGCAAAAGATTGTTTACTGACAAGCTTTGTGATTATTTGCTGTGGAAATATTAGATCTGGCAGCAGCTCTCTTTTTTATCACCAACAGGAAATTCTAGTTATGAGCTGACTTTCAGAATATAGTGATCTAAAGATCTATAGTAAAGTCTACACTAAAAAAATCGATTTATATGGATAATTGACTGTTAGGTTTAAAAGTCTCATTAAAGGGAGATGTTTTAGCAGTTTTCATTTTTGATTGCACTACTGAAACAGATCCAAGAAGCAATACATAAACTTGACCACTAAAAAAGGGTTTTTTATAGAAGTTACAGGATGATATGCAGCACTGAATTCTCTTAGTAGTTAATTGCTTCTCATTTTTCATGGAGACTTTTGAAGGATGTTGACTATAATAGAGCTTCAAAGAGAGTTAAGTATTATATACCTGTTCTTTTTGCAAATAATAGTCTATATTACTGCCAGCTCAGCTTTAAGATAGAGTATAACTGCAGCTCCCATCAGATTACGAAAATCTGATTGTTAGATTAGAACAGAACAATTAAGACAAAAGTAACAGTTTACATCATACTACGGTAGGTCTAGTTGATAATTTTAATTCTGTAATGTAAGAACTGCAGCATATAATAATTTACAGGCATAATAATAAAGGGCTCTAACCTTGGTAACAGAAAAGAGGAAAAAGCAGCAATGAAAACCCCCCATTTGTTTTTTTCCTTAAGGCTAGACTGGAAGGACCATCACTGCCTTCCTACAAGAATGATCAGCATGGTCTCTGTGACTCCATCTCACGTGTTTGCCTGGAAGTAGGTGAGTTAAATATTCCTAATACACACAGGATTGAAGAAATTATGCTATCTGCTATTTTAAGTAGATGTGAAAAAGCCACAGGTAAAACCCTTCTTTCCTCTTGTACAGCATGAGGAGTAGAATTTCCATTGCCAAGCTGAGCTTGAAAAAAGCAAAAGCATTGCAGCTTTGAGCAAGACTGAAAAACTGGTTTGTAACAGAGAGTGGTAATCACAAGCTGAGACATAAGCTTGCAGAAAAAGCGTGCTGGCAGCTAGTCTACTCGCTGCATGCTATTGCACTTGGTAGCTTTGAGTGCAATAGAGCACGCTTCAAAAATTCTGTTAATGCACAGCTATATTTGCTCTTTCAGAAAGACTTGAACATAAAAAGCTTGTAGCTATTTAACGCAGCAGGAAACCTTTTTACCTGCCATGGCCTATAATGTCACAAGCCAGAAGTGTATACTCTAAGAAGCAATTACTTGCCCTAGCAAAACAGACTGACCAAAAAGGTGACTGCAAGCTTCCCCCCGCAGTCCAGTCAGTTCCCATGTGGGTAGCTTCATCTGAAGTTACCCAAAGTATTTTTGCTTACCTGCTCAAAGCCACTAAACTGTTGAGAATATTTATTAATTACACTGCCAGTTCAACTTTGAGTGTGCCATAATTCATTCCATGTCTACATGCAGTGGGTTCATCTGAATGCCTGCTGGAGGAATACTCATCAGTTGGCATCCTGTATCATTTAAGGTTATGTTAAATCAGAGGGTTTTGCATGATATGAGAAAACATTTGTACCTACTAAAACCTTCTCAGAGGTTTCAGCTCACTTTTCAGATTTTTTCATACACATCTTGTGTTCTCACAAGAACAGATGTGCCAGGTGAGAGTTTGGGTGCAGTCTCACCAGTATGAACATGCACTCTACCTAAATACTTTGGACAGCTTAAATATGGAGTACTTCTGTATTTAATTTCTTCTTCCTCTATCCTTAAGGTAATACTGTACTTATCAGATAGCACATTCTTTAATCATAGCAGCTGGTGGGAGTATCAAAACTAGTCCAACGGTAAGGTAAAAAGGTTTTAATGGTATTAGAAAAAAAGACTTTAACAAATTTCAAAATAAGCCAGTTAATGCAAAAGCATCATGATACTATACTAATGATTAGGACAGTAATACTGACAGGCCAAATACAAGTCTTCTGCCCCACAGCCTTACAAAGCAAGTATTTCCACCTTTGCTGTGTTTTACAAGTTAATGCTTACACTGCACCCAAGAGGCAGGAGTTCCTTACAGAAAAAGCACAGAAGTTAAAGAACTTTGAATTTACTTTAACTGATGAAATTAGCATGAGAATTCAAGTTCCTAGATCCCAGGCTGGAGCTTAAAGCCAGACAGCAGCTGGAAAAACTGCACAATGACAGCTTAGTTGGGCCAAATCACAATAAACCCTACCGAAGAACGAGCACTCTGCATCCAGTGAGCGATCCTCCAAGGGCCTTCTTTCTGTTCATTAACTGTGCCTCAAAGCGTCTTCCACGAGGTCTTCCATCCTTTACATTGAAAATACTGGGAGGACAAAGTAAGCAAACTGCCTGGGGCTTCAGAAGCTAGATCCATCATTATCAGATGGAAGCTTCTGGCTCCCAACCAGGTATTCAAAGCTGAACCCTCACATGCTGTGTTTAGCAATACCATTGTTCTAGTATTCTGCAAAAAGTCAAAATCCCTTTGGTTACACATGATTTGAATCATCACAGGAGTTTAAGCCTCAGGACAATGTCCAGATTCCAGTTGTCTGTAGCCAGACCACAGTATGACCAGCAAACTATGGCTCCCAGGATATATCTTGCTTGTATTGATTTCTAATGCAAAATAAAAAAAAAATTGCGAGCAGCACTTATTTTTTGCGTTTTGAACTAAGCCAGTCTCCCCAGGGTAGTGTTTTCTTGCCCTTTGACGTGCTCCTTAGGGAATGCAAAGTCTGCACTTGTTGTAGACGCTTGGAGAGCTCCTGATCACAGGCTTGTTGCAGAGCTTCAGCTTTCTGCCTGTCCCATCTTAGAGCCGAGGCCAGGGCTTGTGTGTCTTCTTTCAAGACCAGCTGTAGCAAGACAGATTTCTATCAGTCTTTTCTACTAATGCTCCTCCACCACTGACCCCTCTGCCCACATTAAGAACAGCAGTAATGAGACACCTGTTTAATACTGGCAATTTGGTACTGAAGATGTTCCCAGCTTTCACCATCTATCCCGTGGGCTAGTGTATTTCCAATATTCTACCAACACTTAGAGCTTGAAGCTATATTCAGATGTTCAAAGGAAGACAAAGCAGTTACTTAGTTTCTACAGCAGGGAAAAGCATGAGGAGTAAGCCCATAGTATTAGAAAGAACACACTTCCTAATGGTTAAAGTTTACCTAGACTTTCCCTTCCAAGCTAGGGGTTTATTTACACTGTTTTCCAAAATAAGGAGGCTTTTATTTTGATTGGGGATTATAAAAGAAATATAGCTAGATGCATCTGCATACAAAAAAACTTGCTGGTAAGACAGCTGAAGCACTGGCTGACTATGATTTGGCAGAGATCAAAACCAAAATTATTTTGTGGCTTTTCAGGGGACAGACTAGATTACTTGGAACAGTGTCAGCTGGCTATTACAGGGAAGGTCCAAGCAGGGGGTAGTGTTACTGAGGAAGAGAAATAGATTAAACCTCACCACTTTGAGACTGAGCTATATTGACATTAGAGCCTCCAGAAGCAAGGACACCTTCCCCTATAACCTCTCTCTCTCCAGAGGGAGAGATTTGCCAGAATATGGTTATGTCATTCTCACCCACCTCCAGATCTTGACTGTCCAAGCAGAGCTCTGGAGCAGGCTTCTCTTTCAGAGCAGCAAGGATCTGGTCACTGAGCGCTGTTTTGGCTGAAGTGCCTGTACTGCTGGTACCTGTGTCAACCACATCCATCTCCTTTCTTGGTACAGTCTCAGATTCTGAAAAGTAGCAGAATCGTTATATCCCGTGACAAACACAGGACAGGAAAAGCGGCCTGGACTGCTTTGATGGTTTTGAGATTAATAAAATATGCATTCTATCTAGGTGCATCCTCTAACTTAAGAAATCCGTAACGTTAAGGATGACTACATGATTTAAGCTTCTCCCCTGAATTCTACTTTCAGGCCTTGTGAGAAATGCGACACAACAGTGAGAGGACTCCTGGTCTCGCCCAGTCAGATTCTTACACTATACCAGCTATTACATCAACCACGTGAATAGCTGCTAAGCAAGCGACTCACTCCAGTCCTTCACTCTGCCTTATTTATTCCACTCAACTATTTCAGGCATCTCTGAAAAGCTCCTTCTCTAGCATCCTAATGCTCCCTACCTGCTACTTTGCTTAAGATACTGTCTTCATTTTTCAAGGCCTCTAGGTAGAGTTCCAGGAGCTGTCTTGACTGGCGTTCTTCTTCTCGTCTGTCCAGCACCTGCTGCAGGGTGTCCTGCAATACCTGGGTTTTGGTTTCACTTTGGGCAAGTTCTTCTGCCAGGTCTGAACGGGGTACATCGATAAGCACCTTAAAACAATGAGAGTGCTCCTGTTAAATGGACCGAGTAACTCATTGCGTTACACTGATTACAGTACAAACAGCAAGACTCCTGAATGACAGAGCCTCCACCTTCATGAAACCCAGCATGTTTCACAAGGTTTCTTGTCATAGCAAGTCAGGCTAGTTATGAGAGGCTGTAGTGGCACTCCACCAGCCAGCATTCTTTACCAGAAGCCAAAAGGCATCCAGGAAGGTGTGGAATCATGCACATTTTTAACAGAAATCCTGACAACTCTTGGCAATCAAAGTACCACTTCTTAAAAGTGCATGGGAATACACAACGGAAAGCCAGCAGCCTGGCATTTGGGAAGCTGCAGGAGGACAAGAAGAGGCAGTTATCACCATGCCTCGCCACATACAAGGTGTTAAGCAGTCAGATACTCAAATCAATCACCTCTGGAAGCTGACAGCAGCTCTTCAAACCCCTCTGGAGCAGATAGATTTGGCATGCTGCTCAGCCTTCCCTCTTGACACGTTACACAGGTGTCTGGTTTTAAGGAAGGAGCCCACCTCAGTTGCCATTTGGCCAAATCTTGACTTTTTGCCCTCCCACTGCCAGAATTGGAAAGACATGCTGTGAGGGACAATTAGTGATTAAGAGCATCCTCCTCAGACATGAGTGTTTCCCCTCAAGGAGGAATTTGACTCTAGCACCACAGCCAAACAACAGCAGCTGAATTAAGCTTGAGATTTTGTTTACTTATTCTGTTCTCTGCCATCTACTGAGATACATGATGGGCAGAGCCAAGGACAGCAATTAGAGGTTTCCCCACTGTACCTGAAGGTCTTCTTCAGACATCAAGATGATATTAGACAGGTCATCCTTCAGCTGCCTGGCCAACTGCTTCCACTTCTCTGCAGCACTGTCCACTTCATCCACAGACTCCGAGAGCCAGGCTGTTCCACTATCTGACACAAGAGTCATCAGTTTCAGGGGTCATTCCTGACCCACCTGAGACAGCCTAATTTCACTAGGTGTATTCCAAACACCCCTCCCCTTCCACGCTCCCTCATCCACAGAGTACCTAAGCTTTTGCTGGACCATTTCTCATTCTTGGCCAGTGCCACAAACTTGGTGTTAGATGGCAGACACAAAAAGTAATCTTCGTCATCCACAATGGTGCCATCTTCTGCCAGTACTAAGGTGATGGGCTCCCTGGCCTTGTCAATAGCCAGAATGCCACTAGCTGCAGAACAGAAAAAACACTTCATGAAATAATAGAAGTGACATATGCACTGCCCTTCTATTACACCCACCACAAGAGATAAGCAGCTCTTAGTAATTTTACTAAGAGTTACTACGAGTTTACTAAGGCTAGAGATCAGGACCTGCCTCCACGCAGCTCTGCACATCAGCTCTTTTTTAGCACGTGCTCACGAGTTTCCCCTCCAGAAATTAATATTCTTGATGTTCTGATTCTAATTTCTAATACTCTGATTCTAATATTCTTGACATACACATAGAAGAAGGCACATTTCAGCGAAACTACTTCCAGACGCTTACTCCCCCCTCCCTTCACTGTCCCCGTGAGGAAGCGCCAGCCGCAGACCTGCTCTCCTTCCGTCTATTCACGGCACGGATCGGGCCCAGCCCCGCCACCCCCTAGAAACCGCGGCCGGGCACGCCAGGAGGCCAGGCCTCAAACCGGCGGCGCACGGGAGCCCACCGGGGACCGGCGCACGGAGCCGCTGGCTTCCTCGCCCCGCGGCGGCGGCACCTTCAGCCCCGCGGCGGCCGGCCGGCCCTCACCCTTGTCGCGCAGCTCCCGCAGGCAGGAGGCGGCGACGCCGTGCTGCTCCCGCCCGTCCCTCCGCCGCACCAGGCAGGGCTTCAGCGGCGCCGCCATGGCCGCCGCCCGGCTGCGGGGCCGCCCTCGGCGGGCGGGCGCGGTGCTCGCCGGGACGGGCCGCGGGGCGCGCTGGGACGCGGAGTCCGGGGCAGCCGCTTGATCCCGGCTGCGGGTCCCGCCCCGGGGCTGCGGGCGCGAAACCAGCGCCGGCGGCTCAAGGGTGAACGTGAGAGCCGCCGAAGGTGCTCTGCTCCCGGCGACCCTCTCGGCACGCCGCCTTTTGGGCCGGTACGGCTGCTCGGCCCGGCGACCCGTTCGTGTTCCGTGCCCCGGCTGACGGTGCTTTTCCGTGGAGCGGATCCCAAGCGCACAACTCCCGTGTGCACGAAAGACGCTATAAAGCAAGTCTACGAAAAACTCTTCGGGCGTTGGCAGCAATTTAATTACTTGTAAAACAAAGTAATAGGACGAGTGTGCCGAGGTGTATTCAAATAACCCATTCCCGTACAGGCCAGCGTGTTGGTTGTGAAATTATAATATAAACAGAAAAAAATACAGGAATGCAATAAATCCGCCCTGGCATGTGTCGGGGTAGCTCCGCCGAGGCGGGAACGCCCGGGGCTGCCGAAGCGAAGGGCGTTCCTCAGGGGAGCTCCTGCGGGCCGTGCACAGCTGGACCTGTTATGTGTGCCTCGTAGCAGGCTTCTGGGAGCCGTACGAGTCCAACAGCGATGAACGACATCCGCCGTTACCCCTGTCACCAGCGACGCCGAAGCTGCGCACGATGGCCCTGCCGCACCGCCCAGGCCAGCGCGCCTTCTGCCAACGGCCCGGCCGGCTTTTCCGGGCAAGGAGACCGTTTCTGCCAGGCAAGGCAGGACACGCGCGGTCCCCCGCTCTGCGGCTTGCTCCCCCCAGGCGCACCCCGAGCCGGCCCACTCGCTGGCTGCCGCCGAGGCCGGAACCTCATGACAGGAGTGATTCCCCGCGAGGCGCATCGGTGCCCCGGCGCTCGACTCGTTCTGCCTGCAGCGCGAGCCGGTGGGGCCGCGCGGGGCGCGGGGGGGGGGGGGGGGGGGGGGACGGCGGTGAGGGCGTTCCATCGGTTGGGCGGGGATGGATTAGCCGGGCCTGGGAAGATGGCCTCCTCGGAGCAAGCGGAGCAGCCCAGCCAGGTAAACGGGGCCGGCGCTCTGCCCGCTCGGCTCGGGCAGGGGGTGCCAGGGGACGGGCGGGGCGGGGTGCGGCGAGGCCGCCGCCGCCTCCTCCTCCGCGGGGGAGCGGGCGAGGGGAGGGCGCCGCGCCTCTGCCCCCCCGCCGCCTCCTCCCGCCGCGGCCGGCGGTGGGGGGCGCGCGCGGCGGCGCCGGCCCGCTCCGCTCCGCTCCCCTCGCCCGCCCCGCGCGCGCGGCCTCGGCGCCAACCGCCACCCGCGCGCCGCCAACCGCCGCCCGCGCGCCGCCCCCGCACCTGTCGTCAGGGTCAGTGGCGAGGCGGCGGCTGGGGCCGCGTCAGCCCCCGCCGCGGTGGCCTGAGGCCGCCGGAGCCCGGGCGCCCCGGCGAGAGCACCGGCGCCGGAGGGGCCGCGCTGACCCCGCGAGGAAGCGGCGGCCGGTGACAAGCGGCTCCCTGAGGTGCGCGTTGCGCTCCCCTCCCCGTCTCCTGCCTGCCCCCGGCCGGCCTGGCGCGGGAGGAACGGCGAGGGGCTGCTGCCCGGGTGAAACCGTGGTGCTTCGTCACTCCCGGGGGAAACGGTGCTGGGGAGGGCCAGGACGCCCCGCGTAGCGGCTCTGCGCGTCCCGGCACTGCTTTCACCCCGGGTGCCCGGCAGCAGCAGCAGAGCCTCGCATCTCGGGGGAGTTGGTTTTGCAGTTTGGCATCCTGCCCTGTGCGGTAGGACGAGCTGATCCGGGGCACGCTTCACCGAACGGCCAGATGCGGTTCTGATTGGAAGAGCTGCTCAGGCCAGGCCCCTAGGCAGCAGGCATGTGTTCGTTGTAGGGTCTGCATGGGAAACTCAGTAAAGCACTTGAATGGGGAAGGGGAAGCACAGCCAGAGAGAAAGGTGGCAATTTATGTGCCAGCTGGGTTTTGAAATGAGGTGGAGTACCAGTTAGACCAAATGTTGTTTCTGCCTTGCGACTGCGAGGGAGAAAGATCCTTGAACCAACAGGGTAAAAGGGCAGAGCAATAACGGACGTAGTATAAGCATTGTCAAAAACTGAATGGGGAGAGTAAAAGAGACATGTAGGTTCGCCGGCTTGAGTGCATGCTCAAGAAACATACTAAAAGGTTAGGATAGTTTTAAACTGGGACCTGAAATGAATGGGGGAAAAATGGAAGTATGTTGGAAGTAGTTGGAAGTAGCGTATGTAGCGTAGGTTTGGGAAGTAGTATGTAGCGTAGGTTTCTGGTCACTTGCACTGGGTTGCTCATGATCCAGGGTAACTTGTATTTCACTGCAAACTCTACCTCCCTCAAATTTAGTGACCTGCTGGCAGCTCTCTCATCTCACCAGTATCTCGGACAGACTCCTGAGTATGTGATACCAACAGGATTTTGTAAAATCCTTTAGGTGGCTGCAGACGGCCCTCCTGCAGCAGGTAGGAGATGGAAGGTCTGGCTGTTTCAGCAACAGGGACTAAAACAGAGCAAAGTCTGGCACCGACATGCTTTTATGTGCAATCATTCAAATCTATCTGGATTTGACTAAATCACTGTGAACTTCTCTGTTGATGCTTTTGTTTTGGACTGAGGAGGCTGAGTTTGTAGGGAACATTGTTGAACTAAACTGAAATAGAAATAAATTACATAAAATTCATACTCTGACTAACCAGCACAAATCTTCTCCTAGGTTGTGAAAGGCCAAGTTACCAAACTCACAGCAGGCTTGCTGGGCAGCTTTGTATCGGCCACGTGCTTTCACCAGTAGTAGTTTGAGGTGTAGGCATTACAGTCCCTTCCTCACTCTTCGAGTGAATGCTTTCACAATGAGGAAACCTGAAACAACCTGCGACTGATCCATAAGCCACTTGGGCAGCCTGCAACGCAGTTGACTGTAGGTTTCTGAGGAAGAAATCTGGTTGATTGGCAAATGCGGTTCCCTGAGAAACATGCAAGTTCTCTTGAGTTTGGTTATAGTATCCTCCCATTGCACCCTTTTTTTAACATTTATGTAGTGTTGCTTTACCTCAAAAGAGGGCTTGATGTTTGAAAATGAAAAAGTCTTGCTTTTTAGTGGGCCTCATAAATGAAGTCAGAGCACCCCCTGGGTTTTAAAATTAAGGATATTAAGAAAGTCAGAAAGTCACTCTGTCACTGTCCCCATAGTGAAAAATGGGAATGGCCACTCTTACCTCATGCGTAACATGGAGAGTTTTTCAGGCATTGTCTGTAAAGAACATAGTGGACTTAACGCTTGTGCATTCAGGAAGAATTTGAGATAAGGCAGAATACCCAGGCTGCAAAGTTAACTTTTCACCACAGAGACTGTTTTGTGTCAGCTCCTCTGAGGAGGGAGGTGGTCTGAAGCCACTGAGGGTGAAAATGGTCAATCACTGCTCCCCTGCCGGATTCTGTCACACTGTATGCAACAATGCTGGATTCTCAGGCAATAGCAAATTAGTTGCACCCCTTTTGGCTCCTGGCCTGTCATGACTTCACTAGTGGCAGAGTTTGTTTAAAGGGCAGCTCTGGGAGTCTGCCATGCTTCAGGTATGTGAGGTAACACTCAAGTTCAGCTAAAGGGTAGCCATGCTAATATTTACCCCCTCCACGCACACACCAGGAGCAGCCCTGCTTGTATATTAGCTTTCCTCCTTCCCCACATTGTGTGCTTGTGTGGAGACAGAAGGGCTGTTGTGTCCGTCTGAGGCTGTTGGTGCCTGCTGATGACAGATATGCCCGTCTTCACCATCTAGTATGTGTCTTACACTGGTTGCACATTCCCCATCCAGAACTCTAGCTGAGCAGTGTCCAGTGCTCTAAATTCTGTCGGCTTGGATGGGATTTGAGAGAATCTCACAGCTTTGGCTGGAAAAAGGGGGTGTAATTGAAGAATATATAGCACAGTAGATGAATTCTTAAGGGGACAATTTTGGAATAAAACAAAACAATGAAAATATCTTTATTAGTCTACCAGAATGTAAATGCCACTCCTCTTACACAACCATTGCAGTTTTGACACTGTTATCAATGTGTGGAAAAAGTTGTCCCCATTGCACACTAAACATTTAGATAATTTTAAAAATTACTTACTTTCTACCACTGATGATGTTTGTTTATTTATTGTCAAGCATTCAACCTAAGGCTATGAGTAATAGCACTGCCTTGCTTAACATGTTTATGTTTGGGTCCTATCGTGTTTTCTATTACAAATCTAGTTAGTTTAGATGCTGAAAAGGGAGTGTCAGATATCTTTTGGCTTATTATCTGTTTTTCTTAGTTTAATTTTCTCATTCTCGTGAATTAATATATTGCCTCAAGCATTGTGAGGACGGGGGAGTGTTGCAGCTCAAATGAAATCACTTATGTAGATAGAATTATATTTTAAGGTCAATAAACATTTCTACCAGAGATTTTAAAATACTTGGTTTTGTTTCGAAATCATGTTCCTTGGACCTTCAGCAATGTCTTTACTAAAAAATAAACAGAAGAAAAGATCCAATCTTTCTGTTACTATTCCTTATAGTAAAAGAAAGGGAAGAGCAAGATGATGGTATAGCCCATGAAAAGAATAACCTATTTCTGATTTTTCTTGGCTATCAGTATTTCTTTGATGCTGAATACTTTGGCAGTATATTTGGTGAGTCTTCTTGGCTCAGCCAGCCAGCAGCCCAGTCCTCTGGTATTCCATTTAACCGTAAATCCCAGCAGTGTGAGAGAAATTGAAATTCTTTAACGTTAATTGGCCGTAGTGTTGTTGGTTTAGATAAATATGTCTAATTTTTTCCAAGCTGCTTAGTTTGGGACACAAAATGATACCTAATTATCTGTACAATTATGTGCAGAAGCTGAGAACCTTGTAGCCTGAAAGTCAGTACGTAGCTGGTCCGTGTGAGGCATAAAAGTCTTGAAATTGTTAAAGTCAATGGCTGAATTTGGCTTGGTACCAAAATGGTAGTGCAGCCATTGAGGTAGGATAGGCAGAATGGATTCTGTTTGTGGGATTCTTTTGTTTGTTTTATAACACTGGAAGGCTTACATATGAATTTAATGGAAGAGACTGAGAAAGGAGAGATAGTAAGGTGAACAGAATGTACTGGTGTTCCAACATCTTTTATACTTGGTGATGTTCTTACATGTGGTTTAGCAGGGAAGCAAGCAGAGTACTAAGTCCCAAATCTTACTTGTTTTCTTCCTAAAGCTTCATTATACCCACTTTGGATTGAGTCTACCATCTAGCTGCATTTTTTCTTCATGTAAGGAAGTAGTTAAAGCGAATTTAAAAGATGTTGAAAGATGCCCAATTTATTGCTCCAGAGACTTAATTCCCTAGTTGCATTGTTAGTCAATATGTAGGTAAATTTTCCTCCCTGCTTGCCTGTAGCTCTTGACTGTTAAGCCTCTGGATTCTCTGCCTTAAAAGATGGTTTATGGTGAACGTGAACTGTGATGTCCATTGTTTTCATTAAATACAGGCTATTGAACAGCCATCGCATGGAAAGGATGGAATCTTCCTTGACTTGTCTCGGAGCTAACGTGTTCTGGAGGGTTGCTGTCCCCTCCCTTATAACACTAGTTCCTTTGTTCTTGTGCTATGCCTTGTACTTGGAAATCTTGCTGGAAGGAAAACACACATCTCATTTAAAATGTTGATAGCTTTGGACAATTGTGCTGGTTTTGGCTGGGATAGAGTTAATTTTCTTCACAGTAGCTAGTATGGGGCTATGTTTTGGATTTGTGCTGGAAGCAGTGTTGATAGCCCGGGGATGTTTTCGTTCCTGCTGAGCAGTGCTTACACGCAGTCGAGGCCTTTGCTGCTCCTCACCCCACCCCACCCCACCAGCGAGTGGGCTGGGGGGGGGCACAAGAAGCTGGGAGGGGGCACAGCCGGGACAGCTGACCCCAACTGCCCAAAGGGCTGTCCCATCCCATATGGCATCATGCTCAGTATATAGAGCTGGGGAAGCAGAAGGAAGGGGGGGACGTTCAGAGTGATGGCGTTTGTCTTCCCAAGTCACCGTTACGCGTGATGGAGCCCTGCTTTCCTGGAGATGGCTGAACCCCTGCCTGCCCATGGGAAGGAGTGAAGGAATTCCTTGCTTTGCTTTGCTTGTGTGTGTGGCTTTTGCTTTCCCTGTTGAACTGTCTTTATCTCAACCCATGAGTTTTCTCATTTTGACTCTTCTGATTCTCTCCCCCATCCCACTGGGGGGGAGTGAGTGAGCGGCTGTGTGGGGCTTAGTTGCTGGCTGGGGTTAAACCATGACAACAATGCAGTCAAAGTACCATAAATTATCCAACTAATCTTATCTATGTCATCAGGTTATGTACAAGCACATGTCAGAATTTTTGAGTATTTGTCTTCAGGATCGAGACTCTTACCTGTCAATATAATACACGTTTTCTCACAATAACTAAGGCTTAATTTAAAATCCTTCTTTGGGCAGTTTCCCAGGTTGGCCACATTTTGTGTGGAGTGACAGTCCATAAATACTAGTGCAGCTCCTTAGGGCAGAACATATAAGCTCTAGTACTTAGGATGCTCTGGGAATTTTCTGAGGATATGAATTGTGTGGTGGTTTCTTTCTTTCTTTGTGCCTTTGTGACTTTACTGTTTGCACCACACATCTGTAGTTTTTCTCTTTGCAAAGTCATCTTAAGTAGTTAAAATGCTTTGAATTTTCCGTGAAACATGCTCCAGAAGAGCAAAATACATATGTTCTTAGAAAGCTCAACACTTAACGCAAGTGGCTTGGTGGAACAATTCCATGGAAATAGTAGTTAACAGCTATAGGTACTTTTTTGAAGTATTCAGCAGGAATTTTATCTGTGCTGCTCTTTGCCTGCCTCTTCTAAGCAGTTCTGACCCCGTGCTAACTGAATTTGATGAGAATCTTTTCTTTGACTTTAGTGTGCTATGAATGAGGCCCCAATATTGTAGAGTATTAGCCATAGTAAGATACCTGTGTTAGTCCTGGGATTTGACTGAAGAAATAAAATATAGCATATGCACCAATTAAGTTTATCCACAACCTAAACAGGTTCAGTTAACTTATTAATAAATCATGAAAGCCATATTCTTGTCTTGATTCTCGTATGTTTTCCATATTTTTGGAGGAGTGGATGGATCTTGAGACTGTTTGTTATTTTTCTTTCATCCAGCTGTAAAAGATTTGAAAGCAGATATACCATGCATGTAAAAATGGGAAGCCAGTGGCAAGGTTGAAGAGAGAAGCGCCCTTTTCTTGGTATCACATAGCATTGTCTCCGCTACAGACAGCCTGGGCAGTGTGACTTCCTGTATGGTGTTGAAGCTGATATTTACAGTGGTTATGTCAAGTGAATTATTAGCGGCTGAAGTTTTTGCAGATATATAGTGGAGTAACAAAAATGATGGTGACTGCACAGGAAGAGACTAAGGGCCTCTTTAGAGAATCGCTGTCTAGCTGTGAGATCTGGCTGGGCCCTGGTGATGATGCTTATGCCTGGAAGCAGCTGAGTTGCAGTATATTTGAGTTTCTGGCACCCTCTTGTGGTAAATACTTGTTTTTATCTATATTTTTTTTGCGTATTTTGTAGATGGGAAAAAAAATCTTGAGATACTTTGAAGGTGTGGTATACTGCATAAAAGCGATGAATACAATTGGAGCACAGAAAGTCACATAAGGACATTTATGCTATCACTTGAAAGTTTTATTTTTCCCTGTACTCAATGAATAGGATCCCTTTTCTCTAACTGAGCCTCAAAACTTGTCTTCATTACTAATAAAACTGCATTTTTTTACCATTGAGGTCACCTCTCCTAAGATAAAAACCCACAGCGAAGGCAATGTGGTTAGACCATCTTAACATCATGTGAATCCCATTTGAAAGTAGATGGTTGACCAAGATAAGTTTATTTTACAGTAAAACTTAGGTGTCTCTACCTTGGGAGAGCTGATATATGCTAGTTACACAGAGATCAAACTGCTTTTTTTTGGCGGTGAAGAAAGGCCCAGAGAGTAATTCTGTAAAACATGGGACTATGCTAAAATGTTATGCCAGTTCTTGATGGGTGAGTGAATACAAGCAAAACTGCAGGTGAGCCTGGAGGGTGGAAGCTCTTGAATTTTAAGTCTAGTCCAATCTTTGGCTTGCTGTCCTGCTTTAATCAAATAGTTTCACTTTCCTCCTGTGTACCACCCTTTCCTAGTGTGCAAGGTAAGGTGTTCAGCATCTGCCCTAGAACTAGGTCTCTTAATTATGTGTGGGAAACAAGGATGGTACCGGTATTGCTGACATATTGTGAGGTTTAGTTAAATCATAGTTGTTCTGAAATCTTTAGAATAATAGTGCAGAAAACAAAGGGTGCATTATTGGGTCATAGAAATGGGAGAAGCTTGGCATCAAATTAAGTTTAGTCCTTCTAGAGAGGAGAAAGTGAACCATGGAATTAGAGCGAGGTACCTTTGCATCCACTTCAATAGCAGTACTTAGGGCTTCTGCAGCATTTCTTCCCCTTAGTATTGCAAAATTCTTTGCGGATGTCAGGTACTCATCAGGTCCCTTTGAGACAGGCAAGTTGTTATCCTCATTTCATATCAGATGAAAATGTCCCATCTTCTACCATGCAATGTGACAAGTGTTGCCAGCAAGAGTTTAGCAGAGGGAGTCCAGTTTCATTCAGTGTTTGTTCACTGCGCTGTGTATTTCAGAATTTGAGTTAGGGTGAATGTTTCTTTAATGTTCTCTCTCAGTAGTCTCTCTGGCTCTTTGCTGCTGGCTCCCTAAAGCAAATTCTGCAGATTCTGTGAATTCTGTTGTTTTAAATGGGGACTGCTGAAACTATTTTTTTTCTGTTATTCTGACCTTTTTTTCTTCAGTCCATCACAGAACTGCTACTGATGGCAGAAACAAGTGTGTCCGCCTAAATCCTGCTCATGGGAAGAGTGGTCTTAACAGACAAGTATTTCTAATTGTGTCCATCAGGTGGCAATGTAACCTCACTCTTCTTTTTCCTTTACAGGCTGGCTCCTGCCCTGCGACTGAAAATGCAGCATCTCGGGAGCCACTGGTAAGTTCTTCAAGAAGCGGCATATAATTTCTTGCTGATATATAATATACATGAGTTCTCTTTGCTGCATCATTTTGCATGCATTGTTTTGCTTTTCTAAGGAGCTGGTGCTTTGTGAAAAAGGTATAAACTGCCTTATGTTGCCCTGCTGTTGACCTCTGAATTCTGACCTGCAGCCATAACCTCCTGTCTTTCTGGGGTTAGACATGGGTCACCTAGACCACCGAGTTGTCCTTGAGCACGGACTGCCTGTCCTAAGTGTGTGTAATGTATGCTCTTGGTCAGTGCTTATTTAGTAAAGAGTCTGAAGAAAGACTTATGCAGCATAATTTGAACGGAGATTCTTAGTGCTATTGTCTAATAAAAAAACCCTCTGCTACTCAGAGACGTCATTCAAGCTATCTTTATTTTCAGATGCACTCAGAGAGAGCTTAGAAGTGTCTGGCAGCTGGCAGTGCATGTGATCCAATGTTTTCACTCTAGAACCGTTTTGGAAAGAGCTCTGGGATTTTTTGTGTATGAGGATAACTGAGAACCCTGTTTTGTTTTCGTTTTTATAGTGACGCAGAGTGGGAAGTGAGCCACCACTCTCTGGAGCTGCAGTATATTTTTTTTTTTACAACCCTCTTTTTCTTTTTTTTCCTTCCTCTTCAGCCATCTATAACTCAGTCAAAACCTTGCCAAAATTCTTAGCCCATGTTATTGTCCTAAACATATAAATCTCTAATTGAGTTCCTTCTCTGGCTTTCATTTGGTGATCATAGTGAATACAAGCTGTTTGCAGTGAGAAGGCTCAAGTACTTTCCATAATGGCATGGCACTGGCCACATCAAAGCATTTTTACCTTGTAACTCTTATCTGGAGAAGCCAGGAGATGATTTGTTAAAGGAGAGAGATGTGAGTAAAGGCTGTGAACTGGGAAGGGTCAGTAAAGTATATCTAATGAAAGGGCTGTTCGTGAATTCTGTTAAGCTCTGCAGTGAAAACCTCTCTAGTCTAGTAACACTGTGCCATCCCTTAATTGCGTAGACATCTGTATGTGAGATTACCTGAAGTTGTTATTGACACCATGTGCTTTGTGATGGATTTGGTGGTTTGAGGTTTTTTGGGTTGGTTTCCCCACCACCCCGCTTAGAAGGTCATAGCAGACAGCAGATCATCACAGCCTGTGGTGGTCAACAGTTCATTCTCTTTCTCAAGGCAGATTCTAACATTACCTTTGATTTAATTAATTTCTTACTGTATATGCAACTGAAGAATTGCTCAGAGGAAGCACATAGCAGTTGTGTATCTTTCCGTATAGGTGTGTATTCCTACCATATAAAAATATTTATAAATTTAAAGAACTCCAACATAAACTTCACTCTCACAATGGTGAGTCTTGCATGTGCGCTAATTAGAGCCCTTTGAAAGGTGGAGATTTTCTCGTTGTTTTTTCATTATTTTTTTTTTTTATGTTAAACTCTCACAGTCTCTGTCACGTTTGCTTAGGAGTCATTATTGCTTCCAGCTGAGTATCTGTAGAAGCCTTATTAAATGAGCAGTTCAGTTCTGTGAGCCAGATGACCTAACTTCCACCACATTACTGTGGCTTCTCTGTAGCCAGGATCATGCGTGCTGCCTGCTAATGCATGCAGTAGATCTTGGTCCATAAAGCAGACTTGTAGGCACATGGCACCATGTCATAAAAATGTTTACGGAAACACCAGAACAAACTATGGCATGAATCCAACAAATGGCTCTGTATGGGAAAGCCATGTGCTCAGGCATATCATTGCTGACTTCAAATCTGGTGTTAAGCAGTTGAAGAAGACTCACGGAATCTAGAGGAGGGCGAAAAGAGTCTCATGACCAAATTCTGCTCTGTACCCCCTCACCTCTTTTGACTTTATTGGTGACTGAAAGTACTCAGTGCTTCATAGGACTGAGACCCCTTTGGAACATATCAGTGATGTTATGCACAAATATGAGATAGCAGTAGAATTAAAACATCTTGTATTGTATCAGCAGATGTCATTATAGACTCAAACTGTTTTTGTGATTCTAACGGGCACTGTATCCTGCAAGGTGCTAAATACCTTCTGCTTTGTGCTCAGTGGCACTGTCTTCTGTGTACTCTGTACCCCCCCAGCCTGCTGCTTTCAACAGGCATCCAGGGGAAGCAATGATTTCTAGTTGTTTGCAAGGAGACTTCAGCATTCTGCAAGATCACGTAGCAGATGCAGTCTGACGCATCACATTGTGTCCTGCATTTTGGGTCTTCAGAGCACACCTTGCTAAGGTTGATGGCCTTACTGAGGCCTTCAGAATGGAGCCCTGCAAACTCATGTCACACTCCTAATTGCTCTTTCTTCAACCCACTTTTGATGTTTTGAACTACCAAACTGGAGATAAGGGACTCCACGTCCATGCCATTAATCCCTTGAGTTATCCAGTGTCCTTACAATAAACTGTCCCAACTGAAAAATACTCCCTAATAAGAGGTCATTGTGTTATAGTACTGACAGTGGAGAATGAGTTGGAGGGGGATGGGAAAAGCTATAATTTTTGCAGCAGAGAGCGGACACTCATTTCCCTAGCTGTCGGTCTTGGCCCATTAAAATTTGCCGTGTAGCTCCATAGTGGGAAGTGTAACCTTGTGTTAGCAGAGTGTCAGCATCTCGCTCTGCTGCTGTTTACAGCCACGTTTGTCATCGTCAGTGCAGGATCAGCTTCTCCTTGAGTCCAGCTTATCAGTGAACACTGCTGCATCCCTTTCTGCTTGTATGTGCAGCCACCTCTGATAATCCTCTGAACACTTGTGGAATTGGAATAGGTTTTGTCTTTTTGCAACCACTCAAAGTCCTGGGATGCGCAGAAGATGTAACCACATAGGACAAAACCCCTTTCTGTGAGGTTAAAGCGTTAGAAAATCCCCTTTTCTTCTTGAATCTTTGTTTCTTTGGTCTAATTTCTCTCTTTAGTGTAATTATGTTGTCTATTCTGCTTCTCTTTTTAGCTTGTTTTGTCTCTCCCTAGCAGCGTCTTGTAGCTTTTTAACCATACTGTGCTGCTTTTGAGATGTTTTCAAGAGCTTGAATATGGTTGTTATTGGCCTTTGCTTTCTGCCGAATCTGCTGCAGTCTAAATTACAGCTATGAAGGTTATACATATGACTGCCCCTAACATGAGCCTGGGTTGTAGGAAAAACCTAAGGAAGCAGAGCCTGTAAGCGAGGCCTTTCCACACGCTGCTTGTTTGTTGTTTTGGTGGGTTTTTTTTCTTGCCACAAAACATACCCATTCCCTTGCTGGTGCTTGGTATCTAGATGAAGTACTAGTTGTAAATATAAAAGTACTGGTTGTAAATGTAAAACACTCTCTTGGTTTCTCACCAAGTTACAAAATCCCTGGATTGTGGTATGAGGAGCAGAGTATTTTCTTTTGCAGGATTATTTAACTTCTTTTATTTTTAGCACATGCTGTTTCTTTCTGTTTCTTGCTGCAGATGATAGCAGTTAGCACTGAAATATGGACATTTTATTCCCTTTTTTACAGGCTGTTGAAAGGTACAAGGTAACAAGTTTGTTGGTATGTGCTGGAGCCCTCATGGCTTTTCCCCACCCTTTGTTAAACTGATTTTCAAATTTTTAGGGGTCATGATAATGGCCAGAATACTTTTAACACCTCTTTTTGTGCAAACATCATAGGGTACACTGCAAACATTAATTATCGTGTTTAGGGAATATGTCTGTGTTATCTCCATTTTCTAGGAAAGCTAATTGAGATATACAGGTTAGCTGTTTAGCCAGGTTTATCCAGCAAGTTGCAGCATAGATGCGAGACCTAGTCTGTTGGCCTGGTAAATGAGGTAATTTCTATTGCAGGGGCTTCGTTCTGCCCCTTTTATGTCTTTGTAAAAGCCCCTAGCCTTGCATGTGTAACACATTTTTTAAAAGTGATTGTACTTCTTTAATTCATCCTTTTTCTGGTGATTGAGGAATTTGGTGATTGAGGAATAATGAAAAAAACAGAGAGCAGAAAAGAGACTTGATATTTCTATATCCATCGCATATCCACAGGCACAGAGTCACATCAGTCAGTATGTCCGTGCTGAACACATGTGGTGTTTGTAGCTATGTTTGATCTCCTGAACCATCAGTTGAGGTCTCAGATTGAAGCCATGATGTTGGGGCTTGGTTATAGGCATATTTAGTTCCTCTACGTTTTTTGTGTTCAGTTGCTAGGTTTCCTTGGAAGTAAACCAGTAAAATTTGTGATATGTGTTTATAATGGATAAAACTTACCCTTTTCTCAGCTGTCTGGATTTGGGTGCTTAGCATTTAGTGACGGGCAATAGAATTACTAGATTCTCGCCGTTTTGTTGCCTCCTTTTAACCCTTATCTATTCTGTTAAGCTTCCTCTTAAGTAGAGTATGGTTAAAGAGAATTTCATTTAGGTTTCTGAGGAAGGAGCTTTGCAATCAGGATTTTAAGTTGGACTACTTCTAGCTCTAACTGGTGTAATTAGAAGTTGACGGAGCCTAACACTAACAATACTGTTGTCTTTAACCATGTGAACAAAACCATGAGTGGGAATGAGGAAAGGTTACAGAACTGCGTCATAAGATTTGAGAGAGCTTGTTGGGGCTAATGTTAGTTAAGAGTACTCAGAATCCACTTTTTATGATCAAGTCTTTGGGCAGATTGAGAATCCATGTCCCTCTTACGAAGTAGTAGATGGTCTTTCTGCCCTATCAAACCCTACAGAAAACAAGATACGTGGGAATTTTTTGAAGATTTTCCTTTGACTGAAATTGTTTGAAATGAAGACAAGAACGATATTTTCACTGAAAAACTCATACTTCGTTTTCTGGAACACATTCTTACACAAGGAATACCATGTAGTATCCTTATCCTTTCTTTTAAAGTTCAAAGATCTAGTCTAGATTTGTATAAAATGTGATCTTTTTCAGAGGGACTTTTGTTTCCAGAAACGATGTCAGGGACCAGAGTGTACTGGTGGGATACTCCCCATCACACTTTTGCTTTCCATTTTCCCACCCTTTATTGTTTAAGACAAGATTTATACCTGTTTACTGTACAAATTTTCTGTCTGCCACAATGGGTTTGTTCAGCGTGGTGGCCTACGCTGAAAGATTCTCTAAAAGTAAATCTATCCAGAGGGGATTTCCAGACAGCCAGAGTCAGTAGGCAACTAACTTATAGCCCCCAGTGAAACATTAGTCAGGATAATTTACCACTGTCAGCAGGGGAGAGAGAGAGACTTGCCAGCTTTGTGACCTCCGGTACAGGCAGTAGCCCTGGTGGTGTGGGCAGGCTTCAGTTTGTTTGGGGAGGTCCTGAATGTGTTGCTGTGGCTTCCCAGTGCTGGACAGCAATTCCATTAGGCTGTGGAGGTCAATTGCTGTGCAGAGTTTGGTTGTATTGGGCCTGGAACAGGGAGCCGGAGGTGTGTGACTGCCTTACAGAATATCCTTTGGTTTGCTGCAAAGAGAATCTTATGATTTACTAAGCAGACCTCTCTTGTGTTTGATCTTCTGAGAAGTTTTTGTCTCTTACTTTTGTGTGTTCATTGACTTCTTTTGTTGTTCATGCAAAATGTACTTGCTTAATCTGTCAATTCCTTTTACTCTGTTGATTTAGACAAATATATTAATATGTGCAAAGCACACAGATGCAAATTTACTTACTGAGCGTAGTTAAAGGAACACTGTCACGTCAAGTTAAATTGCCTGTTTGAGTTCAATGGGAAAGTTTTCTTGGAATACCTTTAAATCCCAATTATAAAAGAGGGTGGACTATAACAGTTTGGGATATAACTTCTGTTGTAGCATTATATGTTAATGTATGAAAGCTAGAAACTTGCAGTAGTTACAGGCCAAAGGAGGTTAAGACCCTATCAGACTGTACAATATGTAATAATGGCTTTGCCCGTCCCTAAGAGCTTACAGGTTAAAGGACACTTTACAGCCGGTGGGTGAGGCAGCGTAACAACTAGGATAGGTACGGTCCTTTTCTATTACTAACAGTGTGGTGAGTTAGCAGCTTATAATCTTTTCTGTGCACTTGTGCAGAAGAGAGCTCTGAAAGCAATTCCTGCTTGCTTTTCAGGCAAACGAACATTGCTGGTCAGAAGACTTTTAAGATAGTTTTAAAATAGTTGTAATATTCCATGTAGTTCTTTACAAAACATGCAAGGAAATTAAAGTACTAGGAGTTAGGTTAGAATCTTTTTTAACGTTAGGTATGATTTGACTTCCAGAGATCCCAGATCTCTCACTGAAGGTAAAATGGAAGCTACAGTGCTTTGTGACATTGGAAAAAAACACTGGCACACAGTTAGGAAATACTTAACATTACTTGATATTTTCCCCTTGAGGAAAATGAATTTAATTTTTTTGTTTATGTTCACGTGATGTTTTGGAGGTCTAAACATGCTACACCTACAAACAATTTTTTACAGATCGTGGCTTGCTTTGCTATAAGCCGGCTGTTCTGTATCGGTTGGCAGCCCAGCTCTTTGCCTGCTCAGAGAGATCAGAAGCACTTTGCTGTGTGCATCCCAGCTGCTGGAAAGGGTACCTATTAATTTCAAACAGGTGACAGCACACAGCAAAGAGGTGCCTGCACAGTGTGCACTTTGGTAATGATGGGTTGTGGGATCAAGGTGAGATAATAGTATCATTTCAGCTACATGTGTGTGGAAAGTGTGCGATGTGCAGAACAACTTGTAGAGGGCAGCAATTGCCCACAGTTTTTTCTGCTTAGGGAGAGGAGGGACCAGCTTAAGAACTTCACAGGAGTGTCTGCCTTTTTAGCTTCTTGAAATAACTTTATGCGGGAGACTTGTTCTTTGGAGTGCCTCTTGACTCCATATTATTAAATTCCTAACCTGGAAAGTGTTGCTAGAGATTCTTAATTCCTCTCCTACCTCTGATACCACTGAGCAGTTGGACTCCATTTGCCCATATCCAGATGCTGCGTGTGTCATTGTTACTGCAATCAGAAAGAGTCTCGTGACAGCTAGTGACAAGATTATAACTGCCTACGTGTGATAATTTTCTTCACTTCCTGGCTTCTTCCTACTTTTACCTGGGAGGTCATGCCGTATGAAAAAATTTGCAATGTCTATGGCATCTTTGTTGTGCCTCAGAGCAAAGGATATGTTGCATCTTCATCACGTTAAAAAGTAAGGTAGCTGGGACACAAAAGGCAGAATGGCTTATTCAGGAACTTGAAAGAACTTTCCCCCAATTTGACGTACAGGAATACATCCTTCGGATACTTCTGATGCCAGCACCTTAAGAACCAAGATTTGCCAAACTAGGAAGTTGAGAGTTGGTATAATTCTTAGATTTGGAGTTCCTAAACAACTTACTGGAGAAGAGACTTTCCCTGCTTTTCACGTTTCTTGTATTTCTCTTATGTCACTTACATTGCAAACCCTTCCAAACATCTTAATAGGGTGGGTTTTTTTTGGTTTTGTATGCGTGTTTACATAGCTCTTCTTGTTATAATTGTACAGACCATGCCTTCTTCCCAGTTGTGATCCCGTAACTCACCACTGCTACTTTGACAATTGCCTTTCTGGAAAAGTAACAATGAAAATATGCATAGTTTTTTAGTAAAAGTGTTTTACAGCTGGAGAGAAGCAAGAGAAACAGCTTCATATCATCAGCCATGTTCATGATATGCCCCACTTTTTTATATTATCTGTTTTATCTTTTGGTCGGAGCAGGATTTTCCTCTGCTGTCAATTCCTAGTGTCTTGTCAAGCATCTGAATGGCCTGAATGATGGTATTCCTTGGGATACAGTTCTACAGCAGAGTACATCTCACTGGAATGGAGTTTCCCAGCTATACAGTGAGAATTTCCTGTGTCTTCCTTCCAGCTTGCTTCTCCTGTTTGTTTTGTGTGCCACCCTAAGTGATTCCTTTCCTCCTTAAGCATCTGCACCCTTCAGATGTTTGCAGACAGTTATCACATCATTTCTCCTTTCCCCCACCCCCATCCTGGTCTCTTAGCCAAGCTCTACATATTTAGCTCATTTAATCTTTCCTCATAAGTCAAGCCCGTAATTGACAGCTCTGACACGAAGAGTCGCATTGGTTACACATGCTGCCAACAGGATATAAATACTTTCTGTGCGGTGATTGAGAATTGCAGTCAAGACTGAGACGAGCCCGCGCCCCCCCCCCCCCACTATATTTTTGACATCCCCTTTCTCAACATCAGGTTGCCACAATCCCGTAAAGATGGACTTAGTTCTTACTGTAATGGTCAGCTACCAAGCACCCAGTATGCTTCGAAGCAGTGGTACCAGATCACTTGGGAAATTCAGTGCTAAAGCCCCATGGGATTCCAGTCTGACCCTGAATTCTTACAGAGGTGGTGTGCTCTATACTTCTCTTGCCAGGCATGCAGGTGCCTCAGGCTGCTGATGGTCACTCCTTCTGGGAAGGCAGAGCTGAGCTCCATGCAGGCATGTTACCTGAAGTGAATGGGTCTTGCTACGCACATGCAAAATGAAAGAGGTGTTGCAACCAGTACCCCCTGCGCATGTGTTTATGCAGTGCCATCATGAGGCATGCAGTGCCATCGTGAGGCTCACAGCACTGGTGCTGGCAGGGATCTCTTGTGCAGATACTCTTGGCACTGACCTTCTTCACTGCACTTCCTGCCAAGAGGAAGCTCAGGATGCTATTGATCCGATTGGCATGGTTGTGAACAAGTTCGGGGTTCTTGCCTATACATGTAGGATCTGGGAAGAGGCTTTTAGTCTTACCCAGAAGAGTATTGGAGGAAGAGGTAACTCCGTACTGCATGTCCATGTCTTGGTACATACAGATCTGTTACCAGCTAAACATATTTGGAGGTTGCTTTCGATTACTTGTCTCCTCATGTTTGTTGCATTCTCTTGAGGAAGATAGGTGCAGCTAACAAAAGTTGAGGAACTGGTAAATGAATTGTCTAGCTTCTAATGTTGTATTCTGTGAAGCTTCATATGATACAGCTTCCCCAGCGGGACTAGTTCACAAACATTACATGTATTATTGCAAAGCATGCAACATAAAGAGAGCATTTATGAAAGGGAATATCAGAGGAAACATTATAGCAGGGACCTTTATAGCCTTTCCATTATTATGGTTTAAATCTTGACATGGTCTTTATTTGCAGTGACACTGGGACCAGTAAAGAAGTGTTTTTTCTCTTCCCCTCCCCTCCCCTTTCTCCCATCTCCTTTTCATTCTTTTCTTCCACATCCTGTTCTGAAGCTGTGGTGCAGAGATACAAATCGTTAAACATGCAAGTAGTCAGAGAGCCAGGTTTCAGTTTGTGTGGAATCAGCCCCTTTTGACTCAGAAGTTGGAAACCAGATGACTCACTGTGATGCATGTTTGTTGTTTTTAATAACTGTCATTTTGCAAAACATGGTCAAAGCTTCAAACCATGACTTCTGGAGTAGGGGTGGTGTGTATTTATTTTTAATTTGGGAGGCTATGAGCTGGAATGGGTTTGTAGCTGCAGTCTTCCCTTAAAATCTGAGATAAAATAAATTAAAGCATTGGCAATGTGAAAGATTTTTAGAGAGATTTTTTTCCTGTTACCTGAAAAAATATTTATTTTCTTGATCAATTACTTGAAAAGGCTCCAGGTGCCAAACATCTGGTGGGATTGTAGGCCCCTGGTTTATGTATATGGTTTTTAATATATACCCAAAGGGACAGGTTTCTTAAAAAGAAAGCGGGCAGATGTTTTTCATTTGTGGAGTTTTAAAAAATAAATGCCATTCCTGCTTTATCATTCCAATTTCTAACAAAATTGTCATCTATCTCCTTTCTTTTATAAGAAGCTAGCAAATGTAGTAATTTAGTGGCAGAATTCCCTTTCAATAAAATCTCTTAGCAGTATGGAAAATATGAAAATATGTACACATTTCATTTTCTAGAAATTTATTACTACTTGTACAACAGTTTGTAAACTATAAGCTCAGTATTAAGTGCTTTATGAGCTTTTTGTGTTTTCCTTTCTAATTTGCCTCAAGAAGTGTTGTTTTAATTTGCGGAAGGTCTACAGATTTGTTTTGCAGGTCAGTTAATTCACAGTGTCAATCTACAGCCACTCCATCACAGAAGAATGGAGGTATACCAGTATAAAATCTATATATATGAGAACAGAATTTGACCCTAAATAGAAAAACTGTATGTAGTGGCCTAATGACAAAATTCATTGTGATCATGGATTGTCCTCCAGTTCAGTTTTCAGATTTGGATGCTTTGTAACCATTTCTATCATGATTTATATTATGGTCTTTTGCAATTGCTATTGCAAAATGAAGTGCTGTGGTATTGTCCAAGGGAGGTAGACTCCTAGCTTACCTCAGCCTGTTGCTTCTTGTTAGAGAGTAAAAAAACAGCTACTGATTTAAAGCAGAGAGTTCAAGTTTGGGTTCTGCTTTTAGACTGAGACGGGGCATCTCTCTAATGGTAAAAGTGCTAGGAAAAGCATATTGCCATTAGTCTGAGGAAATACGGATATATGTGCTGGCTACTCCTGGACAGCTGTGGTCTACCTGATTCGTTATTCTCATCAGGAAAGAAATAGGTTTTGGTCTTTATTTTTTAAAGTGAATGTAATTGCTTGTGAAAGATAGTGAAGCGATAGCTTTGGAGACTTAAATCATCTTCTCACAAAACTTAAACTGCAGCCTGTGATAGCAGCATTGCAGGATTCCCCACCAGCATGATATGGAAGGGACCCCCCTCGTCCCCCAAGAGACAAGGGGAGAATTCAGTCTCTAGCCCATTTGATGCTTGACTTCCCTCTGAAGCTGCCAAGAAGGGTGCCAATTTTTCCATTTAGCTGACTATTGTATAGACCTTAAAAGGAAAGGTTTTAATGCAGTTGGCTGCGATATAGACTGTTAAAGGGAAGTTATTTATTTTAACTGGCTCCTGTATGGATTATTACAAGGGCATTCTTTTAGCTGCAGCTGCTATATTGACTAGTGAATGTGCCGGGCTGTATTGCTAGTAGCTGTCATATTGACTGTTACAGAAAAGATCTGTATTTAAGCCATAACACTGCACTGGGATCTCCCAGGCAGGATATTAATGCTAATTCATCTGCTCACCCCCTGCTGTGAGTGTTATTTGTTTAAATCTGTAGAATCCCACAGCGCATTTATATCCTCGCTAGAGTGAGCTCCGCTCCCTGTAATTATTTAACATTATATGCTGATATAAATTGTAACAGTTAAAGAATGGTAATGAGTAGCAAAAAAACACAAACTTAACCTTAGAAATGGCAGAGTCAGCTCTTAAAACAACAGCCAGCAACTTTCACTGTTCTCTGTCTTTTCCCAAGTCCATATGCACAATATTGTGCATACATTATGTGTGTGCGTGTGTGTTCATGCTCGCACTGGCAACTGTGCCAGGCAAGGCTGTAATTATGCAGAATGTACTGTGAAACTTATGCACACACTCATAATTACATACAGTGCCTACGTACAGCAAGTTTTATCTCTCTGCAGTTCAGCTTCTTGATGAGCTGTTCTGATAGGTGATTTGAGTTGGGGCTACCATACTGACAGTGGAAATGGAGCCCCTGGATTCTTCTCACCGAAGGTTAAGCTGAAAGCCATCGGGTGTCACTGTTGCTCTGTGTAGGCTCAACTGGCAGTGGATTTGTCTGGCAGTAAAAACTGGACTTTGAAAGTAGTATTTTTGGCTATAAACATCTAAGGCATTTATACATAATTTATATATAAAGTGCATGTCCATACAACACCATTTATGTGTGGGTGGAGTGAGTGGAGGTAGGTCTGTTGTGTCTTAGCTGAATTTTTTTGCAGTTTCTGTTGCCTATTATAACATTCTTGTCCCAAACTGGCACGCAAGATGGCCAGCTACTGCTGAATAGCTGTTGCATTCTGCTCCAGAAGTGACTGTGGTTCAACAGTGGAGGTGACCTGATTCCTGTTTCTAATTTGCCTCTGAATATTAAGCTATGGGCAAATTTTTGGTTTTATGATGTGCGCAACTGTGGTGTAGAAACAACAACATTATATTCAGTTTAGATTTTTGAAGAGCTTTGGAACTACTGGGCTTAAAAGGTACTGTAGAAAGTTTTAAACTCTAGTATATGTGTCAGAGCTCATTGAAAAAACAGGTTTGCATTAAAACAGTTCATCAATAGCGTAAGAAAACTTTCACTGACTTAAAATGGAGATGACAGAGAAAAGCAATGTAAATAGCAAAAAAAACGTATTTTAAAAAGACTTCTTTGTAGTCTCTGTCCCTTCTGATTTCAGGTAGGGAGTAAAAGCTGGCGTAAGAGGAGCTGAGCTTGTACTTGATTTGCAGAGTAGCGTGCTGGTCGGTTGGGCTGCGTTGGCAGCATGGACCTGTGCCAGACTTCACCACAATTCATACTGTGTCAGTTTAATAAATGCACTACTTAAATTATGAAATTACAAAAGAAAAAAGAGAATGCACTTATTCAGACTCTTAATACATTAAAAATAAGGCATTAAAACACTGCCTTTTTTTTTCCCTTCCAGAATCAATAATGAACAGGAAGGGTTGTAGACATTAACAGTCATGGACATTCAAACTCTTATACATAAATTATCTTAGAAAAATGCACATAAGACTTGAATAATGTAAATACATTAATGCATTTAATAATTTAAACATTAAAGCGCATTCAGGAATTCGTGGCAGAAGCTGTTCTGAGATAAGGAACGGTCCTGGAAGTTGTGTGTCCCAAGATCGATGGCTGGTTTCTCCTTGAGAAAACTCTCTGGGGAAGTCAAGCTGTGCAACTAGAGTGACCGCCTGTCCTAACAAATCCCAGGACGTTAGCCAGCTCTTTTGCTTTTCACCTCCCATTCTCTCTCCATAACATGCATGAATACATACATGCAGAACATCTCATGGTCCAGAAAAGGCCAGTGTGCATTTTGCCATTTCTTTTTTGCATGTGTGCTGCAGTTTGTCTAGGAATTAGGTGAAACAGCTTCAGAGAATGACAGTATCTTGGCTAAAGGTAAAATACCAATAAATGCTAAAGAAACTGCCTGCGAGAGGTTCCATGGTACCATGCAGGGTAGGAAGAAGAACTGTTTGGACAGTATCTGGACTCTGATCTACCAGTTCTCCTGGGAGATGGGAACATGGTGTCTTAAGTACAGACAGTGAAATGGGGATCCTCCTCTTCTAGGGCATTGCATGGACCTGTAATTCAGACTCCATCCTAGCTGTTGGTAAGACAGTGTCAGTTGGAGAGAGTGAGGCTTGCGGAAATAATGCTCTCCAGGAATGCTCAGCTCTTTCTTGGAGCCCTGAAAATCACAAGGTTGGCTCCGGTGTAATGACGAGAAAGAGGTTTTATTCTGTTCTTGCTTCTCTGCTCTTTGGATTGAAGCACCTTCAGCACTGTAGCAGCGCCTAACCGGCACACCAAGGTCCCCCTCATTCAAGGCATTTTCCTGAGGATTTTAATCTGTGTCATTTTTGGTGATGCAGTTAAGTTTGAAAGGTGGTGTATCAACCCCTCATGCCATTTCCCCTTGGTTCATAGCCTTGCTTTCTTTGCCTCTTCTGCAGGCAGGTGCTTAGGAGGTCATTTGCACCCTACAGCCCCACTCACAAAGTGGTATAAGGTATCCTGCTTAGGCCTAGATACTGATGGAAATAATGATGGAACTAATAAAAAAGAGCTTAGCTTGATCCCAAAGGGAGAAGAGTTGGGTTGGTTAATTAAAGGAGCCTGGCACAGGGCACCTAGTAATTATAGGTGCAAGAAGTCTGAATTTGAAGAGAACTGTGCAGCTGGAGAAGGATAGGGAGGCACCCAGAACTCTGCAGGCTGTGGGCAAGAATGCAGCAAAACCAGATCTGGAAATCAGACTCTGGCAGAATTCCTTGGTGAATTCTTATTTATTCCATTTTTTAATGAGGACCTGAATCTCTCCTTACGCATTTATGTTTTTGCATGCACATGCGTATGTACAATTCCAGTTACACCCTATGGCTGGGAGGGTGATTTTATTAAAGACCAGAAGATTGGGAGACAGATGTTTTAAGAGACACAGGCCTTGCCTTATAGTAGTTTGGAATAATTAATGCTGACTGCTGCATTGGTTGTATTATCGATGCTACTGTGTCTTTATCTCAAGCATCTTCTCAACACCCATGAGTCTGTATCACTGTAGGGCAGAGCTTTTGAAAGCAAAGGGGCTGAGGCCACCAGGGCCTGCTGGGAAATTACTCCTAAACTCTTATGCAGGTGTGGGGTGGGGAACAATGCTATGTCATCACATTGTCATCACCAATGCTTTGTCTTTTTGTAGTTAAGTTCCTTAAAGCAGTGTTTCTCAAACTTAGGTTATAACCCCCAAAGGGATGCAAAACGCTTCAAAGGAAGTCACAAAGTCACTAACCAGTACACAGCTTTCTACTAGTAATTGCGATTAGGAGTTCTGTTCCTCCTAGTTTGAAGAGTTAGCATTTATTCCAGTAACTCTCATTTACCTGAAGGAACTTGCTGCCATCTCAGCTGAGGAATGTGGGATGAGCTACCACAACAGATGAGTGCAAAAGGGAGTCAAGCTTGCATAAAGTTTGAGAAGCAGTGCTTTAGCAAATTTTATTTCCCAGGGACAAGCTCTGCAAATGTTCCCTGAAATGGATCTATTAACTTTACCTGATGAAAGATAAAGACAGTTATTTTGTCCCCAGTGGATTTCTCAGTAGGCCCCATCTGGGGAAGGTAGGACTGTTTGTGCAAAAAAGTATTGTTTGTTTTAGTGCTCAGGACTAAATAATGAGGCAAGGAAACTGTAGCTCTTACTCTACCCTTACAGCTGACAATGCTGTATTCTGGTAGGTGGATCACACTAGAAAATGAAATGCTGGTTCTGAGGGATTCCAGCTCAAAAGATGAAAAGCACCAGTTTTGTCAAACTATAGGAGAAGGTGGTCAACAGAAGAAAATTACTTTGAGAATTTGACTTGTGTATGGACTATATGGATGTGCTCCTTGACTGTCTTAAGTGTAAAATAAACAAATGTTGAGACACCTTGTTGAGAATTTGACTTGTGTACGGACTATATGGATGTGCTCCTTGACTGTCTTAAGTGTAAAATAAACAAATGTTGAGACACCTTGTTGGGACTAGGGGAATGCTCATGGTCATTTTTTTCCAGTTGAGGTAACTTTATAGTTTCTGATCACCTGTACAAAGCCAGGGCTGAATGCCCTCAATTTTCCCATCTCAAGCTTGCGGTACCCCTGTGTACAAGGAATACATTTTGAGCCTCCCACACCTGAAAGAGAGAAGCATCGCTGGTGGTAGAAAAGGGGTGTGTCTGTTGCATGTGGGAAGCTCCTGCAGGGGATTTTTCATAATCCAGGGCCTGTTGAGGAGGGGACTTTGCCCTGCTAGCTTTGTCTCCATGGGGGTATTCCATGCTTTATCCCATTTCACAGCCTGAACTTTTTCCCCCACTTAGAGGATTACATGGGGCAGAGATGTAAGAAGAAAGGGAATCTTGCCACTGCTGCACCTCTTTATCTCTGTAACTCCATGTATATCTATCTGTCTGCTTTCACAAGGGCCAAGCTTTCTGCCTTCCACAGCCCTGCTCTGAAATTGCTGATTCAAGCAGGTAGCAACTTTAGGACTCCCTGCAGAACAAATGCCTCTTGCATCCTCCCCTGGCACTGGGATTTCCTCTCTGATTTATCATGCTCAGGTCTGCTAATGTCCCTTGACTAAACTGGGCATGGTGTGATGGTGTGAAGGTCATTTTATATATGCCATATACATTTCCAGAGATGTGGTGGGAGGGTAGGACATCTGAAGCAGCATATCCTGCTGGGAAAAGGAGGAAGAAAAGGATAGTCTGGCTCTTCTTTTCACAGCTTCTTGTGGTGGGATGAAGGTTTTGACAGCCTAATTCAGCATTTAGAGAAAGAACCAAGCAGAAAGATTCCCCCTCACCCACTCCTTGCAGCCCAGCTGTGACAAACTGACAGATAATTAACAAATCAAGACCTCCTATTAGCCTTGTCCCTGATGCATTAAAGCAGCTCCTATGTTGCATGTGTCCTTTAGCAAATGCCTGTACTTTATGGCTACAGAGTGAAGTAGGTAGATCACTTTAGAAAGGTAAAGGGTTCTCGAAGATGTCAGTGCACAAATATTTCCAGGAACAGAAGAAGTTGTCTCTAAAAGAAAATGGTGGACAGTAGGTGGGAGAGCTGTACCATGACTGAATGAAAGTACTCTAATGGTACAGTGTGTGTATGGAGTATCTTCTGGGGATATAGGGCTGAAAGGGATGTATGGAATTATTATTGAGTCCCTCTTGTTTTTACAGAAAATGACATAAGTTGAAGCAGCAATTGATAGGGCAGTTTTTTTGACTGGGACTAACCAAGCCTGTAAAAATTACATGCCAGGAAATGTGGTTTGTGGTAGAAACAGATCTAATGTTAAGACCTTAATATTACGTTGTGGGTAGGGTATTGGTGCACTTTTCTTTCTGTCCTCAAGTTGTTGAAACGGCATGGGTAAGCCCCAAATAAGCTGACTTCTCTTCGCTTTAGCTCCACTCATCTGGAGAAGAATGAAGAAGGGTGTCAATATCCTTCTAGTTCAAGATGTTAAATAGACACAAGCCATTGGTTCAGCTTAACACATGTTAAAGGAGAGAGGGATATCTAATTGCATCAAAGCCACTCTTAAGTTCATGTATGTGGAGCCCATCAAGCTGAAAGCATCCAGACAGCATCTGCTGTTATCAAATCACTCTTGAGTCGAGCTAATTAAAATAGAGCTTCATTTTTCTGAACCATTGTTTGGCAGGAATTCGAAACAGGTCTAACCCAATTTCTGTGTGTTTATGAGCCTTTATTATATCAAAAGTACTTTTCTGTAAATGTACAGGGCAGTGTTAAATGAATTGATCCGCACTGTATCACTGTAGATGCACTATGGACTTCCTAATGATTTCTCTTCTAGCTTCTTCCAGATATACCCCAGAAAGCTTGCTTTGTCCCTTATCGTGTCATCTTCTTTCTCTCTTTTCCTTTCTATCTCACTCTCAAGAAAGTAAATGTCCTTGTATTTCTTTCTTTCATATCCTCCTCCTCCACTCTATTGGGATTTTTGTATTATTAAAACATTTACACATTTGCTGCCACATGCAAATGCAGAATAATAAACCAGGACTCTTTATACTCCAGACAGGAGCAGGAGGTCTCTCACCACTGATTCTTACCCAGTACTCATCCCTGTTGATTACAGGGGATGGAGAGGAGGGGAATCTAAACTTTGCTGTGTTGAATCCGTTTGATATAGGGGTTTTGTCCTTAATTTTTTATTTTAAACATTTTATATTTCAGTGTGCAAATTCTAGGTATGAGATTCCTCTTTATAATTTGCTACGTACCAAGCACAAAAGTTAGAGAGACGTAGAAATTGCTCCCTGAAGACAGGTTGTACTCTTTGGCATCTAAAAGCTAATTCATGAATATTCTCTGTTAGAAAGAGAATACCGCATATACGGCCAGTCACTTCAGAACATCTGAGTGTGAGCAGCAGCCCAGTGAAAGAGTAAAGTCAGGAAATAACTATTTTTCTAGTACCCAGTACAATCCAAGCTGTTCATATGATATTCTTAAGTCTTAAATTTATTTCTGAGCAGTGGATTCATGTTACAAAAAAAGGAAGTTAAGGATTAGCATTAGGTAAAAATCCTGACAGTGATCTGTCATGAAATCTTCTCCCTAGAAAGGTAGTAAAGACTTTTAGACTTAAAAATAGATGGACAAAATGTAAAATAGAAAATCTTTCTGTAATATAAATATAAATGTACTTTCTGTATAGTTCAAGGAAGTTTGCTTCTTTTAACTCAGTTAATTCACCTTGGAATGGAATTTAAGAGCATTTTATTTTGCATTTAATGAAGTCTATTCTGAATGCGTATATTCAAATCCTCTGTGTAAAGCTTAAGGGCAGCATGCATAAATTGATACCGGAAGCAAGTGTAACATTTTGCTATAAGCACGCCAACGAGTAAGGTTCTATTAGTTGTTCCCAAACTTATGAAGTATTATTGTCTCCTGTTCTGTGGTTTTAGAGAGATGAAGAAAATTTTTACTCACAAGTTTGGTCTTCTGTTCATTGATAGTGACTTTCACCTGATTCCTCTTTTAATAAATTTAAGTGAATTTAATGCTAACAAAAAGCAGCAGAGTCACAGCATTCAGAAAGATAGAGCACGGACGTTGTACTGCATGCTTTTTCTTGTAAGCAGACCTAATCAAAGGGCCCTACTGCTAGGGGCTTGACTAATCTCATTATTTATTCAGTTCCTATCTTCTTTTCTGAGACCGTCAAGGTGTACAGTGGCTACTTGTCTTTCTAGCAACTGTCTCATCAATATGGTCACTTTCCCAACCAAAGGACATGAGGCCATGGCTTTGAGAGAAGAATTTCTGGTAAAGCACAACAATAGAGGTAAATCCAGATACTCTTACATGCAAAAGTAATTAAAACAACGTTTCTGCTCATGTCATGGTGAGTACAGAATGAATGTGTCAGATCTAAGAATATCTTCATAGGCTTCTCAGCATTTCCTGTATATGCAATTGTTGCTGTAGTTGCTACTGCAGAAAGAAGTTTGCCATTCTAGCAAGAAACACTCTTTTCTTTTTTTGTTTTACAACAATAACAACAAAGTCAAGTATTTGGTCTAAGGATCCAAAAGCCCAGGAAATGCATCTCTAGGGCTCCTCGTCAATTTGGGACCTAATGAAATATAGAAAATACTCAATAAAAGCACCTTTATTACTTTAAATGTTTAAATGTGGAGTTTTTAGCCATCAGGTTAATGTTTTTGTATCATTTTTTGATTTGATTGTGAGCACTTTTCCAGGTATCTCTGCCACTTGAGCACTAATTGGATTTCCACAGATAAACGGTGCTAGCTGCAGCCCTTACATCACTGTGTTTTTACTTCATCATTATTTTATTTGTTTTTACTGTAAAGGTTAATAAATCCTGGTATGTTTAGAGTATGAAACAAGGCAGGCAGGCTAAGAACTACAACATGAAGGGGTGAAGTTTTATATGCTGCTTTCTCAAGTCTGAGGGGTGGAAGGAGAAACAGTGTGCCCTTTGTGGTATTCCTAATGGGCTGCTGGGTATGTTAGTCAGCCAAGTAGCAATCCATAATCCTTAAGATAAAAAGCGTTGATCTCTCCACTAGTTCTCAGACAGAGCTGTAAGGCATTTGAATTGGGTTACCATTGATTTAAGGTGGGGAGAAGACTGAGTAGCATGGGTCTGCTTAAAAAGGGATATGTGGGATTTATTTAACTTTATTTAATTTTTTAAAGAAAATTGGAAGCCTTTCAGTGCAAGTGCACCTGAGTTCCCTCTGGATTCTCAAGGAAGTTAGTATAGAACTTGCCAATATTTTAGGGAAGAACTGATTGAATGGCAGATGTTAGTCAAGATTTAGGCTGCAAATAAATTTCAGTAAGAATTTATCAAGTTCCCAGATACTTGCTGTCTCACCTATTTGTTCAGGAAAGCATGTATTTTTTACCATGCTCATGATTTCCGGGGAAGCTGAGCTTGACTTCCTGCCACAGTAGAGGTAACCCTTAGCTTCCAGCCACGAAGAGAGTGTGGAAGCCCTTTTTGGCCTAGCAGGATTGAAACGAGTGCATTTCAAACACTTACCCCCAGTTTTGGACTTTGTGGCTTAATAGAAATTGATTGAACAGCCTGTACTTGGGCCAAAGCAGCATTCAAGAGTGAATCTACTTTCTTCTGTTACAAAGATAGAAAAATGCCTTGTGGCTCCTCTGGATCAGGTGCCTTGTTTTGAGAATACTGCAACGTTACAGACTCAAGCTTTCAGTTGTGCCAGTTCTCCGTAGCAACAATGGCCATTCTTACATTGGTGTTAATCCCTTGCTGTGGTGTGGACCCAGATTTCAGAGAGATTGTCGATGCTTTCTGCAGCATTTGTCAAGGAAACGGCTGCTTTCTTTTTTTTCCTGAAGTGAGTAATTGTTTATTAATTTTTCAGCACGTAAAGAGTATAATTATAATAGTCCGTGACATGTGCTGGCTGTGCCAAGGTTTAAGAAAAACAAAAACCAGTAGAAGTGCCATTTTGAACCTTCTCTGATTTTGTAGGCTTTCCTGGTTTGGACCCAAATTTGTGTGTAGAAACTAGGCAGGAGCACCCTGGCTTGAGTATAATTCTCTGTAGAACTACTTCTCTTGGACATTTTAACTCAATTTAGGATGGTGGGATCTTATTCAAGTTTTTTGAGAGGGAGGAGTTGGTGATCAGTACCTGTGATTTTTTGGTACATACAGTGCTGTATTGGTTGAACAGCATCCTGAATTTGTCCTGACACCTATATGCTTTGTTTCTTTAAGTAGTGAATGTAACATCCATGAAAAATGCCAAATTGACCCCAGGGGAAAATGAAGTGGACCCGTTGTTTGCAGAATATTTATGGTATGGACAGCTACAGTGGAAATGTTCCTCATGTTTGCCCTTATATTGTGTTTCACTCCTGTTGTAGAGGAAGCATCCTAAGAGTTGACAGGGAAGCTCACTTGCTTTTGAGGCTGCTCATGCAAGTTCCTACATATGAAGGAGAAATTCTGTGATGTGAGCTTCTTTCTGTTGAGAACTGGACAAAGACAAGGGACGCAGCTGCTTTCAAATCTATAAAATTATTCCACTTGCAGTCCCCATAGACTAGGCAGCTCTGGCCAATCAGATTTCTTGCCCCTTACTTAGTTTTTCCCTTAATAGGGCAATTAACAGCAGGAACAAAGTGCATGGTCTGCTCAGTCTTTATTATTATTTGTGTTGTAATAAATGTCTAGGAGGCCAGTTGCAGACCAGCACAAGACACTGTGCAAATACAGAGTAAAAGGACGAGTCTTGTCCCAAAGAGCTCTAAGTAAAATACTAAATTTACATAAAGCTCTTCCAGTGTTTTAAGTCCTTCTCCTTTTGCTATTACTTCCCAGCTGCTGTGGTTTGCATGATTTATTGCGCACCTGTCACAATTTCCATCTTCTTTAATGTTTCCAACATGAAACCTTTTGTTTGTTAGATTCTGGTGATCCAAGTAGTTTCCTCCAGTATCTCCTTATTCATTCTGTCATTCAGATCTTCCACGTAATAATGCCATCATAGCCCCCTGACTTCACCCCTAATTGTTTGGGGTTTTATTGCTGCAAGGAAAACACTAATGTTCTAATCTACATTTCCCATGGATTAAGAATTCTATTAAATGGGGTTCTTGAAATAACAGGTTCAAGGAATAAGAGCTTGCTGATTTTTCCTGTCCATTTGAGTCATTTCAGTCCAAAACGTCTTTATAGCATCTTCCACAGATGGTTTTACTTTCGATCCTCTTGCACTAAATCTAACCCATTGTATTACTAGTATTTTCCAGTCCCTTGACTGTGGAATTAGAAGGATCTAAGTAAGTCTGAACAATGATCCTGTTCTGGTGCATCTCTTTGATTGATTTAGCCTTCTGGAGTCTACCATTCAATAGCGATTTTAAGTACTCAGGCACAATTGTTAGATGTGACACGGACTTCCTATCTTTACGTCATCTTCTAGCTCCCTAGCATGTGAATGAACCTCCAGCAGTCCTTGTCTGCCCTGTAGTTAAAAGAATGAAAATGTAATAAATTACAGCTTCATTGTTTTTTACATTCAGCACATGTGCAGATAATAGGGTAAAAGAGATTTCTTTCAAAAGCTGTTGTATTTGGACTCTTTAGTAATGGCAATATGGAGAGAGGAGTGAAAAAGGCAAGAGTTGGAGGTGCTGCCATCCACTCCCCTGAAAGCTGTATCATGCATTTTTTTTAGTTGCGGAGCCACGCAATGATCTTAGTTCTGCTGTAGTGAGCATCTTGGACACTGAGTCATTACATTCCTTTGGAGTGATTCAGCTCAACAGCTTGACACTTGCATTCATTTTACAGCACAGAGCCTCAGTGGTCCCTAAGCTTCCTTCTGTAAGAAGGGAGAAGCAAGATGTATAAATTGGGTACTGTCATGAAAAGTTAGAAAAATCAAATTCTCTTTAATAAATTTTGACCTTTCACCTTCTCTCTAGCATTTTTCTTAGGTCCTGTTGAATCAGTTTGTTAACCTTACCATGGCACACTGGCTTCATCCACACTTGGAAGCTAGATACCTTACCTACTTGCATGAGACGCTGACCTTCTAGTCCATATATTATCCACAGTGATCCAGTACATTCAGCACTGAGGTTATTGCCGTTTTTATGTAAACAGAACTTCAAATAATTTGCTGCCAGTTGGATTGCAAGCATTATTCCCCCCCACCCCCCCCCACCTTGTTCATCTTGCTGCAATACCTTCTTTGGTGGTACTGGTGATTATAGGAAGCTTGCAACTTAAACTTAGGCAGAAGTACAAAAAGGGGATTTTTAAAGTTTATTTCTCCTCTGAAAGTGAGATTATATCTTTTCTTTTCAATAAAAAGTTAAAATGTTTGAACTCTAGGAAAAAAGTTCATGCTACTCATTGGTTAAAATTTATTATGGCTGCATTATCAGTTTAATACATTTAGTTTGCTCTTCTGCTCATATTTCTTATAAGATGTTTTTCCAGCATTTATCACTTCCCCGTAACAGTTTGTATTGTGTTAAACCTGATGTTATGAAGTCTCATTTGGAGGTGTATTTCTTTCTGAAGTAAAAAAATACATAGATAGCACATTTTCTCTGTGCATAAAAATAGTTATTGTACGTTTCTTTTAAAGCATGTGTAAAAGTTTCTTGTTCTTTTTAGTTTTATGCATGTTTTGCTTGAATGTTATTCCTCTTAAAAAGAGGAATTTTGGCAAGATGTCCACTACGTTTTAAATCGAATTAGAAAAAACTGAAGATGGCAGAGATATTTCACTTTGAAAGGTGACTACTACAGAGACGAAGTTGCTACTTTTCATAAGGGCTTTTACTCCATATATCAATGTGTTTTAAGAGAGACTTGGGTCAATAATACCATGCTTTAGAATTCCCTAAATACATATTTACACAATAGACCTTAAAATATATTAGTCTATCATGTCAGCTCCTGTACACTTCTATCAGGGATGTTTTATGTCCTTAACATATGATACAATAAAACTTTATTTTATATAGCATTTTTCATTCAAATTGTATCCTAGAATGCATTGTGGGGTTAAATAAGACTTTCACAAGGTTAAAATTAAAAAAAGCTGAAGGGCGCAGGAAAATTAAGGGCTTTGCATAGGAAATATTTATTTAACTGAACAATGGCAATCTGAATGGAGAGGCCACCCAGCTAAGAGAGCCCGTAAGTCTTATTCAAGCTGCAGATCAGGATCCCTGGAAATGGTGAGGTTATGTGAGGAAAGACTGGTTCTGTGTGAATAAAGCAGGTGGAAGGGTCACGCCTTTATGAACAGCTGGAGGAAGCGTGAAGTGGCTCCTGGAACAAAGAAGTTGAGAACAGGGACTATATGGAGTCACTTCTTTGTAGTGAGAATAGTAGAGGAAATGAGGGGAAAGTACGTTGAAGGGAAAGAAAGCATCTGAAAGCACGCCTCTAGCTAAACTGGTGGGGGAAGTTGATGGGAACAGGATAGCAGTGTGCACCGAAGATGTTTCAGCTTCTTCATTTCTGCTCGTTCCAGCATGCGTAGGGAGTGGCAGGGGTCCTGGCTCCAAGGAGGCTGTCCCTGGAACTAAGTAGGCACAACAAGATGACATGAAGACAGCTCAGCTTGGATTTTTTCTGGCTTTTATCAATTTTTTTTTTTTGGTCACCCTATTAATGTAAATTAAGTAAGTCTTTTTTGTATGTGATAATTATAGATAAATGTATTTAAAGTAGATCTGGATTTTGTAGTCCTCAGGAAAAAGAGGAAGAGTAATTTTTCCCCCCGTCCCTGTCATGTGTTCATTTTAATGAGCAATTTTAAAAAATTGAAAATAAAAGAGGAAAATGAATAGGTGTTGAACCAGCCTGTGATATGTAAATGCCAACTAGTAATTACCTAAAACCTCAATTTTCTTTCTGTTTCATCTTGCAAAACATTTCATTTCCACTGAGTGAAAACACTTAATTTGGGCTTCGCGGCGGGTGAAGCCTGCCTCTCAGCGCGGGGCCTGCCGCCGGCCTCGGCTAGGGGGAGCGCGGGCTCTGCGCTGGCGGGGTGCTCCGCGCCCGCCGGCCCAAGGTTATTCCCCTTCTGCTGCCCTGGCGCTTGTTCTCGGGGCGCTGAACAGAAATCCACCTGCCCCGAGCCCACATCCGTGTTCGCCTTCGGGAACCTTGTTCTTTCAAGTATTGGTGAAAACTGGGTGATAAATACACGGCCAGGGTTTGTTTTCTTACCGTTCGTCTGGTTGCTGTTGTGTTGATGATTTTGGGTTAGATTGCATTCATAGAACTCTCAGTGGTCTGAGTTTCCGGGCACCTGGGATTTTTCCTTTTTAGCTCGTATTACCGTTTTTTGGTTACTATGCTGTGTTCTTTTAGTTCTGGGTTCTTAATCTCAGATACAGTTTGAAGCTCGTTTCTTCCTTGCCTTTGTTCTTTTCTGGTTCTGACTCCTGTGAATCTTGCTTTAAAATTGTATTTTTTTTTTCTTTCCTCTGTTTTACATGAGGGGTTTTTTTATTGTTGTTATTGCATTTTTAAACTTTTCTCAGTACGACTTTGAGATCTGCCAAACTTTGTAGGTTTCTCTCACAACAGAAATAATTCCTGGAGTTCTGCATGGTTCCATAAAAATTTCAATGAAAACGTAGGAGCTTTAGAGTTTTTTCTCTCTCCTGACCAACCTGCAGATAATGTCTTTAGAAATAACAAGCAGTTTCTGTGAAACATGAGTTTCACAGGAATTCTGGGGCCCAGAACACTGAATTGGGGGAAGGTTTGCTCTGGGAGAAGAAAGCTTGTGTTGGAGAACATTGTGTATGTAGTGTCCCAGGACCCCGACTCTGAGAGAGCTCTGCCTGGAATCTCCAGGAACAGTGCCTCTTTAGTGAGATATATGGCTTCATAATTAGCCCCTTGCATTTTTTCATGAGTGCTAGCATCAGCGTTCTATGATGTGTTTCCCTGATTAACAGCTGCTTTGCAACTATTTCCGTGTGCCACCGATAACCATATTTGTCAAGTTAGTCCTGGCAGAGCACTGATTTCTTACTGAAACGCAGCATTTCTGTTTGAAGGGGTTTTCTTGTTCGTTGCAGTGCCAGGCTTTTAAGTCAGCCCTTGTTAAAACGTAAGTTGGCTTTAGCCTGATGCTTGTTAACAGGATTCTGGGTATCTCCTTTAGAGTAGGAGTGCAGAAACCTTTCACAGACAATTTAATCTTCTGAGCCTTGCAAACATACAGCCGTACACTGAGGGGGTGTTGCTGTAGGCTAATATATTGATCAGTTCCATTTGCCCTATAGCTGTGGCCTTCTGCTCTGGCTGAAATAGGTTGAGTGTGTGTTGATACTGCCATATTATTATTTTTTAATACACTGGAAAAAAATTAATTCCAACTTCTTTTACATACGTCATGTATATTGCCAGTGTTGATTGCTTCCGCACATGTAATGTAAACTGTCTGTGCATAGTTCATGGCCTGTGCCGCCTCTGCTTAATGAAAAGAAGTGTTGCATTTAAACAGATACAGATCCACTCAGAAAGACAAAATACCATCCCTTGCAACGTATAATTCAGACCCAACCTTTACATCCCAGGTCATCTCAAAGTCTCAGTCTATCAACAAATGCTGTTTAGTAATAACCTACAGAGGTTTCCCAGTATTAGGAAATCTATTAGAGCTCTTACTGGCTGTGCTCCTCGTGGCTTTTGATTTTGTTTTCCACGTGGAACTCTGTTACCGAATCCTGTGGAACTTTTATTAATGAAGGTGATTTTCTTTCACATTTTTGTTAATTGATTGGGGTTTATTTTTTGAGATGGTAGAAAAAGTGGACATTTGCCACAGTATTTTAAATTTCTTGGTTTATTTTTCTAATGCTAGTAACTGATAAAGCAGCTTAGGTTGCTGCATTGGAAACCCTGCAGCTTTGAGCATAATAAGAAATAAGGCTGTCTTTCCCTTCCCCATTAACAGAAAAGGGAGGGAAATTAGGAGTGAGGGACCTTGGCTATAACGTCAAAGTGCTGTGCTTTGGCCCAGAATTTTGCCAGCCTGCTGCACTCCCACAACATCTGCAATAAAGTTCCTGTCTCCGTTTTATATCTTTGACATTGAAGCAGAATATTTGGCCTGAATTTATGTAATTTGGCCAGGCACAAATATAATCCATGAATAGTTACATTCATCTTCTAATTAGAAAATCAAACTGTAGGACAAGACCTGCTGCAGGATTCCACCCACCGCCACCGAGTCAGAAATATGTCTTTGTGTATCATATCACCGCAGGAGAAGCGGTGGTAGGATAGCAAGTTTATGGAATTGACTTGCTTTTAAAAGCCAAATACACCATCTTTCATTAAGGGAAATATGTACCTGATCCGCTAGATAAAACTAGTTTGCGGCCAGTGTGTGCTGGCAATCTAAGAATCAGAGTAGTGATACAATGCACATTATTTGGCAGTGTTCTAATACTATAAAAATTTGGAGAAGCGTTACAAATGATACAGAAATAGTATGGAACAATGTTACCAGCTGAGTCAGAGTGCTATTTGCTGCATGATTTTTTTGGCTATACACAGGACTGCAAAGTCTTCTCATCTTCCTCCTCCTTTTTCTGTTGTTTAAATTATGGACTGCAGTTGCCCTTGTTTGTGCAAAGAAAATGATCCATAGACGGTAGGAAAGTTCTTGTGTATGTTTGTTGAAAATATTGGCATTTTGACATGGCCAAAATTGCTTCATAAGTTGCTCATGTATACAAGATGAATTATAAAAATGAAGAAGTTTCAGCTCAGCCTATAGGAGGAATGTTCAGAGGTTTGAAGTTTGTTGTTGCTTGTGATTTTATTTTGGTTTAAGATTAAAAACTTTGTGAATAACGGAGGAAGTGATGCAGGGAAGAGATAAAATAGAAGTTTATTTTGGAGTGAAATTTACTACTGAAATGTTTACATTTTTACAAGGCAAAAATAAGTTTTAATAAAGAGTTAGAATCAATAAAATGTTCACATGGTTGTGCTTGAAATAGCACAGTGAAAAATACTGCTTATTTCTTACAGGTTTTTTAATGCTTAAAAACTGATAATTAAGTATGAGAGCTTGCAGAATTTCAGGTCTGCAGGCCTTTTGTGTCTGTGTCTCTAGCTCACTAAATGTGGGAGGGAGTGTTGAGGAGTTTCTGAAGAAACAAACAAGTAATTATTGTTAGAAGGAAAGTGGTTTTGATATGTTCACGTATCTGTTGGTCTGCTCATTTGGGCATCTTTCTTATTCAGCATATTATCTTAAGGTTATTAGTTTGGGCACTTTATATTTCTGCATCTGGCATAGCAATATCAGCACAGTTTAAATCTGTGATTTGCCTGTCACCTGCATTTCAGCAGGAGACAGATCAAGTGCGCATAAATGAAACCGAAGTGTACTTTATGTGGGATATTTTGCTATAGTATTTTATGGTTCAAAATTACTGAATGTAAACTTAAGGGAAAAAATGAAGGAAAATAAGAAAAGGAAAAGAATTAAAAATACCCCATTCATTTTATCTTCCCAACTTTGAAGTGTGCTGGGACTTTGTCAAATTCCCGTTAAAATAAATATGTCAATTTTGTCTCTCTTCCAAATTCATTTATCATGCTTTTTTAAAAGGTGTTTTCTGCTTTACCTGATGTTTAAATTGGATTCGCTCGTTTCTGCTGTTCTTTGCTGTATCCCCCATGTTTTTCTTAAATGAATTAGTAATGACAGCGTACTCCATCATACCCTCTCTACAGCCACTTTAAGGGAAGCCTGGTGATCTAAACCTTTTAACCTATTAAAGATGATTTTCCCCAATTGAATCAGACCCACCACAGGTGTAATAACTAATCATTTAAACTACACCTGCTATTATGTATTTTTAAGCCATTATGCGTGTTGGATAGATGATAATTCATGTTTATTGCATTGTCCAATGGATCCGTTTTGCCTACACTAGCCTGATTAATGTATTTAAAGAAATAAGAGATGCAATTTAAAAGAAAAAAAACATTGATGGAATGCACTGAGGAGTACATTGAAAGTGCCATTAAACCCATCAGAACTTTGCTCTCTGACCAGAAATGCATATTCGAAGGGTTTGATTCAAACACAAAGTGAAACTTAGCGATTTCAGTAGTGATGCTATTTTTTTCTTTCTTTTTCTGCTGTGAAAAGTTCTGAAAACCTTTTTGGAACTGAATTCCAGAAACTGTATTCTAAGATAAAGTCTTCAAGACCTACCTAACATAGGTCTAGCATATACCACCATTTTAGGAGAAGGTTCATGCCACTGTTTGGGGAGGAAAAACCTCTTCCATGCATATGCATGGTTATTTTTAGCTCTAGAGGAAGGAAGTCGTCTCTTCCACTAGTTCACATGGATGTGTCCATCTCCTAACTGCTGTTAACTTCAGGCAAATTATTCCCCTTATGCCACAGTCAGAACAGATGTCTTTGTATAAAAGTAAAATGAATCAGCTGTTTTTCACTAGTGCAGCAACATGTAATAATGTGTATAATAGTATAGGAGAGTATGTGGAAAGGTGACCTGCCATATGAAGGAAAAAATCAAATACCTTTCATTGGCACTAAGTGGAAGTGTAAAAACCTAGTGCCATTGTCGTTGATGCCATTGAGTATTACCCCATACTTACCCTTTGTTTGAATAAGTGGTTTGTTTTAAGTGCTATGTCACCTTAAAGAGGGATGGAGAAGTCAGTCTTTAGGCAAAAGTAATCTGTGATTTCTGCTGATGTGGAACATAAATTTAACTGCTCACCTACCCGTTTACGTCATGGAAAGTGACTTTTTTTGATATTTTTGTTATGTGATCCAAAACATGTGAAGTTGCTTCTTTTCCAGTCATGACAAGCTGAGGTTTCTTTATTGCTTTCAGTAAATTAGAATGATGGCAGAAAAGGCCTTGATGTCTTAGAATTTGCAGGGAGATTTAAGTCAGATAGAAAGGAAGCATTCTTACTAGTAAGCCTACTGTTCACATGCACTGTCTCAAGTTTGCCCTCAAGTATAGGAGCCAACTTAGGTAAGAAGATCACAATCTAAATGACAGAAACCCCTAAGAATCTTAAGAGAGTTTTTCGTACAGGTTGAGCTGCTCCAAGAGCAATTCAAGAAGAAACTTCTGGGTTGAAATACCGTACTTGTGCTGTCTGATTAGAGTTGAGCCACAAACTCTGATGCTCGTTGAACCATTTCTGAAAGTTGGATCGGTGTCAGCTCCAGACCGTCTCCATGTGTTGGATGTGATGCCTTACTCTGCAGTACAGAATGCATAATGTAAAATAGGAATTTGACCATTCCTAACTTGGATCTTTTCTCTCTTCTATTTCTCCAATCCTCCTACCCTCATCAGATTGTGACAGCAGTGAAGTTTTTACAGAATCCACGAGTCCGCCAAAGTCCTCCTGCAACCAGAAGAGCATTTCTGAAGAAGAAAGGTATGGACTCTTAAGTTTGTGGTCTCAGTGGTAGTGAGGGAGCTTGAGTTAGTGTAAAGCCAAAATGTATTGCTATGGAAAATTAGAAGTTAAGGACAAAGCAAGTAGTCTGTCTCAAAAAAAGGTTTCAAGTTTGTAAGAAATATCAGGCTCTTTTCTTCCAAACTGATTAGAGCAATATTGGCACCAGATGTGGAATTGTAGAATACAGAAGACACAGTGGAAGTTTTTGGGTTAACTATTATCAGATCTTTTCTGAAATGAGGACAGTTTAGAGTTGCGGACTAGTTGGTCAGTTCTAACCATAGTGATGTTGGCTTTAGAATGACCAGTTTCTAGGTGAAAAGGTCGAATATTTCCGAAGAGAGCCTGAGAGAGGAATGAAGGGCAAAGGACTTGGTGAAAGTAAACAAGGCCAGGTTAAGGTCAAGCTTGGGGTTAACCTGACTTTCAGGCTGAAATGGTAAACTACTGACTGAGTTTAGCCCTTTTCTATAGCAGGGATAGAACAGATCCTGACAAATCCTATATCGTCTTAGACAGATGGAACATACTTTGGCCATTGCCTACTGAGAATTTATTTTGCCTTCTGACTCATAGCGGAACTATCTTTTGTTCTTTTTTTTCTTTTTAAAGTTTTTAGTCCACACCTTACAGTACATTTTGGGTGAAGTTCACTCCATATTATGCTACCCTCCTGGGACCATATTGCTTAGATCCTTACCGCAAGATGTAAATAATAAGGACAGTCTTACCTTGGAGTTAATTACATGCACTATGGAGCACTTTAAGCAGTTGGAATGATACTGAAAATACAAACTCCAAACTTCAGAGGGGAGTGACCCACTTGTGCATTGAAGTCATAAATACTTCAGGGTACATCAAATTCTATAGCTAAAGATCTTGAGTTTTGAAAAGTAGAGAAGCCTGTGAAATATATATTATTCTGTTTGGGGTTATGAACTGTTTATTGAGACGCCTGAGGCCTGATGTCATGAGGTGGAGAGTTCAAGTATATGCATCACTTTGCTCATCTTGAATAGCAGAGGACCTAGAAGGGAATGGCAGTCTTGTGTTTTAGCAATGATGTCATGACAGGTAGTTCATGGGTACATCATTTTGAGTGTGACCCTCTCCCTGCTTGTTCTAGTGCCAGTTAGAGAACATTCCAGTCACATAGGTATCTTGCTTGCCCTGCCCTGCCAAGAGGATGGCATTAAAATTTGGAGCCTGTTGGCCGCTGTGCTCCATGAGTTTTTCCTTGAAATATGTGGACCTACGGGGAGTAATTAATCATAAAAGCTTGGGGATTTCAACTCTATCATTGAAGCAATGAAGCAAGGGAAAGCTGAGCCTAAAAGCTGTGCTGATTACCCGGGGTAACCTGATACAAAATCTATTGTTGCCGAGAGATCCTTAGCCCCCAGTATATCGTGCAATATTATAACTGCCTGATCTTATTCTGTGCTGACAATGACCAGTTATTCCTCATTTTCTCTCTCAACACAGCTGGGTTAGAATTTCATTTGCAGAAGGTATTTAGAGCAATTTAGAGACAAATGTCTCTGGTGTTTGCTCTGCACTTCCCCACCGCAGGCTTCGCTGAACAGTTTTTAGTATCAGGAGCTCCATCTAATCTGTTTAATTTTAATAAATCCCTGACTGGGAGAAGAGGAAGGGTGGGGAGATGGAGGCACAGAGAAACCGTGGCCCGACTAATACTTCTTATGAATTACTTGGCTAATAATTACTAAAGAGCAGAAATGGTTTGGTAGAGCTGTTTGTTTGTTCCTGTTTGTTAATTAGCCCTCCTTCCCTTTGTGCTAATTGTTTGTTTGAAAACTTAACAGTAGGAGATGGGAAGGAGCAGGGCCCAGTAGTGCCTGTACCCAGCAGTCACTGGAAATACATCTATATGGAATCTGACCGCTGAGCTTACAACGTGACCTCTGTTCAGTGCTCGAGAGCAGAAGGTACATACTGTCATGGTACCTATGTGCTCTAGCAGATAGAAGCAATTATTCTTGAAACGTAGATGTTGTGGCTAGTTTAGTCCTGAGTAAATGAGGAATTACACAGTTTGGTAGGCTGTTCCCCCCTATTCTCTGATACACAGTCGATGTCATCCCGATGATGATGTTTATCCCCATTTTACAGATAGTTAGGCTGTCTGGTAGGGAAGTCCTCACTGCCAGTCAAAAAAGCATTTTCTGTAGAGAAACCATTTCCATTACAAGAGTCTCTTGTAAAATTATCTTTGTAGGGAATAGTACAGAAGTACCCATGTATTTTTTTCATGGTTACTCTGATCCAAGTTTCTTCAAGCAGAAATTGCAATAGAAGATCTTTTTATGGACCCCAGAAGAAGTTCAGTGAAGGGGAATTTTGATATCTATAGATAGTTGTACGAACTTGTCTTTTGTGGTTACTTTCGTGGAACCGTACAGGAGAGGTCTATGACTCGCCACGGTCTGGTTAAAAACTCCTGCAATAGAGAGGATGGTGCTGGATCACCTTGTGTCTGTGAATGCGGAGTGAACAGCCCAGGCGCCCTAACCCTGGAGGAGCCTTCCACTACCCCAGCTACAGCCTATGCAGGCTACAGGGATAGGATTAGAGCATTAGCTGTGGGTGAGCTTTCAGGTCCCGCATTCCTGACTTTGCCTAAGAAATTTAACTTCTGAGACTTGCAGAGGTGGTTCCACCTTGAATTATATGTTTTTTCTTTTTTATAAGCGTCTTCTTCCTAAAAAAGGCCAATCACATTTTATTTCTTTTTAATATTAATTAATATTCAATATAGGAAGTGGGGTTTGTTTAATGCATTTCAGTGTAGTGAGAAATGAAAGTTTCTTCAGGATCATCAGCTGGACTGGGTTTGGTTTCTTGTGAAACAGTAGTTGCAGGGGCTACAGGTAGGCTTTGCTGGTTACTCGCAGGTCAGGGATTTGCTGAAGTGCGCTCTCTGGAACATGGGATGATAGTTTTGATGACAGTTGGGAGAGTGAGGGTGTCCTGGATTTGTAAAAGGTCTTTCAAAAGTTGGATGAGATTTCTCTGTTGTCTTAAGCACTTTTAAACTCCCAAATACAGAGGCATTAATGAGAAACATGAAGTTATTAGAATCATTTATCATTTTCTTTGAAGCTTACACTGGCATTTTGTGTAATTTATGACATTTCCTCCTTTTTATCATGAACTTCTTCAGATGAAGGGAAAAACAGCTGTTTCCCCTCAGAGTATCTGAAAGAAAAGAAAGGAAAAAAAGATGCTGTTTGTTTTTTGTCCAACTCGCTGATTCTGCTGATGACATGCCACAGAATCGGCGGCGCCTTGGGAGTAATTAGACAGCATGTGGGGTTTAAACCCTTGTGGAAATGTGTCTGTCATCTAACGGTTGTGCCTCAGATGTCCTGTACTGCTTAGTTACCCATCCGGTAACTCATGTGGCTTGTTAATTTTGTGTACTCTAAGTCTGTAACTTCTGGCAAGATAGAGAAAAGGGGGTGGAAGTGCACTATACATGTGGAGCTCTATTTTTCAGGGTGCTAGTCTTTTGGGGCAGGGAAGGGAAAAACTGCTAGGATACAGATTTATTGTGTAATCCTGGATGAAAAACCTTTTTCGTAGTTGCTTGTTCTCTTCATATGTAAAACAAGTCCAGTAATGCGTTCCCAGAGTGGGATTGTGGGAACAGACAAAAGCATATGAGGAGCTCAGAAATTATAGTGGTGGGAGAACAGAAGTGCATTAGGGCAAGTAAATGTATAATTGTTGAGTTTTATTGGGAAAATACCCACCCAGAAGGTTGGACAGTCTTCAGAAGATATGCTATCTGGATTAGTCTTTTCTATATATATGTAATATAATGGGCTACATGCTTCCAAAAGCAGTCGTGCTCTTGCTTGGCGAGATGAGTTGGAGGTTGTTGGAAGTGTTGTCCTTTTACGTATTGTATCTACTAATCTCTTTCATTACTTTGGCTGGTAGGAAGTGAGTTACTACACGAGGTTTTCCTGTAGGTCTTGCACGGTTTTTTGCAGTGCATCAGAGTTCCAGAAAATTTTGCCAGTGTCAAGATGCCAGGCTATGGTGATTTCTGAAGAGATGAATTGTTTAATTGTACATGCTCCTTCCCAATCAGAGCTCAAAGACACTTGATTCCCTGGAAACAAATGCTGTCAGCCCCAGAATCTCCAGCAGAAAACTGTCTTAATTTTCTTCCTTTTTCTGTAGTCTGCATTCTTTGACGTTGAACCCCTGACTTTCCTTCTTTGCCAAAGAAACCCAAGTGGATCACCTTGAGGACCTGAGAGAAGGGGGCACAGCCCACTGCTGGAGAGCTTTAAAGGAAGTAAATTCTTCAGCAGATTTCAATTTAACCCTCTTTTATTACTTTTCTTTTTTATAATTTAAGTCCATTTCATGAGGCAGTTTGCATGTCCTTGAATGGAATCTCGTTACCATGAAAGCTTTTTTAGCATTGATTTCATAACAGTCTTAATTTAATAGTGCCATCATTACGGAGAGGCCCTGAGAGTGAGGCCCTAGCTTTCCAGGTCACTGACCTTTTAATTACAAACCTTGTTCTGATGGCCAGGTTATCGACTGGACAGCTCCCAATTCCTGCCCCCAGCATGAAGATGAAAATAACTGCCTTTCCTCCCCCACTTCCAGAAAAGGGAGGAAAAGAAAAGTAACCTCTTGTGTTTCCAAAATTAATTTTCTCCTTCAGCTTTACTTTGTAATTAATTCTTTAACATGTCTCAGTGAAGCTCGAACAGTTTTTACAAAGCTTTTCCTTGAGAAGAAAATACAATACCAATAGAGTCCAGTGACAACTCATGCAAAAAAATATAGTTAGTAGCCTGTGTTGTCACAATACCTATTTGGGCCAAACTGCTATGGCCCTCCAAACCTTATGCTTTTCTAGAAATGACCATGTTTGATGCAAGAATGTGTGATTAGGCCATAAGTGTAGATTCTTCAAGGAATGCTAGATGACTTGTCCTTCTCTTCAAACATGCTGACAGAATATGGATTTAAGAGGTGGTGAAGAAAAGGAGTGAAGACTTAACTTCACTGCATAACTGATTGTGTGAGTGAGCGCTTGTCCTGTTTTGTACTTGCAGGTTGGGTAACTTGTTCTCTAGCTGTCTAGGAAGTGTTTTGTGCCAGTGCCTGTGCAGACCTCATCACTTGCACTTGCAAGGCCTGGAATTCAGATACCGATAGCAAAAATTTATTGCAAGAATATACTTAGTGTATTAAGCATCTAGAACAAATTCCTTTAACACCCCACGAGAGAAAGTTCACCAGCATAGGTAGAACCAGGGAGGGTGTGCTTTCTGGTTATTAAAGAAGTTTGGAACAGGTGTTCGAGTAGCATAAAGTAAGTCTAACAGCTTGTGCAGACTTACAGAAATGACTGTACAGGTTAAACGGAAGTCAGTGCATTCTACATTTTCATAATGCTTTTCATTTGAGGATCTTTGTACCCATTAACCATTGAAACTTTGCAGCTATTTGCATGGAGCATGTTTGATGGTATGTGTAGGGTTATCTAGATCTCACTGTGCTTTCCACTAAAAAGCATTCACCTCTGAGGTAGAGGACAGCAGCTGCTTAACATCACTACGTGGTTTTTAGGAGAGGAAATGAAGAATACTTTATCTAAGTGATCTTGCAGGGAGCTTTAGGGATAGACAATGTAATTACTGGGTAAAAAATTTACTAAGATTCTTGAAAAGCACTATGGGATATTTAATTACTAAAGATGCTTAGGCCTCTGTTTATGACTGTGAAAGACAGCTAATGTGCCTTATAATATTTTGCTTAGGTTAAAGAAAAATATGTCCTACACCTGTTCATGCTACCAGTTTGTTCTTTAGGTGCCTCCCATCCAAGCTTTGGGTCAATACAACCCTGCATAAATGGGGAAATCTGGTTGTCTCCCAAAGAACTTATCAGGGAGCAGAAGAATGAAGAGTGAGAGAATGAATGCTTTCATTGCTCACAAACTCACAACAGTTCCTATCTGAATCAGCATTATCAGTAGTCACATCCATTTTTGGCACTCTGCTATGTTTGCCCAGTGCTGATAATGTTCAACATACAGGGAGGATTTCCACTGCTGGAGTCTCGTAACCCAGAAGAATACATGTGCTCATGATCCAGAAATTTGTTCCACAGTTCTGTATTTTGTATTAGTTGCCTTCTTTTTTCTTCCTGAAAATGATTGAGGATCTCTATCCATCTGCTGTGAAGGAGATGTCTCCCTATCCTGCCAGTCTTCCGTCTGCATATCTGTCACTTGCTGTTCAGCACCAGCCTATTCATCATGCTGACTCTTTTCCCCCATCAATTTTACCACTGTTTGTGTTATCTGAACTTGTCATGAAGTTTACAGATTTTCCTGGCTTCTTTGGCCAGGAGAGACCTGCAGCAGTAGTGCGAACAAAATGTGATAAATTGATCATCCTGGGGAATCAGATATGGCTATTCTTTGGACTTGTCAGGGTTTTTGGAAGAAAATCTTTATGGTTGATAGAAAGCCTTCACTATCATTCCTCAAGATTTGGAAGGAAGTTTGGAAAAAGTATTTAGTCCCTATCCACATGGAGAAATCGGTTCATATCTCATCTTTGACTCTTGTCCCAGTCACTAGTGATTCAAGAGAGGGCAGAAAACCACCTGACATTAGTTTAGGCATAACCAGCCATGTGATGCAGTGGCTGGCACTGGAAGTGGCTGGTCAAGGAAGGCAGTCCTTTCTGTTTGCTGCCTTTTAATGTTTATAATAGCCAGATGATTAAGAAAAGTGTGTGTGTTTGACAGAAACTACAGTTACTTATAAGTGAGTTTGTTATTTTAGACGAACATTGTTCATCTCCGTGTACGTTTCATTGTTTTATAACAATTGTTTTTTATAGCTCAATGGTATCTAGAAACTAGGTTGAACAATACATTTCTATCCAATTGGAAATTCTGAGATTTGGAAATTTGTTTTTATATGACATAGGGATTAATATTTAAAATTGCAGAGTTTTTTTAAGAAATGAAATATTATAGACCTGTCAGATCACTCTGTATTGATTAGACTGGGATCTTCAATATTGTAACTGATAATAAAAGAGATTGTTAGAATAATATAACATGTACCATAATATTACAGTGAATATATTTGGAAAAATGGTTTTTGAATTGTTATGAAATCATTACTTTTCTCCAGAACATTTTGGGGTTTTTTGAAGAAACACTTTCTGTATTGAGTTCTAGAAGTTTGTTGATGAGGTCTACTTGGAACTAAAGAATTCTTTCACAGAAGTGCTTTTCACTAGCAGGAAAATACATCATCGTTACTGGATAGCTCCAACAAGCTTGTCATCTTGCAGTGTTTTTTACTTGCACGTTTGGCTTGAATACTCTAGACTACTGGCTCTGAACTCAGTTATGTTGCTGAACGTGAGTTCATGTTCTACTTGGGCCTGTTTAAAGGGAGCAGAAGAAAAAAAGTCATGGAAAACTGAGCGCCTACTAATCTTCACAGTGTATTGGTTTAAGGGTGATTATTTTAAAGGGCTTTGATACAAGCTCTGCTATTTAATATTAAAAACACAAAAATCTCAGTGACTTTCTCTTTGGTTTCTGTGTGAAGCGTTGAGAAGGTGCATCGCAAGAGGCACCCTTTGATGTTTAATGATGTGAAGAAGCCATTGAGGGAGCGACTCTCAAATTTTACATCCTCTAAATGCCGATATATGTGTTCTATAACAGAGGATACAAGTCACATTAGTGGTAATATCCTTCCTCTCTCACTTCAGGCTCAACCTACAGTGATCTTGAACCATTTAGATCTATACTCCACAGAACAAGCGAGGCGATTCATTTAGAGTATATTGGGTAAACAGTCTGCTACATCTCCTGTTTCTATTGGGCCACAGAAATTCCTCACGATTTCAGTGAAGAGTCCAGAATCACCTTTGCCATGTTTTTGTAGCTTGAAAATTATTGATAAATTGCAACAGACTGGTTTGCTGCCCAGGAAGTTGTGTATGCTACAATATATTGGTTGTAAGCTTAATTTTAACAAATAATTGGAATGTCATGGGTTTAATGATGTCTCTCCACTTGGCTATCTGACAGTAACTATGTAATGTAAAAGAGCCGTTAAAAATGGCTTTGCAAAATTAACTCCTATTGCTCACTGAGTGTGTTTTGAGTCATATCTGCCTTGTTTACTGTCAAAATAATATTTCCATTCCTGGTAGCATTGAAAAACCAATATGATTACAGCAGAGTGAGTTGAAGTGTGTTCTAGAAGACAATGCTAAAATAGTCAGTTATATTCTGAGTCCTGAAATTGTTAGCCTTAGTGATGGGCAGAAAAGACCCAGACCCTAAGTCTGACTTGTAAATTAAATAATTTACTTATCATGTTTTCACGTGAAAGTAAATGCAGAGTGCCAAAAGAAAGTCACTTCTGTAGTTAGAATCTAAAAGCAAGCATTGGAGATCTGAGATATGACTGCTTGCTTGGCTTTGGGCAAGTTACTTGTTCTCAGCTTGCCTGTCTGTAAAATGGGGTTAATTACCACTTTTGCATTATTAACTTAGTAGGATTTATCTTAGCTCTGTTTATAAACTGCTTTGATATGCTTGTTTCAGAGTTCCTGGTGCTGCAGCATGTGATTTTTGAAGTTGCTTGCTGCAGTAAAAGCCACGCTTGCAGAGAGGTTGAGAATTTACTTCCGTCAGCTACGTATAGGAGGGGAGAGCTGCAAACTTTAGAATGTCAGAATGTCAAGGCTCAGGCAGATTGCGTGCAATCCTAATCCAGCCCTGCAGCTTTGACCTTTGAAGCAAGCTTCACCTTGAGACAGTTGAAGAAATCTATGTACGTTTGTATAAAAATATTTTTGTGATAGAAGGAATTTGCTCTTCATGGTTATCCAGCCCAGGGTTTCCCCACAGTCTTCCTGGAGCAAGTAAAGGAATTCAGTTCCTGATCTGCTCTCTGAATGAACCTGCTATTCTAAGTCTAAAGAGACAGCCTTCACTCTTAGGGCTAAAACAAGGAGTGTAATTAGGATCATCTGTGTTGCTTTTCTGCTGAAATCCATCTCAGACCTAATGATACGTTCCTGCTAGGAAAGATAAAATAAGTTCCTGTATGAGATAATTCTCTATGTTCTCTTAGACAGCATTTCTACACTGTTTAAAACTATGTCTTGGGTGCCTGTGAACATGAAATCCTACTATTTTCTTTTCTGCTACATACTGTTCTCTCTTAATTTTAATCTGGAGCGCAATCATCTTTCTTTAGCTAAAAGGGGAATTTAGTCTTTGGTTCATTCCTTCCTATTCTTTCTGATGGAACCTAGTCCAGGCAAGACTCTGCTCCCCTAGGAGGAGAGCAGAGAATTCATTCTCAATGAAATCTGAGGCTCTCTGAAGTAAAAGCTGTTGACTTTGTCATACCGTGCAAATGTGCATTGCTTTTAGCAAGACAATAAAGGGTAAATGGGGTGATCTCTGCTCCTGTGGAGAGGTCGGGTGGTTACATTACACAATCTTCTAGAGCATCTTGCAGCAAATACATGGGTTATATTAAAAGTTGCAATCATATCATTTTTTAAAAGTAAATTGCTGACCTTATGCAGTGGAATCAGCTTTATTGAATTTCGCCAAAAATGCGTTTATAATCCCCCCCCGCCCCTGCATACACATGATATTCATGTCCTTGCTGCCCATGTGGAAATGTCCCTTTTTATGGTGATAAAATTAAATTTGTCTTTGTCTCTGCCTTGCCTCACCTTTTAAGATTCCATCCTTAAGAGATACCACTGGATATCCATACCAGAGAATGAAGATGGGCCATATCCCTGCATGGATGGCTGGCTGACTGTGAGCCAACTGCCACAGAACAAATAAATAAGCTTTTCACATTTAGAGGACAAATAAAGCTGAGGACAGGTGTAATACGGGTATTTTTCTACGAGTCTTGTGGCCTTATCATAGCTGAGAATTTATTTTGACTTGGAAGTACTTATGCTTTGTTTCTGGATTTTTTCTAATTGCCACACAATACGCTATGTAAAATCCACCAATAGTTGTTGTGCCACTCATGTAATGCTGTGTTACGTGTCCTCCTTCAATAATAACTAACCATAAACCCCTCTAGTTTTTAGCCACCTACAGTCCCCTTCCTGAAGTCACTCGAGGGAAAAAAAAGTGGTTTGCAGCATGCTCAAGGATTTAACAAACATATATCCCATATTTCTATACCACTTTGCATATTCAAAGTACTCTGCAAATATTAACTGACTAAGCTTGTGACACCTTTTGTGGAATGGCAAGATTATAAGATTAATTTAATGTACTTCTGATTACATTTTCTCTTCTTGGTTAGACCATTACATTCTCCAAACAGTTTGCAAACTCCAAATTTCAGTGGGAAACAGGGGAGATACCATCCTCATTTTAGATGGGGAAACTGAGTCAGATGTATTAAGAAGAGTTAGATCCGAGATAATTCTGACTCCCAGTCATATGTATATAAATACAATCATACTGTGACATACTGTCAGTGTGATGTACTGGTGTTTATAGCATTTTCAGTAAAATTACTCAAAGCATTTTCATGTTTATCCTCTCCAGGCCCCAGCTGATTTGGGGGGGTGGGGGAGGTTAAGCTAGTTTTATTCAATAAAATCAACGCAAACCATTTAAGTAACGAAGGGGCAGGCTGGCCTCTGAAGTGTTAGCATGTATCCCTTCTTACAGCATCTCCCCCAACCTGTCTTCCTTTTTGTGTGGCATTTAAAAGGCTAGTTGCTCAGAGGTACGGAGAAGAATATCGGAATATCATTACTCCTGCTCTTCAAGTAACCAGGAGAATGCAGCTGTTAAACTCAGAAATATAAAATACATGTTTAAAAGATGACTCTGTATGTGTTTAAAAAAGAGAGCGAGAGAGGATTCAAGGGAACCAAAAAATAGCAGCTTCCATTACTGTAATTAAATGGCAGCATTTAACCTATCAGGCCGTTGCGTGTATGTGAGAGATGAGCCGGGAGCTGCATTTGAAATGATCACTGTCTTCCTTGGGGGATAGAGTAGTTAAATAATTTGTTTGTGAGGTGTGAGTTCAGTGTCGGGTAAAGCAAGTGCTTGCGTGTGTGTGTGTATCTTAGAAGCTAGGGATGGCTGTGTGTTTACTGAGAATACCCCGGAGGTTGGTATTTACTAGCACGTGCACTGTCAATAAGAACACAAGCTGCTCTTGCCCATTTGTTAGGTTATCTGCAGAGTCAGGGCCTCACCTGGTCCCAGATACTGCATCATAAAAGGAGAGCTTTTTTCATGCTAGGCCACCGGAGACAGACAGGAGTAGCAGTAAAAGAAAACCAGGGAGGAAATGGGGGAAGAAAAGGATCTGAGTCCTTTTGGTGAACTTCGTCTACTACCGTGACTGTAAAGGGTAAGTTGTTCTATCTGGTTGTTGGACTTCGCACTCCGGAGTGCAGGGGCTGTCATCCCTCAGGGACCGAGGACGAAGCTGCTGCTCAGAGGTCTGCCCCTTAGCACGTCAAACGGTTGCTTCCCCTGCAACAGTGTTCCGCCTGTGCCTGGCATGATTCCTATGCTTCAAGACTGTAGTGTGCAAAATTATGTGGAGAGAGAGGGATCTGCAAAGTGCATCCTTGGCCCTTCATCATTGACCCCGACTCTGTGAAAAGCTCTTTGGGCACCGCTGTATAGTGGTGTTGATTAGCCTTTTGGCACCCCGGAAAGGAGACACGTTCTTATGTAGTGCCCAGAAGGGAATACCTTCCTGTTTTTATTCACTCCCTTTTTATTTGTGAGGTGATTCCTTTGTTTAGGGGATATTTCCTAGTCCTGGAACTCCAAGAGCTATCCTCATACAGTATGAGTTGATGCTAGTAGCGAGTTTTTCAGCTGCTTCAGTTGCCTCACCTATTGATCTGACTTGTGTTATATTGCAGGAACATGCCCATCAATGTTTCCTAATCTTCACTCCAGTTTCTGTGTGAATTCTGTGTAGCCACTCCCGTTTTAAGTCCTGGGCTGGAACTTTCGTGAGGCACTAGAAGACAACGGACAGTGTTAAAAAAAATAGATATTTTGGTATTTCCATTTTGAACATTCAACCCCAGTGACTGGATTTTGAGGGCAACACTTGGCCAAAAGGAGACCAGAGAGATGCCATGTATTTTAACACCCAGTCAAAGCAAAGCATGAATTTGAGTCCTTGTGTAGTTTGGTGAGAGTTAGAAATCTGGAAGTATTTCCAAAGATGATCTACAAGCACCAAAAAAAAGGCTAGACTTGGTGCTTGAATAAATTATTTGTTGCAAATGCCTTACGTAGCTCAAGTGCATATAATGTATGTATAGATTCTCAAAACTGTCAGTTAGTCTTTGTACATGATAATTGTCAGTGTCAGTCTGAGACATTTTACAAAGGATATTGTGTAATATTATGCCTGTTTTACAGATGTAGAAACTGAGGCAGATGGAGGTTAAATGACCTACACAAGGTCAATAGCAAGGCTGGGAATAGAACCCAAATGTGTAGAGGCTTTTTATTATACTAATAAGGAAACTCTGGAGGTGTGTTTGGCATGGTAATCGGAACCCTAGAGAACTAGAAGCAGTTAGTATGTTCTGTGCATGTCCCGAGGGAGCAATGATGAAACTGCTTTTCTACCTTACCACTCCAGTTCTCTGTGTGTGGTCACCATAGTTTTTCCACCACTTAACCTCGTTATTTTTAGTATTGTTAGCATTAGTTGTCCTTTGGGCGTTTAATCCAGACTCCTTTAATTTTCTCCAGAACTCTGAAGAGCTGTTGAAGGCACATGGGGAGAAAAAAATAATAATAAACAAACCAAAAGATGAAAAATTATCTTTTGAAACTTATGCTATTTTGTTGACTTGTCCCCTGATGTTTTTTGTCTTCACTCTTCTTTTATCACGAAGGACCCTGCTTGAATGTGTAATCTTGGTTTCTTAAAAGTTCATTTGCTATTGTTTCTTTCTTCTCCACCCAAGATTAACATCCTGTGTGATGACATAGATGGTTGTTGTCTAAATGGACGCGATGTAACCAACAAAACTGTGAAGGGTGGGTGGAGAAATATTTATACAGTTGTGTTAAAAATTACAAAGTAGGTTTGCCTTTTAAACAGAAGGTATTTCAACACTGTTATTGGCAACATCAGCCTTTAATTTTACAGGTGGCTAGCTTTGTAGTAGCATTCAGCAAACAATATTTTAATGGCATGTAAAAAAAATTTCTCTAAAAACAAAAGAAAGAAGAACGAGGGTGATTTATAATCTGTAATGAATACTTGCTGACATGTCTTTTTATAATGTATTAGCGTCTCTGTCTTTCTGGGGGAAGTGCAAACCAGATTTACCTGAAACATTTGTACCATAATAATCAAATATGTAGTATTTAGATGTATTTTTCTTAATTGAGCTTATCTTCTCAGTGCGAGGATACCTGACTCCTAGGTGTCTAACGTTGATTCCACTTTATAGAAGCTGGGTTAGAGGAGCAAAGACACTGTATAAGGTTGTGAGAAAATATCTGTCAGAATAAGGACTTAGACTCCTGTGTTCACAGCTCCTCACCCAGTGTTACTTTCTTTAAATTTCCATCTATTTTTCCATACGTACTTCCATGTATTTTTACCTTTTCTTAGAAACATGCAGCTGTAGCTACTGTTCTCCGTGCTCCTTATAGCAACTTCCTGACAGAGAGTACACGGTATGCACTGTTGTACTGCATATTCAGTGTTCCGTTCTGTGCGTTCTTCAAACACTAGAAGTTCATTTCGTATGCACTTTATATGATTTTTCATGTGATAAGTCTTGACTAATGGGTTTGTTTTGTTCCTTTCTAAAGTTTAAAGTTTTGAAAGTAAAAGAGGAAATAAATAACACTGAGGCAAGTTGCTCTTTACATTGCAGTTAATCTTAGTCTGCAGAGGCTACTCTCTGATGGGTATTGTCTAATGTAGAAAATATCCAGATGCTCTTGTTAGTGTGTTTGGGGCAATCAGTAATTCTAGAGTAATATAAGGAACTGGGAATGGTGCATCAGGACAGGCTTTCTCATTCTTATATATAAAACTAAGTCATCCTTCAGATATTCTGACAAATCTGGTTAAAGAATTCCTTATAATGGCTTGAAATTGCTGTTCTTTTACACAGTTCCTTTCTTTTGAATGCAGAGTTGGGGGAAAAGAGAGTTTGGTTCTAGAATTGCAGGCCAGTCTAGTCCAGTAGTTACAGATCAGCAGTGACTTCTAACCTGGAGTTATTCCACCTTAGGGCCAGTCTGCTGGGTCAGATCTAGTACGGACCGTATTCAGGCCCATACCACTGAAAGGCCTGGTTATTCTTTGCTGCAATAACAAAGGAGATGTTGGAGTTACAGATGTCTGGTTGACTGCAGATCCTCCAGGCCAGCTCCTTCTACTTCAGTGCCAGAATTCTTGTGACATGCTGGTTCAAGTTGTTGGGAATACAGTTTAAAATTGGAGTTCCAAAGGTAGATCACAACCAAACCTCCCATATTGCCAGTGTTTTACGTTACCTGAATTCAAGACAACCTCTGGCTTTCCCCTTAGAAGCTCCTAAAGATACTATTCACAGATCAAAGAGTAGCCAGAGGCCAATCATTTTGTTACTATTGCTCAACAAGCTGCTTAACAAAATATTTTGCTTTCACACAAAGTAAATGGATCTGAAGCACAAACATTTTCTGACACTGCTGGTTTTAAAATTTGTGGTAAGTTTTGGTAATGAAGTTTAGTTTCTAGGTTTTTGAAGTGCCATGTACCAAACTGTTCTACTTTTGGAAATGAACTTGCAGAAGAAATTAATATCCTTTCACCTCTATAGAATGTTTTTTTGTTGTAGTTCCCAATTTAATAGAAAGGAAATTTCATAGACCTGCTGTGTACTTTGGGTAAGGTACTTCATTTATGTGTGCAGTGTTTTTCTTTTCAACCTGTCTTTCCTGCACATAGGCTGTTGAATGCTTTGGGTCTGACTGCCTTCTACTCTGTTTCTGAACACTACCTGGCACAGTACCTGCGCAGTGAATGCCTTTTGGGGTCTCTAAGGAGTATTATAATACAAGTAATGAGGATCAGGAACCATCACCATGAGACTTGTTTCTCTGCAGGAATACAGCAAGCATTTGCAGATCACAGGTTGGGTATGCTTGGAAACTTACCTGTTCAGTGTATCTAATACTTGTTTTCTCTGAATGCATAGTCTTATTTCTAGGGAGGTTGTCAGTTGTGGTAACGAGTTACGACAGCACTATGGTTACTAGAGTAGCGTCTCTTCCATTATCTGGATTTTCTGCCATATACAGGCTTCTTTTAAACAAATGTTAGAGCCTTGGTTATGTTCTATTCCTGATAAACTACCTTGGAACTGGCATCCTGGCCTAGAGTGTTCAAAGCCTTCAAACCCCAAGGTAGATATTAATTTGAAATCATCTCAAATATGCAGGGGTTTTTGTTCTCTATGTAGTGTTCTCACATCATGTACTGGCTGAACTGGATGTCCTGTGTTCCCGTGTTACAACACTGGCTTTCAGCTTAGTCGCATGCATTGTCTCTTCATCACTAGTCATGCAATAGACAGGTGGACTTACTCTACCAGTGTCCTCAAAGGAGGCTTTCTATCAGGTACTGTTCTTCTGCTTGTATAATAATTCTAGAGCATAACTCTTATGGGGAGGGGCTGAGGGACCTGGGGTTGTTTAGCCTGGAGAAAAGGAGGCTCAGGGGAGACCTCATCGCTCTCTACAACTGCCTGAAAGGAGGGTGTAGAGACGTGAGGGTCGGTCTCTTCTCCCAGGTCACAAGTGATAGGGCGAGAGGAAATGGCCTCAAGTTGTGCCAGGGGAGGTTTAGACTGGATATTAGGAAATTTTACTTCACTGAAAGGGTTGTCAAGCATTGGACCAGGCTGCCCAGGGAAGGGGTTGAGTCCCCATCCCTGGAGGTATTTAAAAGCCGTTTGGATGAGGTGCTTAGGGACATGGTGTAGTGGTGGGCTGGGCAGTGCTAGGTTTACGGTTGGACTCAATGATCTTAAGGGTCTTTTCCAACCTGTGTGATTCTGTGATAATAGAAAAGAAAAGCTGAAGGCAAGAGACCTAAAAATAAAACCCATAGATGATGATAAAATAAAATTTCCCTGGTTTTAGAAGGAGAGATTTTTATTTATGTTACAGAAAGACTTCTTTCTTCTGTCTTTTTTGCTGATTGTGGTATTCTTAGAATGACCCTGTAATAGACAGGTCTTTGGAAGAAGATAACCAAGATTGAAGTTCTGCTGTGTTTTTGCATATGCTTTTTGCATCTGCTTGTTGTGTAGGAATTTAACTGGGCTTTGTAACAAAACTTCTGGTTCTGTAATTCAGGTTACTGAGGACTTCTGGACGTGTCTTGCCTGATTTAAAGTCATGTTGCTGTCTGCCTTTTTTGTCATTTGAACTTTTTGTGAAGCAAAAATTGTGCCTGTTGAATTATGCTGTCTGCTACCTGAAGATTTGTTGTAGATTAATTCAAAAACGAGGCGTCCAAATCCTGTTAAGACTGTGATAGCACTGCATGTAATAGGACTTTGCATTTCCGAAACCCGAGCCTGAGTCCCATTACCCAAACACTTCATCCTGCATGTTGTTCCTCGTGTTCTCCTCTTAGTGTTTTGGCCCCTGGAATATATAGCTTAGTATTGAGAGCTTTGACTTAAGGTATCCCTTCCTTTTTTTCTACATGGAACAGAGATAACATACTTCATATAAGCAAGGAGCTTACTTTACATTAGAAGAGGAAGACCTGACCTCTCTTACTACAAGTGAAACTGTATTTTCCCTGCCTTGAAACTACCAGTGAAATACATTTTGTACTGACTTATAATGCTGTGATTTATGCTGTGATATGCTTTGTGATATTACAATGTCCTTTTGCCTTTGTGTTTGATTTTTTTCCCCTCTAATAAATTTTAGTGGGTATATTGTCAGTGAATGGGGGTATTTACCCAAAATGCCCATAGGAGAATGAGGCATTCTCCCTGCTGTCTGCTGCCTCAGAAAAGGAATCCTGTGTGGTTTTTCCCCCTTCCATTAATCTTACTGCAATTTTTTTTCTGTATCTTTCCTCCTTGTTTTGAAATAGTATTAACAAGGGAGATATTTTTAAATAGAAAACAACCAGAAGGAAACATATTTCTCTTTCTCTCTCTCATGTACATACACGTATGTGTTACACACAAACATGAATGAGTGACCAGAAGCAACTTTTTCATTTTACATTTTGAACTTCTCATATGTAGAAAACTGAGAAGAAAAGTTGTAGTACTTGTTCCTGTTTTTTCCATTCCAAGACATGCTAAGCAAGTCACTTGCCCTTTCTTATTCAGAGTGAAAATACTTTGATCCAGTTTTCTGAAGACAATACTCATTTCATAAGAATATTTAATCAGTAGAAAATAGGGAGGATTTAGTTTGTTTGTTTAGTATTTAACCAAGTGAATAAGGCAGATTAGGGGAAGGGGGGGGACTGGACCCATAAACAAGGTGATATATAATATTTTTTTTCGTTCTCCTTTTAAATAAATACCGATCAGCTTTATGTTCAGAGACAATAGGAGCCGTTGGCTTAAATTTGCAGTTTACTGTATTTATGGCTGTAATATCAAGGTGCTGCCGTCGTAATTTCATGCCCCAATGAGAAGAGCAAGGTCGAAGCAAATGCTTCCATCGGCATCTGCTAACACACTAACTCATAAACAAGGCCCGGCTGGATCAGGTGGCACGGAATAATACAGGCTAATGAAATACAGCACAGCTTTCCATTACTGTTAGTTTTTACAGTGTCGTCATTACGTGTAATTTATGTTTAAAAAATTCAATTTTATACAAGGCTCTGGGAAATAGGGGTCTGCAGGTCACCCGACGACTTTTAACGGCTCTGAGAGTCCTTATTGCACTCTACTGTTCCAACAAAATGTTAATAATAAATAAAAAAAAATCCTCTTTTACTTTTTCTCTGGTTTGCATATCTTGCTCTGTCTTTTTAATTACAAGTGGCTAAGGAGAGTTTGGGGCTCTAGATGATGTCAGGAGTTAGCCCCTTTGCTGATGCTCCCAGAGAGGGGTTACTGTCTGCTTGCTTTTCTTTTGTCTGTCTATCAATCACCTGGGGTCCTGTAAATGGAGTAAACACAGCTGAGGAGAGGGAGATACTTAACAACCTCTCTCCCAAACCCTCACCCTCTGACATTGCCCTCCTTTCCTCCATTACACTTCATTTTATTATAGACTCCAAAAAGCTTGGCCAGGAAGAGAAACGGCTGCCAGATTTATTTATTTATTTATTTATATTTGTTATGCCAAAATACTTTTTATTTTAACCTTTTCCTTCCTGGTTGGCTCACTGTAATTCTGAGCATTGTACTGTCAGTCAGGTTTTCCTTCTTATTTTAGTGCTGTGCAACTGAGGTTAGAGCACCTTTATCAGTTCCGATTGCTGCTTAGTCACCCTGATGGGTTAAAGTATATAATGTTTCTTAAAGATTGCAATTGCATAATTAACAGTCTCGTAGATGAATAAAGCTGTAAGAATTCCAAGCCCTTTCAGTAACTTTTCAAGTTACTGTTATTTCTGCATTTTTCGGCCTGACAGTTGAGACCAGTCCATTTCCCTTTGATGTTTGGATTCCTTTACACAAAGTTTGAGCTGGAAGTGCAGCAGCAGGATGTTTACATTCAAATACAGTGTGTTAATGTAAATGAAGGGTAAAAATATCAGAGTAATGTTTCTGAGACCTCAGGTTTTATTAAAATGTTGAGTTGGGCTCGGCCTTGTGAATGCCCCATGAACCAAAATGCGTGAAAGAAAATGGATCAGGAGACTGTGCCTTTTTGGCCTTTCTGAACTGTGTTCAGCTAAGCACAGAGCAGGATATAGGACAAACATTTGATAAAAGAATCACCCAGCACTCCATGTAACTGACTGAACAGGTGGAATCATTAGTCTGGATCCGATCCCAGAAGGTTTTTATGATGATTCTTTTAAAATGTGGCCATGTTCTTTCTGAGCAGAGTTGACTCAGTGGCTTCCAGGAAGAGGAGTGTAATGTCATTTCAGGGTGTCTACCAGCAGATCTTCCTTTTAGTCATATGATACCATGCACTAACTTCGGGTAGTCATATAGTTTGTTGTAGCTAAACAAGTTGTCCAGTTCTATTTTGTTTTCTTCTTAACAGAAAGTGTGTGCATGTGTGAGGAAAACAACAACAGATACCACCCCGCAGCCCTCCCCTGCCTTTTGTCCCTGCAGAAGGGAAGGTGTGATGATTGCTCCAAGGTGGTCTGTCAAGAGTGGTAATAAAGCTGGCTTTGGAAACGCACAAAAGGAACTTAATGCTTTCCACCACTCTTCCCTACTATGGCAGAATTTTTAATTTCTTCCTAACCAGAAATTTTCTCCCTAAAACTAATGTTGCCTTCAGGTTGTGAAACTCTTGCATGAATTACTGGGTTGAGCAATGCAGGAGGAATATAATGAAGAAAAAGGTATGCTCAGTGGATGGGATGGGAAAAAGGGTTGTCACTGAAATGTCAGAGCCTGTGTCAGAGGAGGAGAAGAAAAAACTTAGTGGCTCATCTAGTTAAGCTCATGGAAGGGTTTTGCATTGCAATTATTGCTACTGTGTTTCATCCAGACAATAGAGAAGAATGGATTTGTGGTAAAACAACAGATTGGGACTCACATCTCCTGAGTTTTATTTTCTGAGTGTCAGAGGTTCGGTTCTGACCTTGGGGGACTTCTCGTATCTGTACGTCTCGCTTCTTCCTCATCTGTAACATACGGATAACAGTACTCCTCTAAGTACTCCTCTACTTCAGAGTAGTCATAAGAGGAACAGTATTTTGATGTACTTGAGGTCTTTATATTAAATAGCAGTAGATATTATAAAAGGGCCTAAACAGACAATCGAGTCTTAAAAGTTCTTGGGCAAAGGAGCTTTTTATACAATACCTGAGGTGCAGGCACCAAGAGATGTTTGTGACAACCCATTTTATTCTCTGACTTGCTCTGATTCTGTGTTTGACTACAATTTACAGAGGCTGAGTGATCCCTGAAAATTGCACGGCAGCAGTGACAATTACAAAAGAGGATCAGCAAGAACCTTTGGGTGCAAAACAATCATGGGTGGTAGATTATTGAAATCAACACCCTGAAGCCTGTAAAAGGACATTTTAAGGCTTTGTGAAAATTATGACTAATTCTTTGCAATGGCTGTGGTGCTGTAGAGGAATGAAATGGATGGTTGGGGGAAGGGAATAGGTTTGCATTCTGTAGGGCTATGAAGACAGTTTCCTTGCATCCTTCTCCTCAGCTCAGTCCTTGCTCAGTACCCTCTGCGGTTAGATTATTCCTTGCAGATAGCAATCAACTGGAAGGAAGTGTGTGTCTAATTTGCATGAGATTATTTAAAACAAAAAAAAAGGTCTGCATTAGTCAGGGTGATGGTAAACAACGCAAAGAGATGCCTTTTATAATATAGCCGTGGCTCAGCTTTCAAAGCCAAATATAATTCACTTACAATTGGCAGTTTCCTTTATTGTTCCTTTTAACCTTTTGCATTCTGCATGGTCTTGATCTTGCTGAAACTCCAGAAGAACTAAAATGTTTGTTTTCCAAAGTGTTGAGAAAGTGGATTTAGAGCAATTCTTCTGTTAAACTGAGGTGATTTTCTTGACATACCTATTTGAGAGTTATATTAGACACAAAGCTCCAGTTTTTGTGGCACTGCTTTTGCATCCAAGGGAAGTGGTATTATTTTTGGGTTACCAACTTCCTACTAGATTAGAACAATGAATGGACCATGGATACTTTTTTATATAATGCAGTGATAGAAGGACTGTGATAAAATAAAGCAAGGTGAGATACTGGAACAAATGAGACTTTGATCTGGTTTAGAAATTCCCACTTTTCTATGTAATTAATATATCGAGGTTGAATAAGCTGGGGCATGGAAAACCCATACTGTGTGCATACATGTGTGTAGGTGGTGAATCTGAAAAAAATTCAGTCCAAAGGGAATTTTGATGAGTTAGTTATAATTGCCTCAGGACAGTCTTAGAATATCTTGTACATTTTTGTTAGTGTGTGTGAGACATGACAACCATGAAGACAGGTATATTTCTGAATCGACAGATGACTAGTTGCAGCGCAGACTTACTCCATATATATACTTCAGGAGTCAGCTCCGGGAGATTATTCCCTTGATGCGTGGAGGGATCTCCAAGCAAGATGACAGGGCCTTAAAAACATCTTGTTCAGATGAATAAAAAGGAGGGGTTCCAAGGTGATGGCACTCCCAGTCTTCTCCTCTGATAATTAAGAAGGGATGTAGTTGTGATGTTCTTTTGTATAATGCCACTAGTACCATGAACAAGACCACTTCACAAGGCAGCAGAATAGTCCAGGGAAGTAATAAGAATTTTAATGTGAACTACTTGGCACAGGATTCAAACCAGGATCTCAAAACGTGAAAAGTTTCCCATCATTCTATTATTCACATTAGCCTTTTCTTCACAGTACAGCAGGGTTTTAATGGGAATAGTGATACTTGAATGTGTCACTAGTTGGCAAGACCAGAATAATCCTAGAAGTGCATTTTATCTGCAAAAGATTTTAGGTTTTTTTCTCCAACAGGATGAGAATCGAAGGGGCAGTATGGTTAGGAAACAATAAGCATTGTTTCCTGCTCTTTTTGTAGAATGAAGTAAGGATCCTCCATGACTTCTGTACGTTTCTAAGTGTTAAATATTATCAGATTTGCTATCTTCGCATGGAAATAGAACAAAATGCCCTGTTCTAGTGGGAGCCACATTTGCAGCCGGCAGCTAATATTGTCTCCATGTTTATGAAATTCCATAGTTGCTAGTGATCTGCCGTGTTGGCCTCTGTTTGTGCTTTCTCCTACGTTGGATAATTAGGAGCTGGTTAAAACAGTTTCTTTCTGATTAGGACTTTGCTTTTTAACATGGATTAGACACCATAAATATTGCTTTTGTGACTAGAACAGTAGGCTGAGTTGTGTTCCTGTGCCTTTTATTTCTCTCAGTGCAAGTCTTGTTCCATAGCATTATGTGTGGTTTTGGTTCCTTACTATTTGAGGCATGCATCAAGTACAAGTAAAGGGGTGATTTTGTCAGATTGCAGGACTAGAGATCAGGAACTTCAGAGTTCTGATATTGTATCTGACACTGACAATATTCTGTTATGTTAGAGAAATCACCTAACTTCTCTGTGCATCAGTATCTGCACTGTAGAGTAGTCACAGGAACTCACAGTATCTCACATACTCCCAGGAATAGGGAAAAGATCTGTTAATAGTTATAAAGCCTTCTGAATACCAGAAGCACTGTGTCAGTGCTTTATGATATTAAATAACTGTTCTGAGGCAGACTTGTGTATTTATTTCAGGCATTATTGTTTGTGCTACACATTATTCTGTCTAGACCCCCAGTATGCAGTGAAGTTTAAGGTCCTGAAAAAATTTCTCAAAACTTAGGTAATATGCCCAGAAGCCTGGCCATTTTCTGTATTGTATCTCCCTGTAATGTTAAAGAGCTAAGTGTTTTAAAGGATTAAGTTCAGGAATTTCATCTACCAGCAATACTTCATGGATCTCGAGCGGATGTGATGGAGAGAAAGTATTCCCTCATTTTACTCCCACTGCTGTCCTATTCATACCATTTTCCTCACTGTTCTCAGTCCCTACAACAACTATGTGAGAATCAAGTGATCTGTCTCTTCTCTTATAAATCTGTTTCCTTAAATCTATATTCTCACTTCCAGCCTTTCTGAATGTTTTTTGCATACACGCTGCATGTATGGTAAAAGGTCCTGAATCACTTCACGTGCTCCTCATAGCAGGGACACTGGCATTCTATCTGCTTCTGTACAGGAGAATAACATCACAAGTAATACACAGCTGTCCAGGCCCCACATCACGGTTGCCATCTGAGTACTAAATTCTTTTTCTAGAGGATGTTTTCTCCTGTTGGAAAAAATAATCCAGCTGTGCTTCCTTCTTCACAGATGCTGGTCATCGTGAATCCTTTAGCTGCTTTTCTTTTCCCCTTGTTGGCCAAATCCTTTCCATATGTTGTGGCCAATTACAGATGGTCATCCTGGCATTTCCTGATGGCAGGAGTGACTGCACCAACATGTACCATGTGTGCAGTGTTACTACAGCTCTGCGTGAAATAAAAACCAGGCTGCCCTAGGGCAATCTAATCATGCAGCAATAGGCCGGGGCAATGCTAAGCTGAAAGTTTGGGCTTAGCCTTGTTTTGATCTGTTTTGTTATAGTTTTATTTCCTCCTTACATTCTGTGTCCCATTCATACTAATCACAGTCAGTCCCGATTTTTTTCTTTTTATTTCTGCATTTGTCATAAAATAAAGCAAATTATTCCCGTCTTCGGAAACGATCTAGACTAATTAGTCGTCTAACCCAATAATTAGTTTTTTGTTTCCCTGTCTGTTTTCATGCATTATTGTTAGTTTTTTCCCCTCTTTTTTTTTTTTACACCATTACAGATTAAAATGAGCCACATTTGCAGTTGATGGTATCTTTTTTTTGGGGGAAGAATGGAGAATTGCAATAGAACGCTACTTCAAAAGCAGCAATAAACTCAAGGATAAATTAAGGAAATTGAATGAGCCACATTTGGAAGCAGCGTTGAGGCTAATATTCTGTCGCTTAAGGTTAAATTGCAACAGAGAAAAGAGAGGGAGACATTCCAGTGAATCCAAAATTGGGGAGGCATTACTGCTCAAGTCAGTGCCAAAATTCTTTGCAGCTTGAAAGGGTTCTGCCTGGCTTGAGAATTTAATTACGCGTGCATCAAGTGGGTAAAGGTGCTAAACTGATTTCATTTCCTCTGCTCCCCCAGGCCTGACAGATGAAGAAATTGACCTGGCTTTCCAGCAGTCGGGCACAAGCACGGATGAGCCACAGTCCCCAGGTCCTTCTACACAGCTGGTGCCACCTCAGCCCTCTCACCCGGTGGTGCATAGTAAGTAACACTTTGAAAAACATCTGGTCCTGTTGCTTTCTGCAGTGATTTCTGCAGCAATTTCACAGATTTCTGTGCCAGATCCTAGATTTCAATTCAACTAAAGCCATACTTTTTGTCAGAATTGGACACCAAATGTTACTTTGAATGCACTTCATTGTTGCCTGTGACAAGATCATATTACACAAGGAAAATGAGATACAAATGATCATTGTCTACAAAGAAACGTACATAGTAGCCTATGATACCTCTTGACCTGAAGGTGTATAGTCAATACAAATTAGATTCTGACCCACTGGAAGGACTTGAAAAAAGCATTTAGTCAATGTAGGACTCAGTCTTCCCTTCTAAAACTTGAGGCCATGCTTTGCTTCATCAGTAGGGTTTTCTAATGTTTAGATCCTTAATATATGATAGAGCTGATGATAGATTCTTGGATACAGGGTGCTATAAAAGTGCAACACTAGTGCATCTTTAGTCATTGCAACAGTGGACTCTGTTTAATAAACTGTTGGACATCATCACAAAGTTTTGTATTTTAGTTAGTGGACTTATTTTCTGCACTAGTCAGGCAACCAATCAGTTCATAGAGTCATAGAATATCTCGAGTTGGAAGGGACCCGTAAGGATTATCGAGTCCAACTCCCTGCTCCTCGCAGGACTACCTAAAACTAAACCATATGACTAAAAGCGTCATCCAGATGCTCCTTGAACTCTGACAGTTAATGCCTTGAACACTTACTTGAAAGAGGTGTATTTTCAGCATTAACAGCAAGCTAGAAAATAAGGTCTTCAGGACTTAGTCTGTGACTTCCTGTGTGTGAGTTTAGGGTCTGGCACAATGGACCCCCAGTATGAATGAGCTTAAAGAGTGCTATCAGGTTACAAACAATAATAAACAGTTAATAAGGATCCTTAATGTTAACAAGCTTTCTCTCTTCAATCTTAAATAATCTGAGGGGTGACAGCAGAAATTCTGAGTAGGCTGTGTGAATATGATTGTATGATTTTGTGTACAAAATACACTCTCAAAGAATTTTTAAAGTCCCAACGTAATCTGTGTAGACTCAAAATTTACATATATATTTGCATTTTAAAACAAACCTCGCAAAAAAGTATCTAAGCTCCAAACAATAAAAACCAAAGTGCACACCATTAAAAATCCATCAAAAGAAGCTGTTCAGCTCACATGTGTGTCTGGCAGTTTGAAAAGCACTTTCACTTACCTGCCAAGTATTAAGAACAGGATTTTGATACTGCTCCTAAACAGTTCTAGGTCAGATATTGACCGATGTAACAGTCCACTTAGGGCTGTGTTTATTAGTTTATGGTGTAATTTTGCTGTTGCTAGAGACAATACTAGACTTGCTTTCTGAGTTTTTAAATACTCTGGTTTGGCACAGTTTGGGAAGAAAAACATTTGTGATGGACTTGGGCTCAGAACTGGAATATTTCTGACTGTTGTATTGGGTGTGCTGGTGAACTCCAGGACTGAGTTCTGCCTCCTGGGCTAATACCTGTCTGCCGTAGTTCACAGAAAATGCCAGAAAAGCAAAATCTGCTCTCTTGCTGAAGAAACGGTGCCAGATCCCTCTTAGTGCTGTCCATTGCTCATTCAGCTAACTCTTATCACAACCCAATATGGGAAGAGTTAGTCTGCCCTTATTTTGTAGTGTTCCACTAATATGAGTAGGGCAGGAAGGAACTATGCAATTCAAACTGGAAAACATTATCATCATTATTAACCCTTGCAGCTATATCGCTGTTTGTTTTTTTTCCTTTTACTGTTTTGGCTTTCCTCAAAGCACCAGCTCCCAATTTCATTTTGCTAGGTAAGAATCTTAACTAATACTTTAAAATCAAAATGTTCCCAGTAACAGCTCCAAAGAGAAGCCTGAAAGTATCATTCTGTAATGCTCAGAAACCAAAGGTGAATAAAAATACCACCGAAGTAAAGCTTTTGTAGGGGTTGTAATTGTAAACTGGTGCTCTAGCCTTATGATCTGATTAGTGCTTTTTAAATAATTTGAACCAAAAGCTTTTGCCTGTAAGCCAGTCTTTTTTAGCAACCTGCAAAATAGGGGACATGGTGACAATAGATTCATTAGGTATTGTTCCTCCCCTCTCTAGCCATTCTTTGTAGACCTTCTATTTAAGCTTGACCTTTAAATGGATATGTAAAAAGAATAAATAACTAAATATACATAGTATTTCTTTGACCAAAATACTTGTTTTGATTAGGTGTCATCTGTGCCCCATTCTAGTCCTTGGCTGGTGTAGTACTGGTGTTGTAGTAATGGTGGATCCATCTTTGTGTCTTCCTGTTAAGCACTTTCCATGGTATCAGAACTGCAAAAAGAATATGTGCATTTCTCTAGAGCTGATGGATGAGACCATGCAGTGGCTCAGTGCTCTTTCAAGGTGCCTTGTTTGCTGTAGCTTGTTTCATCAGTTGGATGCTAATCCTGTAATGAATATTTCTGAATTGGTCCAAATCTGCTCCAGGACAGTTGTTTCTGTGATAGTTTACTAAGTCAATTTATCTTTCACAGATTTGTCAGGGGTTGTCATGTACAGAGAAAGACAGATAACTACTTTTTCTATCTGTTATGCTTATCTTCTTACAGAGTATTCATGACACTAGTGTTGGAATGCTTCAAGGTTTGAAGTTCAAAAGTATATCTAAAGGACTAATGAGACAGGTAGACTGCTGAATCTATAAGTTGACTTGTTTATGGGAACAACTTATATTGCAAGAGCTTATATTGAAAAAGATTATGAGCTATATTTGCCTTCCCCAAAGAAGACATCTGAGTTTCTTGTGAAGTAACATCTGATCTGCTGGAGTTTAGGTCTTGAAGACTGTGAACCACTTTGTGTTTGATATTTTTGGTTCTTTTTATGGTTTTTTTGAGTAGTTTTGACACCTCTACACAAAATCACAAAACTAAAGAGAAAGAATTACCCCCCACAGAGCAAAAAGGAGAAACAGTTGAGGAGGGTACTGTGCTGAAAAGCAGTGGCTACTGTCTTAAGTAACCTAAGTTCTCTCCATCCCGCCTCCCCACAAGGTGTTGCTGCTTCGTGTTTAAAAATGATGTTAAAACTGTGGGTTATGAGTACAGAAGTTCAGGATGGCTTCAGAACCATCTCAAGAGTTCATTCAGCACCAACAGCAGAGTTGGTGATCTTGCCAGCAGCTCCAGCGTACGATGTCCACTCTTGTGAGTCAGAGCAATAAATCCTATGCACACCTTTTGATTTTACTTGCTGGATCTCCTGCTGTTGTCAACTCAGTCTGTTCTAATTTTTAAAGTTGCAGGAAATAATTCACACCACTTAAATACTTCCTTTTGTACACATTGAACTGCTAGTGTAGGTATTACTTAATGTTCTAATGTTTTGTTGGAAATAGCTGTTACCTATGTAAGTACTTTCTTATTCTTTAAGAGTTAACGAGAAAGAAGCGTATTTGTAAGCCTTCAGAGTAGCATAGTTCTTGTATGCTGAACTCCTCCTGGGTTTGGTTTAAGAGAAACAATAACAACTTTTGGGAGGAAGAGACAAGAATTAAGTTAAGTTTCTAGACACTGTGTTTTAGCTCCATACCATCTCTACTATTTCTCCTCCTGTTCTGGAGGAGTAATTCCTTCCCTCCAGTTTGTACTTTTGCCAAGAGGTGTCAAAATGGCTTAAAAAAAAAAAAAAAAAGCTTAAAAAAAGCTTGAATTTGATTAATATAGAGAAACAAGACTTTGCCTGACTGATAATAAAACTGATAAATGACATTTGAATTACTTGTAGCAGTAATTTATTACATAAAATATCTTTTATTTGACATGCGATTAGTTGCTGGAAGCATCACTCAATCTGACTAGTTTAAACATGCTCTAAAATGAACCCCCAGTAAAAAACCAGGGCTGTCTGCTGTTGGCATTATGAAATATACTAATCCAGCAGTGAGGACAAAAATCTGACTTTAAATATTTAAATGATTAATTGGGTTTATATTTTTTTTTACCTTTCTAACCCCTATAATTACAAGCAAACTCAGGGGAGTTTCTGAGCTAGGTGTGCAAAGCTGCATGCTTATCATCCAGGTATTGTCTGTGTTCTTCCCCATGGTATTTATGGTCTCCATTTACGGGGTTTTGTGCAGATTTTACACCTGCTTAAAAGTCATCTCCAGTGACTGTTTTTCTTGACATTTGGATCTTCTTCTCCCACCCCTGTGTCTTTATTATGTGGGAGGCTGTAGAATACAGACTGTTTTCTCTTACAATTAAAAATGGTAACTAGAATCCAAACTTTCTTTTTTCCTCAACTCCTTTCCATGGGTTCACTGTTTGCTCTTGGAAAATCACCTCTTCCATCCTCAGTTTCTACAGTTTTAAATGTGGATACTAGTGAGGCTGACCTTACTTGGATGCACAAGGCCTAATTAAATGATGTCAGGAAAGTTAATTCTGAGATGAATGGGGATCTTAAAAATAGTAAGGGTTTATTTACTCTGGAAGTGCAATTTACAGTTGCTGCTGTGAAAATTAAATATACTTATAGAAAACACAGACTCACAGCTGGAGAAAATGGCTGTGTCCCTTCCATTTGCCTTTTGAAGGGTCTCTTACGTAGAATGGTTTGTTCCTTCCCTGGTGCCTAAACTGAAGAGTAACTGGGCTATTAGTGCTTTTTCACTTTCTCTGAATTTTATTGCAGTTCTACAAGTGGGGAAATTGAGGATATGCAGAGAAGTCAGTGTGAGCACTGAGGTTACAACTGAGAAAATTCCAACTCTCTCTCCACCCCAGATTTTAGATTAGAGTATTGCAGAGAAAAAGGAAGATTGAATGTGCATTTTAGGCAGAGCTGTGACATTCTTCCTAACATTGTAAAGTTGATGTGGTCAATGCAGAGCCTTTACTGTGTCCCTCCCTCCCTCACTTTTCCTCTCCACCCCCCTCACTTTTTTTTGCCACAAGACAGAATTATTTCACACATCTCTAAAACGAGTAAAATGGCATTTCAGCTTCTTGTCTTTATAGACTCTCTGAACTTTAGGAAAGATCATTCTGGTCCCTTTTCATTAATAATGAAAACCAAGGGGCAATAAAATGTTCTTAGCTCAAGCATTACAGGAATGGAGGGAGAGCTGAGTGAGGTGAAAGGGCGAAGCGGACAGGGTCCTACAGGTGTCTCGCCTTCCTACTCGGAGGTCACCGCAGCTGGGAGGTAGTTAGGGACAGCCAGTCAAGGACTGCCATGGACAGGGCACAGTTGGACCCACAGACCCTCTGAGATTAATTAACCCTTTACAATAGGCAGTTCAGCCTGGAACAAGTTGCGTTGTCATAGAAGGATATTTTTAGTCTGAAGTTCAGGGCAGAGAACTGGACAACCAAGAGACTTCAGCTACCAGAAATGACAGTGGGAGCAGGGTGAGGAGGGGAAAGTGGGATGGATGACTGGGGTTTGCAGCAAGATTAGCCAGAGATCATTTTAAATCCTGACATGTACACAGCCAGTTACTGCAGCTTAGCTGACGTGTGTTAACTCATTAAGTTAAAAAGTTATGATAATTTGATCATGTGCCTAAGCTCCAAAACTGCAACTGCAGCAACCCAAAATACTGCTGGTGACACTATTTGCCAGTTCTGACAGAGCTGCTTTAATTTGTTCAGATTTCTAGCCAGTGGATAATTTGAGGAGCTGTGTCCTAAAACGTAGCAAGAAGCTATCAGTGCCAGTATTTGAGAGTCAGTGCCTGTCTGTAGAGCCTGAGCGCTGGGATTAGGAGTAACTCTTGCAATGAAATGCCTGTAGAAGATCTCAGCAACAGGAAAAATGGCAATAGGTAAGCAAAGCAGAAAGGAGACAAGCTTCCAGCCATTTCAGCCAGTTAAGCCTCCCTTTGAAAGCCTAAATTGAAACTTTGGAGAACAGAATGCATTTCCAAGACATTGCAGGTCACATGTAGATTTGGATCTGTCTGTTTGGAGACTGTACACCGGCCTCCACCTCATCAGTTCTGCCCACATCCTGCCACTGAACTTTAGGAAAGATCACTCTGCATCCTCTTTGTTATTAAAGAAAACCGGGGGCAGTACCAGATTCGTTAAGGGAACTGCGAGGGAGGTGAAAGGATAAAGCTGGTGGAAAACTACAGGTGTCTTCTGATTCTGCTTGAAGGGGCAGAGCATACCATATCTTTGCTTTGCTCTGTGGAGTCTCTAAGCTTCTGTGCAGAATTGTCTGTTAAATATCTAAAGCTTTTATCTACTTCTTTACCTCTCTCTGCAGATATTTAATTGCATATTTTCTCTCTGCTGTTTATGTGTGCTTTGGTCCCTGTTCTTAATTCAGGCTTGAAAGACACTGGATCCTTCCTTATTGAAATGGTCCATAATTGCTGACACAGTGTTCATAAACCCATTTATTGCCCTGATTTCTCTTCTTTCTCAAAACACTTCCTTCCTTCTTCCTTCTTTTTTTTTTTTCCCCCCCACTGTTCTGGGTTTCTGGCTCTGTCCCCATTTTCAAAAAATTATGATAGTGAAGAACAATTGGTATTCAAGTAATGAGTTAACCTTAGCTAGCACTAACACCACAGGCAGTTATCTGGGGAAAGTGCAGTAGGGTTCAGAGTGCCTTCTGCAAGGAAAGAGTAGGGCAAAACAGCTTGATGGAACTTTTTAAATTGCTGCTGTGATTTGTCTCCCTTTGACACCTTGCGCAAGGCCAGTGTCGATGCTGGAGGTCTGGACAGGTGTTTCAATGTCCTAGGGCCAGAAGCCTGCACACTGTACCTGAGGGACTACCAGCATCTTAATGCCCCCTGCTCAGTAAATCTGTGCCTGCTAAGAAACAGCAGAACTGGCATTATTCATTGCTCTTTTCTCTGATAAAATGGCTGTATGAAAATGTTGTCACCTGCAGTTCCGACTATGATTATTTCTTGATTTTGGCCTTTAGGTCCACCTGGCTCCAGATGGCGAGATTATGGGGCTTTGGCTATCATAATGGCAGGAATTGCCTTTGGATTCCACCAGCTCTACAAGGTAATATATCCCTCACTACTCTTACACTGTACTCTGAGAGAACAATGTTATTCTGCTTGTGTCCAAATGATCATGTTGGTTCCAAGTTGGTCAAGCACCTCTGTTCTTACTGGCACTGCCATTGGTATATTTGAGAAATGTAGACAACATGAAAATGCAGAGTCAAAAAGTGGCAAGCAAACAAAACTCGTTTTTAGCAGTGGATCTCAAACTGCTAGAAACAAGGTCATTTTCATTGCGTATATATATATTTTGGATTTTTTTAAGTTGGGGAAACTGAGCACAGTTCAGTAAAGGGATTTTCCCAGCATTGGCCAGCAGACGTTACTGTCATAGCCCCCAGTCTAATGATTTGTCCACTGGTGATCCTGCACCATGGGCAGGGAAGAATCTTCTTTGACCGATCAGAACGTTGAAAAGAAGGTGCCAATTTCCAGGTCTGCCATACATCCTGTAGGTCTACTCCAATGTGCTTAAAACAAGGTAGAGCAAGTGTGTGTCTGCTTGTGTATTGTAGAGACAGCAGCCCCTTCTTATTTCTTGTGCAATGTTTCTCCAATTGAACATATTCTTTCACTCTGGATTTGCTTTCCAGCAATGTGGTAAGTGGCATTAGATAATGTCTTTGGTAAACAATTATATTCTGTGGCTACGTAGACAGACATAAGTGGTTCAGGTCAACTCAGCAGAGTGTAAAGAGCTTTGGTCCAGTAGGAGTTGTGTTTTATTTTTGAAAAAGGGACAGAGATGAAGACTTAACAAGAGGTTGATGGTTTTCATGTTTGTTTGTCCTTTAATTAACTATTACTGCCTAAACTGTTTAGTAAAATCTATTTTACAACTAAAAGTGTTGGCCTTCTAGTTTAAAACTACTTTTTTTATCCTGTCCTATCATTAATTTTCTGGGTCTCAGGCTAAGAGAGAGAGGCCAGATTAAACAACATGTTTCATCTATGCAAGTAAAGTTACATGATTCAAGAGAATGGCTTTTTATTGAGATATGTTGTCCCTATGTTTTTATATTAAAGTAGTGGTGCCAACCTTACTGATCTTTTCATTCTTGCAAAGAATGGTGGGGCTGATAAGTGTCCAGAGAGAGATGTTAAGACAACAGCTGCTGGGCCTTGCAGACCTGAACACATTGCTGTTACTAAATGACACATATCTAACACATATTGATGATTTACATAAATTTTTTGGCATGATGTCACTGATGCTATTAATATATCCTACTGCTGTATTCTTTGTTTACAGATCTTGCTCTGCTGTGTATCCAAACCTCATAAGGCATATTGTGTGCCTAGCAGAGACCCATATTCTTTTATAGGAGTAAGAAATCTTTGGAGATTGATAAATTCTCTCTGCCCTTCATGGGATTTTGAGGGAGTTTGCAAATAGTGATTTTTATATGAAAGATAGGATACTAGAATAAAACATGGTTGTCCACGTGTGTTCTGTGAAGATTAAGAGAGAACTGTTTATGAAAGTCATCAAAAGCTCTTTGCTTTTCAGAATGTCGTAAACATGTACTTGTACATGTGCTTTGTGAGGGTAAGAGCTGTGTACAGCGACACTGAAATCTTAAACCAGTGCTATTAAGTGTAAAAGAAGGCTGTCCCACCCATGTCAGTTTGGATAATCAGCCCTGTCTCAGAAACCACCCTGTATGTATGCCCCAATAGTGGGTGTACATGCATCAAAAGCCAGGATGAAAAAGAATTGATAGGCACTATCAGGGCTGTTTCCACATCCTAGACCATCCTTCTCTCACATTTTTTTCACCTGCCATGTTGTGGTTGGACGTGCCCTTGTTAAAGTGCATATTCAGTTCATAGGAGCAGTGCTGCAGAAGAATCCATGGTTGTTAGACGAGAGTTGTGACCTGTTAGATCCAGTCCATCCTCTGTAGTGGCATCATGGGGTAGATTTCATGGCTGTGTACACTGTCACTGAACTGCCTCCCATCCTGTACTAGCTTGTTTCTCACTTCCTTTAGCCCTGGTTCCTTAGTTCTCTTCCCTGTGCTCCAGATCTCTGCGTTTCCCTCCGTGACTTGTAACCCTTCCCCTGCCAAGGTTCAAAAGATTTTATAATACCTGGCTTGTGCTTCCTCTGGCCTTTCCTGGGCCTTTCTCCTCTTCTTCCCCCTTTGTAATTTCTTGCCTTGTGGATGTAGCTCAAATCTTGTGACACATCAGTGTGTTCACATTTGAGAGTGTAAGATCTGAAATTGTACTCTATTTGTGATGGATGTTTCTCTGGACTGAGAGCTGTCCCAGGAAACCTTAAATGGAGTGAGGAACTGTTTTTTAGCACCCCCAAAAATGTAACCACAGAACTCATATCTTCTCTTCTGCAACTTCATTTAACGCCTACTGTAGAGGGAATTTCTTTTCTCAGCCAGGTGTGTGGATAAATGATCACCAGCTCTGTGATAAAGGCTGAGGTTTGGGTGGTGGGCTTTGAGGATGTTTCAGGTAGATTAGAAAGACCGCTTTGCATATCCCTATTTCCTAAAAAAGTTTCTGTACTCCATGCAGAAATACCTGCTTCCTCTCATCATGGGAGGCAAAGAAGACAGGAAGCAACTTCAGAGGATTGAGTCAAACATTTCTGAGATGAGTGGCAGTGTGACACAGACAGGTAAAGATTAATGACTCCATCAATTCACCTCTCAAAGCCTTTCTCCCTGTATCCTCCATTCTGCCAAGACCCCCACCCTTTTCTTTCCCTCCATCTCCACTTTATGTGGTGACTTCATTTATCTGCTCTGAGAATCTGTTCACATTTGCAAATGAAGCCGCCGTCATTTCGGTTTAATTTGAAATTGCTTGTTTACTGTCGGCGCGGCCTCAATTAATTATGTTTTTACGGAAAGGCTCCCAACCTCAGAATATTAATAAGGGGAATAAAATGACAGCCTTTCGGAGGGCTGTAAAGTTCATTTTTAATTTCTGCTTCTCTGATGTTTTCAGGGGCTTTTTTTTGGTGTTTTCCCCCCACCTTCCATCTGAAAATCCGGGGAAGGGTCAGGAGAGTCTGTAATTACTGTGCCTCCCTGACCTTAGCCACCTTCTCTGTTATTGACTCTATAGGGTGTCTGTTCATTACCCGATGCCCTAATGATGGTCTGGATTAGCTGTTACCTGTCACACCAATAGAGTTTTTAATTTTATTTTATTTTATCAGCTTGTTTACTGCCTGGAAGCTTTGGATAAAGTACCAAAGTAGAAAAAGTTCTCCTACAGCTGGAGTTGGAGTCCAGCAGAAGTTCTTCAGCATTTGCTGGGGTGTAGGGGGGGAATACAGGGTGTTCTCTTGAAATAAAAGGGGAAAAGCGCAAAGTATATTCAGTTGGTGGGAAGGAAAAGAGTATGATTTTCAGCAGTAAGTTTGTTAAAGATGTTGGGGTTGAAGGAGCTGGTGGGTTGAGAGTGGGAGGATGCTAATTATACTTTTTAGTGGAGGGTGAGAAGAAAAGCATCTTTCATTTTGCATGATACTCTAAGGTCAATCCTGAGACCAGCCTCTTCCCAGATTGGAGCTAGCCCCAGTGTTTGCCTGTGTGAGGCCCAAGATAGATAAATGATACAAACATTGTATAAGTTCAGGGAGATGTACAAATCATAAACCAATATAATTAGAAGGGAGAGGTTTTGGACGGATATACTGTGGGCTATAGACATCTATACAATGGAAAGATAAACTAGAAATACTGGAGGTTAGATGCAGTGCAGGTAGATTACCCGTAGTGCCGATAAATCATATGGATTAAAGTGGGCAGGCGGGCGTAGATAAATTAAATATAGTAGGAATAGAGGCATCTTTGTAGCTAGACAGCAGGAAGGACGTGTGTGAGTGCGTATATGTGCACGTATCTCAGTTTAACACTCTCGTGCTTTTTCCCTCACAGTGACTCAGTTACAGACAACTTTAGCAGCTGTCCAGGAACTGCTAATCCAGCAACAACAGAAAATCCAGGAGCTCACCCAAGAACTGGCTGCTTCTAAGGTATCCACTTCCAACTCTTTACCTTTAGAACATCACCATCTTCTTTGGAACATGCATGGCTTCTTTTGTGGGCACATGGAAAGCACCTTTTTAGGTTCACCTTTTTAGTCCAGCCTTCAGCTCTGTCATATCCCCAGCCAGTTTCTCTGCATCTGACTTCTCCATAGGCAGTCTGTTTAAAGCTCTGGATATTAATTGGGTACTCAATGAAATATATCTAACTTCTGAGAGGGCTTTGCTGTATAGCTTTGTATACAGCCTGTGTACCTGAGGCCTCAGACCTGTTCTCAGCTCTGTATCTTCTGCATTGCATTTGAGATGAAATAATTGTGCTGTTAGTCCACTGACCAAAAGAGGTAGAGGCCAGTTGTGCAGAAGTTTTATTTGTGTGTAATATGTAATTCTACATATTTATATATCTCCTGTACCCTTGTACATTGTCAAAACAATGACTTAATCCCATTCAGCCAGGCACACACTTGAAGTACTGTATTTAAGTTACTTGTTCAGATCCAGGCCAGGTAATGGCTGAACATTCTTACTATTTGGTTTCTTGTTTCAATGATTTTGGTCATCTCAGCATAACAGGTGGCCCCATCACAACCACATTAGTGATGCACAGTGGCCCATTCCCCTTGACTCCTGACTTGACCCTGCAATAAACCCATCAGTTCTGACTAGTTTGTGTTGTTACATGTGTAACTACAAGTAACCACTTTTGACCAAAATTGATTTTCTTTCTGGCAATGAGAATTAGTGCTTTTCATCTCCAAAGTACTTTACAGCCATTGGCCCAAGCATTCTATCAGCCAGTAAGAGTTGGTTACATGTGAGGTGGGGTGGATTTGAACCAGTCACATAGAGATGGAGTCTTCCTTTCACCCACAAACTTGTGATTATTCAGGGCCCAGTCATCCTATAGTATTCTCTGTACAGGGAGAGATTTTTCTTTTTACTGTTAAATCCCTTAGGCAATGCTTGCAGTCTTTTACATACAGCATGAACAGTTGTCTTCTCCCCTTACCTGTACTTTAATCTTATACAAACCCTTTGATGCTGTGTAACTGGTGGGCCACAGCTGACTGTGTGGTGTGCACACTGTACAGTAGGAATCCCTCAGTGGCACAGCTGTAAACCCAACCGTGAAAGCCAGTTTATGGTCACAACACTCTACTTCAATTTTCCTTGGGAACTGTGGCCTGTCAGTGGCCTGGAGCCAGTCCGGAAATTGGAAAACTGTTTTCAGGTCTTAAGTGTTAAGATTAAGACCACATGTTGAGCTTTAAGAAGGAAAAAGGGCATAAGAGTCTTGGTGGTTTAGAGAGTCTTGAAGAAGTTTTTCCTCCCCCCTCTCTACCCCCTGCACTGAAATGGTAGCACACATTGTTATGATATCTAAACCTCATGTGTACAAAGAAAAACTTGGGCAACCCCACAAACCAAAGAATAAAAGCTGTGTTTTCTCAGCTGTAATGTAAGTTTTTATATCTGCTTTTCAAACTCCTACTGGCATGCTGTAAAAAATTAAAAAGAGGGACTTTAAGTAATTAAAAAACGTACATAAAAATTCAAGGCTTGAATTTTCTACAACTGTTTTTTAAAGAGACTGGCTAAAAAGCCCCAGATGTCAGATTTTATTTCTAAATCCTAGGCATCTGGCACCATATGTGTTTTGGAAATTTGAGTCCTTTGCAGGCCAGTGAGTGGAAATCACTCCCTTGTTAATGTGCTGCTGTAGCTTTCAAGGTCTTGGAAAGCCAGAACAGTGGCTCCTGGATTCTTGCTGTCTGAGGGCTGGGAGTGTGAATCCCGAGGGAACGCATCTGTGTATATCACAGCTACTACAGACGGAGCCTCTCCCAGCTCACTGGGTTCACAGCCCAGAAGTCACTGTGAGGAGTGCTGGCTGCGAAGGTGTTCAGGGTTACTCAGCACTAGCTGAAGTCTGTTTAAAGAATAAGTAGGAAAAACCAGTTCTGGCTACATCTAGTAGGAACTGCTGAGGAGGAGTTTTGTGTTATTCCAGTCCTGGCTTCTGTTGGCAGGGGATTTATTAGGAGTATTTCTGGAGCAATGCTCACAAATGGGTTCATTCCTAATGGCTTTTAGCAGAAATTACTATGGGAAGTGCTAGACATGAGTGTTCTTTGGTCCCATACTCAGCCCATCGCTACAGGAGTTGCTAGAGTGATAGGACGGGGGTAACCATAGGCCATGATCTGTCTTTCAGAATGTTCCTCCCATTTCTCAAGTTCCCAAAAGAGTTAAAAGAAAGATTGCCAAAAGTGTTATCTGCAGCATGTTCTCCTCAGTTGTCACCTTACTCTAATTTCTGCCTGATATCCCATAGCAATTCTGATGCAGTGCTGACAGCAGCTGTACCAGGCTTCCATGAGTTACCTATCGTCTTTCCCCACCAAATTGCATTCATTGCCTTAAAAATATCCAAGAGATAGTGCCTAGTCCAGCTGCTTCCTGGAGATACAATCTGGTAACTCAAGCATAGCTCTAATTCTTCAGATTTAGTAGGGAAAACTTTTGCAACTTTCAAGCATCTATTTATCAGCCCACCTCTAAACACCACAGAGTGCAGATAATCAATTCTTTATTTCATGATTTAGGAGAAATGAAAAAATGGTTTTAAAATAGTTGTTAATATATAATATTTGAATCTGCTGCCTCAGCCAAGTGCAGTCACAAGAAAGAGTAAAGGACCTGATTCAGTGCAACTCCCACTGCCTTTCAGGATCCTAGTTCTAGTTGTTCTTCTCTAGAAATCATTCGTTAGGTCAGTGTCAAATGATTTAGTTTACCTCTTTGTGTATTGTTCTCTGTCTGATACGTTGGTGGAAAACATCCTCTGTAGGCCTAGCATTGTCTGAATTCTCACAAGTGCTGGCCTCCTCCTAATCGAAAAAGAAAGGTCCCCTTGAGATGCTTCAGCAATGGTTGTGCATGGTATGTTGGAGACAAGATTAATTAGTCCCCCAAATGGAAAGCAAATACTTGAATAGTCTTCGCATCTTGAGACAATTATTATTTCTGATCATCGTGGGGACCCATTCAGGTCCTTCTTTATTGTGGAAGTTGTTTTGCTCAGATCTGAGAGATTTTAAATGATAGAGCTTATGTATGTTATCCCCAGGGCTCGAGATTCCCAGATGGGAGTAGAGGGAGGATAATACAGAAAAAAGTGACATTTGTGAACTATCTCCCAGTGCATACTTTGATCTTTATGTCTTCTTTTTCATGTTCTAGGCCACAACTTCCACCAACTGGATTCTGGAGTCGCAGAATATTAATGAATTGAAATCTGAGATCTACTCGTTAAAAGGACTTCTCCTGAACCGGTATGGATGGAATATGTGGGCAGATTATTGTGTGGGGAAAGGGTTGCTTTCTGGGATTCTCTCAATCATGGAGCGGAAAGGCATTTCCAACAGGAACTAGCTCTATATCCTGTTGTTGCTATTTTAGTAGTACCACTTTGCACTCCACTATCACTTTCTATTTGCAGGTCTCAAAATGCTTTTCAAACTTGCCTTAAATCACAGAGCACTTTGGGTAATTAATAAGATTTTTCCTTTTTGTTTACGATAGAGGAAGTCTGTGCTATTCAGCACAGTCAGGATGCCTCTCACCTAGTTTGAGGTATTGACTGCATCTGCAGCTGCATTCTGTTACAGAGAGTCACTTCTGGATACAGTTCAGCTGACCTGTTCATGGTTAGGGCATAACCAGGATGAAAAGAATTGCACTTCAGCAGAGCCTGTTTCTCTCAATTAGCTGGCTTGGGTATAGACGTCTTATAATGTAGTAGATGTCTGAAATGAGGTGATACAAATCCCAGCCTGTGGGACAGTCATAAGAACAGGGATCAGATCTCAGTTCTTGAGGAAATCTTTTTTTCCAAGTACATTACTTAAGAGTTTATCTAGTTTTTCAGCTATTGATCCTTTCACTCTGATATGACTCCCTTGCCTCCTCCTACATGTAACTAAGTCTTCTCAAGTCATCTGTTTCCTAAGAGATGGACTTCAAAGATCAGTCTAAGATTGGACTAGATATGTTCTGGATCTCAAGCCAGTGGGCTTTTCAGAAGTCTGAAAAGTGTATGGCCTTTAATATCCTTTTAAATTCTCTCTACACCTCCCATTCTTTGGAGGATTTGGAGGATTGAGGACACATATTAAGTTACTGTCTGTCAAGCTGGGTTGTACTAGCATCACTGCTGGGGAGAGAGCATTAGTTAATGACACCTCGTCAACAATGGGGAAGTTGCAGCTGGGGGATGAGTGCTTTTTGGAAAAAAGAAAACTTTTTGTGGGGTTGTTTTTTAACAAAAAGGCAAATGTTTCTGCAGTGAGGAGGCAGCAGCAACACCGGAGCCAAGAAAGTCTCCAGATTGAATTTGTTGATTGCATTTATGATACTGGTTGAATAATGCAGACATTAGCTTATTGCAGTCACAGGAGATGGAGGCTAGATCAGCAGAGTTCTTCGATGGCTGGTGGTGGCAGCAGGAGGAGGGAGGTGAGAGCAACTACTGTTCCTAGTTCAGTCTAAGAAAATGTAATCTGTTGTGTTCAGGTGCTCACTGTAGCAGAGCAGCCAGCTTTCGTCTGCTTTGGTCTTGTCCGTGGCACTAGCCAGCTCACCTGAGGGGCACAAGAACTCCCTGCCACACAGCATCCTTTTCAGAGCTCGATCTGATACCTCTTCATACTCCCACTTTTCACATACAGAAGCAAGCATGCATGGGGAGTACTAGATCAGACATGCTTTTTTGCTTGGCTCTTCATGGTGGATGACTTTCTGAGGGCACCAGTGCTCCCCACTGCACTTATATTTGTCCTGTTTGGTACTTGGATTCTATGGGCTCCTGCAACTAGGGCTGGGCATTAGCCTGCCACTATCAAATCCTTCAAGCCCACCTGGAAAAGGACTCAAGGACAGAGCGGCCAGCTTTCTCAGCTGGTGCAAGCTAGTATGACTCCATTCAAGTCAGAGAAGCTGAACCAGTTTGTGGCAGCCAGCACCTGGCCCAAACATGTAAAGTGCATGCTGGGACTAGGAGATAGGCTCTGGATTGTAATGAGCCAGCAGGCAATAGCTGTGTATCACAGTGGAGGCGAGAGCCAGGTGGTGAAATTCCTTGGCTCAGGCACAAGGACCTGGTGTGTTGGACTTTTTGCTCCAATGGGAATTTTCTTGACCAATTAATTAGTGATTGTTTTATAAAGGGACACTCATGTCTTTCCACAGGCAGCATTCCTGAGTGCTAGCTTACTCTGTGAAATTGGCCAAACCAGATCGTTTCAGTACTTCAGATTGCCCAGCTGTGATATTTTCCTTGTGTGCAGGCTCGATTACTGGGTGCTTGTAAAGTACTTTGAGATTCTGGCTGAAGAAGTGAAGTGGCCTTGGTTTTGTTCATTTATGACAAAGGAGACTTGCAGTTTCAGTCCTGCTTTACATGACTTCCCCCAGTGCAAATACCATTCTCTCTAATGATAACCCCTCGGTGTTTTTAATAAAAGCCCCTTTCTCTCCTTTTCTTCCCCTCTTCCCCTCCCCCAAGGAGGCAGTTCCCTCCCTCCCCTTCAGCTCCTAAGATCCCGTCATGGCAGATCCCAGTGAAGCCAAGCTCACCCTCCAACCCTGTTGTTGCCAACCATAATAGCAGCAGTGACATCTCGCCTGTCAGCAACGAGTCTACCACCTCATCTCCAGTCAAAGAGAACCACAGCCCTGAGGGTTCGAAGGTCAGCTGCCATCTGCTGAGCACAGAGGAGGGCAACAAGGCAGTGATTGACGTCAAGAGCCAAGTGCGGATGGAGGTGCAGGGTGAGGAGGAGAAAAGGGAAAACAAAAGGAATGAAGAGGAGGAAGAGGACGATGAGGATGATGACGTTAGCCATGTGGATGAGGAGGAATGTCTGGGTGTCCAGACTGAGGACCGGCGAGGAGGGGATGGTCAGATTAATGAGCAAGTGGAAAAGCTACGAAGACCTGAGGGGGCCAGCAACGAGAATGAGATTGACTAAGGCACCCTGGCTTCTGCTGCTGCTGCTGTACATCTTCCCTAGCCTCCTGCACTGTCCCTGGTGCCTCTCCCATTTTGTGGAGAGACGTGCCACCATCCCCTCCAGTGATTCTCCCATGATTGACCTCGAGTAGGGTCATGATTGCCCAGTGAACAAGGTGGGCCCTGTTTTACCACAGGGCTTTGCAGTGTTGCAGTGGCTTCTTCTCCCCTCCCAGACCCACCTTCTCCCCATGAGCTGGGGTCACTGCCTAGGCTGGAAGACCAATCGCCTTACCATGCACCACAGCTACAGAATAAGTCCTCTTACAAAAACACCATCTCTCCTGAAACAGTCAGCCTCTTCGCTGCATCCTAGGGTCCTTCTATCCAATTTCAGAAACAAATCTGTCCTGAGCTCTTTGATTTCACAAGATTTTAATCTCCACATAAGGCCCAAACCAGTTCTCTGTTTCCCAAAATAACCCTCTGTTTTATTTCTCAAACTACTTGATATTCTGTTGCCAAAAAAAGAACGTTTTAACCCTGAATTCCTCACCTGATCTCAGTCTTGGCTCTTCCAAACCGTATATGAAGCCTCAAATTCCTGAAACTACCTAGCATCTAAAAACACTAAATTTCTGTGGGGTCCAAAGAACACTATTTCCACCCCACATGCTTACACTCATCAAAGTGGCCTCTTGCTAGGGACCAAGTCCAGGTTTCACGGCCACAGTAAAAACCATGAGAACAGGTAGCTTTGTTACTGATTGCTCCCCAGTAAAAGAAGGCTTTAAAAGAGGTTGACCCCACGCATCCCAATTATTACCCTTCCTCCTCCAAAGACAAGGAGCTCACATCAGTTTTTGACATCTTACATTTTATTTATAGCTGCCCTGAATGAATGAATGAGGTGATATCAGATACTGAAATAGCTGGTTAATTCTGAATCTTTGCAATGGTTCTTAGCCTGTTTTTCTCCCTAAATGAGGAGGAAACCCATCTTAAATGATCAGCTGAGACCTGTACCTACCCAGTGACAGGCACCTTCTTCAGCAAAGCAGTCTTTACAGAAGAGAGAACAGTTCCAGCTCTGAGGTACACCACTGGCCCTTCTTGCCCAGTCCAGCCTTTTTTTTGCCCCATTGGGGCTATACACAAATTAAAACGGTCAATTTTGAAACCTCTCATTTGCAGCATTGTGTTCTCAGCTGATAAAATGGTGGTGTCCAATTATGTTATTCACTGCATCAGAGCCTCTTAGCAGAGCAATTCTTGTAACAACTGAGTCTCACTGTCCTCACCAAGCAAGTGTGCTCGTCTGTGTGATCATGTATAGATTTCAAATATAAAATACGATTGTATATAATTGTAATAAATATGAGTTACCACTATTTAACACCAGGCTGTTACTGGATTACTGTGGCTTTTATTTTGGGGAGAAATATGCATGCAGGGTGGTAAAGGGAGGGAAAAGGGACTATTACAGAAGTTTAGTCCTTATAAAATGTTTTCTGAAGGACATTTGTGGTTGATTTTCTGACTGTTCCAATACTAGGTTACATCAGCAGGAGGCAGCGTAGAGAACGGTGTAAGTGCAGTCTAAGGTACAATACCAATAGCTCCATCACCACTGTAATGCTAGGTTGCCTCCGACGTTGCAGGGGCCGAGATGGATGTATCATCCAGTGAGTAAAATGCAGCTATTCCAGTTCCTTTCCTCCCAGCAGGAGGCTCTGCAGGGTGCAGAATGCAGCATCCCGCTCCTTTCCACCCCCGGCAGCAGGAGGTGCTGAAGGGAGTGTGTGAGATATCCACGGCCCCTTAGCCTTATCTACCAGCAGGGAATGCTGTGCCGTATCCCATGACTGGTCTCACCCTGCCATGTCAGTACAGAAGCCATTGAAAGAAATGGCGTACAGCAAGTAATTCGTAGCTACTGCAGTCCCATCTTTGTTCAACAGAAGTATTTGGCTCCCTTCTTAAAAATGAGGGATTTACTTGATTCCTGAGTATTTGGGTGTCTGGTACACAGTGACATTTTCCTGCTCAGGGGGAGCAAAAGGGACCTTCATATTACTGTATTTAGACCTGCTGCTGAATGTGATGATTTCTCATTCCTTAAATGGACGAATATCTTCCCCAGGAGTGAGTGAGTGTGTGTCTCTCTCTCTCCCCCTCTCCCTCTCAGTCTCTCTCTCCACTGTTTAACGTTCACAAAGAACGTCACGTTTAGCTAAAACAGGGCAAATTTGAAAGTGTTTAAAAGGAAAGGCTTTTCTTAAGAGATGGCACTTTTCATTTCTCCAAGCCAAGAATCCTTGTGAAAAGAAAACACGACTGAACGCAGGGATGTGATGAAAACGTATTGTCCTGCCTGTGTACATTTTATATACATAGAAGGTTTTGAAAATAGAAAGTGCCTGGACAACAGCAGTTGGTGAAATGTGGAAAATATGTTGCTGAGGTATGTGCCTTGCAGAGTGACTTACGAGGTTTACAGTACAAGCATCCCTGCGGGTTCATTTTTCCCCCTTTTCCTCCATGTTGCCAGTGTTCAATTCGTTTACCTCGAGATTTCTGGTGCAGAGTAAAAGGCAGTTTTCTTCAACTGCCCTTTTCCCTCCCTTAGTTTTTGCTTCTTACAACCTTTAGCAATTCAATAGGTCACAGTTTTTCCTTTCCCCATCCTGATGAATCCCAGAAAACTCCATCATAGCCGTTGTTGCTCAAAAAATGGGGTGTTTGTGTACTTTGTTGAAGAGATCCAACCCACCAGCAGAGAATGTGGAAGAAGCCAGACCTTTTTACCAGCAGGTATTGTCGTGAATCACGAGTTTTATTCCTCTGTCTCGTGTTCCTTGTCTTTCCAGCATAGCAACAGTTGTAGGGCGAGTAATTCGGTCCTTATGAACCGTGTAGCCTGGCTGCTAACTTGTAATTTTTTTTCTTTTTTTTTTTTTTTTGCTAGAAACAAACTTCTTAGATCAGCTGCCCTGTGAAATGTTTAGCTCACTCCAGTAGGCACTGAGAATGGCATCATATTAGCTGAAAGATGACCAGGTAGCGAACCTTTTTTCTGCAGAACAAGACAGACAGCACCAGCAGCAGTTACCCACCGCCTGGCTTATTCAAGTACTCTATTTTACTGTGTAATCAGCTTTTGTTTTGACACAGGAAGAAGAGTAACAACACCCTGGTTGGTGAGTTCACTGGGTTCGTAACATGGTTTCTATAGGTCCTTGATAGCGTATAGAAAGCAGGTGAAGGGAGCTTCCCCTGAACAGTGTCATTTGAGCACATTTCAGTGAAACCCTGTGAGCCTGTGCTCGCTCTCCTAGAGGAAACAGTATCAGGCTGGTGCTTTCCAGTAATTTGAGGATATAAAAGCTCCCTTTTCAATAGCTGCAAGGGAAATGTGGGGAACTCAAAAAATGTGACAAAGTGGGAAAGGGTTAAGAGAGATGTCTCCTGATCATCTTTGTCCAAGCTTCCTCACCCCCAGATGTGACAAATCAGTCCTATGTGCATCTTTGTCAGAAGCAGGAAGAACTTTTTTTATTGCCTTGTGTGTGTCGGGGGCGTAACCTAAGATCAGAAAGAAGAGGATGAACTGTAGGATCCCTTGTGATCTTGCTGCTTTGCTGCATGACACTTTGCAAAGTATTTTACTTACAAGCGTGCCTCAGTTTCCACATGCGATGGTAAAAAATACTGACTGGTAAATACAGAGATGTGACAAAGACAAGTTGCGGAGAAAGCCAACTTTGGTAACTGGGTTTTGTGCTAGGTCCTGCAGCTCGCACAAAAACCCCAGTCCCCATTAACTGCTGTGCCCTGGAGCAAGAGCCCCAGCCCCTGTTGCTGACTGTGCTTTGGAGAGGGAGCAGCGCAAGGCTGCAGCCCACCACCCGCCTGTGGCCACTGTCCCCAAACAGCCTGGACTGCACAGCTGTGTGAGGAGCTGCACTGCCGTCCTGGAGCAGCTTAGCCAGCTTGCCCTGGCTTGGAGGCAGACGTTTTAGATCTGGCCTCTGCTTATTGCAACTCGGGTTCTTCTGGCAAGTAAGTGCTTTTTAATAACTATGTTCTCTCTTGATTTTGTCTTCAATAGAGTGGGAGAACTGCCCGCATTTCCAGCGGCTACCTCACCCTGCTCTGGGGTTTGTTAGAAGGGTTGCCAGAAGGTCTATGCTGATGTGTACTGGTGGAAGGAAGCGTGGTATATGCTGGGCTGCTGCCTGGGGCAGGGAGGGGGCTGTGGAAAAACCCAGTCCGTGTCTACTCTGTTGCTTTCATTTGCAGTGCCTGCTACAGAAATGGAGCCTGCCTTTGCTTTTCCTTTGGTGAGGCAGCGTGATGCTTGGGGAAAACAAAGGCTAGACAGCAGGTCCAAAGTAGCTTTTTGTTGCAAACCTGTTGTGTTAAAGTCACGGTCTCCATGCTTGACTAGACCCTCCACACCCAGCAGGTTGTGTTAAGTGTTTCCCAAGGGCTTTGACAACAGGAAGCTTTGGAAGGTCCCTTCTGTGTGGTGGTGCTTTATGTTAAGCACAAATTGTATGTGGTGGTGACCCTGCACACCAAAAACTGATGTTAAGCTTGAGCTGAGAGTCTTCCAGCCTGGACTTGACCTCTCATACCATTGGGTGCTATGCAAGTGCAAAGCAAGAGAGGCGCTTAGCCTCCAGGGATTGAAAACATAAATAAAAGGATGCTGCGAGGTGAAACATAGGAAATTATTTATCTAAGGGCACAGGAGAGAGCTTCCAGCTTTCTTCATTTTCCCTTTTATTGTCTTATCCCCAGACTATGCTGCTTCCTCAGGAGTCAGCCTCTGTACGCACCTTTAGAGCTGTGTCCATCTATTATGCTGATGAAAGGCTGTCTCTTACTACTATGTATGCTCTCAAAAAATGAAATAAAATAATGGAAATGTACCTAAGGTGAATTTCAGGGTATCAGAGAAGAGGGGAGATGGAGGGCAGGGCCCAACTCCTCCACTTGTTGTGCAGTAGAAGCTCTGAACAGCAGACTTGTAGACTGAGGGGCTGGCATGGTCTGTCCCAGCTCAGGGAAAAAAACAATCCCATCCCCAAAAGGGAGCAAGCACTAACCTAATAAAGGCACCAGCTGGACGAAGGGAAAACCAGCTCTTTGGAAAAAAAAAAAAAAACAACAACCTCCTTTCATTAGAAAAATAATATATTTCATCCAAATAAGGTAAAAATATTTGAAATGGGGCAGAAGTGAGCACTAGGCAGCATCTGTCAGGCCCTTTCTGAAAAGGGGAAGATTATTAAACTCAATTACAATTTATTTTTGTAAAATGTCTTTCAGACTAAAAATCTCCCCAAATGCTTTGCAAGGACTGCTTGGGGGTTACTTACGTTATGGAGCATCTTAGAAGAACACCCCTGTTTTCCCACCAAGCCCTTCTTTTCTGCATCTGCTGAAGGATTTAACCCTTCAGGATTTTTTTTTTTCCTTCTATAGTTGCGCAAATAATGAGAGATGTTTTATGATGCTGGCTGCAAGAACATGCCTGAAGAGGAGTGGGGGGGGGGATTTGACATTGTATTTTTTTCTGTTTTAGGTAAAATACTTGCTTTTCTTTAGGACTGTGGCTCCTGAGTGAGAAGGTGATTGGGTGGATAGGGCTGATTCAGAGGATCTAGAAGTACAACTGGCTTATTTGTTGCCTATTTTTCTTTTTGTGTCTGACACTTTGCCAGCCTGCTTGTCTGTCTCTCAGTCACTTTGTCTGCTTGGCATGTCTGTTTTGTACAGCATCCTCGTTGTTGGTTTTTCAGTCTTCTGTCATGCCTGCCTGTCTTCTAATGCCTAATGCTCTTTCCTTTTTCTTTCTAACGCTTCAGGAACAGACTGCTTCCAACTTTATCCCTCTGCTTCTATAAGCTAGTACTGAGGTTTTATCTGTGTGGAGCTAGAGTAATACCTCTTTAAAATTAATTTCTTTAACTGATTTAATTAAACCAGAGCGAATTCTTGGGTGGACATTCTTCCATCTCTTTGAACAGATTTGCTTTACTTAAGCAGTTTCAACTGCTACGTGCATGCACAAAAGGCTATGCTAAATTGCTGCAGCTTTCCTATGTAGATGAACTATTCTTTGCTTCCTGCCCTCTTACAGTATCAACAGTAGACTTCATCTCTGCATGCCTATTTGCCTGCTTACTTGTATGTTTTTGTGTCTGTGCATTGCTGTACAGTAATATCAGTGCTTCCACTGCAGCAGCCAGCAAGTTTTGGGTGTGAGATGGAAGTTGGGGCTCCCTCTTGCTTCACAGTCTCTTCTGTTCCCCAGAATGAGCTAGTTGCAGCCTGATGTTTTGACCGAAACTGGAACATCACGCTATTGCATCTGTTTCTTACCTTTTTTCCCCAACTCTAAAAGCCTCAGGCAGACCCTGCTAATTTGTGTAAAATAGAGAAGCGTAGTGAATGCCCCTGGCAGTGGGTGTCCCCTCCGTAGTTCTGCAGAGGGGATGTGGAGGGGCAGCAGCTGCGTCAGCTGCAGGAAACCACCTCTGCACAGGCGGCTGTGTTACCGGCCTCGGTGCCGGGCGCAGGCAGGTAGATACGGTGCAGCCTCCAGCCGCAGGCCAGCGCTGGTTCCCTTCCATCTTGTGGGCGCAACTGGCTCTAGCTGAGACGTGACTTGCAGGGTTAGTGCCTGGTAGCTGAATGAACGAGCTTGCTTCCCTGTGAGGGGCTCTCTGACTTGCTTTTGGCCACAGACCAAATGGCTTTGTTTTATCCTCTTTAATGTTTCAGACTGTAGAGCTCTGACGTTGAGGCAGAGCTTGGCTGTGGCCTGGGATCACAGGAGGGTCCTAGGGGCTGCCGGTGACAGCAAGGGCTCGGGGCAAATGCTGTTGGTAGTTGGCTTCACAGCAGGAGCACGAGGCAGCACCCTGCCCTGTGGGAAGGGAAGGGGGCAGGGAAAGGCTCAGTCTGCCTGTCAGATAAATCTTCGTCTGTTTACTTAAATCCTCAGTGTTTCTTCATTTGTTTGTTTAAGAGTTTCCCTGCCAAAAAAGAGCAAAAGGAAGGAGGAGAGCTGCCTCTGTTGGCCACCCTTCCTCAGCCAGGATGGGTCTGGGGCACTTCAGGAGCAAGAGCAGGACTAGGGGCCAGAGCACCTTGCTTCCCCGGGTAAGATGGAGGGATCTGCTTCTGGAGGAGCCATGTTCCTATCTTCTGAGCAAATGCTTGGCTCTTGTAAGGGAAGATGCGTGGTAGGGACTCCAGTGAGCCCACTCCTTGCCCCAGGGCTGGCATGAAGAACTTGTCTTCCCTTCTAACTCCCACTGTACCTACAGATGTTGTTCAGTGCCTTTCTCCCCTCTTTGCCCTCACCCCTTTGGTAGAGATTGTTGCCTCCAGAGTTAGGTGTTGTCAGCTTTCAGGTACTAGTGAAGTTTATTCAAGATAGCAGACAGAGACCCAAAAAGCGGGGGCTTCCTGCCTGAATGTTGGATTTCCACGTGACAGTGCAACAGAGGGACTCAAAAGCATCTTGCCTATGCTTACCTTTTTATAGATACCCATAAAATATACCAGCTACAGTAAATATCACACATGCAATTCCTTCACATGCTAGTGCGTGCTTTCACCGAAACTGGCATACTTTCCTTGTCCCCACACAAGTATTAGGCAAACCTGTATATTTTGCTGTAGCTATGCATGTGCAAGTCTTGTGTACAGATATATTCATGCACCATCTCAGTCTTCCCAAGTTTGGTCATATTAAACTAAGTTCTGCCTTAATTTGTAGAGAAAGACAGAAATTATTTACTTATTCTCGTGTGTGTGTGTGTGCGTGTGCATGTATGTGAAACTCCAAAAACATTCTCAACAATCTACATGCTTTTTTTGTTTGGAATACGTACAAGCTGCTCATTGACTTTCAGAGAAGTCTTTAAAGTTCATGTTCCCCTTGAAGATGATGTGAGATTTTATTGTCATGTTTGAAAGCTTCAGTCTTCTATGCAGATTGCATGCAGATTGGGGGGGGGGGCGGAGATATTTGGTTATAGCTCCTTCCCTTTCCCCAAGAGCTTCTTTAAAAGGGCTTCCCATGGTCTTCAAAAAAGGCACCTGCAGTTTTGTGAACACAATTTTGTGCCTGTGTGCAACAGCCCAGAAGTGCAAATGCAAAATTCAGCTGCGACACAAGCAGTTGATGCAGTCTGTATGTACCACGTAGCAGGATTGTTGGTTCAGAACCTTACTTCTTGGAAAGGGCTTGGGCAGAACTGTGAAGGAAATTTTAGAGGTCAAGTGAAGGTCTTAGCTTTAAACATTTGGTCCACACTCTCTTGTTCACTTCTGTGTCATAATACTTCTCTCTTGCTTTGTGTTATTATATCCAATGCCCAGTGAAAATATTTTTTCCAGGAAGTCTCAAGGCATTTATTATCTGTTAGCTAGTTGTTATCTGTTAATGGCTGGTTTCTATCTTAGCTCCCATACCTGACCAACATGGACAGTACCAAAAGCTGGCTCAATTAATTTTTCCTCCATTCTGCGAATGTTTTTTCCCCTTTTGGGTCTGTGTTCAGTCAAAATTTCTACTTCTGGCCTCTTGTCCTATTACAGGGAGGAGGATGTGTCAGAATACCTCTTGCCAGTCTTCTGAAAGAGCTCGGAGTCTCCAGTCCTGCCACCCGATCAGAGGCGTGCCCTATTTTCTCAACAGTAGGTTTCTCTAAAGCTGCAGAAGCACGTGTGTAGTTCCCCTTTCCTGCCCTATGGATTCCCCTGACACTGGGCTCCTGCGGGCATCTCAGTCACACTCATACCCAGGGACTTGACCACCGCTCTTCTATGCTAAAATCCTGCTCAGTTCCAAATCTGATTCTCTAATCTAGAGGTATAAAGACAGACTTATTTAACAGGCTTGGGCTGTTATTTATTTAACTTGCTAGGCTTTCCCTAGCAAGTCTCCAGGTCTTTCTTAATGTCCTTATGCCTTAGGAAGCCAGTGTTGAGCATTGGTCCTTCCAAGCTGGAAGTTATGCCCAGTGTGTGTTGTGCATCGTAACAGCTGCTTTTCCTCTCTACCAGTAAGCATCAGAATTCTGAATTTCCTTCTCTCCGGGTGTAGGAGGCATTGTGCTACTAGAGTACACATCCTCCCAGAGTCAGACATGCTTTACTGCGTTCGGTGCTCAGCTGAGCAAGCTATGAGGAGTATTTCGCTGGGCACGTGCACCAGGCCTGCACACCTGACGGTGTGGCTCAGGGATGACTGCTGGCTGCCCTACACCGACTGCTCTGCATTCTGGTCTTCGCACCTCCCTGCGAGATGGCTGCTTGACTTAAGGGAAGTTAAGTTTGGAGCTGGTAAGAGCTTGTAAGAAAGATTCCTGCAAATTAAATGAATGCCTACCACAGTATAAAAACTGTTCCTTGTAGGTCTGGGACATGAGGAGAGATGTAACCCAAAGTATCATTTTCCTAGTAATCTCTAAAAATACCCTTGCTAGACTGTCTGTGAGAAGCACTTGGATGAATAGCGATGATTGCCTTTCTAGCCACCATGATGGCTATTACCTTCATTTTCAGCCAACACTGGTAATCTGCTGTCTTTATTTCTGTCTTGTTGGCCCTTATGGCTCCAGCAAGGACAGCTCTCCATGCGCTAAGGCTGGACTAGGCATGTTTGGTTAATGACTTCTAAAAACCAGGATGACTAGAAGCAGCAGCAGAACCATCTGGTCTCCCATTCTGTGTCCTAGAATACCTTGAACGCTGCTTGTTTATGTTTGAGGCGATTGAACTTTTGCTGCCTCTATTGGTTTAAAGTCTTGAATTGTTTGGAGGGGGAAAGCAGTGCTCCTCTGTTTGAGTTTTACATTTGGGCCGGTGCCAAAGGATACTCTTGCTGTGGGTGCCTATGTTGGTGGGTGCTGCAGAAGACTTGGTAGCATGCTGAAAAGTGGATATCCAGTGTCTTATGTAAAACAGGCAGTGTAGTTTTGTGGTTACGTGTGTAACTGTGGGGTCCTGCACTCACAAAAACATGCTGTTACAGGGGTACGCTTGATGTAATCAAAGTATAATAGCAGCAGCCACTGCCCAGTTTTTGTCCTGATGTTAGGACAAGCAGCCTCGCTAGGTGTCTGCTGCTTTCCATGGCTCACCAACTGCAGGAGCTGGATGCAGAGCTGGTGTCACCAGTTGCGAGGGCTTGGAATGAATGCAATAGTGAGGCTTTGGTTTGTTCAACTTGCAGCTTTTCCCATGACTTAGTCATTCTTTTATGAAGTGCAGTCAGAGTTCCACAGAGAGCAGGCAAGTTCCAGCAAGAGCTTTCAAGCAGCGAGTTGTGCCGTTCATGGGCCCTGTCCCCCCTCCCCGGAAACGCAGTCATGTAAATATCCCATGTGCTGTGGGCAGAGCTCCAGTGAGAACAAACCTCTGTGCTCCAAGGTCGGATTAGGAGCATGTTCAGATAATGACATCTGAAAATGGGATGGCTGTGAGCTGCAGCAGAGCAACGAGGGGGCTTTGAAAGAGAGAGGAGCCTAATCCTCTCTGCTAATAAGGAGGCAGCTGCTGCCAATGCATTGGGCTTGGCAAGTGCTGCTTTGCTGCTCCTGGGTTCTCTGACGGGTGGCAGAGAGGCGCAAAGACCCAGCTGCTTTGAGATGGTAGGGAAGAGCCACACAGGAGGGGTTTTTCTTTGCATTCTTTGGGTAAAACAAGAACATTGACATTGCTCTTCTCCCGTCCCCAACAGCACTTTGGCAAGACAGGCGTCAGAGCAGTGTTTCGTGCCAGGCCAGTGTCTAGGAGCAGTTCATCTGGCACTGCAGAGGCTGTGACCGAGGCTAAGAGGGGGTGGATACACAGACACCCAAATACCTGCCATTGGTGCAGAACCAGTTGCATTTCCAGGACACTCAAGCCCAGCCTAGCAGGAAAGCAGCTGGATGTGTGCTTGTCTGTGTGCAGTCATCGTGCCTCACCAGTGAAAGAACAACTTCGGGTGGGGTGGAAGGTGTGTGGGGGGGTCAACACAGAGGCAGCTCTTGTGCAGAGTTATGTCTGATATATGTACAAATTTCCACAAGGGCTGCTAGGATGTGTGCTTGCAGTGCTCTGCCACTGAGGGGTGAGTACTCGGGGGCATGGCGTTACCTGGCAGATACCATGAGGGCAATTGCTTTAGAGCACATGAAGTGCTGTGAACACTTCCCCCCCCCCCCCCCCCCCCCAAAGTAAGTTGCTTACTTCCTTGTAAAATGGCATCTACTCCCTGTCCCCATCTGCCTCGTTCAGAGCAGGGATGCTGGTGATGAAAGCCTGTTCTAGACCCACCTCCGGTGTGGAAGTGCCCAGGCCTGGGACGAGTCTTGGACAGGAGAATGGTGGGGACAAGCTGTATGGAGCGTGCAGTGGTTTTATCTAATCTATTGTTCCTTTACAGTCAGCACTCATGACTGCTGGATCAGTTGTACCAAGGCAGTGTTGCGTCGCACTGTGGCTGTCAGGACACCCTCTTGCCTGAAAGACTTTCTCATCCCAGATGGCAGTCGCCGTACTTCGCAAGCGCACGGCGTATACAGGTTTCTGCAGCAGGAACAGACTATGGAGTGGCCAGGTAAGGAATGCTTTCTTTCAGATCTTTGATGCGTGGCATACAGCTTTATGCGTTCTTGCTAAGTTCTGTCAAAGCATATGGCTTCAAGGCTGCATTTTAGTGGAGATCAGTAGATTTATTAGCCCCCACCCCTTCTATGCAGACAGGATGTTTCATTCATGCTCCTGGTCTCTCTTTTGTTAGGGTGATAGTCAAACATCTATTGATTTAGTGGGCTTTGAATGTCATTTGTAAGGTTTCAAGTAGGTTACAGCAAGCACAGTTCCACCATGGCTCCCAGTCCACCACCCTGAGTTTGCAGGCCAAGGTAGGAAGGGAAAAGTCAAAATGTGAGCAGTCACATCTCTAATTCCAGGTCCCAGTTTAGCAAATCGTGGAGACGTAAGCATCTCTTCTACCAGGGGCCCCGATGAGCACTTCAAATAAAACTACAGGGCTGCTTAAAAAGCTTGAGGCCAGAGTCCACATAAAGAGAACCCCGGTCCTGTTGCACTTATCACCTTAGTACTAGTGCTAAAACAGTGGCTGTTAAAATGGGTGCAGGGCCATTACTAGAACTGCCGTGCTTTAAAAGACCCGAACTGCTCCAAGACTTGTTAGCTCTTAAAAAAATAAACCACCTCCTCAATCAAGAAGACAACTTGATCACTTAAAACTTTGGGGTTTTTTTTCCAGTTTTTATTGAGTGAAAATGTCAAACCTTGCATCAGTCATGCAAAAAAAAATCAAATAAATAAAACACATATATTAAATTTCTAATAGCACTAAATTCAAGTGGAAAAATATTCAGTTCTTAATAACGCAGGTGCTGAAGAGACCAGATTCAAGTAAATCAGAGCACACCATCCTGTTTAGGGTGTTTTTTTTTCACTTTCTGCATTTTTGTCTCAAAACCTATATATATATCTATATATCTATATATATGTATATACATATAGATATATACACACACACATATATATGTGCATACATATTATTTTTATATTTATATATATACACATACATATTTATAAAACATTAAAAAGAGCATTGGTGGTTCAAGCATTTATTCCCCCCCCTCCCCCACGGAAAGAAAAAAACCAACAACAAAACAAAAAAAAATTACACATTTAAAATTCAAAATGAGCTAGCAATGGCTTATAGTCCTAGTGTGCAATATGGATATTACAAAAGGCTAGAATCCTCCCTCTTTGTCTTTTTTTTTTCATTTTTGTTTTTTAAAGTTTTTTTTTTTTTGCTACATTGGAAAATTTTTTTTAATTTTTTTTTTTTCTTTACAAAATTCCTTCCACGCAGACTTTAATCCAGTTGAGTTTGTGGCTAGAATGAACAATCTAGTCAATAGTTTTTATTTTATTTCATTTTTTGCTCTTCAGCAGTGAATGGTAGCAGAATCAGGAGGGTCCATCTCAAGGTTTATTTTGTTTGGTTTTATCTTGTTTTGGACAGAATAGTTCCATTTCCTCTCTCCTCTTTCCCCCTCCTCATACAGTTAGTTGAATCTCCCTCTCTTTCTCTGGTCATTCTTTTAAGCACGTATTTCAATAGTATTAACAGTCCTGTTGATATGATAGCTTGAAGTGAAAAAAACGCCTCGCTGTAACAGGGATCTTTGCGCTGTTGAGGCCTTTGTTCAGAAAAGCACTTAAGCGTGGGCTTAAACCTGTGCCCGTTCAGAAAGCATCTGCTTAAGAGGTTTGCTGAATTAAAGCCTTAACATGGCAGAATAAAAAGATGGGTTTAACTTTGACTTTTTGTTGTTGTTGTTGCGAACAGAGACATAGTAAGAGATTTACAGAAACAAGACTTGGAGAAGGTTGAGTAAGACACGCTCTGGGGGTAGGGCCAGCCTGCTGGGTGGCCCTGCCTGGAAGGGCAGAGTGGCCACCGTTCTTTGAGGGTATCTGACCTTCTGTGGGGGTCAGGCCCTGCTCGGGTGTCGCATTTAGCAGTAGCCTGTTGGGAAAGAAATCGCATTCCCTGTGCCAGCTCCCGAAGAGGTGATAAAAGTTTGGGAGAAAGGCTGAGATGTTAGGGAGAAGTAGGGTGCCTTGGGGGAGAAAATGGTGTGCATAGATAAACACAGGCCCTTCTGGCACACTTAGTCGCACAGAAGGACATGAGAAACAGGGCCCCGTTCCAGCGCGGATCCTGGTGCAGTTGCACTGGCCGCACCTGCCTAAAGCTGCCTCCTGGGATGCTGTATTACGTCCAGCGCCAACCAAAGTGGGCCAGTGTTAGCAGAGCTACTGGTAGATCTTTTCCCCTTTTCTCCACACACTTCTGCTTTCTCCCACTGTTGTGCAGTGATTCAGTCAGTGGAGTCTGGTGAGATATGAAAGGGGAGAGGTAAAAACACTACGTCCCGGTGCAGGTTCCCGGCTCCTAACAGCAGGGAAACAGCCTGTCTATCCTGAACGGAAACAAGTGGCCCAAGTGAGCCCCGTGCCTTGCCACTGAAACCAGACTCCTCCCTCGCCTTCCGTGTCCGCAATGCTCACGGTCAGGTTTCATGAAACCTCGCAGGATGTTGTATCAAAGGCAGTAGGCTCGATCCTGCTCCCACAAAAGTCACTGATACACATCATGTTGATTTCAGTGGTACAAAATAAACACATCTGTTTTGCAAGATGTGGCTTGTGTTACATCCAAGGATTCCTCTTGGAGCCCATCACCATAGTATCTAAGTAGCTGAATATGGGAAAAAAATGTACATGTATAGAACCTGCAGCAAATGCTGTTGAAGTAAAATCTTTTTGCCCCATCCCATTTCTAGAAATTCCAGGGCTTCGTTCCCTCACTCTGCCCCAGGGACGTGAGCTTCGTTATATTCAAGAATTGGGTTGTGCTAGAAAACACACGGTTGAGGGCAGGGGATATACCAAACAAAACAAAAACAAACAAAAAAATTAAAACCCTATAAAAATAAAAGCCACACAAATAGCTGATAGAGGAAAAGAACTCCAAAGAATTAAATATACTACAAACTAGTAATAACAATATTTCATTTGTTTTGTTTTCATTTGTTTCATCTCTACAAAATTCAAGTTAGAATTCGGAATCGTGCAGCTCCGGTCAGTGCTAGGAGTGTGAAGTCAGCCTCAAACCGTAGCATTAAGGCCCCCCCTCCCCTGCCACCCCGTACAAACAAACACTACATTGAAAAAAAAAAAAAAAGAAAGAAAAAAATTGCACACAATTAACCATATCTAAGGGCTATCCAGAAGGCAGGTGACCCCCCTCATCCCCCTGGCATTGGTGGTTTCTCTTTTGTTCTATATATAGTAATAACCTTTACAGGAAAAATACTGTACAACTTTTTTTTTTTTTTTGCCTTCCCTTTAGAAACATTATCTGAACATTCTGTCCCCGCATTTACACAGCTGAGCTGCTTGTTTATAAATCAGACCTGATCTGCACTAGTTCCTTAGGGAAATAATTAAAAAAAAAAAAAAAAAAAAGGCAACCTAAACTTCTCGAGGCCTTTATCTGTTCCGGGTGAAAACAAATTATGGGGATCCCTTGGAGCTGAAGTGCTCATGGAGTTGGGGGGAGAAGGGGGCGCCTGCATGATGTTAGAAAAAAATAATCAGTTTTTTTTTTAAAAAGGGACAAACTTCAGACACAAGGAACCTTTTGCTAGGCTGGTATACTTACAAACTGGCACTGAAATAACTATTATCAGAATTAATTCATACGGCTAGTCCTTCTGGAGCCCAGGTGTATGTAGACAAGCCCTCTCTCTCAGACTCAGGCGAGGATTTGGGGTCAAACAGCTACTGTCTCACCTGTCAGAGTCCAGGACAGTATCCTGTAGTGTGTGTTCCCAGACTGGGCTAGGAAAAGAGAGCAGGGAAGAGCTCGTAACCAGGGGAAAGCCTAAGCTTCTTGAGGTGGCAGGTCTCCACGCAGTATAGTTGCATTTGCTTATGCAGTGCCCAAGCTATTAGCCCTACTTGGCAAAATCTATCAGCATGGACCCAGAAATGCGTTAATTCTTAGCTGGACTACATCCTGGCCTCAGCTAGCATCTCCCCCCATCTTTGAGTTCTCTGTGCTGCACAGGTTGCAGCTGCCTTATGTTTTGCAGCTGCAAAAACCATGACTGGGCCAGTAGCTACACAGGTGCTGCAGAACAGTGTTGTCCCCCCTCCCCACCCCAGTCCTGAGCAAAGGAGACCCCCAGTCTGAGCAGGCCATCCCACAGTGGGATCCTGAATGTTTGCCTGCCTTCTCTCCCTCTTCCGTGGTGCCTTCACCCTCTCCCAGAAGTCACCAGAGATCCGTATCAGTCCATGCAGAAACACAGACTTGCCCATCCTCAGTGAAAGGCTGGGACGAGGGCTTGGGGACTGGGGACATACCTGTCATTGTACGACTGCTTGGGTCAGAGAGCAAGTAGTATTTTCAAGGCTGCTTTAATGGCTAGGACGCTCTTCTGTGAGCACGGTGCTCCTTGTGCTGCACCGTGGGACAGAGTGTCAGCTCACAACCTCCTGAGATGGGGATACTGAAGCACCACAAAAACGCCTCACCCTCAACAGAGAGGAAGCACCTGGGGGTTGGGATGAGATGGAACTGGATGGGAGATTAGCCCCAGTCCTCCAGTGTGACAGACCCTTGAACTGCCCGCTGTGTTCTTCCCAAGTCACTTCAGCTAATCCCTACAGGCAGAACAGCAGGGATGAGGAGAGGTGTCCTACAGAGAAAGTGTAGACTGAGAAAGTTTTACAATATAAATAGCATTCAAAATTATTATCATTAATAGTAAAAAGGATCTGGAAGAACAGAGGAGTGTCCCATTCCCACCCCTGCTCATTCATTAATGCATCCTCAGTTATGTGACAATAAATACCCACTCCCACCCTTGCTGTCTGATGCCATTCATTTAATGCTGGAGAAAGAAGGGGGGGCGGTGGAGAGAGAGAGAGAGAGCGTGCACCCCTCACCCCCTCCTTCCCACTGGCAAAAGCTGAGCTAGTTGTCTTTGTGACACCAATTCCTTGAATTTTATATATGTGTGTGTGTGTGTACATTATATATATAGAGAGAGACACACACACAAATATATATTTCTAAAATTCATTACCTGTTGTTCCCACCCACCCCCCTCCAAGAAGTGGAGATTATTATTAATATCGTACAACTGAAAACATGGAAAAATAAAACCCAGAAAGAAAAATGGGGGGATAGAGCCCCACCCATAACAAAGGGTCCCCAGATGGGCACAGGCCCCACGCACCATGCAGGGAGCAAGGAAAAGCAGCTGGTACCCTCAAGGTTCATGTCCGTATAAAAGGGTATTTTTTGCTGCATCCTGCCCCCATGTTCTGTGATCTGCAGAATGAAGTGATGCAGCACCAGTCCTGCTGCGAGCCTGTCTCTCTTACGGGGCTTGTGGAGGAGCATGGGTTTCCTTCCTTCCTCTCTCTCTCCTGTGTGTGGCACGGAGTTTGTTTTTCACTTGCCATCCCAATCTTTGTTCTTGCCTCATATGGGGTCCTCTTAGTAATTCTGTGTAAGAGCAAAACCAAACCACTGCCGCTGTTGTCTCTAAGATTAAGGAGAAGCTGCTGGAGCAACGGTCGAGGCTGGGGCAGCAGCTGGAGCTGGAGCAGGAGTTGGGGCTGGAGTAAGGGCTGGCTCGCCCTGTGGCCTGGAAGCATCACCATGGTCTGTGGAAGAAGCAGCCTCCTCTGGTTCTCCATCTTCTTTAGTGGCCAGGCCCTCAGGGTCAGGCAGCGATTCTTCAGAATCTGTGTTCAGGTCTTCCTCTTCATCGTCCTCCTCATCGTCATCATCATCATCCTCCTCTTCATCATCCTCCTCTTCTTCATTCATCTCCTCCTCATCATCCTCTTCATCCTCTTGGGAAGAGTCATCCTCGTCCTCCACATCACCAGAGCCAGATGCCACCGCCCCCCTCTCCTGAGGTGCGGTCCCGGCTCTGCTCGGTGATGGACCTTCAGTGATTTCTGACTGCTTCTTGCTGAGGTCCAGGGAATCATTGAGGCCCACACCAGCTGCGTTCTGCAGGAAGAAGAGAGAGCTGTTGTTGTCAGTGCTGAGGTTGAGGGAACTGTCCAGGTTGATGGAAGAGTTCTGGATGTCATACTCAAGAGTGGAGTGGGCAAGGCCCTCAGGGCCAGGAGAGATGGCAGGAAGCTCCCCTCGCTCCTGCTTCTCATGTTTGCGCTTGTGCGAGTCCATCTGTGACATGCCCACCACTGTGTGTTTGCAGCCAGGATAGGTGCAATGGAAGTGGGAGCACTTGAGTTTGTACTTGCAGTCAGGCACCTCGCAGTCCACGCTTGAGCTGAACTGGCAGAAGCCAGCAGCACTGATGACGTCCTGCTTGCCGTGGTGCTTACGGTGGGCTGTCACCTTAGTGCTGTCAGTGCAGCGGAAGCCACAACGCAGACAGTGGAAGTGTGTGCTATTGCCAGAGAACTGACAGTCTGGGAAGTTGCAACTCAGTGAAGACTTGAAGCGTTTGAAATCATCCAATACCAGGTTGTCAACACGATCATGATGCTGGGCATGCTTGTACATGTGTGTACGGCCGCAGAACTTGTAGCCACAATTCTCCCGCGTGCAGTGGTAGTGGGTAACCTTGAGAGAGAATTGGCAGCTGGAGTCCTTGCAGTCCTCGTAGAGGTCATAGCGCCGAAATCCTTCCAGCATCATCCCTTCATCCAGCATCTTGCGTGAGGATGCGGTCTTGCGGCGCTTGCCAAACGGGGACATGTCCTCAATAATCCAGAAACGCTTTTTGGCCCCTGAGGCAGTTGGCATAGTGATGGTATTCCCTGAGGAGAAAAAATGAAGAATGGTGTTGCTGACAGCCAGGTCTCTCTTCATCTCCTAACCATCCTGGCAGATTCTGTATTTGCCAAGACACAATGCTGCAACTGTTCCCACCCAGCAGCTCATCCCTCAAGCTCTAAGTAAGCCTGAACCCTGCAATCGTGGGCTGGCTGATGCCTGCTGGATGTGGCTTCCTCAATTTTCAGCATATCCCACCTTGCCTCTAATTGCTGCTCTTGCATATTGATGTTGTCCAAATGCTAACTGTTGCTCCTCTGTTTTGCTACTCTCACAGTTTCTCCTGCTGCTTAGTGAATCTCTAGTTCTATTTTCCTCAAGTCAGACTTTAATACAGAGGAACTGGCTTGTTCCAATACAAGGACTGAGGTGTTTTACTGTAGTTCACTGGGGTTGAAGTGGTAAGAGTTTAAGCACGCTAATAACTCGTACGTGTCTACTGTTTGCCCCTATCCAGGCTCTTGTACTACACTACAATTGCCAAGGACAGGCAGGAAGTGAAGGAAGATCCCATGCGTGATTAAAACTGCAAGGGGGGGAATTTATAGAAATAGGATGGACTTTGGCCAGGAGACTGCAACATCCCTCACTGTAATGAGCCTACATATTACGATGAGTGCACTTAGAAAGACAGATGGACAGATGTTCAATGGGGCTAATTCTCATCATCACTAGCCAGTGGACTCTGAGAGAAAATACCAGTTCTACAGCTTTCCCTTGGGTCTCAAAAAATCACGATGCCCCTAGTAAATAAAGAGCCCTCATCTATCTTCCACTTCCATTCACAGGGCCAGCATAACTGGCTAGTGCTCACGTCCCCTAGGATCAAGCTGACATCAAGGACTCGACCTCATTAGATCTATTAACTTTTTTTTCTTCTCTGCTTGCTATTTCCAGAATCAAACCACAATCTCCAGTATCAACACGCAGCACAGACAAGGTTGGAGGCAAGAATTTCTCACCAGGTGCAGAATTGTGAGTGTAACTGGAAATTATAGCTTGCAACTAAAACATACTTTTTTTTTTTTTTTTTTTTTTTTGCCTCTCTTCATGCTGAAACTGCCATCCTCTTAAAAAGAGGCAGTGACATGCAGTGCCTGGGGCCTGAGAATCCAGAGCAGCTTGCATCCTTGTCTAGGAGACTGAAGAAAGAGTCATCTGTTTGACTGTTGTAGAATTATTTTTTTTTCTGGCTGATAAGCAGGTATTAAAAGCGATGAATGCTATTTTTGCCATATCTGGCCCTTCAAATGACAACCCTTTAAGAGAAGGTGGCGATCACTGAGGGAAGCCTCCAAAAGTTAAACTGGCACTGTATTGAAAGACACAAGTCAATGGAAATGGTAGCAGCAACCTAGTCTCCCTCATCGTTTGCATGCCTGAGCTATACAGCTTGCAGGATAAGCAAAGAACAGAAGATTGTTCCATGCCCATTCGTTACATGGCACTTTTGCTCAGACTGCAAATAAGGACACCAGCTTGGGGCATCCATGGTGAGACCATCTTAGTGACATGTAGCTGGTGGAAACTGCACGTTAAGGCTAATTTAACCAGCTACCAGTGAAAGAGTAACTTTCTGTCACTACAGATTTGAAATAAGCAAGCTCTCAGCTACAGAATCCGTGACCAATTACTCTCTGCTCCTCCCCCAAACATCTGGTATTGTTAAATCTCGCTCCACTTCCAGGCGACTAGTGTAAGTGCATTGTTGCCTGGACAAATCACTGCTATCCAGATCAACACCTTACTCCTCCTTTTAAAAAAAAATTACAGCCAAACCATCGAGTCTTTTATCATTAGTATGAATGCTCATCTTGTCTGCCTTCAGACAGGAATACGGGATAAACCGTCCTAGGGGAAAGACTCTGGATGGGAAATCTGGGAAATAAGTAGAATTTAAATTTTACCTGTTTTAAACTCAATGTATCTGCCTGGCTTTTACAACAGTTCAAATAGATGTGCTTAAAACTTCAGTTAAACCAATTCTGTTTCCTCACACAGGCAAAGTTTCAGAGCAAGGGTGTGAAAAAGAGATGATAACCTGGTATGCTCTCCTCCTTTAGCCACTAGACACCGTTCAGTCCCTAGCACCCAACTGAAGATTATAAGCCTCAACAGATGCAATCCCAATGGTATGTGCATGCCATAAGCTTGTCTTTACAACGACTAATAATGTAAACATTCACGAAACTATACAAATGTAAAAAGAAAAGAAACTTAAAAATATTTAGAGGAAAGCACAGCACAAGGTTAAGATGTTTCAGGTTGCATGCAAATCAGTTAAAAAAAAAAAAGAGACAAAAATATAGTTTCTTGTGAATTTTGTTTGTTGGAACACACTCCTTCGGACAAAGCAAGGATCCTTCTCCTGCCAAGTCCCATGAGAAAAACCTGTGAACTTCCAAGTGGAGTTGGTCCTCCAGCCATACTCGCAACCATTTACCTTGGATTTGCGCATTACTAAAACTGGCAGGAAGAATGACTGGGACATTTGTAGGCTGCCAGAATGCTCTTGAGTGTGAACTTTAAGCACAAATATGCCTTTAATTAACTAGAAAAGAGCTGAGAGTTGGGAAAAGAAGCCAAAACTGAGACACACCCTAAAAAAACATTCCCAGCTGGAATGAGAATCTCCAGCCTGAGACATCTCTGATCTTAGTCACACATGGGAAACATGGCAGCTTAAACCAAAAAATCTAGATGTATTTTCTGCAGCTGTTAAGAGCAGATGTAAATAACAGTGAGTGTGAGAAACAGCCTGAGCTGTCTGATGATGTCATCATAGTGACACTGACTGTACTTCACTCTGTTACTGGTGCTGGGGAACACAGCCCTGAATTTTATGGCTTCATATATGAATAGGAAGCAGTGAAGCTTACAAGATCTATAAAAATAAGGGCACTGGTACCTTGTCAGACATTTACCTGCCGAGATGTGTGCAGCAGACTATGGTAGGCACTGGGTTGGGTGGCCTGGAAGATCTAAACAAGAATTCCAAGTCCCATTAATGCTACATGAGCAAAAGTTTGCTTTGTGGCTATCCTGCTGTTATCAAGAGGCTGAAAGTGCATTTTAACTATGGGTTTTTATTAGATTTTTCTCATAGTTTGGAATCGGTGGAAATTGCTCTCAGGTATCCAAATGTCTCTCAGTGATTTGCTGTGGTTTTGGTTACCCTTCTTAGCTGTGGTTACTGTGTCAGCAGCCAAAAGGAGTAGGCATGGACGGGCCCTTGGATAAAGTTAAATAAGACACAGAGTGACGTATGGTTTTTTACTGACCCAAAGGTGCAGAGAAAAAATGTGGCCAGGGTGAGAGGGGAAGGAGATGGGCACAGGACACTAAGAGAGAAAGGAAAGAAGTGTTACCTGCTGCATCCTGAACTAAGGGAACGTCACTTTTTACTGGAGTTGGAGTGGCAATGATGGGCGAAAACCCAGTGGTGCTGGCGGCAGGCATGACAATGCCTCTGCTGGATCCAAGAGTGGCACTGAGCAGAGAGTATGAGAGACAAGATGGAGAGAAAAGATAGGGGAGGGTGGGAAGGGGAGACCTAAGCAGGGCTTGTGAGAAAGATGGAGGCAGAGATGGTGGTTGAGGTTGTGGTGCATTGTGGGTAGCATCATCGGCAGCAGCAGTGGCAGTAGAAGGAACCAGGCAGCCTGGAGAATGTGGAGAGAAAAAAAGCAGAAAAAAAAAAAAGAAAAAAACAAACCACACAACAAAAAAAACCAAAACAACAAAACCAAACAAAAAACCAAAACAAAACAAAAAACAAAAGAACTGAAATGAGAACCCAAGAGCAGAAGCAATATGATGAAAACGGAAAACACATTCACAAATGTATGAAACAGAACTGTAACAGAGAAGAAACAGAAGGTGAGGAACTGACAGCATCGGGAAGAGGAGGGTTGTCTCTGCAGAAGGTAAGGTGGCTTTAGTGGCATGGGGGAAGAGCCACAGGCTTTCATGCAGAAATTCCTGCTTGTTTGGTCTTTGTTCATCTATATGGTGCCAGCTTGTACCAACTAATACCTGTAAGGGTGGTCTTACACTTTGGGTGGGTGGAGTTGCTCACTGCCTGGATAGCAGGGAGGGGGGCATTTCCCAGAAGTGTGACTTGGGCCAGATGGCGTCCTGACAAAGGAGAGGGTGCCAGGAACCGCTGTCCCACCAGAACTCTTTGGAGGAGCTTTAATGTCATGGGGCAACTGCTGTCGTGACCCAGCAGTGTTCATACAACTTATGGTTAGATGTGCTATATGGTAACCTTCATCTAACTGGTGTGGGAAAGAAAAGTAGGAAAATGTGTATGAAATTAAAGCAAACTCAGTGAGGCAACCTATCTAGAATGCTAACACTTAACCCTGGGAAGGACAGCCAAGAGATCCCTGGATCACCACTAGATGATAACAGAATTCAAAAAAGATATCTGACTAGTGAAAAGATAACCCTGTAATACAGGGCAGTGGGAGATGGCTACGCATCATCCTGGCAAACAGGCAACAATGGCAGAAACTTACTTCCAAAAAAGAGGGGACGATGGGAGTCTCCTCTGTACAATACTGCACAAAGTGGAACAAGAGTTTTTGCATGAGGAAGGGAGCTCAGTGAGCTGCTTTTATATGTTCATTTCTGAAGATGTGGTAGGTTTTTTTTTTTCCCCTGTGTATATAATATTTGCTATTGTACAGTCTTTCTGTACCTCAACTGTATAGGAAAGTGCCTGACTTCAGATGCTGCACAAGGAAATACAAAAAGATATCAGGGGAAATGCCAAGTACAGAACAGGCCCACAACCTTTTTTTGGTTGTTGGTTTTTTTTAAAATCGGTTATTAAAATAGATCCAACTCCAAGACACAGGATAAAAATCCCTCCTCAGGGGAGAAAAAAGATACACTGTTAGTTCATGGATGCTTGAGGTGCACATTTTGATGGATCTCTTCTCACAAATGATGGCGGGAGCCAGGTTAGTACGAGGCACTATTGTGAAGCTGGTACAGTTTATATTTTAAGGTGCAGTTGTTTTTTGGCCTCTCTTCATGAGTTTCTCTCTCAAGAGAGCAGGCAACGGATGATCCATTTCACACACACACGACCCCCCCTTACCTGCCGATGTACTTTCATTGCCCACTGGAGTGCTGGAGCAGCTGCGGTCCATATTGGAAGATTCAGAGGAGATACCCCCAGGGCTGCAGCCAGTGTAATCCATGTACTCATCTGTTTCAGTGTCCATCATGCTTGGGGGTCCCTGGAAGGAAGCTGGGGTTCCTGATGAGGCTGGGCTGGGTGCCATGCTGCCAACCTGGGGGAGATTTTCATTTCTTGGAGTGTGGCCAATAACCTGCAGCAAGAAAACAGGACGGGGACTTTCACACCAAAAGCAAGATGCCAAGACCAAAACCATCTGTCTGCACGTTTATTTCTCTCTGCCACAGTTCATGAGGGATAGCTGGAACATGCTCGTGAGTGGAACCCATGGCACTGTGGCTAGGAGCGTGAATCTTCCTTCGCTGGGAGCTCTGAGCATTAAACTTGGCACGTGTATCCTGGTATGTGAATTGTGATGTGCTCAGAGGCTGGGAGTGTTAATCTTGGCACCGGTATCCTGGTGTGTGGATTCTGATGCATTCAAAAACAGGAGGTGTTAATCTTGGCATTACTACCTTACTGCGTAGGTCCTGCTGCATTTAGAGACTGGAAATACGACTCCTGACATGACTGTCCTAGTGCCTGCATGCTGAGACACTGCAACAAGGGAACACGGACTGAAACCAGTGACGTATGTGTATGCTCCGTTCACATGCAGCTGGTGTGGCCTGGCACGGCAAGGCCTTCTCTGGATAGTGACATGGGTAGGTACCCAGAAGCAAGGTATATCCAAACACAGCACTAAGTGCCTACTGAGCACTAAGGAATGGGAAAAACGGGACTTGGTACATTTACATGCAGAAAGGCAGTGGCAGTACAGCAATCTGGTTAGCTTTGCCACATGCCCTCATTTGCGGTTTCATCCTTGTTTTGTTGTTCGCTGGACTGCTCCATGGGCTGAGCACAGCAACAGAGTAAGACTAGCACTGTATGCTCCCAGGATTGCTCAGGCCATGGTTACTACTTCTCCACTGCTGAAGTGAGACAGGATTGCCAGTGAAAGGAGATGGAGGTCAAAAGTAGCATTTTCTGCTCAGCATGTACTAAAATTCTTAGGGCTAGACTCAGCACATACTAGAAGAGTAGTGAAGACAAATCTATTTGTTAAATCTCTCCTAAGTTTGATTCTTGAACCTAAGCTTTTCATGTTCAGAACCAGTATCACAACAGTAATACTGGTTCCTTGGCATCTGTGAACTTGTTAAATCCAACAGCAGTAGACTTCAACAATTAACTTATTGACAGTACTTAATAACTAATAGGGACCTCTCATTCCCATGTCGTGGAATGAAAGAGGGTTCCCATCTTGCTTCTACAGATGACCCCTTTTGTTTTGCATATACCAGAAGATGTCCTTAGGGTCAGATCAGTCACAGGCGTTTAAATAAAGCTAGCTTGTTTCATCTCCCAACTCAATGGAAGTTGCAACTAAGGAATAAGAAGAACAAGCAGGAGGTTGCAGGACTGCTGCTGTTCTGAGCAGCAGCTCAGTGCCACAGTTGAAACTCTTCAATTTATTCATGAAACAGACAAACCTAATCTGCCAGTTGCTCTCAGTTTTGTGTTAGAAAAGAAGCAACTGCATCACTCTGCTACTTCCTGAGAGAGAACAAGGAGTGCCCCAAACTAACTCCAAATCAGTAAGGGAAGAGAAATTTCGAGACTGGTATTTCTCTCATCCTAGGTGGAAGCAGCAAATAATTCTTTATGCTCAATAGGAAATGTTTGCTTTAACCAGCACGTTCAATTCTTCCACATCCTAAGCACTTTAATTTTAATAAGCCAATTGGTGTATATTGAGAGAGCAGGGAGGAAGTGCAAGTTGTAAATATGAGTATTTTAGCGTTATCCTTCTCAATTTTTTTTCTCCATAATTCACAAGGAAAAGCTATTTACACTAAGTAATGCTTTGATGTCTGTGCTTCATCATCTTTCCTCGTATTGTAGAAGTCCAACCAGGTAAAGCTAGCTTGGGTGAACTCACCTATGCCAGTTGTATCCCCCAATGCAGACATAATATCCTTAAGAGTTTGCATATGAGTGTCTTGGCACTAAAGCAGTTCTGCAGCAAGGGACCAACAGTACATGCGGATCTAGACTTAAATAACCAGTGAGTCACCTGAGTAGGAACACGATCAAAGTTCTTCCCCAGCATCCTTCTCATGTGCTTTCTGGCGTGGGATGTCATTTGGTGCTTGAGCAGGAAGGAGAACTGGCAGCCCTCTCGAATGCAGTGGAAGTGGCTGTTCACCTGGTTGTATTTGCAACCTGCAGACACAAAACCATTGTATGTAGTACATGAAAGGTACCAAGAGGGAAGGGGACTGTAGGGAAGATGATCTGGAGATGGGACAAGGCTGCTGCTAACATGGATTTCTGGTGGATTGAAGATTATCAATGGTCACGGGTTCTTCAGGAACAGTCCTGAATGAAAAAAACCATGATCTTTTGCCTGCTGAGCAACTGCAAGAGAGGATTACGGTGTACACAGATTTAAGAAGTGAGCCTGAGCTGCAGGCTAGTCCCATCCCTCTTCATTTTGTTATAAAGAAAGGAACATTACCATTGCATCTAGTAGTGCCTAATGCTCTCCAGTCTTAGCTAGTGCCTTTTCCTTTACAAAGAGAACAAACCCAAGACATTTAACGCTATCATAGAAGTTACAATCGAAAATACACGCTCATAATTGGGTTAGAAATGAAAAGTTCTTTTTCTCTTTTTTCCTTTAACTGTGCTCTCAGAAAAGCAGTCTCTTAAAAGCTCTAGCTCTGGACAGTGTATGCTCTCTGGTCAGATAGAAATAAGCCAAGAAGTGTTTATTGCCACTCCAAATTTGTTGTGTAATAGGGGCAGCTACTAAACAACAAACAATTTATATGAGTTCTGGCATACAGCACTTGACACATTTTGCTCCTCGTGGATAGTGCCATGCATGCTGGGACTTTCTGTATCTCATTAACAGACAATCCTCAACAGCTACATTCTATAGATGATAAAGAATGGCTTGTTGCAGGTAAAACATAGCTAGATCAATAATCAGGTTCTGTCTGTTCTCCATCATCCCTTGGCCATACCCTTACACACAAAGAGCTACAGACCACCTCAGTTTTACTCACCCATCTATCATCTACCTACACCCATCCACCTTTACTTACATACCTACTTATTTTTCATCTCTCTCTCTCCTTCCCCACCCATACACATGTGTATATATTTATACATGCACAAACATAACATATAAAAATCTATCGTGTGTTTGTTCAGAAACATTTACAACACTTAAAGCAGGCCAGTGCTTTCTGCACCTGCTATATATCCATACGCAACATAAAAAGCACAGATATGTACAGAGGAGTAGCCATGCATTTACACGTTGGTATAACCATGTACACCTACACGAACTCATCCAGCTACACCATCCCATCATGCTGCCTGTATCTCCATAGGGAAATGCAGAGTGCTGGCTAAACGTACGTTTATTGCATGGCAAGCCCAACTTACAGGCATATGTACATACTGCTGGATGCATCCACCCCATCGCTCCCCACAGTAAACACTGCTGACACATGCACAGCCTGTAGATGCCTCGCTGCCAAACAGCTCCCGAATCACCCGGCCCATCTTTAGCTCACAGATAGCGTTTTATGTGCATGCCAAGTTTATGTTTGTTTAGGTATTGCACTCCCCCACAGCCCCACCTCATTCGCCCTCCCCATCACGTTGTGCTGTTCTTTGGGATGGAGAACAAACAGTGCTGGCAGGACTGAAACAGTATCAGCAAAGGGCAGGTGAAGGCTCGCCTGTTGCTAGGGCGTCCGTGTAGGCTGCGTGTCATATATCATTGTCCTGCTTTGTCTAGCCCCTGCTATCACCCGAAACACCTAAAGTTGAGTAAATAACAGCAACTGCTGAATCTAGTGACGTGTAAATGAGACCTAGGTAAGTACTGGCTGTGGCGTGTTGACACTCATTACCCTGGTTACCACAAACAAGCTACCATTTGGGTATAAATTCTTGATGTATTCAAAGCTGAAAAGTTTGGTTCTGGTTATTGTGGCTGTTCCCCTGCGACGTGAGAGAACAGCACCTGGAGGTGTTACTCTGAACGCTGTTTTGTTTCAGCCTTTGTTCCAACCAGGAGTGATAGGGAAGACTGGGTCTGTGAGACCGTTAAGCCAAAACACAACTAGAAGGATTAAGCGAATCCCAGGCAGTTCAGGATAGAGCTCTGCTGGAGCTATCTTTAGGGATTCCCCCCAGTTCAGAGCCCTGGATTGCAGCTCTAGATACCTCCCTGGGAATGCATTCTACTTTCTGTTCTGCATTTGTTTTACCAGCCTTACACTAGAGGCACTTAGATTTAATAACTACTGCAGTGCTGCTAATAGTTTTGGCAAGTGGGCAAGCCACAGTCTGAGGCTGTGCCACATCTCGGGTGTTTCCTTAGGCCGTGCTCTGGTGGAAGGCTGGCACAGAGACACAGCGCCGTATTCCCTGCTGCTCACAAGTGGATGTGGAGAATGGTTTTGGAGGAGAAGGGAGTAGTTTATTGAATGCTCTTCTCTGTACCGCTATCTCCAGTTATTTGCCCTTTGGCTTTCAATATGCGGCACTGGCAATGGCTAAAAAAAAAAAAAATAATTTGAAGCTGCCTGGAATCGGGCAAAGCAGGAACTTCCTTGACACAGGAAGACTTTCACACAAGGCACTCATCAGAACAGGCACTTCCCCTATGCTTTTTTTTACTCCTAAGAGTACCCTAAACTCCACCCAAGACAAGCAGTAGGCCCAAAAGACTACAAAGTGCAAAAAACCAAACAAAAAAGGCCTTGACAATTAGATAAAAAGGAAGAACAAAGGGGAAGCTGTATCTCCAGACAAATTTTATATACATATAGATATAATTATATATATAAAAATTATATATATATTATATTTTAATATAGATAAATTTCATATAGATATATAGATATAAAAAATAAAATCCTCTATATTACAGTTTCTATCCATTTAACTTGGGTCTATTTGGGAAAACATGCTTCAACTCAGGCAGATCAGGAACTGCTTTCTGTTTTGTTCCATTTCCTGTGTAGTGATTTAACGACCAAAAACATCTGAAGCGTAACTCGCAGGCTCTAACTCATGGCATTCTTAGCCTGGACCTGGGACAGACCACAGGAGAAAGGTGACGGGGGAAACAGAAGAAAACTCACCTAGTCTGCCACACTCTTCTCGCTTGGTAAAATACTTGAAGCCATTGGCTGCCCTTCTCTCTGCCTTCTCATGTTTTTTCACATGCCAGGGCAGCTTGGTGGTGATGTTAGTCACAAAGTAGCAGCCAGGACGAAGACAGTGGTAATGCCCTCGCATCCTGAATTCACAGTGCTAGAGGGGAGCAAACAGGCAGGTTGCTTTAAGCGTATCTAAAACAAATGCACTCTCATCTGCCTGCTACTAATGCTGTCCCTCTGAGACATGAGAGAGAGGCCTGAACTGATACTCGAGATCACATCCGTTTCATCTTCCAGAAGCCGCAATGCAAACTTGTTCCCTGTCACGTATTTTGTATCGCTGTCATGTATTCCGTATTGCACTATTCTACGTTGAAATATCCCAAACCTAACTCGCGGCTTTCCCTGGTATTCATCATAGATTTGTATTTTATTTCATCTTGTTCCTGTTAGTTGCCTTGCCCACTTCACCCAAGTCAAAGAAACATAAAAGCAGCGCAATTTTCAATTTGATGGAAACCAAACATTTTGCTAGACCACATAATTAAGACCCTTCCATGGTTCTGTAGTTAGACCAGGAATGAAACACTCAGCCTCGCTTCCTGTTGGGTAGTCTACTTGCTCTTCCCATTCTTCTCCCGCACACATAGTCAGGCTAGAACACTGCTTTTGAATTGCTCTTACCTGGTTCGGACAGAGACACTGCAGCGAATAGTAAGCAAACTGGTCTCGCACATTCACCAAATTATTGTTGGGGTTGATGTGGTCCAGGCAGTGGGATTCTGCTTTGCCAGAGGTTTTGCACACATACTTGCAGTTCCCAAAGAGACAGTGGAAGTGGAATTTGTTGGCGTACTTGCAGTCCGTTGCCAGGCAGGGATCGCTGGAATACATCCAAAACCCAATCATCACCTTCACTCATTTCACACATTTGTTTCTTTGCCAAAATTTAATTCAAGGGGAGCCCAGCTGAAGCCTCTGTTCCAAACATGGCCTACAGATTTCCCATAGCCACCTTCCTCTTCAGTAAAATTGATGCTGGCAGCACTACTGCAATTCCACCCAGCTAGTGCACTTTCTTGATTAAGATTATTAAAATACAGCAATGCATGGTGGGTTCTGTAGTCTTTGAGGGCCACACTTCCAATTTAAAGCTCTCTCAAGATCTGGATAGATGCTGTTTCTCCCTTTCTGCTTGTACTTACCTCAATAGATTCAGACATTTTTTCCCACCTCAATTTTGTGCAACTGAAATGAAACTCTTGGGCATGCACACTGCAAGATGCCAGGGCTTCCCCTGATCAGACAAAATCGGCAGTAGCCTGTTTAATCAGCTAAATGGTTTTGGTACCTTACTCCCCCCACCCATTCCATGGATTTCTGGCTGCACAAACAGAGGTTAGACCGGAGGTAGCTGAACATTGATCTCTTGGATCCCAAGCACTGTACCCAGTGATACCCACTCAGATACGTGAAATAGAATTAATACACTTCTTTGAAAGCAGACAAATGACTGTCAATATATGACCCAGAGACTGGTACTCCACCAGCCTGAATAACTCTCTAAGCTGTAATGCCTAACCTGATCCTCAGCTCCTGTGTCCTCCTGTAAACTACAGAACTTCTGTGCCTCTTTCTGTCTCTGTAACAGAAATAACACCATCATCACAGCAACACTGTGAAACTTCTTCAGTGTTTTAAAAGAAGTTCAGCAAGGTTGTCACCTTTTGCCAGACGCCTCCATTGTGAATTACTTTGTAAACTAACACTACAAAACCAGAGGCACAGAATTTAAGGAGACGCATTACACTTGTATGGAAGTTCAGCCAGGACAGCAAAACTTTGACAAATCTGAAGTGAGAGAGAATTGCTCCCTATGCCTTGAGCTGCTCAGAGACCCATTCCTGATAAGGCAGAGTCCAAGCACTTCTGGCCCTCCACTATCTGACCCCCAGTCTTCTTCACTGAAAAAAAAAATGAAGCTGTATTATACTGAATTACAGATGGCATTCCTAGGAAAAGGCCATAGAGCTTATGGGGAGAAATCCAGCAAGCTTCCTTTTCAGCAATCTGTAAACACCTACTCTTAGTTAGTCCTGTGTACTTTGCTGCAGTAACACCTCACCTTTGCGTGACTGAGCACTCAGTTGCCCACTGATTTTTGCTCAACTACAGAAACTCATGGCAAGTCTCACACTTGCAGCAAGATCTGGAGGTGGGCTAGTCAGGCATCATGCTGAAAACTTTAAAGATGCTATGCTTCCTCTGTAGCCTTCAGGGTCAAAAATACTGCACAGACGCATGTATTTCTGTACACCTATCATGAGGTATAAAAAATGCTTCAGTGATACGTCAGCAAGTTCATTTCTCTTCGAAACTCATACCTAAAAGTGCTCCCAGATGTACTTGAAAATATAACTGAAGGCATTTTCTAGACTTTACAGAAGTAAATTTCCTGTGAGATAAAGCCCAGAGTACTTTCTAGACAGAAGGTCTCTCAGTGGGAGAATACAGATGTAGTACTACAGCTCTGAGGAGCAGTAAAGAGGGGATTGCAAGTCTGGAGAGGACACAAGGAGGCAAGCAGCATCTACAACTTACTTCTCCTGGAACTGGAGAAATCCGGGTTTGACCTGAGGCTTGGCGTTCTCCAGGGAAGTCGTTGCCAAGGGTGAAGTTGCCAGGTTAGGCACTGATGCTGGGATCTGAGGCATCTGGGGTATGGTTGAAGCCAGCTGCTTCCAAGCTAGCAGTGTGGGGGCAGAGGGCACAGTAGCTGGACTTGGAGTGGGCACGTCGAGGGCAGGAGCACTTGCCATGGTGACAGAAGTAGCAGATGGTGATGAAGGGGCCAGTGAAGCCTTATTCTCAGTAGCAGTTGAGAAGGGAGACTCAGAGTTACTTTTCACGGTTCCACCCTCAGTTCGGAAGTGAAAACTGCAAAAAGACAGTGTGATTCAGACGTAAATTCTTGACCATTGCATATAACTCGGTAACTTGATAAACATCAACAGGAACGTGGCAGGAGTCTGCAAACAAATTAGCTGAGGTTAAATCCTAAAAGGGGCTCTGCAAATGTTGTGGAAAGATTTAGAGGCCTTCTAGACTGTGAAGAGAAGGGAATTCATTAAGAGGCGTGGAGACTGAAAGGTGCAGTAACGTGTTGAAATCAGAGAGATGCAAGAATCGCTGCAGTCAGTAAGATCAATATGCCTATGAGGGCAGCTTCCCATCGCTGTTGTGAGAAGCCAGTAGTTTGTAGTAGTGAACCACAGGGAACTATCCAACGCCAGAGACCAACTGTGCTAACCGATCTTTGTCTTAAAATTTGCAAGATCTCCTTCCCTTTAAACCCCTTCAGAATCAGTCATGTGGCCAGCTGCTGAAGGCCTTATTCATTCTTTACTCAGGCAAGTCTTCCATTGCCTTTAAAAGGAACTTGGCGTGGTTTTGAACTGCAGATTATGCTCTGTAGAAATTTGCAACAGGGAAAATTTCCAATATCCCACCCTTCCTTTGCTAGTCCCCTCACTGTAACAGTGGGAGCATATTTTAAATTCATTCTTCACCCAAGAGTCAGCTAGGGTTCTGAGCATGCTGTACAGCCTCTGTAACACAGGCCATATTATCTAGCCTACAGTTCTGGCTACCAAACTCTGGGCTGTCTGCTACTTTCCAAAATGATGTGAAATGACAAAGGGTTTACAATGTAGAATGTGGCAAGGTGAGAAGGAGGTTGCTCTTGGGCTGGACAGTTTGACTGCTTCATTTCAAGATCCTTATCCACATGATGTGAAACTCTTAAGCAAAACCATATAAACTAAGGGCTAGGGAAAATCTGTTAAAAGAGATATGTCACGACAAGTCAAAGAACAATAAAATGCTTTCTACACCGCAGTGATGGGGAGCTGTCTACTCCACAAGAAGTCTGTATCCTGTGACAACGGTTGGGTTTATAGGATCCTTTCCCTCCCATATTTTCTTATTTCTCTGTATGGTGTATTTGTGCGCTGTGAGAAATATGGGTCTCCTTGAAGACACTGTCTGTCAAGTAGGCTACGGAAAAACACAAATGTCCAATTCTCAGCCTTGCCAACACTGAGAGACACCTCTTTTTCACCAGTTGAGCACATTTATTGTGAAACAAAATTAAAGAGGACATAGTGTTCTGCAAAAATTTTAGCTGAGCACATTTACACAGGAAGCATGTGGATGCCCGAACTCATGCCCTCAGGGCTGCCCACGTTCCTGCTCTTGAACAGAGTTACTCAGCAAGGTCTCTCTCGTCCTGCAGTGTGCGCGTTGTAGAGTTTTCTCAAGGTTTCCCAAGACTCACGCTCTCCTACTCACTTGGCATGCTTGATGGCTCCATCCAGGGTGCTGAAGAGGGCACCGCATTCCTCCACGACACAATGGAAATGCACCTTATGGAGAAAGTCGCACTGTGCATCGCAGAAATCCTTGGTACCGAACCTGGCCAAAGCAGACAAGCAGGCATTTTATGGAAGGCCCCAGAAGAGAAGCAGTGTTGGAACAGACACATTTTCTTTGTTTTTCAACTCTACTACCATTCTGTTTTCTAACGTCACTGTCCCTGCTGCACAAACGGCACTGCTGGCATTGTTGCTTGGTTATTGCCTGTTACATAGATCTGAACATGCAGAACAAGAACCTAATTTCTCTCCAATTGAACTTGACCAAGAACTTGACCCCTTCACTTTTAGTGGGAGCAAAATACAGAACTACTCTGAAAGAAAAGATGAAAATCATTAGTGTTCTTGAGTGCCTAGGTACAAAAGCCAAGGCTCTGAGGAACAATCAAAGATTAGGAAATTAAAAGAAATCCAGACCAAGAGGACACTGCTAAACCATTACAGGTCTTTTTTTTTTTTTTTTTTCTGTTTCAATCTGCTGGGAAGAGCAAAAGGGAAGAAACAACAGTGGTTCAAGGGAATCTAGATCCAGGATCCGCCTGCCCCCCCACCTTGAAACAACAGGGTATCACAAAGATGGGAGAGACGAACTATCACCTATATAGCAATTACAGCCTAGTATGCTTAAATACTGAAAAGCACAATCCCTGAAGTACAGAAGAAACAATGCTGCAATGCAAAAAACAGAGCAAAAGCCATTACCTAAGATACGCCTCTTGTCATCTCGGAGGAAACGGTCAAGAGGGCAAAAACAACTAAGCACAGTTTCACTGCTCATCCACTGCTGAGATTCTCCAGACTTAATAAGAGTAGCACAAATACATGTGATTTCAGGAAACTCCAGAATCCCAGGGAATCAAGAAATCAAGTAGAAAACACTGGCAGGAAGGATTTGAAACTTAACAGGGGAATCTTGCATAATTAAGATACAACAAACTACAATTGCTCTGATGAGCAGGAAAGCAAGAAACAAACAGCAGCCTGTGTGGTCCCAGGAGGGCCCTCTTCACAATTTGAGGGTAAAGGAAAAAGAAAAAAAACTTGTACTGGAGAAGGAAGGTCAGTGGATACAGAATACATGCAGTCAGTTAAGGCTTGCAGGGAGAAGATGAGGGAAAGTAAAGGTGTGGTAAGAGGTAAGAAACCAAGTTACTGCAAGCTAAAGGGGTTGTTTTATCAGGGACAAGAGGTATTGTACTTAGAAAGAAGGTCCGATTAAAATGGGAGGTGATGAGTCAAAAATGGCTGCCTTATAAAATTTGCTTTGGATAGGAAAACTAAAGACAAAGCAGACAATTAGGGATAAAATGAGGACCTTCTAGAAGAGCAGATAAAGGGACTGGTTGGAAAATATAAATATGCACAAATCAGCCAGTCTGGATGATGTATGTCCTGAAGTGCAATGGAAATTAACTCACAAACTGATTGCATTACTATTTGCTATTTTTTAAGCCATAGAGAAGAGGGAGGTACTATGAAATTGGGGGGAAAAAAAAAAAATTAAAAATCTAGGTACTGATTCTTTCAGGGAAAAAAAAGACAAGTGATCTTTGGCAATTATCATACCTCTCGTCTTAACTTCTCCTTCCAGTAAAGTAATGGAACAAATATTAAGAGGGAGGAGAAAATCATTAAACATCTAGAGGATAAAGGAACCATGAGCAATAAACAGCATCAGGATTATAAAGAATAAATCTTGCCAGACAAATTTAATTGCTTTTTTTGATAGAATTACAAAATTAGTGGATGAAGGGATGCAATATATTTGGATTTTAGTAAAGCATTTTGATACAGTCTCGCATATGCTTAGAATTAATTCAGATTGGCCTGGATGTGAATGCTACCTCGTGGATTGAAAACTGGCTGAAGGACCGTAAACAAAGGCTAATGACAAACAGCAACATATTGAGCTGGGAGGAGGTATCTTGTGAATGCTGCAAGGATGACTTTGGTTAGGTCTGAGCTTATTTAACATCTTCATTAGTAATCTAGGAGAAGGAGTAAACAGCGTGTTAATGACATTCACAGAAGATACTAAACTGGGAGGAGTTGGTGACTCCAGTGCAAAAGGAGAAAAATAACACAGAGAGGACTTGCAAGACAAGGGAGAAGGTTCCGAATAGGAGAGTCATATTTGGAAACATACTGCTAACACACCTGGGGGGTGGGGGTGTATTTTTATACGTAGGGGACTCATGAGAGCAACATTAAAAGCAATCCTGTGTAACAGTGGATGGTAAACATGATACATATACATTATGCAGTATAGATGCAAACAAGGTAGCACAATTGTGAGCTGCATATATGGGGGCCAGAAGCTTGTTCTATCTGGTGTGGTGATACAGGAATGGCAGCCCAATTCTGCACCCGTTCAGGGAACAGCAAGAACGACAACAGCAACAACATGATCAGCAGGCTGAAGGGACTAATTTACAAAGTCAGATTAAAGGAAGTAAATACGCTTGGTTAAATGGTATGCTAAAAGTCTGTGACTATCTGAAGGGGGTGAACTCCAATTGCAGAGAGGAATTATCTGCTGTGGTTCAAGGGGATATAACCAGGAGAACTGCAGCAAAATTACAAAAAAGAGAAATTCAGGCAGCATTCCATGAAAAGAATCGTGACAGTGAAACATATTAGGTGGTAGAATAATGCTCCCAGAGACAAGAAAATAGCCACACGGCTTGGCATAATTAAAACTAGGCTGGACAAAATGCAAATGGACTGCAGGGAAGGATCTCACACTGGCCAGGGGCAGACGGACTAGAAGACTTTCTCGTCTTCTCCACTGAAGTCTGTGATTTACAAAGTGTCCACAGGCATTTGTAGGCAACTATCTGTGTCAGAGCACAAACCCATGTGTCTGCCTGGGTGTATCTGTGTATGCTCAAAGCACGTGTCTGTCTGGGCATGTATGGGCACGTGTCTGTGTGTGGGTGAGTTTTGTATCTGTTCCATTTTCCTTTCAAGCCTCCTTGTCTACAACAAAAACAGCAGAAACCGTCCCAGTTCCCATACCCCTTATACTCGTTTTCTTTCAGTGGCCTACTCCCATGATCAGAGGAAATGCCACAGCAAGCATTTTAAGGCTTCTGTGATCTGTGCGTAATAACTAAGTTCAGTGCCAAGAGCAAGCTGCAGTGGGTCCCCTGGACTTGCAGACTGGGGATATAAAGAGGAGTCTCAGATGAAGTCTAGCCTAACAGTACTGTGTGAAGAACTGTGCTCATATAGTTGGCTCTCAAGATCCCTTTGCAAAATAATTCTATGTGGACCAGTATTTCTGACAGGACATTAACAGCCACTGCAGCCAGCCGGGACTGAGGACTAAATGTGCTCCAGAAGGTGATCAGCATATGACAGAATTAGGCCTTTAAATTCAAGAGAACTCTGCATTCAAGTGTGAACTAATGAGCCAGACACTTCGCAAAGGAAATAATTTTCCCTCTCCTCTATTCCCAGTTCCATGCTCTCCTTACCTGTGCAGGTACATCTTCCATGGCTCAGAGAGCTTCTCCTGGACAAGTGCCTTCACTGCCTTGCCCAAGTACTGTGTTGGCTCTCCAGCCCCAGCCTGGCTGCCATCTCCTTCTGTCTTAATGTTCAGCAGGTTGCCAAGGCTGGCGCTGGTCTTGGACATCTGGAACAAGAACATAGACACTGCATCAAGCCCAGCACACAGCCGTGGACGCTGCCAGTTTGGATACCCTCAGGACTGCCCACGGAAAGCTGTGTCTTCAAAGATTAAGACAGAAGACAAGAAGTCTGCACAAGCTGCCTCAACTGCATCAGCAAAACTTAGTAACACCTCACTCTTCTGCATCCTCCGCCCAACTATCACAAAGTCCTCAGGTGCCCATCTAATATTCATGGCTCTTGTGTAAAGTAATGAAGCATAATGAGTATGGAGAAGGTGTACAGGCTTAAACATTCATAGCCCTATATAGCTGCTACAAAATGCCAGTCTCTTAGTACAGAGCTAGTGATAGAACTGGTAAGCTCTGGTTTATTTAGAATCATCTTATCTCAGCCACAAGGATGTCTCCTCCTTTAAAGTGACTATCAGGTATGTTTGGGGGTGGGAAAAGGGGAAAAATTCTGGCTCCGCTTAAGTTCCTGGAAAATTCTTACTAACTTCAATAGAGATACTATGTCACTTTCTGTGCTAAATGGACATATCCTCCACAAAGCAGGACTTGGACTCAAAATTTGCCTTGTGTGAAAGGCTACAAATAGGTTCTGCAGAGAGAAGGTTTAGAGGTCCAGGCGTATGATGTGCAGGACAGAAAAAAGAAGCCACTTGAGTGCTTAGAGAGAAAAAATTTTCTTTCAGAATAAATGCACAATTTCCCAGACCCTTTCGTGCTTTGTTGGGCTCTCAGTTACCTCCAGTAACACCAGTGAAATTCACAGCATGAATAAAATATAGGATTGGGCCCAATACTTGCATTATAAACCCCACCCACTTGAGGATCTTGAAGCCCTTTATAAATATCAGTTAATTAGGCCTGACAGCCCCCCTAAATAAACTGCAATACGCTACAAGAACCCTGGCTATTTGAGGCTCTCTTAATGCCCCCTGAAGGTAAAGCCCCTGCTGCTATGTGGAGGCTGCAGCTCTTTACAGCTGGAGTCAGAAATTCAGGTCGTCTTTTTCCATTGGTGTTTGTTGGGCATTCACTTTCTGTAAAGGGTTATTTTTCCTAGGTAAATAATGAAGGATTCCTCCACAAACAGAAATCATGTGCAGCAAGAGGAAGAAGCAAGCGTGATGTGTTCCTGAGCACACTGAGCTTGATTCTGCAATCCTTAGTCTTGGGATAGGCTCCTTAAATCAGTGGGCTCTATTCTTTGCTGGTTTATGTCATCGGGTAATCCCATTCCTTCTTTAAAAAAAGGAACAAACCTGAAGAACTCGCATTTTGTACCTGTGCTACCCTTATTTTGCACAACATAAAGGATCTTATGCGGGGCTGCACACAAACAAATGCTTATTCCTAAGCATATGCTTAAATCTCATATTCTCCTGGAGATTTTCAAGTGAAGTATCTATTGAAACAGAATTTCCCTGAGCTGGGGCCTTCAGAATGACTCAGGATCCCAGACAGCAGACTTAGTAAATAGATTTACTCACTAGAGAAAGGGCTGCATATTTGGAATCACTAAAGGGACACTATGCAGGAACGAATAAGAAGTGAAGTTTAAAAGGGAACATCAAAAACCCAGTGTAACGGAGAGCCAATGGAGGAGAAAAGTGGCATAAGGATAAATGCAGAAATTAAACAACACAGAGAAAAAAGAGTGATGAAATAAGAGAGAAAGGAGGCGAGAGATTACTAGGCAAAGTCACTCTGCCCTCTCTTGAGGCTTATATGGCCTTGATCATGTAACGCCCAGAGCCAACGGGATGGCAATAGTTATGCCTGTAAAACCTATCACACAGCAGAATATTAAAGCATGGCTCAAAGGCTGCCCTGATCTCTACTGCAGTTGTATACTACAGCAAAATTAATCTTGGTACAGTGGAATTTATCATGTGAAAGGAAAATATATATTTGAGATAATGTATAATTTAGGGAAAAAGTAAGGAAAAAGAAACCATGCATTATCTAAAATAAATATTATAGAACATGGTAAAGGGGGCTCTGTTGGACACCACTGTTGGATACCAGAAAGACAGAAATGGATAATTTTGGCTCAAAACTTGTCATTTTTTTTCTTCTTCTCTTTCATAAAAACAAATGATTCTCCTCCCCCTCCCCCAATGAAAGAAAATGTTTTTAAGTAAATAAAATTAGTAACTATAAAGAGAGAGTGAGAGAGAAGTTGCCAGGTTCTGGAAATTAAAAAAAAAAATTAAAAAAAGAAAAAAATTTCTTTCGGAGCCCTCCTCTGTCTAGAAAGGATGAAAAAAAAAAAAGGTGTCAGAGGCTGCAATATATTTCTTCAGCCAGTTCATTAAATTAATTCGTAAGCAGTGGCTCTGAAATTATACCCGATGAAAAATGGTCTCAAAATTTAAATGGTACAAACTCATCTTATTAGAGGCAAAACATTAAAAAACAAACGCATCTCTTCCCCCCCTCCCCGCCATCGCAGCTTTAATTTCTCTTGGTGGGGGGAATGAAAGGCGTTTGATGGATGGCTCTTACCTTATTCATAAGCGAGGATAAAAGAGATGAATTTGCCGAGACTGTGTGGCCATTTGATTCATTACTGGAACACACAAACCAACAGGGTTTAGTTAAGATGTGCACAGGGACTGTGAGCACTGAGATTAATCCTTCTCCCTTCAAGCTGCCTCACTCCTCACCTGCTGCATCCGGAGGAAGAGAATGATGCCCACCCTCCCTTGGGCAGGCCAAACTCTTTTACTTGTTATAGCCAAGATGGAGAGAAAGAGGGTCCAAGTCTGCAGAATTTAGTTCTTTCAGCTATTAAACAGTCCAGACCTCTTCCTCCAGTGTCCCACCATCACACTTTTTTATTAGCTGACTCACAACCCACCCCACGTTTTACTCCTTCATCCTGTTAGAACTTTCAAAAATATGCCACAAAACCAGGGGGGGATGCTGATGGAAGACTCATACTGCCAGGGACACAGGCCCCTGGGCAGCAGAGGGGAAGGCAAGGCACCAATCCTTATGGGCACAGCTAAGCATGCTGAAAGGCAACCTTAGTATTTCACATGCATCAGTAATAGTTCTAGTTGACTGCAAGTGCTGGGGTCCCGCACTGAGGCTTGTTTAAATGAAGTATGGAAAGGAATGTATACAAAGGTCAAAGCGGAGCAGGCTCACTTATCCCCAGTATCAGTTCCTCTGCAGTTTTTTCACACAGGACAATCCCCAAACACTCCTATTCTCAGTAGAGATGCTGGACAAGTGGGACACACGCTTTGAGATAGGTCCATTGACATCTGCGCAAGTGCAAAGATTCATCACCGTAACTATAGATTAGCACCTGCCAGACCCAGACCAGAGGTAGCCTGACACCCAGTTGTTTTGTGTGTCCAATTTCTCTGGAAGGTGCCTCTCCTAGACCTCATTCAATGCCCTACTGCATCAGTGCAAATGCTCCTGCTGAAAGTGTGCTGAAGTGTGGCATGGGAGCCGCCTGCGATCAGCTCTTGATGACAACAGCAGGAATATCTAAGCGAAAGAAGGAACTTTGCCAGTGGCTGGTTTTTCAGAGGGGAGCACAAGAGGTGGGGCTCTTGTCAAAGAGTCAGTAGGTACTTGTGAGCCAAAAAAAACATCTGGAGACCATACACTTGAGGGGGAGTAGAGAGAGCCTCCCTGCCTCCAGTTTGGGGGTGTCCAACTCAGCCACTGTGAAACCGCCTTTTATCAACATGTTATGTCCTCTCATATTACAGATATGGAAACTTCTCAGAGCTTGATGCTGGAAAGAGCTAAGCGTGCCTGCCTGCCCACTTCTCTCACCCGTGATCCTTGACGCTCAGGTCCAAGCTGTGCTCCTGCAAGGAGTCCTGACTGGTGGCAGATGACGACCCCATGGCCTCCACAGGTTCCTGCTTCACCTGAACTGGATTGAACCGTCCAGGAGCTGCTGGTTGTCCATTCCCTGCTTGAGAAAGACACCAAAATTAAATGCAAAAATTAAATGAAAAATGTAGGTTTAAAACAAGGTTACAGTGGCAAATAAGTAAGTTAAATCACTAGCACCAGTGCATAAATGGAAAAAGCAAAGAAAACGTGTGGGGGGAGGGAAGTGCTGGGATTGCTGGTCAGCGTTTATTGCCAAGCTGACATGATGGGTTCTGACGTCCACTCCAGCGTGGAAATTCTTCAAGTGATAATTATTGCAAAATTATGTCAAAGTTGTCCAGGCTATGGGCCCTTTAAAGGAGAAGGGCGGAAGGAGCGTGGGGGAGACCTGATTCCCTGCACAAACTGTCATAACTAATTTGCGGGGCTGCCTCTTAAGCGTTTATTAAAGACTCTGTTAATGCTGAGGCAATGTGGCAGCTTTCGACTGCTAGTCAAGCCCCCTTTCTCGTCCCCAATCCCAGCGTTGCCGTAGCGACAGCGATGGCCGCCACTGCGCGTGCCCAGCAGGAGCATCTGCCCCGCCAGGGCTATCGAAGCTGACAGCCAATGGGATTGGTTCAAACTGCGTGACCTCCTGCCACCGCCATCGCGCCGTCCCCGCAAAAAGGGGGAATTCTTCTTTTTTGGGGGGAGGTTTAGTGCTGAGCCCATGAAAGAAAAATTCAACTTAAAGGAAGACAAAAAAGCGGAAAGGGGGGAAAACGGGAGAACAAATTAAAGAAAAAAAATTAGGAAGAACAGCAAAGAAAAAAGGAGGGAAAAAAAGTTGCTGACAGGAACATGTCTGCAGAGCTTTTTTCCACAATCCCCAAGTGACTAAAATATTAATTTACCCTCCGGCAGTACAGCTGACGGCGAGCTGCTTCTCAGACAGCAAGTGGCATTTTATTAAAAAATAAAGGAAAATAGTTCCCTCAATGACCTTTCTCTGCTTTAGGAAACAATTTTTCAAATAATAATTTTAAAAGTATGTGAAAGTTCCCCCCCGCCTTTAATCAGATCACTTCGTCCTACTCCCTCGTTTGCTCTTGAGCAGAAGGGAACATCGGCAGCACTCGCATACCCGTGGGCCAGCCGCCTGCTCTGGCCCGTCCGTGCCCCGGGGAAGGGGGCTGTGGGGCAGGGGGCCACAGGGCAGAGCCTCCCCTCCACGACCCCACGCTGCCCGCCATGAGCTGACCACGTTCAGCAGGAGATTGTGGAGGTACCCCGTGCTCTTGAAGGAGCCCCACGTCCCTGCTGGCAGCGCCGGGCACAGGCAGCTACCTGCCCCAGGTCTAGGTGGCAGCACGAAGAGCTCTGGGCTGCCCCAGGGGACTTCTCGTTCCCATCTTTACCCCTCTCACGGTGCCGCTGCCCTTGCAGGCTCAGGGAGCTGCAAGGAGCTGCAAGGGAGCTCAGGGAGCTGCAAGGAGCAGCTCAGGGAGCTGCAGGGACAGAGAAGCACAGCTTGCAAGAACTGAACGGGAGAAAGGTCCAGTTTGTGGACTGTGCCAACACTACCTCCAAACCCACAGCTGGGACAACAGAGCTGCAGCACAGAACCAACCCCCCAGATGAGAAAAACAACTGGCAATGAGCTACAGGATCAACACCGCTAGGCCCAGCCAAAACTCGGTACAGTCTGCAGAAGAGGGCTTAGGCTGCTGTATGGCCTGCAAGTATTGGCCAAGCTTTTTCTTCATTTCCATTTTTAATACAGTGCCTCTCTCTTTTCAGCCTATGGGAAACTAGGTAATACACACGGCAACGCTCTTCCTTCAGATCTCGTAAGAGCCTACTCCATTTGTGGGCAAAGCTGCGTTTCCTGCCTCTCTTCTGGCCATGTGGGTATACCCAGGCTCCACAGGAAACCATGCCAAGACTGCCCTCTTCAAGGGTTAACTGGACACGAGCAAATTTATTCTCCCATTTATGTTCCTTTACTACCTCCTCCCCACCTCCAGTCCCACGGACAGCTGGGTGGCTTCTCATTCACTCCTCTCCAAGTCATCAGGCACTGCTCTTCCTCCCACCACTAGCACAACTGATGAGGGTAACTCACCTGCTTCAAGTGCCACAGAGGGCTTGAGTGCAGCTGCTGCCAGCCTGGCCATCATAGGAGAGATTAATCCCTTGCTAGCAGAGATCCTTTCCATTATAGATGCCGCTGGAGCTGGAGAAGAAGTAGCCGCTGTCTCACCAGATCCTGAAATGGCCTGGGATGAGGAATCCGTAGGAGCAGATGATGTTGGATTGGTGCCAGAAGAACCAGCAGTCATCAGATTAGCTGAGCTGGCAGGAAGTGTAGAGACCCGACTGGGGATGATGGGGAAGAAGGATCCAGCTGTTCCAGGAAGTGCTGAGTTGGAGAGTGCCAGGGCCAAGGGTATATTGCTGGGAAGAGCCTGGGAGAGCAGGCCAGAGATCTTGGTGGCTGGTGTCATGCTGTTGGCAGACTTGCTGGCCTGTGAGGAAGCAAGCTCAGCAGCAGAGGAGGGTGCAGCTGGGACTATGAGAGAAACGGAAGACTGTTGACTGGTGGGGGAGGCACTCAGGCTGGAGTTCTTCGAGCTCATAGCGGAGAAGTCAATAAGGTCATCATTACTGGACTCCTCTTGCTCATTATCCTTGGACCCCAGGAGAGAGGCAGGCAGGCCCAACACTCCTGAGCTCCGGATGTGCCGGCGCTCATGTTTGCGTTTATGGGAGGTCATCTGGCTGGTGGAGGTGAAGGTGAAGCCACAGCCTGCCCTTATGCAGTGGAAGTGGTTGGTGGCCTTGCTGTAGACACAGCCCTCATACTTGCATTCCTCATACTTGTAGAACTTCTTGAAGCCGTCCTTGGCATAGGCATCATCTTTGATGTGGTAGCTCTTGTGCTTCTCAATGTCACACTTGTTCTTGAAGGTGAATGTACACCCAGGTCGCCTGCAAGGGCATCGAGGAGGAGAGGGTGGTTGGCTGTGTGGGCTAGGAGCACAACGCAACTGCTGTCACCTGCCTCCCTCTGGGATAAGGACCAGGGCCAGTATGAGACAATGGCCCTGGCTGCAAAGGGGTTGAGGAGCTTTATGCGGATTAACCCGTGACACCAAGGCAAGCAAAAATGCTGCCATGCGAGAGAGCTGGGAAGCTCACTCCACTCTGAGGAACAGCCACAATAACATGGGGACGCAGGCACCCACCACTAAAAGTTCCAACCAAAACAGCAGCTAAAGGGGACTAAACTGTGCTTTCCTACTCTTCCTGAGAACATGAGAAATTAATAGAAGAGCATTTGTGTACAAAAGGCAGAGTCTGGCCCTGAAAGGGATGAGCTGGCTGACTGTTCGCTGGAGAGAACTCTAGCATGGAAGTACCATTAGCAGTATATTAATGGCCTACTTCAGTTGAACTCTGAAGAGCACTGTGATCTCTTTCCCAAATGGTGGGAATGATTCTAGGATGTATTTTCTAGTGGGTACACTTTCCTCAGATCACCTCAGATCACACTCCTGCCTTCAGAGTGGTCTGTGGCAAGATCCTGGAAATCACATCTGCCCCGGAGCATGAGTTCTCTCAAGAGCAGTACCGAGAAGGTTACAGCAGCGAAAATCAAGTCCCTGTGTATACTCCTCAATTTATGACTTGGCAGAAGGAGGCAAAAAGATCATGCAACTCTGAGGCAGGATTCTTCCCCTTCCCCGCTGTCTCACCTGCAGTGAAAGTGAGTGGTTTTCTGCCCGTAGAACTGGCATTCCACAGTGCCGCAGTCCTCTGTGGCACGGAACCGCTGAAACCCGTCGTTGATGAGCTGCGTGTTCTTCTTGTGAAAGTTCTCATGGGTCATCACGTCAGAGGTGCTTGTATAGACCTTGTTACAACCCACCTACCCCAGGCCAAAACAGGGAGTCATCAGCACAGCGTTTTAACAGCCTGCCATTATTACCGGCAATAATAAACATAGCAGCAGCACACACACATTTAGTAGTTCCATTTGTGCACTTCTCCTAGGCGTATTAAGTCATCACTTTAATTCCCAATCTAAAGATGCAGTTGTGAAAAAACCCCAACTCTCTGAGCATGAAACAGTACAAAAAAAAAGGGAAGGACGCAAAGGGATAAAGACCAGCTAAGGATAACCAGACCTGCTTCAGGAGGCAGTAAGCTGGGTTCCTGCTCTTAAGGAGAAAAGAACACACAGATGCCATTACTTTTTGTTATCTTGGGGCAACATGGAACAAAGTGCGACTTTCATCTATTTGGGGAATACAAAATTGAGTGGGAATGAGTTATTTACCTCTTTAGCACTTCTGGGAGGTAAGGCAGGGTGGTGCAACATAAGGCCAATCTTCTGAGCTTGTAATATACAGGTTTCATTCTAGCAAAGCATAAGCCCTATGTTCAGCTGATCTTACCAAACCAGTGACTTTTTTTCCCCGTCACTGTTCAAGACTACTACTTCAATAATTTTAAACTCATGCAGCAAATGGGAATGGTGTGACGAGGACGGAATGCTGAAAACCTGCCTTCCTCTGGGTAAAGCGGGCAACTTTGCCATATTGAGTAAAAAAACACTGGAATCTGAAAACGTCCTCAGCCCTGCTGAGGGAGGATTTTTTTTTTCTTTTCTTCTCTAGCACAACGTGTGCCAATGCCTGCACCATCTCAGAAGTGAAGAGAACGAAAACACCACCTCTTAGTTCAGCCCAGGTTGATTCAAACAGGCAATAACAAAACCCATGACAAATACCCAGAAAAAAAAATAAAAAGGATCTCCAGCTATTTCCAATATAAAAGAGCCTCTCTCTCTCCACACTGACACCTTGAAAAAAGACAGACCCTGCACGGCATTAAAAAAAAGAATTAAACAAAAACCTCCTTAGGAATAATTTGCAATGCAGCTCTTGGTGCTAAAGCCTAAAAAAATGTCAGTTTATATAAACAACTAACTGAATTTTATCCACACCAATTATGGACATAAAGAAAAAAAACCCCATGAGATGGATGGCACAAATTCTGCCATTTAAGCAGTATTTTCTTTAATTGGGAGTTTATATTCAGACACCTTTCCTGTAAGACACTGCTTACATGGGCATTATTTTACTGGAAGACAGTGGGCACAGGATGGAATTACCCATATATAGTTGTGTAAACGAGGGTCTCTGTTCTAACTCGGAGTGACTTAAAGCTGTGAAACACTCCTCGTACTCTAAAAAAAAATTAAACAAATCCCATCCTGGTCAATTGAAGAAACTAAACAATCAATATTATGGAAGCATAACAGAAAATGTCCTCAAGAGAGAGTCACATGAAGTTCCCAATTTATCAAATGTTGTAAGCACATGCTTCAACCAACCCCTATTCAGGACAGTACTTGAGTGCATGCCTAACATTTAAGTATGTGCTTAAGCCCCACTGACTTCAGAAAGCTTACCTGACTTCAAGTTAAACACACGCTGAAGTCTATCCCAGCAAAGCATTTAAGCATGTGATTAAGGCCTTGTGACTTTCACTGGGGTCTTAAACTGCTGGGATAGGGCAGGAAGTGAGAGCTGAGTTTTCAGAACAGAAAAGCTTTCACCAAGGGTTGCCCGATTATTCTGTTTGTAACTACAGCACATTCTCATGGCAATGGTTTAGGCCACAATTCTAATGAAACAAGTACATATAAAACCCTGTGATCTGAAGAACGATCAGGGTAAGACCCAAACAATCTGGTGTGTCCATGTCTAAAAACAGTAAAGGCGTCACAGTTACATCTATGCAGCAACTCCAACTCTGGTTACGCTGCTGTTGAAGCCTGGCTGGCTCCTGAAACAAAGCTCCCAGCCTACACCAGACAAGTAAACTCCAGTACCACTGGTGAAGGACATGGAGAACCAGGGGTATTAAGTCTAGATATGCGACATTAAAGTTTAATTACTTTAGAAATTGATTATGGAGGAAATTTATCCAGTGTTAAAGGGCCGATGTGTCACAGAAAAGTCTGATTTCAAGGGAGTGACAGATCAGATTTGGGTAGAGGCAGCAGTGGCATCGCAGAGAGGTCCCTGAATCTCAGAGAATGGGACTTGTTTGAACAAGTGAAGTCCAAGACTGTGAGAAAACCTCGAGACCTGCTTTGCCTCACTGCACGCACAAGGCTTCTAAGAACAGAGAATGGTGCTTCCCTTCACCCTTCCCAACACTTGGCAGGGCAAGTGCAGTGAGGACAGACTCAGACTGCACAGACTCTTCAAAGAGGTGCCTGAACGAGAAGTGAGCAAGAGAGGCTGTGAATGTCACCCCTTTGCCTCAGGACAGCCCCTTGCTCTCTAACACGGAAGCGTTGGGCTGCCTGCACTCAAGAATCCTTTCAGTCCACCCCAAAAAGGACACAGCTCGAACAATGGCTCTTCCCTTGCTTCGTGCTACCACCTATTCCCCAGTCCGGCTGTTACCTGCATGCAGTGGTAGTGTGTGCTTTTCCCATTCAGGTGGCAGCCATGATAGTACACGCTACAGTCATCCAAGGGGCTGAAGCGCATGAAGCCGTGCTGGAGGGAATTATCACGTTTCTTGTGCATGTTGTAATGCCGAATCACATCCTGTTTACTAGTGAATCTCTGGAGAGATACAGAGACAGACAGTGAGACGCACGTGATGGGAGTGGGTGAGTAATCCTGGGGGCAGGGTATTCTCTTGTTGTTGTTAATAAACCTGTGGTATCAGGAGTTTAAAGTTCAGCAGTAATCACCCCAAGAGAGTCAGAAAGAGGAATTGTGTGCAAGTATCTTTTTGGTAAAGGGACAGTACACATGAAAAGTTGCAAACATGACACTGGGGTGATGTCCAGAATATGCTCCCTGCAGCTTTAAGACTGCAATTCTTCTAACATAATTTTAGCTGCTACTATCTCAAGAACTGCTATAGTTAGAAAGCAAACCAGTGAACTAAACAGCCTGCAAGAGAGTAATCCAAGCTTCCAAATCACTGCCTGTAGTGGTTAGCAAGACACTAGCTGCCACATTCATGTCAGACTAGAAACTGGGAAAAACACTCTACTCTTTTATAGTATCTTCCGTTTTAAGTCGTCTGCCTCCCCTACAAGGTAGGATGGCTTTATTCGGAAAACAGGGACACAGAACTTTCTTCCAGTCACAGAAAAAGATGGTAGCAGAGCTTAGAGCTAATTCTGCATGACCAGAATATCCTTTTCATCCTCTACCTGCTTGAAGTAATGAAGGGGTACCCCACTGTCAGAGCCAGCTAAGTGCCTTTAAAATGAAGCTTTTCATTTCTATTTCCCACAGGCATCAATATTTAACAGTGAAGGGTGAAGGTGGGAAAGTAAATCTGATTTTTTTTAAAACAAATCAATATCCATTTATTTTGAGGAGTAATTGAAAAGGCCTGTATTCTAATGTTTAACAACTTTTCTAGTCTCCCTCATAGGAAACAAATGATTATCGCTTCTACTCTTTCCTCCTATAATATCAATCCTGATCAATCTTGTTGGTATTGGCATGGGAATATATGGATATAGATTTCAACAGGAATCCCTTGGAGGCTGGAGGTATGATTTCCCAGGGCGTACATACAGGATTGCTATTGCCAATCATCGTTAATTTGTGCCCACTTATTACAGAGTGTTACTTATTCTAAAATATATCTCAGCCATAAAATAATTTGCATTTTAAAAAGCAGCCTAAATCCTTATTCCCTGCGAGACCAGACAGCTCCTTTGCAAGCAGCTTCCAGACTCCTTAGGAAATAATCATGAGGCCAATCATAATAATAGGTTTTTCTGTCTTTCCATCCTTTGTGTTTCTCTCTTTCTGGTGCAGAGATATCCGTGTCACAGTTGGGACAGACTCATCTCGATTACCAAATGCTGGGCTAGGAGGACCACTACAGGCATCCCAGAGACAAACTCTCCTTTGATCAACAGAAACCCACAGTCAAGCTCAGCAGATCCAGATCAACTTCCTATGCTGTGGTCAGACTCATTCCTTTGAGACCCAAAGGTCTCCTGGGGTAGAGCTGAAGTTGTGTCTGATGCACAGTAGAGGCAAACTCTGGGATTCCCACTTACACACATGCAGCCTGACCACAGAAATGGCAGTGTCAAACTCACAGACCTGGGAAGAGGGTAAACAAACACAGCACGTGACTCGGCTGGCTTGACGTCGCTACCCTGGCAATTCTCCCAGTAATTACAGCATCGCACATGCTCCTGCCTCCACGCTTTCCCCACAAATCCCGGACTGCTGCTGGTCTTATTGGGTGTTTTGTTGCAGATACTGCTGCTACAATGTCAGTCGGGCAGCAGGAGGGAGAGAGACAGACTAACAGATCAGCATTCCCTAGTTTCAGGCACAATTTGTAACACAGCAGAATTTATTCTCTTGGTTTCACTGATGTAAATCTGGAGTAGTTCCCACTGACTTGAGCTGATCTATAGTCTGCTCTTCGTTATAGTGGTCTGGGTTTGGTTAAATGGTGCTAGATTGGGTTAAATGGGAACAAAATAGGATTCTAGTAAGTTCAAAATGTATCTTGCCCTCTTTCAGAGCGGGAGAGTGAAGAGGCATGTGCGTGCATGGGGGAGGAAAGCACAGGGGGACACACACCTCCCCTAGGTTGTACCCCTTTACATTCACGTAGCTGTGCTGATAACTTTTTACCATTCTTTTACCTGGTAGTTGCATTCTGGGTCAAGGCAGTGGTAATGTTCTCGATACTGGTATGCACAGTGTATATGTCCACAGTGCTGACTGCCAGAGAACCTGCAAACATGAGAGGGGGACAGAAGAAAGAAAGGGAGAGAGAATGAAACAGCGTCCTGACAGCAGTAGTGCCTATAAGCAAGGTACAAATACAGTTAAGTCCCATTCCTGCTTTCATCCCACATGTTTATGGCATTAATCCCCATCTCCTTTATCCACTCCAAAGATGGCGATGACCCTCCCACCTTCTTTTTCTTATCTGTCACTACTTAAAGGTGCTTCTTGAGCAGGATTGTTCAGGTCATGTACATCCCTAACCTGTCTGTCTTTCCCTTTGAAATTCATCTCCATTATCTAAGTTGCTTACCTGGGGAAGAATAAAAAAGGAGGATTCCCTGAATTAAGTATCATACAATTCTAATATTCTCATGTGTGAGTTTAGGTACCACGGCAGTGAGTTTCAGAAATCTCCCATGCCAGAAGGAGACAAATAAACATTGGTCAAATATAGAGTCTAAATTTTAGGTATACGCCCATCTAGTAAGACCTCAGAAAAGCTCAGGCATTCATTTGTTTGTGCGAGTTATGTCTCAAGACTTTTTTTAATCACAGTATGGTGTCACACTACAGAGAAGATTGCAAACCAGTGGATTAGATAGTAAGCCACACAGATAGAAGATGATCGTGGCAAGATTATATAGGAACTTTTGATAAGATGGACAGATCAATGGAAAGATAGGCAAGATGGATCAACAAGAACAGAACGAAGTCTTACAGGCAGACCATCTCGACCCTGTGTGCACATCTTCTCCCACGCATGACAGCCCTGCTAATCATTATTTTCCATGTGGATACGGTATTTGCTCACAACAAAAAATAGCGCAATGCAAAAGAACAGGGTTTTCAGCCTGCCTTTGAGTGCAATTAAAAGTAGGACACAAGAAGCAACAGCCAACAACATGCACCTAATCCATTTCTGCAGGCCACCACTGAGCATTCCACACAGCAAATTTGGAAACTCCTGACATACAGGGTGGGAAAAAAACCCAGAAAGGCCATATAATATCTGCATACAAACAGTATTGCAGATATTACTGCATACAAAATGTATTGACAGATAGACACATCAGTAATTGGGAAAGGGCACGATCCAGTAACGGGCTAATCAGCGCAATGAACTCTCTGATGTATATTCTAGAGGACCCTGGAAGAGCTAAAGAGCTTGAAAGGGAAAAGCAGTGGAGAGAAGGGGACTCAGAGGGGAAACATTCAAAGATAAAGTACCATCTGCTCAAAGGTTCCTCAAAGGTTCCTCACGTCACTTAGTGCTAAACACAGCAGGAGCGCGTATGATAAAGGGCATGGGAAAGAAACAAGGAAGGGCAATGGGTAAAAAGAAAAAATGAGAGTGAGGGTGTCCTGGGGCAGTCAAGGAACGGGGCAGGAGCAGGGAAAGATTATGGATCATCATAAGGTGAGGCAACGCTATGCTACAGGATAGAAAAAGTCGGGATGAAAAGCAGTACTAAATAAGGCATTTCTGAAGCACAGTAAGGAAGAGGAGGTCAACTGTGGAGACAGCAGGGCCTCTAGGAGATGGAAAGGGGACTTAATTGACAGAAAAGATAGACATTGCTAAAAAATTAAATGACTTCTTTGCTTCAGCATTCACAAAGGGAGACAGGGACAGATGCCAGGAGCAGACATGCCTTTCCCTGGGGAAGGAGAAGAAATACTGCAGGAAATCAGGATCACGTCAGAACAAGTGATTGAGAAACTGGAACAAACCTCAGCAGCGGAGAAGAAACAAACCACAAGGCAAACAGCAAGGCTGGCTGCACAAACAAAGGTGTGGAACTGAAAGCAGAGGAAGCAATTCCTGCTCAACGCCCGGGCAACTGTGAGGCTAGCACAGGGCACAGGCAGCAGCCTGAGTCACCGTGGCATTAACCAGGTACATGCAGCTCGGCAGCAGATCGAACCAACTGGTCTTGCTAGTCCAGGGTTTTAAGTCAGCACCAGCAGCTTTAAAGGAAAGAAACTGCCCTGTGGAAAGCTTCCTCCCTACTCCACTGATGAGATGGGGGAGAGAGAGCAAAGGGCCGTGCAGGGCTGGAGAACTGTGGAGCGCAGGCCAGGCAGAGAGAAGAGAAGATAAAGACCTTGCTGACAAATACACACCTTTGAAGCAAAGCAGCCCAAAATATTATCAAAATTGAGGATGCAAAATGACCAGAGATGCCAACTGCAGTAAAAGAAGGGCCAGACACCGAAGAGATCTGACTGTATGGGATGAGTTACTTGAAGCATCCTAGCAGGACTAACTCACAGGCTCAGCTTTAAAAGCAACAGCTAAACAAGCACTCTAGCACTTCAAACTCCTACCCTCCCTTCCACGTGCCACGGAAAGGTGTGTGTGTGGTGTCTACAGCGCAGGAAGGGAGAGGCAAGTGTTCTACCAAACCGTGTGCTTGGGGAAGGAGGGAAGCAGCAAACAGCACAAAGGGGCAATTCTGCTCTTTCAGTCTGTAAGGTTAGGCTCCTAAAGGGTTATATTTATCCCGTGTTTCTTCTGACACTTGAAACAGTTCAAAGCTATTAATTTTTAAAGCACAGCATCTGTTTAGCTTTTTCATAACAGGAAAGCTTATACACCACACACTTACACGCGCATACACACGCGCACATTTACATGCACGTACTCTAAGCTATGTCAACACCCCTCTTCATTTCCATGAACGTACCCACAATTTCCATGCACATGATCAGACACAAACACACACACCTGAAACAAGCAAACTCACAGACCATTTAATCACACTGATATGCAAATCCAAACTCCTAAATTGTCCACACAGGCACATAGATTCATTTTCACAAGAACAACCCTCTTCCCTTACTTTAATCGGTTCACCTTTTTTTTTTTTTTTTTTTGCCAGAAAGAACTAGTCTTGATCTGGCAAGAGTTAGAAAGAAAAACCAAGATAAATAAATAATAATAAAAATAATAAATACAGAAGTCAGCATGCTTAGAGAGTGTTTACAGACTCATTACCCTGTAACGATGATGTGAAAGAAGGAAGAAAAAAACCCACCCCAATTACAAGGGGGGAGGAAACCCACACAGAAATAAATATTTAAGCAAGTGCTGCCAGAAGCACCATCTGCTGAGGCACTAATAATAATAATAATAATTTTTTCTGTGGTCTCTTTTTTTTTTTTTTTTTAATTATAAATATGGGGGGGGGGGGGGGGGGGGAACAACCCAACCCAAACTAGCTAAGTAAGAGGTTTTGTTTTGTTGTGTGAGAGAATGGATTATCCCTGGGCAGCTTTTGGCAGTGGCTTTGGCAAACTCATTAAGCTAATTATGCAGCACAGACACAGAGTGTCGTGTCTCTCTCCCCCCACCCCTTGATTTTAAGGCTTTAAACTGTTTTTAAAATTGTGTGTAAATTGAAGGGAAGTGGCTGTGCTGCCAACGGGTGGCTTGCGGAGCTTTTTAAGCAGGATGTGGTGTCCCTTAGCTATCTCACAAGCCTCCCTCAGTTACCTGCCTGACCCAGGGGAAGGGGCTTGCAGAGCGCTACAAAGAGTGGATGTGGGTGAAGTGTTTGTACAGTTCTCTGCTTGAGAGAGAGGGGAACTGGGGACAGAAAGGGTGGCATCTCCTCTCTCACTGCAACCTCTGCGATTCCTGCAATCTCAGCAATAAAAGGGTGCTGCTCCTTCTGCCCCATGCAAAGATGGGCTTAAACCCCTGCTTTCATTCCTATACTCCCAGGAGGCAGTGAGTAGCCACATGCACTAGAGGCATTGCTGCTTGAGGAGCTGCGTGTGGTCCTCTCTTCCCATGTGGTCTTCTCCCCCTTCTCCTACATCAGGGATTTGGGCAAAAGGGATGGAAGGGAAATCACCTCTCGTTCCACGCTCCAGCTAGGGAGAGCACTGTTCCTACCCTTTTCCCCTGCTGGTGTGCCGAGATCTTCCCCTGCCCCCTCCTCGCAGCTGACTGCCTCCCACAGAGAGACTCTCTGTAGACTCTGGCAAGGTGGGAAAGCACAGTACGCATTTCCCTCCCCTCTTGTTAGTAAGTGCCCAAGTGCTGGTGGGAACAAACCCTTCAGTTTTATCTCTGGAGAGAAGCGTTTGCTTGCTTCCCTGACTGGTGTCTTTCTGTATACAAGGGGCTTTCGTAGTGAGCTTCCTCACAGTACAGATGGAGGATTCAACAGGCCAGGGGCAAAGGCTGATGGACCCTTTACACCGCGAGCTATAAAACAGGCAGGTGTTATGCAATAATCTCCTCTGTCCCTCTGGGTCTCATGGCATTACTCACTCTGTCTCACCACAACAGCCTTGGGCTCCCTCTCAGCATCACTCATTCCTGACCTAAGCTTGCCCAGAGCTGTGATAAGGTGCCCTAGTCTGCACCTTATTCAGTGCGGGTTTCTCATATAAATGAGCTGCAAAATATTCTAGGATAAACATCCCACATTGATGCCAGGACTTGCCTAAACTCGAGTGACTTGTGAATTCCTCCAGCCTAGATTCTCAGAGGTGAGATGTTTTCTGCTTGCCTCCTGCAGGCACTGGACATAGTAGGGGAAAAAGGCCGGAGACAGCACAGCAATGGACAGAAAGAACGACAGTCAAGAGACGGCGCTCCCATTTAAATCCTGGGCTTCTGCAGTGAAACATTTTTCCACTATTTGTCACAAAGTCTAACAGCTCTGGGGAGCCGAGCATGCTCTTGGCATCCTTGTACACCTCTCACAGCTACTGCTCTCCCGAGCAGGGGAACAGAGCAAGTACAGATGCCAGAGGGAAATGGAAGTGCCAATGACTGGTTTAAACACTTGATCCAGATGGACAAGACCTCATCTCTCCCACCACCACTCCACCCTCTTAATTCCAGCCCTCTCCCCAAGAAAGCCAACAGTTTTGCCTACCTGGCAATATACTTCTGGTAAATATTTACGTCTTCGCTGACAGCTGGTTTGTCAGTGGGTAATCCGTTCCTAATGAGAAACACACAGGGCAGAGCTGGTTAGCAGGCAGGAACAGGGCACAGTCTATGCTCCTTGTTTCTCTCACACACCACTGACACATCAGGAGAGAGGGCCCACGGAAGAGCACCCAGCAAAGACACCCATGGGTTTAACCCTCCTCCCCCTTACCCGTCAAACCCTGTACCTTCTTTTCCTAGGGAACCATACAGTCCACCTACCGCCCCTCCTGCACGTTCCCTCTTTGCAGGACTCGGTTCAGTTTGTTGGGAGACACTGAGAAGACCAACCATGAAAACCTGTCTTTCCACAGAAAAATCTAAATACCCATTTACAAACAAGTGATGGCCACATGAAAACAAACACCTCCCTGAAGCACCTTGCAACACTGCCCTTATGTGCACGGAAGGGCCATTGAGACACATCTGCCGTAGGCTCAACCGTGGGAGAAGAGTCTCTGCTTCACCCATGCTGTGAGCTACTGCACATTTCCTATGGCCAGCAGGCACAGCGTACTCCTACCCAGTCCTGGCAATGTGGCTACAGCCCCCGAGATGGGGCTTTAATTGCCACTTTCTTCACACAGACACCCCAACTCCAATAGACAGATGGGGCAGCAGAGGTATTTATGTATTTTAATCATTGAGAAAACCAACCCAACTGCACCCAACTGTCACATAAGCCTGGGTTACTTAACATCATTAGGAAGCAGACAAAAATTACATCCTCAATGAGTTCAGCAAGAGGAAAAAGAGATCCAGGGCCAGACTCCAGCCTTCCTAAGAGACAGTGGCATACCAACACGATCCCAGCCAGGGTGTACAGCGTCTTCCTTCTCGGTTTTGCCCCCACCCAACCTCCACTCCTACTCACGACAGCTCTGTAGCCTGGTTTAAACAAGGACACTTTCGCACAGAGTTCACTTGAAGTAGGTAGATTAGTTCAGGGCAGGTTAATAGCATTAGATGTTAGAGAGTTTAAACCCATGGCGAGGGTATATGTGCATACGTGTGAGAGTAAGGGGTAATTCCTGCCAGGTTATCCGGTCCCAGTGGGGACTGTGAATGGAAAGGCAGGTCCCAGATACCACAGTTAGCACTTCCTCCACCAGCACAATTAACGGGCTGCTTTCTTTTATCACGAAAGCCTGTATCTAGTAAGCAGCCTGAAGGGACCAGAGCCCCTTCTGTACTCCAATGTGCGATCAGGACACCGGGAACTGCCAGGTTGAAAGTCCTGGTCACCTCCATTCTTGTTGCAGCCCTATCATGATGCCCCAGTCGAGGAAGTCCTGTGGCTAGAGGAGGGATCACCATGGTGCTGCAAACCCACACCTGCAAGTGGCAGGAAATGAGCAAGAGAAAGGAAATCAAACTGGGATCCCAGTGCAACACCAAAGCAGATAAGAGGAGGCTCACAGGCCCCCAAGCACAGCTCTAGGATGGCCACTGAACTCCAGGCAGCTGAGCGTTCTGCAGACTCTTCAGGCACAAAGCCCCTGGCCAAGTCACCCATCACAACAAGGCACTGTGCCTACAGGAATGTTTACATCGCAGTGTTTTTTAGTAATAGGAGTCCCTGCCTGCCATCTGGAGCACACACAGGGTTCATCCTGAGCGGGGGCCAGGTGCAGATGTTAATAATCCTCTGCCCTTTCCCATACACCTTAACCATAGAGCTCCCAAATCTGTCTGTGGGCAGTTGGGAAATGACCGTTTCACATGGAAGACAGGTAGCATTAGCTCTGCCTTCCAATGGGGAAACATGGAAAAGTGGGGGATGCAGACTTGCCTGAGACTGCAAAGAGCATTCAAGTGAGGATTCAGCCCAAGGCCTCCCAGGTCCACCTATTAAACATCCTCCTTACCAGAGGGCAACACAGTAGGGTGCATGTGATGACATTTGCCACAGAAGTGCAGGCCAGAGGTTCTAGACTTACTACAAATGACCCCATGGGATTCACAGCTCACAACAGCCCGAGGTTCACAGTGAGAAACAAGTAAATCCAAACCATGACAAGAAAGCAGAGAAGTCCCTCCCTTCCTCCCTGTTTGCAGCCTCACATACACATGTAGCTTTTCTACAGCCACCACCTCTGGAAGCCACATTAAAAAGTAATCCAAGGTTTGGCAAGGCCTTCAGATATCTCCATTCAGTCAATGGCATCGCTGCAGAGATTGCCAGCAATGTATGTGTAGGAGGTTATTAGTGGTAATTGGGCTAATGAGTTTGCCCAGTCTGAGGGGTAATTGAATCACCTCTATTTGTGTAAGGAACAAGCAAATTAAGAATACACAGGCCTGGCCCCACAGAAGTATGTATATGCCTAACTCCCATGAAAATTGATGGGAATTAGGCACCAAAATGTCTTCTGAGTTCTGGGACAAACAAAAAGCCCCATCTTGGTAACAGTAAAGTCAGCAGAGTTTTGCCACTGAGTTAAATGGAAGCAAGAATCAGGTTCTCCTACTGACACAGCTGGGTGCCTGGGGAACTGGAAGAAGGAGAAAGTAAAGTAGTTACAACCTTGACCTTAGAGTGCTGACAGCACCATGTTCCCTCATCTTTCATTTTAACATACGAACCCAGGAGCTAGTGGGCTCTAGATTCATGGCTGTGACTGCTAATGGCAGGCCACATCCTTCATGCAAATAAGATAAACAGAGATATAAGGTGCAACAGAGGAGCAGACGCTCCAACAGAGAGCAAAAAGAAACATCACAGGACCAGTGCAGTATTTATCATCACAAGAACTGGAATTGCCCACTGATCCACACACAGACTTTAGGTATGATCCCCCACTAATACAAAGATAGGAAAAGTGGGAGGACACTTACTTTACTGTAGAGACTGTTCCAGTTGTGATGGAGTCTGTCTTGGAGAAAGTTGATTTCAGGTACTCAGGAGTGTTGAATGGCAATGAGACGGACTGCTCTGGCCCAGCCACAGGAGTGCTGCTGGGGGTACTGGCGAGGGGAGCAGGGGCCAGGCTGGGTGTTGGAGCTTTTACTGGAGTAAGCTTCTGAATGTTCCTCACATCATACTTGGAAGGCCGGCCTACCTTGCCTGTCTTGAAGGCGATGGCTCCTCCCATGTCTGGGCTTCCTTCTCCAGGCTTGAAAAGGTGCAAGTACTTGACATTTTCTAGGTCATACTTGGAGGCCTTCTTGTAAGTGTTGCCATTTTGTGGCCTGATGCTCTCCCCTGTCTTCAGCTTCTGAATGAAGAAGTCATATTTGGAGGCCCGTGACATCAGGCCCTGCATCTGGGAACTGCTGGGAGAGGGCAGCGGCAGGATGGTGGCTTTGGTCTCCGTCAGCATGGAGGCATCTGGACCTGGCACCCGAATGGGCTGTGCCAGCACTGAGGAAGTTTCTTTGCCCAGCTTGGAGCCCAACTCCTCAGATTTGGCCAAGTGCATGGGCCAAGAGAGCTGCTCTCCAGCTTTCAGTTTGCGGATGTACTCCTCATACTTGGAGAAGCGGGCTCGTTTGCTCATGGCATCCTCGCCAGGGAGAGAGGCAGCAGTCGCAGTGGCCTCTGAGGTAGCAGCATTTAGCTTGTCAAAGCTGATCTTGCGGGCCAGCTCATCCCGCATGTTCTGATCGTCATAGCCAAACATGCCCAGGAACTCATTCATGGTGGTGGCGGCATAATCTCGCAGCGATGAAGCTTCCCCTACAGAGAACCAAAGCGAGAGCGTCACACAAGGCGTTGATTTTTCTTCTCCTCCCATACCAGCACTAGTAGCGGGGAGGGGGAGTAAGGGGAGAGGGGAACATGATCTACTGACGTTTGGCTCACTTGTTAGGTTTTACGACTCTTAAATTAATTTGTTTTAAAAAAAAAAAGTAATTAATACTGGGGTAAAATAAAAAGAGTTCATCAATGCCAGGAAAATCAATTTCCTAAATGTTCTAGCCGATGGCTTTTCAGTACATTAAACAAAGTTTCATAAATGTCTCTGCACTCTTGCCTTGGCCTAATATGAAGAAAAAGTAATTTTACTGGAAGTGAGACCAACGCCAATACGCCAAGGTTTGTACAGTTCTGTCCTTGTGTGTGTTTGTATATGGAAGGAGGTGCACAGAGGCTAGACAGCAGTGTGTCTGCGTGTGTAAGGGGGGGTAGAAACGTGAGATATGCTATGTGTGTTGGTGAACAGCACGGCTGAGAGCAGGCAGGACAGCATGGTGTGAAACGGATAAGGGAGACAGGGCAAGACAATGTATGGGGTGGAGCAGGAGGAAGGCAGAATGGAAAAGTGCCGAGTAGAGAAGGAAAGCAGCAGAGATGGAGATGAATTAAGGTGGGGGAAGAGCACGAGAAGCTTGGCAGTGAGGAGTGGGGGGATGGAGTGGAGAAGAGAAGGCAAGACAAAGACAGGACAGTTCCCCATAGCTGTTGCAGTCCTTCTCTTCCCTGTCAATTTTCTAAGATTTCTTTTCACCCAACTTGCTCCCTTCCTTCTCAATCCCAGTGACTGGAGAGCTACTACTCTCCACGTGAAAAGGGGCCACAGTTCAGCGAAGGCTGTGGAAACCTACAGGCAGCCTCCTGAGCAGCCAGGAACAGCTTCCAGTAAGACCAGGAAAGGGAAAAGTCCATGCAGGTGCAAAATGGGTAAGGAACAGCCTTTTCTCCATCAGGATTTGGACTGAGGACAGAAAGAGCTGTTGTCTTGATGTGGGCTCCAGAGAGGGGGGGAAAGCCTGTTCTCTGGAGCGTGGGTTGGGGAAGGGCCAGGAAGGGCTTAGTGTTCCTAGGCGTGATCATAGGGAGGAAGAATGAGCAAAAGCTGTCCTTCGTTGGGTCTCTCCCTCCCTCCCTCCCCTACTCCCTCAGGCAGTTTCACAGGCCACCAGGAGGGGAAGAACACACATCTGGAGGTCACCCAGTATCAGTGTAAAGGAGGAAATAAAGATTGCTCTGACGTGCCAGCTTGGACTCATTTAGGCTTCAGTCTGACACAGCGCTCCTCCTCCTCTCCTTCTTGCTTTCTCCTGCAGAGTAAAGATTTACTGTGTGCAGGAGTTCTTCAAACCTCCCTCGTCATCTTTTCCAATCACTCGCTCTAGCTCTCATGAGCAAGCACACGCGTTCACAGGGAGCCAGCACAGGCAGGTACACTGGCAGCAGAATGGAGGTTCTGGGCACTGGGTCCAGCCCAAACCAAATCAACACTGCGTTGAAACACAGTGGAAAAGGAAGGCACCAAGACACAGCCACAGAACAGGTCAACAGATCCAAAGCCTGAAAACGGACCCTTAAAATTTGGGGGATCTGACAGCCAGTGATGCCATACGTACAGGCATGCACATACATGAGAGCATTTCTGCGCACACAAGACCCAGCCAATGAGTAAGTCAAAGTTCAATAGCCATCAGCTTCCACAAATCAGTTTCCACAGGACTATACGGAGGAAGAGACTGCTTGTAATGGGCACTAAAATGAGCAAGACCATGAGGGTCGTATTCCTGTTTCAGCATTGCCCAGTATAGCTGTGCTCATGTAGCAGAAGTGCTGCTGCACTAGTTGCCTGTGTACGTGGTACGTGAGAAAGACAATGCAAAGGACGTGCCTGGAGCCGGCAAGCAGAAGGACAAAGATGCATCTGCTAAGTGCTGGGATCTGGTTTAGCCCAAAATGGCTTTCCAGTTCTGGGCATTTAGGCCCAGCATCCTGCATGGGATTTTGGGATGCCTGACTTCAGCATGAACACCCTGTTAGTTACTGAATGGGTGGCAATGCTCTTGCAGCGTCTGGCTCAGGCTGTAGCTTTTTGTTCTCGCACAAACTCATGGGTCAGTATTAATCTTAAAGGATGTTAAATGCAGAATCATGCCCCACAGTGTCCAATAACAAGACTTGTCAGAAGGAAACCACAAGGAAAGGCTGTATTACTCCATCCTCAGAGGTAGGATCACTTCACCTGTGCTTCCCCACTTGGCCCTCTCCTGTGGCCCCTCCAACACCCTACCAAAGCCATCAACTTTATCTTTCATACACAGACATCATAAATAATTTCATCTTGCTTTAAAGCAGTTCTCCTTTTTACCTCTTTTTCTCTCTTCTCCACCTCCATTTCAGTGTAACCCTATGACCCAACAGAAGTGATTAAACCCATTAAATCCCTACTGGGTCTAACACTTCCCTCTTTCTGTTAAATCTGCTTTCCCTGTTCTGCTTTTCCTCTCTTTTTGGACCTGTAAAACAATCCCCTAGCCTCCTTCACAATGCCCTGACTTCCAAGCACTGCACAGAAAAACTCTAGCCAGCCTGTGCCAAACTGCAAGGGGAGAAAGAATACCACAGAGAGGATCTGATAGGAAATTAAACTATTAAGTGTGATTTTCACTAGCTTTAACAGCTGCCCTGAAAGCCAGCCAACCCCTTTCCTTCTTTATCCTAACCTGCAGCACACAAAAAAAAGAGGGGAGACCCTCTTTTTCAATCCCACATCTGAAATCAGTTTTACAAATCCCAGCTCGGTTCAGGCCCCACAGACATTACAGATCCAGAGAGGAGATTCAAGGAAACCTAGTATTTTCTTTTAACACTGGAGAAAATAAAATATTGTCGGAGACCAGCTCCTTTTTAAACTTCCTCTCATCTGCACACCTGGTCTTGGAAAGCATCTTTGGAACCCATGTGGCGAGACCTCAGTTGGTGCAAACAATCAGATGCAAAACCCAAGACCATAGGAAAGGGGGAGTTTTCAGACCTTTTTTTGAGCTTTGCAAAGTCTTGAGCTTGAGATCAGGTTTCACTACCCTGGATTTAATCCTCTCATCCCCCAAAACACCTTACACTCTGCTTTTCCTTTGCTCAAATTTGGTTCCAGATGATCGCGATACCCTCCCTGATCAACACCTTTGCCAGTGCTGCTCAGTCTTTCCTCATCCGCATTTGAGATGAAACCCTGGCCAGTTCCCACTACTCACTGCCTAGCAAAGGCACCTTCACTCATCCCAGCATGAGCCCACCAACACATCCTCAAGCCAAGACAACCTTCATTTATTTGCACAGGCACCTACCCAGAAGGCTAGAGGGTCTTCAAGGGGAGGCACCTCATGGAAGGGAGCTGTCTCACCACAAAGATGGTATGAGACCCAGCCAACTCATTTCACATACACTTTCAAACAACAGTGAAGAGGTAATTATCATCACCCGCTCGACAGAAAACCCTCCCCATACCCCCACACAGACAAAAGCGAAGCAGGACAGTGGCTGGGAAACCCTGTGAAAAGTGCACAGGCCTGGAAGGCACAGGAAGCATTGTCCCTGGGTCTTCTTCCCCCAGCCCTGCACTGCATTTTCCTCTCCTTTTCTATGTGATAATAAAAGGGCTCCCTCTCCCCTTGCCGCTGCTCTCCATTTGTGGGCATTGCCAAAGAGCAGAGATCTGTGTGTCTCAGAGCAGCTATCGTATCACAAAGGATCCGAAGCTAGCAAAAAAGGGGCTAAAAATAGCCTGCAGCAGCACACTATATATGGATGGAAAAGCAAAACAGCCCAAATGGAGTGCAAGGTCTGGATACTGGGGGATGGGACATCCCAGCCAGGGCTCTGTCCTTTATTCTGCTTGGGAGGGAAAACATGTAGGCTTGGGGGCTATAGGATAACAAGCAAGAAACTGGCACTCATCATGCACGTTCTCCCAAGTGGAGTCTCCCCAGGAAATTACGAAGAGAAGACCCCCCCTTGTTGAAAACAGGGCAAATATTCCCTTTCCAAGAGACTTAGCCGACAGGCTAAGAAAAGAAAGGAGAACTTTGAAAGCTTGTCCAGGGGAAAGCTCCTGGTGACTACTTTAGCCCACTATGTAAGTAACAGGCAGTGTAAAGAACATGGGACTGTATAGGAAAATCTCCCCGGGTATGTGTGCGTCAGTGAGAGATTGTGGAAAGGGATCTGTCAGAGACTGTACTGGGAAATGTAAATGCTATATATAAATGTGCGTAGAGAACTATGGGTCAGCCAGTGTGCAGGAGAGGGTGCGTGAATGAAGAAACGTATCTGCATGTCCAGATCAGCTTCTGACACCCACCTCCTGACAGATGCGACTCCTGAACATGTTTCCTTAGCTGTGTACCAGAGAAGGAGGCCCATAAGGCAAGACTGAGCACCAACTCATTAGTCCCTTGTTTCCAAGGGGTGGCTCAGAAAATGAAATAGGGATGCCATACATGCATGTTCCCCATCTTGTTTCAAAGCATGAGGATTGAATAGCATGGACCAAGTCTTTGCCAACTCCTGCCTGATGCACAACAAGCCTCACTGTCTCACCCTGGAAGGAGACAAAGGTGGCAGGGATTTGGCATTAGACTACAGGAGGTGCTAGTGGAGGACACGAGCAGTAGCTGAAGTCCCTTAAAGCAGGCTGTGTGTGTACACACTGGGACTCCAAGAAGCAGGAACCCTTCCCAGCCTCATATAATCAGGATCACTTTCCCCACTGATCAAGAAAGCCCAGCTAGATGTAAGATCTGGTTTTCTGTGTGGCTCCTGCTTTTTATGCAAGTTTCCAGCTGATCAAAGAAGTATGGGCTCAATTTTAAATGCTGCTGAGCACTGCCAGCTCTGTATCTTCTATGTCCTCAGAGAGAGGAACGGGCGCTCAGAACCTTCAAAACCAGGTTCCTGTGATGACTGCCCCGAGGCCGCGTTGAGCAGGAGGGCAGAGCTGTATTCCTCTCCTTTGACCTGACTGCCTCCTGCTATCCCCAGCTCACAGGAAAAAAAACTCCTTTTTGGTATAGGCGGTTCCAGATCTCACTGGAATAAACTTGCACTTGCACCCAGGAACACCAGGTCTGAGAGGACTCGGTGATGAACAGCTTAAAATCCATTTTCTGGAACATTGACAGAAAAAGACAGAAGAGGAAAAGAACTTTGTCCTTTCCAAAGCAAGACATGTTTCAGTTTGTGCTTTCCAGGGAAACATTGCAAACGACATTTACAACAGGGTTCTTGAAACAGACGCTCAAGAGCTGGCAGCACGTCTGTTTGCAAGTCAAATCCCATGGGGCTGTATATGTAAACCGGACCCTGCATGTGCCATTACCTGCCTCAAACATAAATGAGTCTTCAGCCCCCCATGAATGCTTATACATTTTTTGCATAATCCTTTGACAATACAGCCCCACTGTATTTTTTTTACTGAGAACTCCTACCCCAGTGAAAAACCTCAGTTCCTTTTAATTTTCCCCAGTTTGGTAACGTATTTTTTACATTTAAGTTCCCCTCCTTTTAGTTTTTGTAGCAAATAGAAGCTGCAAATGGGGGGGAATTAAAACAAACTAAAAACGGAGTCCAGGCACAATCACCTTGTGTCTGGGAACGACAAGGGCTTTCCTATCAAAGGAAACTGAAGGTCACACTTTTCCTCATTGATCTTGCAATGTTTGTTAATTACTCTGTCACTGATGTGGCGAAGGATAATTAAACAGCTCTGTTTATATCTTATATGCATAATTATGTGCGCTGCCACTGAACTCATGAAGACTAGAGAATGTGCCTCTCCAGAAGGGGAACGGACAGACGGAGATGAGTTTTGGCTGCATTATTAACAGGAGGAAGAAAACACGCGCACACACAAAAGGAGGAAAGTTTGATGGATTCACAAAGTGCTGAGATCAGGGGAGGGGTGCGTGCAGGTGGAGCAGATTAGGGGGAGATCTTTCAATTACAGATCCAATCCAGCTGAGTGACAAATCGGGGGAGGGAGCTGCTCTGCCCTAATGGAGAGAATTCAATTTACCCTAAGCTTTTACCAAGGCTTAGCACTCATATGCCCCCCAAAATCAGGCTGGGGGGAACGTGGGTATCAGAAGTGAGAAAGAAATTCAGCTGGGGCTTTCCCCAACATCTCTTGCTGAATTCAGCTTTTGAATGACCCACAAAAATAAGGTGGGAGCTATCTGAAAATGAGAAATGCACACACAGCCTGGGGCAAAACACCTTGCAACTGCACGCAAGTCGGCATCCCGGACCGAAGCGCTGGGGGACATCCAGGTTTGGTACTGGCAGCTTCACCAGTGCAAACCCGACCTCAGGGTGTGCTACCCTGTGGGCAGCGCTCCCAGGCCTGCCTCGTGAAGGAGGCCACGCCACGGCCAGCAGTAACCCCTCAGCCCCTCCAGCCGGGATGAGGGAACACGCAGCAGCAAGAAGGGAAGGCAATGCATTACGTGTTGGACGGCTCTCTTACGGGCTCTTACGTGACGCCCAGGAAGGGGCACCTGGGCTGCCAGGCCAACCAGGGATAAGGGACAAGGTCAGGTAGCGCTTAGACAGCGGCTCGCTCCACGCTTGCTACCAGCACGGCAGCGCCGAGCCCCCGAGCAGCAGAGGGCAGCGGCCGGGGCTCGGCGGGGTCCCGCACGGGACGTGGGGCCACCCCGGCCTTGCCCTGGCACAGCTCGGCCTCCCCGCCCGTTCCCCCGGGGAAAGCCGCCGCCCCCGCCTACCTCCGACGGCGGCAGCCGCTCCTTCCAGAACCTTCGCCCCGGCCGGCCGTTGGGCGGGGTGGGGCCCGTGCCGGTCCCGCCGCCCCAGGTGTGGGCGCCCGCGGGCTGTCGGCCCCGGTCCCGGCCCCGGTCCCGGCCCCGGCCGCCGCAGGTGCAGCCCCTCCCCGGCGCCTCTTCCCGGAGCTGCCCCCGGGAGCCCCCGAGCTCTCGCAGGCGGCCGCGCCGGCCCTGCCCGTGAACGCCGGGGGAAGGGGCTGCCCGGCACCTCCGCGGGCAGCTGGACTGCAGCATGCACCGGGTTGAAATGAATGCAGGATGAGGTGCGGGCTTTCCCCCTCCAGCCCCGGGCTCCCGTGGTCAACTCTGACCTCGGGGTTCATTACCATTGAGTAAGGTGCAACATGTGGGCATGAGCGTGTTTACGCAACCCCGCCTGCGATGCAACGCGCCACACAGCCGGCGTGTGTGGGAATGCGCTGCAGAACCCACCTGGGATTTGCCACATGGGCACTCTGCTTTTTTCCCGCCCATGCGGAAATACACAACCAGAAAACCAGCACACCCCACAGCTATCTCCGTCTGAATGGTGTGAAGGAGTCTGCAGGGGGAGATCTACTCCACCAAGGGATCTATGGTCTGGGAAGAGCCATCCAGCCACATCCACCCCAACAAACACCACTCTCGGGAAGGGGAGGCTGAAGCAGAGGCAAACTCAGCACGGTCCCAAGAGCAAAATGCTAGGCCCCTGCAAGGGGATTGGGGCTTTCACCCTCCTCCTCGGCTGCCAGATGCAGACAGTATCTGCCATGGACACACAGCAACAGCTTCGTCTGTCCCACAGAAAACGCGACGCTGAAGCTGCCCCACGCAGGGAGGTGGAGGGGCAGAGGGCTTACCTGAGGTGGTTCCTCCCCCCAGCTTGGAGCCTGTCTCGCCACTGGAGGACCGGTAGGCATCGTCCTTTGAGGCCGGCCCGTCAGAATCCCTGTCATCCAAGAAGTTGCCATCCTGCGAGCCCCTCAGAGCGTCCGCCTCGTCCCCGTTGTCTTCCTCATCACTGCAGCCCTTGGGCTGCACCATGTAAACCCCTTCGGGGGGCACCTCCGCGCTCTCGGCGCCCTTACATTCCTTGCCTTCCGCTCGCCCCAGCAAGGGCTCCTCGTTGTATTCCCCGTTCACCCACTTCTCAATCACCTCCCTCCTTTTGTCCTCCTCGATCTTCTGCACGCGGCTGAGTCCATCTGAAAACTCTGTCCCCAGCTCCTTGGTCCCAGGCTGAGGCAGGTCCTTGTTGCTGCTCTCCCGCTGCAGCCCCTTGTCCACTCGTGCCTGTTCGGCTCCCCCGTGGTCGAAGACGACCTGGCGGCTCAGCTTGGCACAGATTGCATTTAGCTTCAGGCCGCCTTTGCGCTTGGCAGCCATTGTGGGTTTTCCTGAGGTTGCGTCAGTGCATATAGTTCTTTCAGCTGGAAAGAGAGAGGGGAGAGAAGCAAGGAAGGGCATTAGTGGGATCAGACAGCTCGAACCCAAACAGCAAATGGCTGGTCCCAACCCAACGGGCCTTCAAGCACAGCCAGCGTCATCCTCTGAAAGGTGGGACTGCCATCTGTTTCCTAAGCTCTGAGTGGAAGCCCAGCCAGGAGAGCCCGGTGAGAGGCACGCTCTGAACCTGCTGGTACCAAAGGATGCCACTGGCCTCAAGAAAGAGGCACGTATTTATGCTGGGACTGAACTGCGCTCAGAAGGCCCCAGACATCTCAGGCAGGTGAATATGGTAGAGACCAGCCTTTGCTCCTGGCTCAGGCAGGATATGAAGTCTGTTAAAAGCTTCACTTGCTCTCTCCTTCAGACTGCAGCACCACCTGCTTTTAGGTCCCCAGCTCCATCCCAGACGTGTTGGCGGCCAAAACCACACCAGCCAGTAACTGCTCCCAAGCACCTGTAGCACGGAGAACAGCTTCCCAAGCCTAACCCTAGGGACGGTGAGGAATTCACTTAATGGGGTTTACGCATAGTCTCAGAGAAGAGAACCAGTGTGGACCAGAAAGAACCAGTACAGAGGACAGGAGCCCTGGCACGTGTGTGCGCTGGAGCACCAGACTGGTGTGTGGCAGTCATATGGGAGAAAATTGGGTTGGTATCAGTTGATCAGGCCCCTTTGCCTGCTCGCTCGCTCGCTCTCACACACACAGGAAATTCTGCTCTCACACTTCCCAGCACAATCAGCTAATTAGTGTGGGTTTGTTATTTTAATGTAGTTTATTCATATGTGACAGCTAGTAAAGGAGGGGTAAGAGAAAGTGGGGGGAGAAAGGAAGAAGGTAAGGTCTTAACTTCAAGGTCACAGAGAATCTTGAACTAAATGGTCCCTATCACAGTCACTTGCGTAATTATTGCACCAACAATTAACAAGGTTCCATCACAAATAAAAGCAAAAACTGATTCTAAAGCAGCTGCATTGTCTCATTTCCCTCTTTATTTATGATACCTCCAAGAGACACCCAGGCTAAGAAGGGTTAAAGGTCCCAAGGCAAGAAATGTGCACACAGCCTGGCTCTTCCCCCAGCGCACCGAGGCAGACCCTGCTCTGTCTCCCAGGGCTCGGGAAGAGCACCCGGTAAAATGCCTGCCAGACACACGCGCCACTGGAGTTACTGTGGGGACATTGCTGGAGGTCTCTTGGACTTCATGTCGTGCTGAAAGAGGGGCCCATCACATGCAGAGCGAACAGAAACCGTCTCCAGACCTCGAATGGTGAGAACGGGTTCCTCCATTGCACAGGAGTCCCTCCTAGCAGCTCAGCCCACACCTCCCTGTCACCAGCACAGAGGTGCTGCTCCACAGAAGCACAGTGAGATTAATCAGACCCCCTACAATGCATCCAGAAGCCATCGTGACAGCCCCTAATCCCATAACATGACAGCCCAATACAAACAGACTGAAACTTTAGACCTGCTGTCCAAGAGCCAGAGAGTGGCTGCTTAGCGTAAACTCCTGACAGCTTCAGACACGCTTCCCTGTCAAGGACTGCAAGAAAAATAACCCCCCGACAAATATATCAGCCCCCGACACAAAGGGAGGCAAAATGTACTCCTCCACTTTCCAAACGCATGCCCACCCCGGCACTAACACCTACGTGCAATCATGCTTTCCTGAAGGGAAAGCACACGTTGCCCCCAAACACATACCTCCCCATCTAGAAATTATAGCTGTTCAAGAGCTGTATGTATGCGCTGGCACGCTCCATAAATGTAGTCATACACATACGGGTTAAAAAGTCCCATCTCCCCAAAATACATTCCTGTACATTTCCCCACGCATTTCCCTTTCACACATTCCCCAACACACGCACACAGTCCTCACGCATACAGATGGGCACAGGCAGACGCCCATAAAGCTGCAAAAGTCTCTGTGTGCTGGCACCTTCCCTTCCCATCACATTCCCACTCTATTTAGGGCAGAAAGTGAAGGCCGATCCTATGCACAACTGGTACCACAGAGGGAATCTCAGGAGGCTGCTGTGAGCTCCAGCTGGAGCCTGGCCAGGACACCTACAGCTCACGCCTGTATGCTTGGGCGAAGGGCCAGCAGAGCCTCGATGGCTGCAGGTGGTTAGGACGGTGCTTCCCGCGTGGTGCGGTGCCTGCCCAGGGCTGGGGCACTGGGTCAGCACTGAATCACCAGCGCCGCTCTCCTGAACGCTGCCTGGTGATTCCCCGTCCACGTTCTCACGATACCCAGCCCTGCTTAACTGGTGAGATCAGCACCGCTCGCAGCTGGAGATAACTGGGAGGCAGACACGCGGCAGCCCAAATCCCCACTGCCCTCCCCCTTTCTGCAATGAGGGCAGGTCCCATTATTCTGGTCTGGAGGTGAGCAGCCAAGTGCGTGCACCAGCCGGCAAATGAATATATAAATATTTATTCAAAGGAAGAGAGGAACAGACATTCCCGAGGCTGCACTTGCCGCGTACGCAGCAACTCCAGGGAGTCTGCAACTTGTCTTCCATTCCTGTTCCTGCCTCCTTCCATCTCACACACCCTGGCTTTGCCCCTCTGCCTCCCCAGCTTCTGCCCCCCAGCTCCTGCCCTTCCCCTCTGCACCCTTCCTGTCCCTTCTCCTTGTGTTTGGGATTTTTTTTGAGCACAGCAATGCTGCTCTTCAACATTTTGAGAATCTTTTCCTAAAGTTTAAGTTAAAAATAAAGCAAGTTCTGAAAACATGCCTTTTCCCTGATCTATAGAATTAACCCTCCCAGAGATCTTCCTGAGATGGGATTTGCCCCGTAGTACCAGGACTCTTACGTATCTCCATCCCACCTATGCACGGGTGGCTGCAGGAAATCAGAACTCCCGGCTTCTTCTGCCAACCTTGCAACCAACTCTCCGCAAGCCTGGACACATCATTTTATCTTTCCATTGCCTTATTTCCATGTCTGTGGAACGGAAGGGACATTACCTGTATCAACATTTCTGTTCTCCTCTTTCAGCCTGTCCATTTCAAAAGTAGAAGGGAATCCCTTCTTACAAAGAAACGCTGAAGATGGCCATCAGGCCGGAGAGGACCAGAGCATCCGTGTTTCGTTCACTCAGGCAGAGGGAGAGGAATTGAGCTGCTGAATGAGGGACCCTCGTATCTGCCTGAGGTCGGGACTGCCAGGCAGGGAGGGAACCCCAAAGCCAGGCAGAGGCTCCCTCCCCCCAGGCCGAGCTCCCCACCCCAAATCACCCTGCGTCTCCATCGCACTGTTTAAAGATTCCAGGCTAAGTAAACATCCCCCTTCATTTTCTTCGTCTAAATAGAAATGTTTTGATTTCACATCAATCTGAGGAAGCCGTTTATAACCTGAGCCTGTCACACGCACTTTTCATCTCTGCCCAGGACAAACTCTCCCACATGCTCTATTTACACTGAGCACTTCCTCTGAAAACAATGCCACCAGGAGTTTACTCCGCTTGCCCCCTCCCCACACCCTGCGAGGAGACACCGGCTCCCTCCACTCTGCACCCAGCCCCATGGCACCCTGAGAGCAAACCTCCCTTTGGGGAAAAGGTACGGCTTGCTGCAACCAGGCCTGGCAAGGAGGAGGACAAAAGCCACCTCGCCATTTTGCTGCCTTGTCACCCTTTGAACTTGCTGCCGACAAGCCCAGGTTGCTGCCCCCACCACCCCTCTTTCCCCCGGTCCCCATGTGCTGCCAGTGCCCCGTGTGCAGCCCCAGGCTCTCTCCCTCCACGCAGTCCCCGAAGCAGCCCTTTCTCCCTCCACGCCGTCCCCGAAGCAGCCCTTCCTCACCCATGAACTCCACAGTGGGGTGCTGCCAAGGTGGGCACGGCTCAGCTCTGCCTCCCCCCACGGGAGAAGAGGGGCTACGGGGGGGGGCACACCGTGTGCAGGAACGAAGGGCTTTGCAGCATGGACAGAAATAGGGCATCCCAGCCGAGGGGCAAACTGCCCTGCAAAGAGAAGGTCTGGCTTTGCAGGGAAAGGAAAAGAGAGACGAAATCGGCTTTGGCTCGGGGTCAATGAAGAAACACACCCCGGCAGAGGGGAGAAAGGGTCCTGGCTGTGAAAAAGGGGCATGCGGGAGCTGGATGAACCAGCTGGCATGGGTGGAGGAGAAGGGGCCCTGGCTGTGTGGCAGGAGCTTACTGGTGTGGGAAGAGGCGGGGGTGCAGGGGGGACCCCGCCGGATGGGGCAGGGGCTGAGGAGGGGCAGGAGAGGAGGGGCAGGAGGGCCTGCGCTGTGGGGAGAGGGGCGCTGGCTGGGAGGGACGGCACGCTGTCACTTCAGAGGGCCGGGTACGTCGAACAGATGGAGCTTTCATATTCCTATTGAAGAGTTTTAAGCCCAGCTGAGCAGCTCCGTTCAAGAGGGAGGTCCCAGTGCCAGCTTTCCAGGAGCTGCAAGCTCTCATTCGATTAATTATTAACGGCATTATTTGGGGCGGGGAGGGGGAAGGAAGGAGGGCCGACATGCAGCACAGTCCTTTTCTTTTTTAACTACTGTGGTGCAAGCTTGACTGGAGCGACCCCAGTCTGCCCAGGAGCCCCAAACAGGGAGGGCAGCATGGCTCGCTGGGGTGAGAATGCTACACCGGAGCCTCTTCACACCTGAGCTGCGGTCCCTAAGATGGAGCCAAACCTTCACAGCAGAAGGCTGCCAGGGCATTGGGAACATGCTTCCCCGGAGCAATGCCCTGGTGGTGCCCAGCCACACGCTGGGAGGAGGCAGGGAAGGCAGCCAAACTCTCAGCCCCTTCCAGAAAACATTTCCCCTCCAGCACGGCGACTCGTGCATTATCCCAGGCAGGGCCAGGGCAAAGGCAGCAACAGCCCAGGCATGGCCCACAATATTTGAGAGTGGATTTAGTGTGTATATTTTCCCCTCTTCAGTTTATCAATAAAACATTTTATTGCTTTTAGCCCAGGAAATGACCTTGGATTAGTGGATGCTGTCTCTTCTGGCTGACCTTGGGGAGTTCACAAAGGCTCTTTAACAACCTCCTCTGCCCTGCAAGCATGGATCCCGCCCGTGTGTGTCTGCGTGAAGCCGGGGAAAGCCCTCGGTGCGAAAGTCGGACCTGACAGGCTCCAGCTCAGCACTGGGCAGGGAGGAGAAGGGGAATCAAAGACGTGGGAGGAGAAACGAAGTGAGCAGCCAGGGCGTCCTTACGGAAGCGCTGCCAGCTACGCTCCCTGCCTTCCCATAGCCGTGAGGGCTCTCCCTATACATCCCATCCGTAAACCGCAGAGGAAAAGCTGGGGACTCTGGCGTGGTCCCCATGGCCAGCGCTTGTCAGAGTGCAGCCTGCCTGCATTCAGCACTGCTTGACCTTCTCCTGCCTGCCACCCTGGCATCTCCAGCTGCACAAGAGGCCACTTTTCTCCCTATTTGCAGCTCCCAGAGCCTGGTTCAACCCTGGCCCAAAGGGGCAGAGACCAGTACCAGTTCCCTTCAGCGAGCCTGTCCTGCTTCCCTTTGCTCAACCTTCTCAGCTGCAGAGTTAAGCTGTAATTTTCTGGTGACAGTGAGGGGCAGCGTACAGAAACCAGCACTGGGCAGTGAACAACAGAAGACATCCTGAGAGGAGGGGGAAGCGACGGGGCTCTGGAGATGCTGGTGCCCTGCACTGGGGCTGCCGGCCAGCTGGGCTGCTCCTGTTTCCCACCCGGCGACTTGGCTGCTCTGGTGCTGCTGCTGGGGTTTCTCCAGAAGAACAGCTCATGAACACAGGGAGGCCCCCCTTTCCCCAAACAGAAAATAGCCACATCATCTCTGAATAGTGTGTATTTTCACTGCAGAAGTGTAATTATGGAGGGAAGGAATGGGACGGGAGAAACCGAGAGGAATTTTCCTCCTCAAGGGAACAGAAACTACAAGCAAAGAGGGCTAGTGCTGAGCTCTAAGCCAGAGCGAGGTCCTGCACACCGCAGGGCAAAGCCTGCAAGGGTGCTGCAGCAGACGGCACATTGCATCAGGCAGTCCTCCTTGCTGCCTTCCCATTAACACAAGCCCCCCTTTCCAGCCATGTCCTCTCCTAGCGTCCCCCTGCAGTGTCCCCTAGCACTGGTCACAGAGGGTCCCCATCCCCTCCTGCAAACACCCCCAACTCTTCTTGTGCTGCATGCAGAGGCAACCCCTCCCGGCATCACAGCCACACAGGCTTTGCCCTGGCATGAGAGCCCCCTCCCCGGAGCGTGCTCCCAGCCCCCAGGTGCCCGTTTCCTCCAGTTGCGTCCTCCTGAAGAGCGAGCCCTAAAGTGTTAACGGCGATTGGTGAAATGGCACAGCAGATTGCTACAATAAATAATTTACTGATATTTATAAATATTCAAATCAGCAGGCTTCAGAAATTGAAAGGGGGGGGCTGAGCTGACAGGGAGGAGGGGTGTTTAGGGAGGGGAGGGGGGGGCTGACATTAATTCCCAGACTCTCCAAATTCATTTGAGAACTGTTTCTCATTTCAAACAAATATTAAATCTTTTGGTGTCAAGCCTCCAAAATAAAATATCAAACAGAAAGTCACCACCCTCTTGGTGGCCGATGCCTTGTCTGCCATGATGCTGTGGCCCTGTCCTCTCGAGCAACCAGCTGCTGGGGGGGCAACGGCAGCCTGCACTGGCGAGGTGCCTGTGCAAGAGCAGAAGCCCAGCCAGCCACACCTGTAACGCAGCCCACCACACCACCAACCATCATCCGAGACAGGAATTCCCATCACTACCACCTACAAGACCTCGCCTTCGTCTTCCAGCGAATTTTCTGAACGCCATTGGGAAGAAAGGGCCGAACGTTGGAGCACTGAAGGTGGAGCCAGGACTCCCAACTCCACCCTTGGGAACAGACTCCCAACTCCACCCTTGCGGCAGAAACGGAGCAGGGCTCCTGACTTTCACTCCTTGCTCTGGAAGGGGATTTGGTTTTAGTGATTTAAGCCGGGGGTTAAAAGCCAGGAGAGCTGGCTTCCAGCCTGGTTTCCAATCGCGGTGTAACTGTCAGTCTCACCAGCTTTCTGTGCCTCAGTTTCCCCATGCAGAGGAGGAGGAATGAGGATGATTAGCCACCCAGTGGGCTGAACCCAGCTGTGTTTACTCGGTGCTTTGAGATCTCCGTATCAGCACTCTTTCACTGTGCTGGATTGTTACGGAGTCTTTTCCACCACTGAGCATCCTACTGACCCCTTAGATGGCCGAGGGAGATGATCCTGTGTCCTCCCCTAGACCACCCCATTGGTAACGCGAGGCTCCAGCATGGGGTGAATTTCCCCTAGATGAGTAATGGCTTTTCTAATGCACGGGCAGGCTGTCAGCTTCCCTACTCCCAGTGTTTTATGGGTTTAACTGAACGGCTCTGAACTCCCTAGTAAGAAATAAAGTTATCCCTCAGCGTCCCTTCTAAACATTTCACTCAGTGCAAACGGTGTTTAAGAAAAATGAGGACATATTTCTTCTTAAGGATGCAGTATCCCCCTTCAGAGGCCTAATTTATGCCATATATCACTGGCCAGGGAGAGAAAGGCAGCACAGACCTCACACTAGGAGTGAGCTGGCCCAAGCACAGCCCAGGCACAGCCGCTCCTGCTGCAATGGTGCAATGGGCTGCAACTCAAAGTCCTCCAGAGTCCGCAGAGTCCCCGCTGGAGAGCAGAGCCCGGCTGGCAGGCAGCGGAGCAGGACGGACACCTGCTAACACTCGGCACTGCGCTGCCGCATCGGCCCTCTCCCACCACGGAGACCTCCTCACCTGCCCCCCCAGCCTGCATGGACCCCATCCTCCCCACCCCGCCCCAGCTCAGCCCCACTCGGGGCCCTTCTCCCCTGCACGGCTGAACCGCGACAGCCTCCACAGCGGCCCCGCTCCCTCGCACCGTGCCGGTCTCCTCTGCGACACTGCCTTCTCACCTGCCGCTGACCTGCTCTGCTGCCGCTCGACCAGCTCTTCACAGGCATTTGGCACAGCTGGTGGGGAAAGTGGTTCAACTGCGAGCAAGGACAGGACTAATCCTTCTTCACAGCTCTTTAGTAACGCACGTCTGAACCTTTTCCTGAGCAGATCTCAAAAATGATCCTAAATGTGCTTTGATCTTGCCTACCCCCAGCCTTCTTACTCTGAGAGCTGCTAAGGCTCTGCTGCTCACCCCCGAGTGCCGAGACAAAGCTCCTTGCCTCTGCCCTTCCCTTCGCCCCGTTCTGCACTCGCGTACCCTGAACCTCCAAAGGACAAGAAATAAGCCCCTCTTTCTGCATGCAAGTAACGCAGGGAACTTCCAGAATTAACAAAAGGACCAGAGTGGAAAGAAGAGGGGAAAAAGTGAGTAATGGGAGTCAGGAACTCTGGTTCTGCTCCCTGCTTTGCTACTGACCCGCTCCTTCTCTTTGGGCAAATAACATCACGCAGGCTCCCCTTCTGCCCTTGACCTGCTGGGTCTCTTCAGATGGTCAGCCATCTGGGCAAAGATTTCTTGCCTAGCTTAGCGGGCCCAGTACCTTATCTGCCACTTTAGGTGCTACTGCAATTCAAGTAACAGCAGAGGAAAAGCACTGATTCAGGACAGTTTGAAGCTCAAAAGTCCCTTGCGTCCTGCAGCCAACTTTCTAGTTCATCTGTCAATGCAGGATCTTTGATGAGACGTTTCAAGAGTTTCCTCCTCTTGGTCCCATGAAAACCTGCTCTCAGAACTCCAGCCTAACAGAGCGAGCAGAGTCTCACTGCTCCCCAGGCTGAGAGGCTGCTCCCTGGGAGCCTTCTGTCTTCAGAGTCTTTCTTTCAGATAACATACAGCCAAGAGCATCGGCTTTTCTGATCCAGTTTCTCCTCCTTGCCTTATTTATTTATTATTAATTTTTTAGTCCAGTTAAAAGGTTTACTATCCAGACGAGCCTAAGTGGCCTCACTCAGCCTAAGTAACTCTATAAATCAAGCAGAACTGCTAACATCTACATCACAATCTCGCCATCAATCTCCCCACAGGTTGTGAAGAAAACCGAGGGGAAAGACGCAAAAGGGAGAGTGAAGAGTAATAGCTCATCACCATCAGGTCCCTGCAGGCTGGCTGTGGCCCTTGGAAAACTCCCTATGAAACCAGATGTGTTGTCAGGGCAACTAAATGCAAACACTATGCCTAACTTCACCTCTCCATAGACACACATGCACCCTCCGGGTGCTGTGCCAGGAGGACACGGTGGATGAAGAGAGAGGGAGGGAAGGGGTGGTGGAGAGCAAAGAGGGCTGGGAAAGCCTCCGGAGCAGGGCCAGCCAGCCCATATGGGAGCCAGCTCCCGAGAAATGAAGAAGTGGCCAAGACGTGAGCCTCTTTGGAACGCTGCACAGACCTCTCTGTAAATGCTGAAAGAGACAGGGCAGGGGGTGCGGTGAAACACCGAGGTGGTAGAGAGGGAACCAGATTTAGCTGCAAGTACCTGACACTGGGGAAATAAAAAAGGACCTGGGAGAGACAACAGGTCTCTTAAAGGATGCCGATTCAGAAGGGAATTGTTCAAAGTTTCACCAGTCCCTCTTGGTGACTGTCTTTAACAAGTTGCTTTACAGAGAACCCAAACCCACCCCAACCCAAGTCAGTGGAGAGCAGCTCCCTGGCTTCAGGCCGGGCTCAGGGTCATCCCTAATCAAGGGCAGGGGTTAAGTGAGCCACCTCCTAAAAAAGGGTCCCTCCAAACCCTGTTGGTAGTTGGTAGGCAGCTTAAGAGCAATTTGCAATCCCTTTCAGCACTATTAAGCTCAGACCCAACAAAGAATGCAGACTCCTAATTAATTGCAGTGGGAAGTCAGGAGCATAAATGGGCGTTGGGAGCCTGAATGCTTGTTGCATCACTAAGAAACACAGGGCCAGAAAAAGTTCATTATTGTGGTCTTTCTGGTCCTGCAAAGTAAATCAGTGTGTTAGCCCGCATGAGGTTAAGTGAGACCTCAGCAAGAGCTGCATCACAGAGAGCAAACTAGAGCATCTTAGCCCCCCAACTTGTGTTACGTCCTCCCCACAGCCCCGGACTGCTGCCTGAGCTGTGTGTGAGCAGGTAACTGAGCTGTATGTGAGCAGGTAATGTGCTCTGGGCTTGGTATGCAAAGGGGGCACTCAGATCCCTTAACGGCTTCTATAATCCCCAAGTGGGGCTGGGGAGTCTTTTGTGAACCCACAGAGCAGGCACCCATCACATGCAGCACTGGGAGTTCAGGGGTTCTTTAATCCCCGGAGATGCCTGGCATCTGCAAATACTGTGCAATATGGTTAGGAGAAATGCTTGTCCGTCCTGTTCGTGTGGAAAAGGCTCACGGTCTGGCCAGAGGAGAGTCGAGCGCTGGTGTGAAAGCAGTGGGTCATCCCTGAGCTTGTTAACTCAGCAGTCCTGTCAGAGCGGCATGGGAGAGAAACCCCACCGGCTGAGCTGTGTGGGCACTCACCCCACGCTTCCCAGTGCTCACACCGACGCTAATTCTCTGTCTTGCCTTTTGCTGCTCTTTCTGCTGGTCATTAGGGCTCATCTTCTTATCTCTCTTGTCCTCGTGAGCCCATCCATGTGCTAGTGCTATCACTAATTGCAAACACCCATCGGTGGGAACACACACGTGTACAAAAACGTGGCCGTGCAGGTGCACTATCACATGCAGAGGCACACATGACCCAGCACACAAACACACGCAATCGCATGCCCACACATGTGCTCGTGAAACGGTACGCACACAGAACACATGCTAATGCACACAAACGTCTATGTACCTGTGACTGTACAAGTATTACATCCGCACACCGCAATACACAGACAGATACACAGTGTATGCACCTCCCCAGAGGCGCACACCCGCACGCACCGAGCTCTGCTCAGCCCTGCACACGCGGCGAGCACCCACGTATATACAGCCCACCAGCAGCCACACATGCAGACGCACACAGGCAGCCACCCGTGCGAGCGCAGAGCACCCTGCATGCACTCACACACACGCACGCACGCTTTCAGCACAAGCCCGCATGCCAGGAGCGGTTTATTCTGCAGCTTGGAGTGAGAAGACAGTGGGCTCCCAGCCGGACCCTGCAGACAGACTCGGCAGCAGGGACAGACACACTCCCCATCCCACCAAAGAGCCCCTCTTTACCCCCAGCCCATCTGCACCTCACACCTTAAGGCAAAAAGAGCATCGGTGAGTGTCTCATTGGAGCTGGCGTCCCAGCGGAGTGTGTGTGCCGGGCAGGGGATCTCTCCCTCTCCCTCTCTCTCTCTTCCACTCGCATCTTTTCATGAACTCTATTTCTCTTTCCTTTCTGAAAACAACTGAGCTGTAAATACTGTTTAACCTTCTTCCCCCCTTCCCCCCTCCCCTCCGCACTATAAAAACACAAATATGCCATAACTCAGCTGGCTCAGCCGCCGCGCCTCCAACATGCCCTGCTCCAGGCCTCTCAGGAAGGTCATAACAAACGACTTTCCGATTCAGTGCTCCTGAAATAATTTTGTGTATTAAAACCTGAATCTGCACTTTCTGGACCGAAAGCCTCTCTTAATTATGGCAAGCGTCCTTGGGATGGACAGTGATCCTTCACTACAGCACCGCTAACCAACCGGAGAGGCAGCCGGCTCCAGCTCCCCACCACCACCTCCTCCCGCTGCCCCCTCCCACCACCACCCAACCCACGGCCCCCCTTGCTCCCTCGCCCCCCCGCCTTCCCTTTGCCCAATCTGTTTTCAAAGTGTGTCTGTCCTTTATTAAATTGTTTTCTTTTCCACATTATCAGTTGCCATGGAGACCTCATCTCTCGGATTATTTGAATTTCATTATATCTATTGATTTGGGAGCATTTCATCTTTTTTATTGTTTTTCTGTCAATTTTCAAAACGAATAACCATCTAATTTGCGTCAGTGCTGATTATGTTTGTCCCTCAATAGAGGTCGGCAGCTGCGTCGGGGAAACAAATCAATGGGAAACCATCATAAACCTCCCCAGTACAATCTCCAGGATATGTGGGTGACATTCCACGCCTGCGAGAAACACTCATCATATCCAAACTTCTTTCTTTCTTTTCTTTTTTCTTCTCCCCTCTTTTTTTTTTTTTATTTCCCCCTCTTAGCTAGCTCCGCTGGCCAGTGGCGGGTCACATTTAAAATCATATTTATTTTACACACATACATGTACAATTTTGGACACATCGCATTTTCAGACAGGGAGGGTACAAGGGTGAGAAGAGGGGGAAGGAATTTTTTTTTTTTAAGAAAGAAGGGAAGAAAAGGATGACGAGGGAAAGAAAAAGAGGAAAAGTGGATCGGGATTGCAAATTGCTTACTATGTTTTTTTTTTAAATAATTTATGCAATTTTAAGCATTTATGTATAAATTTTTTAATAAGCCACCCTGGAGCAAAATAGCCATTAACATCCCGACGTCCTTCTGTCCAATGGGCTCGTGTGTAGGATCAATTTCCGAGAGTACTTTCCTTTTTTTTATGACATGATAAAATGCTTTTAAAGCAACTTACACAAATATGGAAATTTTTTTCCCCTCCTCTTTTTTTTTTTTTTTTTTTTTTATAACAGCCTCCACTTATTCACCAGGGAGAGCAAGCAAGCGAGCGAGCGAGCGAGTGTGTGTGTGTGTGTGTGCTGGGGAGGGCAGTTGGCAGAAGGATAGACCCAGCCCTAACTGGAACGGACCTGCCTGTCCTTCTAACAAGGGCATAAACTTTCATTAGCGATGCACACAGTCAAAGGCAATTTAGGGAAACGCGCTGTACAGAAAAGGAAAACCTCAGCGTTTTTTATACAGCGGCTCCTTGGCTCCGTCCAGGGGGCTCTATCCTTGAGCTCAGCTTGCGCTCTCCAACCAAAGTGACCCCACCGGCCATGGGGGAGGCAGGACCAGGGGCCGGGGGGAAGAGGCTGAGGCTGCTCTCGGGGACACCGGTGCCCGGCAGTGCCGGCCTCGGCCCCTCGCCTCGGCCCCGCCAGCAGCCTGCACGCCCCACAGCTGGTCCAGAGAAGCCAGTCAATATTAATGTCTTGCTGGAACCCACTGGTCCTACAGGAGGCCCAGAGGTATCTGTAGCTCTGCCCACTGCAGAGCTTCACCCCTCTGACGGGCTAGTCCTCCCCAAAGGTCTCTATTTCGGGTTTCCACACACTGACAAGTAGCTTGCAGCCGCTCGATGCCCCTTTGGGGCATTAGTTACAAGCTGGCTCTGCCCGGACCAGACAGATGTGTCGCTGCTGCTCCTGTTTCCACAGGGTATATAGGCTAGTTATTTTTGCAGCTGGGACATGTTCAGCTTCACACAGGAACCTGGAAAATGCCATTCCTAAAGGGACGGCTCCTGCCACTGGCCCCGTGAGCAGGCACAGCTCTGCGGAGGAGGGACATGAGCACACCAGGCTGGAGTGAGAGCAGGCCAGTATGAGGGGCTTGGCGGGGTCTGAAAGACACGGCCACACATTGGAAATGAAACAAAACTATTCCTCCAGCTAGCAGTTCCCTTGGCCCTCTCTCTTTGGGGTTGAAGCTTATGCACCCCCAGCCAGATAGACATTATACATGCCCAAGCATGGGAAGACCCTGTGCATGTTCCTATTATTTGCTTCAACATGAAGCTCTGACACTGTTTCTTCTACAAGAGCAGATTTCTTTACGTTTTGGTACGACACACTTCCAGAGATAACACAGACCTATGAATTTAATCCTACTGACAGCAGGCTTGCATGGTACAGGTACCTTACACAGACCCCTGCACACTCCCAGCCGTGCACAGCCCCGCTGCAGGCTCACCCCAGTGTGCGCACACCTGCCCCATGTGCAATGTTTGTGGGTATTTGAACTAAAGCAGAGGTTAAAAAAAAAAGACATTTCAAGGGGCAGCCAATGCTCAGCTGGAAAAACACAAAGTGCCGAGAACAGCAAACCCAATCAATAACAATCACAACCCCAGCAGCAGGCGAGGAAAGCGTGAACCGTTTTGGCCTGCTCCCTGCATGCTCACCCTCTTGGGAAAACACAGTCCCCCGGAGGCCCATGATTTCATCCCCTCCCACGCCACCCTACATTCACCCTCACCAAAAAGCTTTATGGAGTGCAAGTCCCCCAGGCTCCTGTTTTGGTCAGAAACTCAGCAGAGAGAGGGTCTCTGCACAGAGGAACAAGACTGCTGGCAATGAGCTGGCACCTGAGGAAGGTTCTTGATGCTATGAAAGGCTCTGCTTCCAGCAAAGTGCTCCTTACACCCCACCTCCTCCTAACCTCCCCTCCCCTCCAAAGCTTTGCCCTTTGTGTCCCACATCCCCTCCCAGTTGCCAGACTCAGCCTTAGCGAGCTCTTCCTCTCCCCTCTTCTTTCCTCAAGTTCCGAACACCATCCCAGCTTCCTCCTCCCCAACATCTCCTGCCAAACCTCTTGTGCCCCGGTCCGCACCCCCATACCCCTCCACACCTCCCTTCCCTCAGTCCCCGTGGTCCTACCAGCCATGGCTGGCAGAGAAAGCCGTGCTGCCCAGGGGACCAGCACCAACTTGGGGAGGGGGAAACATGAAAGCTGTCAGGGAAAAGGTGGGAGATCTCCCTTCTCCCGGTCTTGCGTCACTCCTCACCCAGGCTGTACAGATTTGGGGGATTTCACTGTAGCAGCAGAGAGGTCAGCAGGAGTTGCAGGTTTTCAGATCATATATATCATTCTATATGGTCTTGTCTATAGTGAGTGCTAAATATAGCCAAGCCAAACCTGGAGGTGACTTCAGTGCTGCGATGCAGGGACATCAGCCACTGCACAGGCACCCTCCACTACCTCAAAGCAATACAGATGTCAACAGTCACAATCCAAAATCAAGGATGCCTGTGAACCCTCTGTCCTCCCCCTGCCGAGAGTACGAGCCAAGTTCTCTCTCTCTTTCCCTCTCTCAGGTGTCCATAATGGTTCCTCCTTTTGAGTGGTGACCAGTCAAAATAAGGCACCATTTTCTAGCTTGAAGGTCCATTTTTCCATGGGATGTTGGAACCTCTTAGCTATGGTGTGCCAGCATCTGTTTCAGCATAGCTACTTAAAAACTTAAACAGTGGACGAAGCGCTGAATAGAAGGGGAAAGTCTCTTGTGGGGGTCAGAATAATTAGACTGAGCTCAAATTGGCTTTAGGCATCTGCTGCTGCCTCTGAGCAAAATCAAGCCATGCTGCTTCCATCAGCATCTCTCCGCTGTTAGCCCTACCCCGCAGAACAGAAGGGACCACATACTGCCTCGTATAGGGCATCTCTGGGAACAAGACTTGCTTCAACAGAAGCCATAAAGCCTCCTTATCCAGCTATCATTAAAGCCAAGAGAAAAGAGGCCAGACAGAGAGATTGAGATGAGCCATTTCCCCAACAAACTTGCTTCCCTTTTTCATTCGCTCCTTTCTTTTTTTTCCCCCTTTAACTGTCATTAAAATAACAAGTTTCTGTTACAGTCTAAACATTCCCACATTGTATAAAGGGTTATGTTACACTAGAGTCACTGCCGGGCCCAGTGTTTTCACAGAAACCTCACTGCAGGTCCCCCCTCCTGACGAAGTGACTTATTAAAGTTTAAACAGTAATTAACAGAACAATAAAAATAAAGGGATGTTTGGGGAGTCGTAGTGCACACAGGGTTTTTGGCAGTGCCAGCACTTTTCAGTGCCCTGCGCTGGCAGAAAAAAAGGCTGCAAAACCAGTGGGAGAGATCGTGTGCTCGAAGCCAGGAAGGGGCTGCGGCGAGGCCGAGGCGCGATCCCAGCCCCAGCACGATGGTGCGGAGAGCAGCAGACAGCAGGACGCGAGGGAAGGGTGCGGGGGGACTGGGGAAAGGATGCCGAAGGGTCGCTTGGCAGGAGGCTGAGTCGGATTTGGTGCTCGCTCCCAGCCCTGCACTCAGTCTGTGCGAGTACAAGCGAGACAGCACCGAGAACCCCTGCTGCCTGTTCTCTGATTCTGCTGAGATGGCCTGGACAGGCCCCCAAAATCTGAGTTTGGGGAATTGGGTCTCTGAAACCAGACCTGGGCTTTGGGGAAGTAGCTCCTTTCCTTTAAAAGAGAGTGGCAGAGAGGAAACAGCAACCACAGAGCAAACCCCTGAGAAAATCTTGCAACCCGGAGAGCTTCTACAAGACACCCCAAGAGCAGACCCCTTGCTTGGGAGCTTTAAAACCAGAGAGGAGAAGGCATCTTGTAGGGACTGATCCTGCCCTGGTCCCGTGCAGGTGTGGGGAGCTCTGAGCTGCAGATCCAACAGTATGTTAGTAATTCTGGGGTCATTCCTTCTGAAATGCCGAAGGAGCCAGGACCACAGGGCCAAACACTAGAGCCTAACTTGCTATGCAGGAGCACAACCCCATCTCTCCCACCAGAGCAGAACTTTTCCAACCTATGTGTTATTGGCTAATTAGGGCTCCCTTTATAGGAGCAAAACTGCTTTTCCTCTGTTTTGTTCCCAACCCAGTTGCCTGCCTTGCCCAGGATGAGCTCTAGAGCATGTGGGTAGAGTTTAAGCTTAGGTTGTCAGCCCTCCCTGTTACCCAACATGCAGCAATGCAGAAAGATCTCATTTGAAGATATTTTTGGTTCCTATTGTAACTATTCTCAAATGTTTGCCTCAGTAGCTCACAGTGCTAGTTGGCTCTAGCCCTGATGTGTGACTCAGTACACATAGCATTGTGCAGTCCCATGTTTGCTAAATCTCTTCCAGTACAACTGCTCAGTTTGCAAATAAAAAGACAGCTCCGTAAGGGTGTATCTCCTGTGCAGAGTGAACTCGGGGAGTGCTGCACACTCCCCGAGAGTGAACTCGGGGAGCCCTCTCCCACAAAGCCCTCCTCTGAGTCTGGTACTTTGCACCCCAGGCCGGCTGGCCCAGCTGGGGAGCAGCGTGGCTCTCGCCCAGGCTGGGGAGCTGCCCTACTGCTGCGAGGACGCACATGGAGACCGTCCAGCACCAGCTGCTCCCAGTCTGCCCACAGCCTCCCTTCCCTCCTCTGCTGCACTGCAGGAGGAGGAAAATTCTCCCACACTCCGCTGCTGATGGAGCCTGCAGCAGCTCTGTGAACAACCCCAGGCGATGCCCTCAGAAGTCCCAGTATTGCACCAGTACAAGTCATTCAAGTGAGGACACTCGGACCCAGCGTGCCTGCTCACACCTCCAGGAGGCTAACCTGCCAGCTCAGAGTCATGCACCAGTCCTGCAAATTCATTCTGCAATGAAAATGTACTCCAAATGCCACAGGCTTGGCTTTAGAGCAGTCCATGAAGTTGATTCCTCCTCTTCAGTTCCCTTGCTAGTGAGGAGGACTCTGTCTTCTGCTTTCTCAATGCTGAACTAACCAGCTTGTTTCTGCAGCTGCTATATTGGCAGTCCAAGGCAAAGACACATTTCAAGCTCCTCAAAGTCAACAGGTCTCATTCTGCTTCCAGCAGCTCAGTGGTATCCAGCTCAACACTATCACTTACTGACAAATATCCACCAACTGAAAAAAGCCACAAATATTGACGAGGCAGCCTGGCTACTCTGCTACTCCTGCCCTCCCACCAACAAACACCGCTGAGTCCCTGCGGGGACTCCCAGGCACGCTTGCTGAGCAACCCATTTCCCGGCCTTTGCTCCCTCCATCTGCTCTTCCACCAGGCCCGGGAGGAGAAGCCACCTCCAGACACCGCAGAGGAGAGGGATTTGTGGACACTGAAAGCGCAGAGCAGTGGTGGGTCAAGAGTCCCTGCAGCTGCTGGTTCCCTGCTGGCAGCTCCTGCCCCAGGATGGGGAATCACTGCCTTTGAATTGTTAATCCTCAGCCTAATGCAGAACTCCTTCCGCCCAAAGACAGCTGTGACTGGGACCCACTGGCTTTCCTGAGGGCAGACTGGCCCTACAGGAACATTTTCAAGTTCTCTGTAGTCTGGAGTAAATAGCAGGGATGGTCATGGTTTACTCCGTGGTCTGGGAAAGGAGGGAGTTCAACTCCCAAGAACTGAAGGAAAGTGTTAAAAATGTGACTTCCCAGGCAATTACCAATGGTGATTTTTAATAAGCTGTTTTCTAGGCACTGGGGGAGCGAGGGACATGGGGGAATCAGATGTTATGAATCTGAATTCAGCCTAGGTTTCAAAGGTGCTGGTTTAATAAGCCATGAGGCGAGCCTGCACTAGCAGCGACAGCCCTGCAAACGAGTGCCAGAGCGGGGGGCTGGCATATCAGGGTTCAGAATTAATGAAACCAAGACCTTGGCAACCTCAGTGATTTTACTGCATTCTGGTGTAAATTGATAAACTTGCATGGTGCTCCAGGGAGGATGCGAGACGGAAGGAAGGGGGAAGGGAGAGGGTGAGTGGGAGACATACGGACACCCTTTTCCCTTACACCTGTGTTTTAACTGGGCCGCAGCAGATGAGCTGGAAGTGTGACACACAGCTTCCCACGCCTCCCTTGCTGCCCTGCGCCCCATTCAGCACCCCGCTTCACCGCTCAGGATGTCTTCACAAAAGCCTGTCCTGAATCCTCATGAGGTCCTCAGGTCCCACTGCCAGGGAGGTAAATGGGATGACAGAGATATCACCAAACACAGCCTTGTTTGGCCAGCAACACTACGCCCTTTTATCCCCAAACCTTCTATTGCAACGTTTTTATTTTCTCAGTGGCTTTTCTGCCTCCATGGGAAATGAGGAGTAACTGGCTTGTTCAGACTTGCCCTTAGAGACAGTTTCTACAGAAAGCCCCGAATCCATTGCAAGTCAGGCAGGGCAACCTCTGCCTGAAACCCCCTGATCAGCTGAGCCGCTGGCTCTGGCTTTTTCTTTCCTTCGCTGCCCCAAGCCAGCTGGATGCACAGGAACAGCAGCCAGAATTCACTGCTGGAGCAAGATGCTGTGTGAGAGTCAGCAGCTCCACAGCCTGAACCGCCTCCCCAGGAAAGGCAGATACAGGTGCCTCTGCCATGGCTCACTCCTGGAGATCTCCTCTTTGCACATTCCCAAGGTTTCTCTGACCTGGCGTGAGCTGAGCTGCCCGTCTGCTCTCTGAAGGACTCTCCTGCCCTACAGACTGAGGATGAGCGGCTCATCTCCAGTCCTGAGCACAAGCAAGCAAAATCAACATGTCAAATATCCCAGGCACTCTCAGCCCAGTGCCTCAGCTCTCCTCTTCCAGACCCACGAGGCTCGATCCCTCTCTGACTGCTTATGCTAATGTCACTCTGCTAAGCTCAGAAGAATGATTTTCCCAGCTGACACCACATCAGTGACAGGAAAACTGAACTTATGGCTTTCCACTGCCACTCACATCAAACTGAGAGAAAAAGACAGACCACCCAAATCTGAACTCATGGAATTTCATCCCATTCACCCAACTACAGGATGTTTTCCAGCTCCTGGCTGTGCTGGAGTCAGGGTCTCCAGACTCATTTGCAGCAAGAGTGGCAGTGCTTGAGAGGGGAGATGTGTTGAACAGGTACAAGTAGGTGCAAATAGAACAACAGAAGGTGCCCCCAGGTCAGCACTCACGTGCATTTTCCTCGGCCATGTCTGAGGAGACTTGGAGTCAGAACAGAGCACAGCTTTGCATGGGGGCCTCAAACATTTCCACAATGCAGAAAGACTGTCCTGTGCACTTCCTTTTCCAACACGTCGTTCAGGATGCCTCTACAGCAATGCCAGTAACTGCCTGTAGGGAATGTTATGTTAGAAAATTATCTAATGCACTCTTAATCACCTGGTCTTGCAATCTACAGAAGGAAATAGGAGCAGCCAGCACAGTTATGACCCTTCTTCCAGACACCACTGACTTTCGATACTGTTATCAGTGGTACCCTGGTCCACGTCCCAGAACTCAAGCTCTCTTTCAGTTAACAGGCCATGAAATTATTTAGACTATTCTTGATATTACATTCTATTATATTTGTAATTAACACAGAAGATCAGCAGTGCCACATCCTGCAATCCCCGTATTTTGCTGAATACAGAGGAGACTGCGCACTTAGAAGCACTTAGTCTTCCCCTAACTCTGCTTCTTCTAGGTTTATGGGAAGCCAATACTTCACAGCAGACCTATCCCACAAGGAAAGGGTTTGATATTGTCAGAGATCTTAATCTGCATATATTTGAAATATGGTATAGGAACCAGCACTCTGAAATCGGGTCTTACCTCCTTTTTTTCGGAAAGGACTTTTAAACAAAAGAAAAAAATCTGCCAGCACACTAAGTGTTTGGTGCTATCTTCAATCAGGGAAGCCTAATTATACCCATTACACTGATGAGGAAGCACTGGCACAAAGCTATGCATTCGCATGGCTACAGATACAAAACGAATCAGTGGCAAAGCTGGAAATAAACCCGGGAATCATGGTGATGAGCTCACCACCCACCGCACGCAGCTAGTCATGGACTAGACCATGTCCTACCCATGCCCAGCAGGTTACAGAGCTGGTGAGGCGCCCTCCACACATCTACTTCACAGGGTAAAAGTTTCAGTCCCAGTGCTGAGATGGCCTGGGGTGCTCTGGGACACTCAGGGGACTGGTCACATAAGCTGGCTCACGAAGACCAGTCACTCAGCTCACCGTATCGCAGTCAGACTGGAGGGCTGCAGACGCCCAACAGCCAGAGCATCAGGTCTGAGCCACCAAGATACCCTGCAACCACACAGACCGTGGCAGGGATGAATCATCTGCTCCTCCTTCTGAAGCAGCTTAATCAACTTCCCTGCATGTGGATCCTCACAGCAAGGTCCAGCCTGATCTGTCCACATATTAATGATTCCCTAGCGCGTAAAGCCCAGAGATTTTCCTTGGCACCAGGGGCCAGCACTTGCCCTGCACTCTCCCTGCCAGGTGCTGGGTGCTCTGGTCTAAGAAAGGCTGCAGAATCCCTTGGGATTGAGAGTCATTACATAAACAATACAACAGAATCACGGGCTGTAATTGTAAAAGTGCCTGAGGTCTTGGCACTGAAGTCTGCCTCAGCAAAGGCCTCTAAATGGAGACCCAAACAAAACAAACAAAAGCCCCAACTCTGTCAGCACTTAATGAACAATAATAAATAATAAATAATAACCCTAAGAGCCAACCTAGCAAGACAGATGTGAGGCACCAGGGCAGTTCTGAGGAAATGCTGACCCTACAGCAGTTGCCCTCCCTCCCCAGTTTCCAGTACACGGAGCTCAGGTCACCAGATACTTGCAGGGTTAGGTCCAAAGTGGGGAACCGGGATCTCTGTCAAGAGTGTGCCCCCCCAGTAAGATGTATGAGAGCTGCAGCCTTGGTACGTCCCTGGATCAGGACCTTCACCTGCTAAGTGAGCACACACGTATACCAAGTCACGCCTAGCTCTTTCTCATTGCAGGATCTCTCTTTAAGTGCTAAAGGCAAAAAGAAGCAGATGGAGCTGAGCAAGGGAATCCAGATAGGTGCGGGTCCAGAGAAGCCTCTCCCCAGCATCGTTATAGTCTTGACTCAGAGTCCCCCACCTGTGCCATGCAAGCTGAGCTCCTGGCAGGACACCGGGAGAGCTGCTTGGCAGGGACATGGGCTGAAACAAAGGGCCTAATTTAAGTATTTTTATAACTCAGTACTTGTGACAGTGGGTTTAGCAGTTGCCAGCCATCTGGAATAAAGAATTACAGCCACCTCCCCTAATCCTATATTGCCTAAACCCTAAAGCTGGTTATGGTGCAAGGATGAGGCAGCAGGTTGGGAGGAGGCAGTGATGGGAAGGTGGGGGTGGAGAAGGGACCACAGGAAAATTCCCAAACTTATTTCTTTTTCCTGCGAGGTGCTGGGTGGTCCCAGATGTGTCAGAAGTATTTTTGCTAGGAATCAAGAGAAGACAGGATGAAGAAAAAGGGGGGAGAAGGGAGACAAGGAGTCCTCCATGACCACACAGTCGCACACACCACACACACACACTCTCACACACGCACACAGAGGCTTACTGGTCGGCGCAGGGCTGTCAGGTAAATTAGATCTGAAAGCTGACAATTTCTGACCATATTTCCTTGATTATTTCAAACAAATGCACACCAGCCGCTGTAAGGAGATTAAAGTGACATAAACGTCCCGAGTGGGAGGAGGGAGGGCAGAGAATTCAGGTCACCCCCATCCGTCCCCCATTTGACAGCCGCTATATCGCTATCCAATCCAATAAAAAAATCCCCCCCTTTTGCTTTAATTAATTTTACAGCTAGCTTGCTTAATTACTTTCAATCAAAATCCTCCTGCCATCGCAAAATTAGAGATGGTTGAGCTCCATTAGCCTAAATTCTTCATTTCCATATAGAAAGAGGCTCCCTCGGCAAAGCCAACAGGGCTCCCTCCTATTCAAGCTGCCATCGGACAGATGCCTGTCCCTCTGTCTGTTCCAGTTCCTTGGGAGGAGCAGGGGGAGAAGGATACAGTCTTGTTCCCACCAACCCCTTTCATAAAGCATCTCCTTGAGAGCCCTGGACACGGGAGGCCTCTCTGCTCGCAGCAAAGACTGCAAGAGGCAAGAAGGACAGCCTGCCCTCATGGCCTCCTACGGCCGCACTGGAACGAACATTTCCCTGGCTGCACGAGGGAGCTGGGACGGCAGACGGCCTCCTTTCTGCTGGGCTTTCTGCTGCGGCTGCCAGCACCGGGGATGGGATCTGGAAGGGACACCTCTCCTGCTAGGGCTGGACCGAGCACTGCCACTGTCAGCCCACACAGGCGTGCAAGCATCACTAACTCGAGCTGGTCTCTGCCGGACACACGGAAAGGACAGCGAGGGGACACAGGGGCAGATCATTTTACATCTGCCTGCTGTGGGGTTTGGTACCTTCCTTCGGAGCATCTGGCACTAGCCACTGTCAGAAACATGACACTGGACCACGGAGCTGCAACATTCCTGTAGCTCCTCTAGGCATCATTAGCACCTCTCTCCTGCAAACACAAATCATGAACTGTTCCATTTTGGGCTGATCTGAAAGCAGACCCAACTGCTCTCATGTCCATGGAACCTCCTCAGAAGTGCAGGGAGTGGCAGCAATAAAGCCATACAGAGCTGGAAAGGAGGCAAGAACCCCAAGCGGGTGGAGAGGATGGGCTCAGGAGGAAACCCTGGAAGGAGCTGGACATGCTGGGAGCAGAGGAGAACGAGCTCCTCTCAAAAGACTGGATCCAGTGGATCACACTGCAGCATGCTTTCCTCCCATTTTCTCCAATTTCCTATGGTCTCCTCCTTTCCCATCTCCTCACACTGCTTGCAGAGCAATGTCTTAATGGGATTTTACATATGCTCAGCCCTCCATGTAGGTACGGAGCCCTGGGAACCGACTCAGTCATTTAACCTGGCCAGTGGAGCTTGGCCCCTGCTCCCTCCTCCCACCACCTGCCCAGGCCACACGCTAACCTGGAGCTGCAGGGAGGTCACACCAGCACCCTGGTCTCCACACCTTCCCACCCTTCAGAAAGCTCAAGGGGATTCATAATCACAAGAAACCCACCTCCCCCCCCAACTCCAGGGAGGACAGGTCAAACCCTTGCTTCTTTAGAACAAAATGAAGAAGAGACAAACACAGACCTATTTTGTTTATAAGCTTAAAACTGAATCCAATGGCGCATCTACCTGGGGATTTTAGATTAAATGGTTTAAGAAACTCAAATAGGCTTTTTAATCCGGTCAAATAAAAAGAGCCCCAAAGAAGCAAAGAATTCACCCTTCCGAGCCTCATGCCTGTGAAGACAGCCGGGCAAGAACAGCTTTCTTACTCTCTGCAACTCCTCCCCACCCTGGCATGGGACATAATGTATTTGCCAAAATCTGGAAGCTTGGGATACACCCTGTTCAGGACTCGTGCAGACTTCACTTTCCCATGGACGACCCACTTCTATCATGCTGTATAGCACTTTCTTCATCCTTTCTGTGTTCTCTTACGCTGTTCATCTGGGCCCTTCCCCCTAATACCTGGCAGGCCGTGTGAGCACGGTGCCAGCCCTGGTTACATCACCAGCGCTAGCCAAAAGCAATCCAAGAGAAGGCATCGAAACCCCTAATCCCTATTCAATGCACACATTTATGCACTGTCTGTCATACAAACTACCTCCCTGAATGCTTCGCAAGAGATGAGCAAGAAGACGAGGGGCTGAGCAGCCGTGTGCTCGCAAGATGCAGAAGGGAGACCAGCAGGGTCTGCCAAGGGAAGCTCCTGCAAAGACTGGCGGCCAGACAGCCAGTGAAGGTCCGATGGACGGAGACCAACGCTACACAGACTTGGGGAGTTTGATGAACACCTGGAGCTGAATCCTGACAAAGAGCAGGAAGCAAAGGGGCTCTCTTCTCTGCTGGATGACCACTTCTCCAGGACTTCCAGCCTCCTGCCTCCTCCCAGTACCACATCTCACCAACTTTGCAACAGAAACTGTCCCCTATCCCCTACCGCTGCTGTCTAACTCCGGAAACGCTCAGAACCGGCCTTGCCCTGCACATGCTCTGCAATAAAATTCCCGACTTGTGTCTCGCCTGCTCCAATGCTCAGAGCAGCTGGGACAATAGAACAGAGAGGCCCTAAATCCACCAGACTCACCCTAAATAGCAATGGCCCATAATTTCGCCTGACATTCAGGAGCTTGTTATTCTTTCCCCTCGTCGCCTGGCTGGAGCTGTTCAGACCCATCAGTGTTATTCTATGCATTAAACGGGAAAAAAAACAACTCAACAACAACCCAGAGAGTTTTTGAGCCTGCCCAGCGAGGGCTGACGGGGCAGCATCCCTAGCTGTGCTGGCAGTGGGAGAACAGGAGGAATCAATGCCTCAAAGCCAAACCCATCCCCTCTGCAGAGGAACAGCAATGAGCGGGCCCTGCTGAGACCCCCAGCAGAAACACACACTTACCCTTTTCTCTGCTTCCATCCCTAGCAAGGGAGCTGCAATCTCTCCCAGCCCTTCCAGCCTCCCACCTGATGCCCGGGAAGGCTGCTGCACGCTCCTCCCCACCATCCGGGAGCGGGGAGCTTTAACCACAACAGTTTGGGGTTTGGGTTTTTGGTTTTTTTTTCTTCCAGGCTGGCTCCAGCTGATTAAGGACCTGCAACAGGATGTAGGGATTACAGCAAAACCTGGCTCCGCATCAGCTGGGGCACAGAGCCAAACGAGAGAGCGAGGATTGCCCCCAGCCTGGCTGCCAAACCGGCACTTGTCCTGTTGGGAGGCTGTGAGGGCTGGAGCTCCCTGCTGGAACAAGGCCCCTGCCCTTGCTGGCTCTGCTGGCGAATGGCCTGAAGCCCACACTGACAAATGTGCCCACATGAAGGGCAGGGTTGTGAGGACGAGGGATCTGTGGCTTACAGGGCTTGCTGGAGAGAGGAATCTCAATCCCGTATGGCCTTGCTCTTCATGCCTTCATCCCAGGCAAAACAGAGGTGTGAGGGGGCAGGCACATCCCCACCTCCCGTCTTAAGCAGCAGGAGCAGCCCGAGTTGGCGATGCCCCGTGATTCCCCCATCCCTCTGCCAGGGTCTGCACCACGTGGAGCTTCTAGCGGGTATCCTGGAATAACACATGGCAAAATACTCTGTGCTGAGTTTTTAATCCAGGAAGAAGTGATCAGGGAAGGCAATAATCTCAGTTGGCACACAGAGCACAGCACGGTCTTGCTTCTGGGGAGGCATCAAGAGCAGAATTAGCTTCAAGGAGACTCTGGGGCTTTCTTTTCTTCTGCTAACACTGATCCCTGCCTGGACCAGCAGCAGCAGCAGCCCCCAGCATCTTTCTAAAGTGCCTGTCACTGCAATATCCAACTGCTGTCATCCCCTAGGGGACATCCCCCCATGCTTGGGTTTTCCAAGTCCCTCTTGGACCAGAGCAAGAGGGACAGTAGCAGTGAGAGCAGCCCTCCTGCTCTGACCTGAAGCTGTTAGCCTCAAGTCCTGTTTTAATCAGGTCTGGCAGAGCTGCTGCCTCGTTTCCCAGCCTGCCACCTCAGAGGGATAATTTGCCAGTGCTTTCTCAGAGAGCTCTGTGGAAGCACTTTGCAGAGCCTGAATATGCCTCTCCTTCATGGCCAAATCCTGCGAGCTTCATACTGGCACGTCTCCCTCTCCTAGTGACCCCCAGGCTCTGTCTGAGCAAAGGAGATCATGACGATGCCAGGATTTGGTCCTCTTTTCCAATCGCTCCCTGGCAAGACCTGGCAGTAAGAGGGGGAAGCTGCTCAGAGCAGCAGGAGAGGGTGGAAATCTGTCTGGCAGCAGCAGCACAGAGACTTCTTAGTGCTGCCCACCAGACTCATCGTAGCAGAGAAACTCTGGAGTCAGCTCCTGCCGGCCTGGGGCTGCGGGGGGAAGGCAGGAGTTGATATTGCAGGCAGAGGCCACTGGGATACCATTGAAAGCTGCTAAATATGACCAGGTTAGCACTTTAGTCTTTAATGGCAGGTCACCATTAATAAACCCAGGGCCCCAGGGTGCAGTACAGAGCCTCCCTCCCTGCCTCCCCGAAATACTCATTTCATTAACTTCACTGTGCGCGGCGCTCGGCACCTGTCAGAGGTTTGGCAGCCAGGAGGGTTAGCAAGGGTTAAGGACATCTTTCGGCAGAGCTAACCACTCTCTCCTGACACGATGGAGCAGGGGAAGCTGCCTGCACACCACTCCTCTCCTCCCCACTGCTCCCCTCCGCCTCCAGTTCCCCTGGCTCATGCTGGAGACCAGCTCACAGCTTTTGGACCCACACAGATGGGGCACCCTGGGAAGCCTCAGGAGTGGGGAAGAAGCACTGCCCCAGGCCCACGGCCAAGGGGCTGAGCGCTGGCAAAGGACAGCCAGAAACGTGGCCCCTACCCCAACTCCGGCACTGACTCCTTCTCTGGCCTTCAGGAAGTCACTTCATGTCACCGTGCCTTGCTTTCCCTATCTGCGGAACGATGACAGCAGCACTGATGGCCACAGCAGGGAAGAAAGGCAAAGGGGAGTTACTTTGGATCCAGGCAGGGAAGAAGCTCTTGTTAAATAAAAAGGCTGTGCAAACAATAAAGGCCAAATCCTGGGAATGACCCATGGGATTGCCCCAGTATACAAAAGGGTGAACTTGGCCATTGCAAAGGGTAAGCGGCCGAGAGGGGCTGGTGGAGCCAGCACAGGGGAGGGGACCACTCTGGCTCCGCACGTGCCGCGTGCTCTCTGCAGCCTCACGGACGCTCCGCAGAGGCCTCCGGTCCCAGCGGCTGCAGCACAGAGGACAGGGAAGGACAAGGTGAGAGGAAAGCATAAGGATGGGGCTTTGCTCCACCTGCCTTCACTGTGACGCTGGCTGTTTCCTGGAGGGATAGTGGGAGGGGAGGAGGGACAAATAGATATCCCAGCTGCCAAAAATCCCTACCAAGTCTCTATCGATCTGCCCTACTTGGCAACTCAAGCTGCAGCCACCGTCTGTGGTGCTGGATCAATAAGACCTGAGCAGACAGGGAGGGAGAGGCACTTTTATGGGAAGGCAGGGTCTTTAGGGGCAAGTATTTTGATTTTTAGAGCGCCTGCAGAGTCAAGGAAAATACTGGGACTGAAGCTGCAGTTTAGTCTGGACTAATTTCAAAAACCTGCTGAGCCCTTTACACTGGGGCCCCAGTGACCTCCTGCACATGGGAGCTGCCCCAGCCTCTGTCCTTGCTGTCCACCCACGAAAGCCTCTCGCCTGCCCTGGATGCTCTCAGCACAGATGTGCCGGCTACAGCAATGGGCCGGTAAGCCACTGACGCACAGCACAGACAGCATGTGCACGGTAATTCTCCAAGAGCTCCCTATAGACCCTCCCCAGGGACCTGGGGAGAGGCAGAGACTCCCACAGCCGGATGAGAAGGAATCGCCGTGCAGCTCAAAGAGCCTCTGGAGATGCCTTAAGTCCCCAAGCAGCACTTTGCGATGGCTTCTGCAGTGTGACGGTCACTGGGGCCAGCCAGATGGGGAAGGTTCAGACCATGGTGCTGATAGCCAGGCTGATTCGGCAGAGAAGACAGGCTCTGACGGGCCAGCCCACACAATTTCCATCCTGCCAAGTGGAAACCATCATGCGTTGCCCCCTGGCCTCTCCATGAAGGAGATCACAGCCTGGTAAGACGCAGTGAGCCAGGCAGGTCATGCACTGGGGAGCAGATGACCGCCACCGAACCCTTCTATCTTTCTGTGCCTGGAGACCCCTTTCTTATGTTCAGATCGTGTAGCTGGGCCATAACTACCAAGCCCTGGAGACCAAGTGACCTGCTGATATGGAGGAGAGCTCTGTGTTTGAATGCTCTGGTCACCCTGGCATTTTGCTAATTTTGTGCCCATAACCCTGATCAGGAGAAGGCAGCAGAGGCAGACAAGGAAAGATTTTTCCTCCTACAGAGGGCTGCCCGGTAGGGCCGGCGGCAGGAGTGCCCCGTTCCTAAAGCCAAGAGCCAGCGGCAGCCTGTAGGCTCCAATTAGAGCTGGCTACAAGGGGGACAGTGCATTGGGTGTCACCTCCAAATGCCCTTTGGATAGATATGGAGAGAGAGAGAGGGGGGGGAATCTGCAGTTGTTCCAACGTTTCTTGCTCAGCAGAACAACTGTTGCAGTCCTTTTAGCACAAACCCACCAACTGTTCCCAAAAGCACAGCCTCCTCAGCTCCTGTCCTTAAAAAAAACCCAACAACCGATCTCCAAAACTCCGGCTTCTGAGTCAGGGCAAAAATGTTATTAACAAAAACATCACTCAGGGGTGGGACACCTGCTCCCTGACAAGCAACTGGCCTGGCTGCCCATGGTTAGCGTATTACATCAGGCCCCAAAAAGAGAAAGGAAAGGGAGGGAGAAGGGGAGAGAGTGGAAAAGAACAGACAGAGGGAGGATGACAGCAGAAGGGAGTAACAAAGACAAAGAAGAGCAAGAGAGGGGAAGCACAGAAAGAAAAGAGCAAGTGCGAGCGCATGTGAGAGACAGTGCAGGAGAGAGCGAGAGCATGTGGGGGAGAGCAGAAAAGTGTGCTGAAAGTGGCGGTGTGTGTGCAATAAAGTGTGGGAGTGCGTATGTGTGAGAAAGACTGCAAGCGTGTGTGCATATGGCAGAGACCGGAGTTAAGAGGAGGAAGAGAAGAGTAAGGAAGGGGGAATGACGCCACGAAAAGCAAGAAAGCTTGGAGAAGTGTAACAAGAAAATAGGGAGGAAGAGAAGAACAAAAGAAAAAGTGAAGGCCGTCAAACAAATGAGTCTGGTAAAGCAAGGGAGCAAAGACAAGGGCAGGGAGGGAGGTGTGGGAAGAGGAGGCGGGGGGCACTTGGGACGGGGCAGAGCCAGGGTGAGGGTCAGGAAGAGAGAAGAGAAGGAAAGGGAGAAAGGGACAGAAGAGAAAAAAGGAATAAAAGAAATAAACAGGGGGGAGGGAGAGAAAGATGTCTATTAAAAACCTCAGTGCATAACACAAAATGTCAGGGTTTATAGCTTCATTCTTGGCATTGCTGGTACTGAGAACCCCACACAGAAATGTCACTGCTTGTCATGTTTAATCACCTGCTATTTGTTAACACCTTCACTGCAAGGAGTCTGCCCCTCACCCCTTGCAGGCTTTCCTTTTGGAGAATAAACTGCGAAAACATGCCTCTGCCTTTCAGCTCTCTTTGGACAGTTCCAGTTGGACCCGGAGCCAGACAGGGGAGGCCAGGCAGGGCAGGCACTCGGGGCACGGCTGTTTGCTCTCCAGATGGGGCCTTCAGCACAGGGTAGGGCTCCTGCAGGCTGCAGAGGTCCCTGGCCGAGCAGGTTAGTGACAGGCACCATCGCGGGGAGGCAGAGGATGTGCATACACAGGAATGGAACAGAGGATGCTCCTGGGAGCGCAGGACAATGCGAGGAGCAGCGGAGAGCAGGTGAGCGAGGCGAGTTTGGGGGGAGAATGACTTCAGGGCAGAGAAAGGAGACAGGAGTGAGAGGGGAAGGCTCAGCTCAGCAATCGAACAGGCGTGGGTAAATCAAGGTGCACGGGGTAGTGAGCGCAAGGGCAGGGAGGAGCAGGGTACCGGGCCCTTCCTCCTGCCGCATACACCCCTGCGCTCCCATCCCATGTCCTGCGCCGAACACATATAAATAAAATCCCTGAAATCCATGCAAGCCTGGAATTCTCCAATCTGTTTGCTTGAACAGCAACTGTCACATAAAAGCAAACATCCAAAGCAATTAAACATACAGTTACAGTTCCTTGCCCTGGCATCTGCACTGGTGACTTTGTTCTAGTTCCTCCCAAAGCCTTGGACTAATGTTTTTTATTTATGCCGGTTTTCCCCTGGGTCAGGCACCCGTGCCCCCACTGTCTGCACTTCCCACCCAGCTGCATACTGTCTGTCTGACATCACATTGCACTGCTATAGAAATTATTTTGAGGTCATCACTAGACAAGATTTTTCCCTACTATTTCACGCACTCCAACTGGAAAGAAATCAAAAAAAAGCTCTCCTCCATACAGTAGGGCTCTCCCATACGACCAATGAAAATCTCATTCTACAATTTTCAGGCTTACGGAAAGCAATACATCATCCCCCCACCTCAATGAAGAAAAATTTAAAGATGTATATGCGAAGATCATTAGCGCAGCTATTTTGTTTTAACCAAAGAATAGTAATCAGCACTGTTTCAACACAAACGAGGGCTCAGCTTCGGCACGGTCCTTGCCCCACACTCTGAAATGCTTATGTCAGTGTGCAGCGTTTCTGAAGTGCTGATGCCAGTGAAGTTAGACTTCCCCTCTAGAAAATGAAGATAATTTGGGGAGCCAAAGAAATGACAATACGATGAGCTGTAAGGCGATCCTAAATGCATCCAAACTTTTTTTCATGCATTCAAACAACAAAAAGCTAGCAGAAGCTATCGGCTGCCTGGACACCAGCACAAGCGTTTCTGCTCCAGCCCCCCGTGACTGCGGGGTGCTGGCTCCCTGGGTGCCCGGATCCCTCCTGCGACTCACGGAAACGGGCAGCAGAGAGCTGACGGCTGCAGCTGCAGGACCGAGGGGCTTCCCGGCGCTGGTGTCATCAAGATACTAAGGACAAACTAGAGGAGCATCCTATGCAGAAAAAAATACAAACCTGCAGAAACTCAGTGCTCATCTCTCTCCAATCCCTACGATAGAATTTTAAAATCCAGTTTAGATCATCCAGGACTAGATGTGGGACTGAAGTAAAAACCTTCAAGCCCAAACCTGGCAGTTCTGGAAACTCCAGAGCGCGTTTGCGCGTCACATCATGGTCTCTGGTAGCGATAGTGGCGTGTTTCTACCCAAATTTTCTTATGCATTTTCCTTGCAACAGTGTTTTCATGGTCTTTTCTGATTGAGATCCTTGCTAGTTTCCAGAAGCAAACATCTACATCTCAATCTCACACACCAGAGGGACCGTGTAGGTGGTGGGGAAACCTGCACTGCTGCTTCTTACTGCCCCTGCACTGAGGACAGGGCCTTTTGCTCTGTCCGGCACCTTTCCCAGACACCCACAGCCCCCCCAAAAGTCCACAAATTCAGGCCCAGTTTTTGAACCTGAGAACAACTGGGCTGCGGTGACACCTGAGTCCAGCTGGTGATTGCTGCCCCCGACGTAGGGAGGGCGGGCAGAGGCTCAGCCCAGAACTTGGGGACAGTGGTTTCTGCCCCTGCCCTGAAGGACCGGCACGAGGTCCAGGAGCCACCCCACGTCCTATTCTGGGAACGGGAACAGTACACAGAAAGGCCTCCCGCTGGCCTTTCGCCAAGGATAAAATTCACCCTTCTGAACACAGGCCAAGATGATCTAAAGTGACTACTGACTTTTGTTGCCCAACTTGAGTCACCTTAAATGGGCCTATTTTTCAAAGTGTCAGTGCTCAGCACAGCCGAGAATCGGGCCTCTTTAAGATGTCTAATACTACATGTCCAATCACTGCTTTAACAAGAAAGACCAATATTTCTCTCCCGTGTAACTTCTTCCAGTCTGGCCAGGCCTTTTATCTTTTTTCCCTCTCCCCTCCCTTCTCCTTGTTCTTTTCTTTTTCAGCTTTTTATGAATTTCTCTCAGCTTTCCTCCCTCTCCCCCCCTCAAGGTCATGCGGCTCATTTCCACGTTGAATATTTACTCAGCAAGCCAGGTCCTTTCACAGGCACTCACCACAAATATGCTTTCTGATAAAGTCCAGAGAAAAGAAACTATAAAACCCAAAACAATGTCAGAAATAAATTAAAAAATCCCAATAGGGCAAAGTGGGGCTGTAACAGGGTAGAATATTTCAACAAGAGAAAGCTAGCAGGTAAAACACCCTTGGAGTTAGTTTACTCCATTTCCCTGCATTTCCATGATTATTTTCTTGCTCTCTTTTCTTGTTTGCCTTTCTGAATATTTTTGTTCTGCTGTTAGGGCTGTGCCACCTATATGAGGGAGCCTGTTATATTTAACCTCTTCTCTTCATCCACCCTTGTTCAAAGGCCAGAACCCTTCCAGCCCGTGGGCACCTGCTCCTTTACGACAGCGACCCGGCAGCTCAAACCCATCCGGAGCAGGGGAGTTTTCAGCTACGCAGTTTGCTTGTTTTTCCTAAGCCCATTACTTATAAGCAGCTTGCATAAAGCATCAGGGTTTGTACCTACCCTGGGTAATACACAGCACAACACGGCGTAGCCAGAGATCACACAAAGGAAGGTCAAACCCCACTGTCGGGAATGGATGGGGCACTTCACATCAGTATGGTAAGAGGGAGTGGGTCCTGGAGAATCATTTTCATACTTAATTACCAAGTCAGCTCACAGACCAATCCTACAGACTGTCTGAAACGAAGAGCAGCTTCACAAAGTCTATATTCTCCAGCCCAGGGCAGGTCTCCAGAGAGCCCAGCCTTCCTTGCTGCTCCGAGATGTGGCAATTTTGATAAACCTCCTACTCCAAAGAAACCAAATTTGGCCAACACAGCGTGACTTTGAAAATCCAAGCCTCAGGCTTGCAGTGTCCAATGAAGTTTTAAAATTACTTCTTAGTGACATCATTTCAATCTCCATTCGACCATCAGAGACAGCTACTGGCCCTCATGTGAAAGACAGGTATTAAAAATGTCAATTCACTCGCTAACATCTCTTCATCTGCCATCCAATGCCACTTGGCTACCATGGCCACTGGGAAATGATAAAGAAAAGTAACTCTGCTGGCTTTTCTAGTCAGGTCATGGTTTTATGCCCAAGAGTACATCTAGCCCACAATTTCCCAAGGGAGACAGGCCACAATCTCCTTGCTGACAAAGTCAGGCTTGGGATAACAAGCGTATAGTAACAAAAGGCTCCCACCTACCAAGACCTCTGAGGAACACTGCCTGGAGGAAAGTGAGCTGCTCTGAAAGTAACCCCCTTCTTCTTCTCAAGACAGCAGGGCTCTTTGCCTTCTCCTCACTCTAGAGGAGTTGCTTTAGGTTGCTTAGTGTTGCTACTTTCCTTTTATGAGCCCACAATAGAAAAACAGAAATCTGGGGATTCCTCCTAGCAGGAGAGAGGTAATTCACAGCTATGCTGCGTGCCGTCCACAGCTCTCCCTTGATTTCTACCTGCGGCCATAAGGCATCCCCACTGCTCCCAGGGGAACAGCTCCCACCCGCTCCTCACCCCACAGCTGCCTGCTGGCAGCCCGTGTGCTGCCACGGAGCAGAGACCTAGCTATCCTGTTTCCATGGAGCCTGACCTTCTCCTGGAGGTTGCAGAAATACGCCCTTCCATAAACAGATACTTATTCTACCTAGGAAAGCGTCAAACCACTGCCGTGATACTCTAGGTTGTGTTGGTTTAGGTAGCTAGCTGTAAATACATTAGTGCAGTATTTTGAACAGTCAGTACTACTTCAGGAACCGTGCAGAAGCACAACTCTGCAGAGCCGCGCTCCTCAGGGCAGCAGTGCAGCTCACATCAGTAATAGCAGGTACCTTGACAGGTACCATGGTAGAGCTATTGCAATGGCAAATGTTCGGGTCCACCAGCATCACAGTGACTAAAGAGAAACAGCACAAGTTTTGCCAAACAGTCACAGCCCTGAAATAAAATATAGTTGCAAAAATACTCTGATTTCAAGTGCTTTTGGCCACTCACAACTCTGCATTAGCAGCACGGCGATGGTGAGAGCAGCACACTGATGGCAGTGACGCTGTCCTGAGCGGCAGCACACTCCAAGGGAGTGGGGTAGGATGCTGTAGGATGCTGTGTTGGCGGTCAGGCCCCTGCAGAGGTTGGGAACAGAGCCGGGTGTTACCATACTGTGCACAGGTTCCCCGCGACCCTGCTGTCTCCCTGGCACGGCCCGTTTCGTCTCACTGAGTGCTGCTCGCCCTCCCTCCCTCCCAATGCGCACATGGCTTTAATGTTTTTATTACCTGTTTGACTCGCTGCCTTATTGCTTCTCCTCTTAATGGGGCTGTAACCGTGGAAACGAGGAATAAACGGCCACCAGAAAATGAGATGATTAAACAGGTCACCCTGGCAAAACAAACTCCGTGTTCACACAGCCCAGGCTGTGTATGCAGCTTCTGTCCAGGGAAACATGGGGCTCGGTGGGAGAGGGCGGAAGGGCTGGGCCAGGCTCCTGGAAGGAGCACACCACCAAGAGGTGCCTCCTCGGAGAAGAGTGGTCTCTGTCCAAGAGGGATGATGCTGTGCACCTCCCAGGACAGACAGGCAGAAAACAGCAAGGTCTGCTGAGGGAAGATGGAAGATAGCGAAGACAAGACACATCCATGTAACTGGGAAAAAATAGCAACTCTGATGAATATAAATAGGCTGGACTGAAAACAAAACACAAGTCTTCGACAAGTTGGTGTCCTCTGTTGTCCCCGTCTCTGGCATTGCCCATGCCTGCCTCGTGGCAGCTCCCAAGGGCAGTGTAGAGACCCTTCTGCCCACGCTTCTCCAGGCCCCCGGGGCACAGCTCCACCGCTCCCTTCATCCCCGCTAACGGGCTAACGGCCAAGCTGCGCCGGTGCTGGCAAAGGCAGGGCACCGTCTGGCCAAGCACAGCCAGGACCACAGGCAAGGTAGGAGCACACACCTGGCTTTCTGAGGTCTCAGGAGAAAGGGCATCTGCAGCCACTGCGCTCACAGCTCCTTCTCCGAAGCCATGTGGCTGGGAGGAAGGGGACAGCAGCATGGACCCCAGACCCTGCAGGGGGGACCTGCCTGGCTCAGGGACTCACCTCCAGCATAGATCTATTCTAAGTTCTTTCTTGGGGCGCTGCAGATATGGCCCTCCTCTCACTGGGAACAGCCAGACAAATTCAGCTCCCAGGCTCAGCGGTGAGCCGGGGTGTACTAAAATCAGCCCTGACAGATCAGTTTGGAACGAGAGTCCAGCTCAGCCTCGGCACACACAGGCTGAGCTGGACTCTTGCCGTGAAAGCCAGGAGGGTATGACCACAGCCCCGGGCTGGTGTCCAGGCCTGAGCAGGACACCTCCACCACAGCCCTCCTCATGACCGGGGAAGAGGGTTGGCCCACACCAGCAATATGAGGAGAAGGCAGGGGTGTCCATGCATCTCCACGCCCCGCTGGGTGCTAACATCTGAATATGAGATTCCTCTCCCAGTCAAGCTGAGAGGTAATGAGTTTCAGACCAAAATATTGTTGAAAACAAAAATAAAACCCCAAAATAAGCACACCGCAATCAAAAAAAGCACAATCACAAACCATCGTTCAAAGTAGTGAGTATCCTGCCAGAATCACTGTCCTGTCCCAACCTGTCCAAGCCCAGACTCATTGGGTGCTGGCAGTCTGGGAAGAGCAGACTTACTCCACCAAGAGCAACAAATTCAGAAGAAGAAATTGGAACGGCAAAGCTTGGCGAGGTGGAGATGAGAGACAACTGCTTGAAGCACACAGGCGAGTGGTTGTGCTTTCTTTCAAGAAAAACAGCAGGTGGTTTATGAAAAGGGCCCTATTCTTTAGAGTAATTTGAGCCATATTTCATTGTTTGATAGAAAAATCCTAATATTCATGACCTCCTTTAACTGGAAGAAGTTTGCTCATCTGAATATCAGCCCACAGACAAATGGGGAAATGAAAAATAAAGAGAGTAAGATAATGGGGGGGTGGGGGGGGTGGGGTGAGGAAAACCAAGACAGAATCAAAGGCAGAATGGAAAGTCCAGGAGGGTGACAAAGAGTGACGGGACTGTGGGAATAAGGAAAGGAAGGAGGACATAAAGGAAAGCTATTTAGCAAGAGCAGTTAAATAGTGCAGCATAGAAAAAGGCTGAGAAAAGCAAGAGTGAATGACTGAAAACACAGCAAGAGTAAGCAAAGGAGCTTTCTCTGAAAGTTTCCAAGCTCATGGATCAACTCTGCAAAACTGTCATCTTGTCCTACTGAGCCTCTGTTAAAAATATTCATATGCAATCAGGAAGGAAAATCAGACCCTCTCTCCGCAGCCTCTCTTCCCTCACCCTCTTCCAACCCGGTCCTCCTCTGCTAACATCTGCTGCCTGCCTTCGGGACATGCAGATGGTAATTATTCCAGGAGCAGCTTCCTCTCCTTTCTCTGCTTGCAGAGGGCCACTTGGAAGAGAGCTTCCAGCCATGGAAAGATACCACACACACCTCCACACCATGTGGCAGGGAGAGGGGGATGTGGGAGCCAGGGCCGTGCCCAGAGAACTTGATAGCACAGAGGGTGGAAGGTGGGTGAAAAGATCAAGACATTTGTCTACAAAACATCCCAACAAAACAGCCCCCTGGCCCAAAGAAGGGAGGCCTGGGGAGAAGTTGGCTTGACATGTGGAACTGCTCGTGCTCCTCCAGATAGGGGAAGGGGTGCTGGAGGAGAGGTGTGCTGGGGAAGCGCAGGCAGCGAGGAGGGGGAGGGCTGCCCTGGGCAGGCCGGCTCAGGGAGTGGATTCATACAGGCATGGTGCTGGCAAACACCATGCGGAGAGGTGGAGCTGCTTTAATGAGAAGATGCTTCTATGACTCAGGCCTCAAAGGGATTGGGACTTTATTATTTTATTTTTCCATAATAAATTATGCCCTGGGATGCCAGGTCCCGCCGGGTTTTTCTGGAAATACCAGACAAAAGCTGGTGTTGCTACCTGGCTTTTGACAGTTTCCCATGTATGGAAGCTAAAAGTTCCTGGTTCTTCCTCCACTCTGCCCCAGCCCAGCCAGTCTCAGGAGAGGGGCTGACACCACAGCATCACTACAACAGAAAAGCCCAGCTGGAGCTCTGCACCTCCCTGCCCAGGCCCCGGAGAGCCCCCCTTGCACGTCCACGACAACCCGCCCTGGACCCACGGGTGCTCGCAGCCCACGGTGCTGCAGCTGCCAGGACGTCGAGGGTGCCACGGGTCAGGCAGGCGCAGGAGCTCCCGGGAAGCGGGAGCGGGCTCAGCTCTCCCACACCCCAGCCACCACACCCCAGCTGGAGGGAGGAGCGCTCCTGCCCGACCCCCGCACCCAGCCATGGACAGCAGCCAGGCCTCATTCACTTATCTCCATCACTGAAGCGCCCAGCCCTGGCTCTGGGCTGCACAGGGGAGTATGATTATGCCCACTTTATAGATTAGAGTTATTCATCCCACACCAAATCCTCAGACTCTGCCACGTCTCACAGACCTGTTCTGGAGCTCTCTTTGTTAGATTTAGGCTGAACTTGGCCCTAGTTCAGCTCAGAAACTCGCGTTACAAAAATCCCCTGTACAACCGCCTGCCTGCGGCTGCAGACCAAGCCTGCTGCCAAGGCCATCGTTCCCCCCCAGCAGGAGGATTGGTGGGGGATGCACTGCAGCAACAGTGGGAGCACAGGGACACCTAACACACAGGGCACAGACCATACTGATCTTCCCTTGCTGCTAAGAAAGATCCACTCATCACCACGATGATGCAAGCGCACAGAACCGGAGCGCAGAGGCAGGCGATGTCTTGAGAGAGCAACTTGGAGAACACGAAGTTCAGCACAACACCAACACAGGGCACGTGAGCGTCTGGGAGCATGGAGGTGGGCGAGTGTCTGGGGCAGATGTGCATGTGCAGGACAGGGTGACGGGGACGTAGGTGTTGGGTGTGGGGAACACCTCCAGAAATGCTCCAGCGGAGCTTGGTGTTTTTACTGATTTCACAAGAGCCTCTGCTAAAATGTCACCTCTCCAAAGCAAAACATGTGCATGTAGGTGAATCATCATTTCACGCCCCAAAACCAGGAATGGGTGGCAAAATTCTCTAGTGAGGCACCAAATCCTCAGGGGATTGCCATGAAGTGCACCCAGTGACTTTAGTCTTCCTATCCTTTTCCCTTGTACCTCCTTCTCTCCACCCCTCGCTCTCTCTTGCCAGCCTACATGGATTGTTCAGCTTTTATTCTGAGCATGAAACTGCCTTAGGACTGGAAGCTTTAAGCAGTTTCCCAGCCTCCAGAAATTTTCTGGTTGTGTTTCTCCATGGCAAAGCAAACAATTCCTTCGGTACCTGGCCACCACACCTAACTCCCAAATGCAATGAGAACTCAGAATTCTTTGGGAAATTTAAACAAGAACATATTTTACACAACTGAAGTGCATGTTTTTGGTTCACTGTAACTATTTGTTCATGAAAAGGCTTGACAAACTGTTTTATTTTCTGGAGTCACCACATGAAGAAAGATGGGAAGTCTCTCGAGAAAGAGGGGAGAAGGCTGGTGCCAGGTTAACGCACCGGGAAGAGAAGTTAACAGCTGGACTCAGCCACTGAGAGCCCTATGGATGGGCAACAAGGGGGTCTACAGTTTGGGGGAGGGAAAAGCATCATCATCCCTCTCCAAAATGCACTCTGCTCCACAGACGAAGCCTGTGCTTACATGGAACGGCAGTCCAGCCCCACAACTGCGATCGGTATTACTGTCTGCCTGACCAGCAAGCTCCTGCCAGGGACCAGGAAGCCACCAGCAAAAGCTGCACAAAAGAGAGGGGGAAGCCCCAGAGCACGGATCCCGGCCGCTGGCCCTACTGTGTGTCCCATCTGACAGTCCAAAGACGGTCCCCATCTGGACTAGCCCTGTGTGGCCCCTTCAGTACTCACTAGTGGCCAGAGTCTGGGCTTTGCCCATCCAGGGAGTGTTCTGCCACCCTGCCAGGTCCACCCTCCTGCAACACCATCGTGACCTGGCCCAGCCCTTGACCCACCTACACCCCTCTGGCTAAGTACTGTGCACCCCCCTATGTCCTCAACCAGGCTGCAGTCACCCAGGGCAGCTCCCCAGCCCCGGCCGGTGTTTCAGCTTGTAAGATCACTGGTCAAGCAGGAATGGGGATTAGAAGCTAGCAAGTTTTTCTTTTGCTACTGATGTCTGCCTCCGTCTCCCCTGCGAGCCCTGGGAGAGGAAACAGGGAGCAACAAGGTCCTGGTCCAAGGGGCTCTCAATCCTCAAAATGGATTTTACCTGTCTCTGAAAGCTGCCTCCATCTCTCACCCCCCACTGCTTTCTCCCTAGGGAAATCAGTCTAAAAGGGGCTAATGGAACAATGTCCCTCTCTCTCCCCCCTCTCATTTTCTCTCTTTTTTTTTTATTAGCATTTGTGGAATTTATTCCCAAACTCTCCTAATCTTTCGTACACAACCATTTGATTTGCATAACCCAGCCCCCTCTCATAAAAACTGGCTGCTAGTTTAATTAAAAAATGTAAATTTGCTGTCATCTCGGGGCCTGGTGAATTAGGACGACATCGGCATTTTTTATTGCTGAAGACGTCCAAATTGATCCAGTCCGCATTGAACCAGAGGGGAGGAGACGGTGCCGCGTGGGACTTTTGGCTGTAGGTTCTGCCCCTCCCCTGCTTCCAGCCAAGCTTCCTCTGCCCCCTCTTTGCTTTGCAAAGTGCAGCTGAGGACGAGGACATTGGTTCTCCCAAACCCCAGCTGGATCGGCCAGCGTGGCCTCCGCGATGTCAGCACTTCTGGGAGCTGAGCCCTGGGTGGCACCTGAGCTCTCCAAACCCTGGGAACGGCCAGGTCGTCAAACCCTGGGAGGGAGGGAGGGAGGGAAGGAGCCCAGGTGGAGGTGGGAGATGCAGCACAGGCAATGGTTGTCTCCACCTCCCACAGGACTTTTCATTACTTTCCAGATACTTTCAACCAACTTTTCAGAGGGAAACCTAAATTGTAGGCTACACAGCAGCCTAGGGGTATGATTTGATGTTAGAGGGAGGGTCAAAGTGGCCACAAGGGCTCTCCCTGCGAGGGTAGCAGAGCGCTCTGGCAGCATGGGAAGTGGGACAGACAAGGCTGCACACGCAAAAACCCTGAAATAAATTCCCAGCTCACACAGGCCTTTCCAATAGCAGCAAGGAGGACTAACAGTGGAAGCATAAATAGTCCAGGAAAACAGAAAGAGAAACTGAGGATATGGAAGCCACGTATTAGATATTTGATCCCTTCCAGCCAAGGTATCTGTATCGTTCACAGCCGTTTTTAGTACATGTTGCCTCTCCCCCTCTCCGACACCGTGTTTCACAGTGGAAGGATGCAGTACCTGCACACATCAGCAGACCCCACTCTGTCGGCAGCAGACCTGGTTTAGAGGGAATAGGACCCAGCAGACAGAGTGCAGGCAGGGAAACGAAAGTTTATTATCTCAGGGATCAATTTTCTGGTCTTTCTGTGAGTTATCGCTCTATAGTGCTAAACCAGTAGAAACACTCCTACGGACTTCAACCAGCTTTGAAGCATGCTCTTCAAGTAATAGCTGGGCACTGCTGAAGACCATGATGAGAAGGTTAATCCCTGCCCGGGTAACCCTTCTCCCAAGGAAGAGTCTTCCCTAGGTAGGCTTAAGCACTTGAATGCTTTCCACCCAACAAGCATCTCCTAGGACTACTGGAAAGTGACCTGAACACCCAAACTGCCTGTGAACCTTCTGCAGACCATGAGCAATGAGGAGTGATAGCAACCTTGACTGAGCCAATGCCTCTCCAAAAATCTGTACTGTCAGAAAAAAAAAAAAAAAAAAAAAAAAGAATTGGCACCAGCCCAGAGAAGGTGTTCCTATCCACTGGGTGCTTCAAGTAACAACAATGATTTGACAAAAGAAAGTCACAAAATGACCCTTTGAGTGGAAAATTAGGTGTTTCTCCACCCATTTACCATAGGTTTCTTGGTCCCCATTCTGAGATCGGTTCCTGTAATCCCATACCAAGGATAATTAGGCTGGGGAACAGTTTCCCAAGGGAAGTGACAGGTGCCCAGTCACTCAAGATATTTACAACCAGACTTGCAGAAAGTCACATGGAGGGAACATCTTGCCACGATCCTGGGCGGATGGACTCAGTCTCTGAATTCTTTCCAGCCCTTAACCACTATGAATGCTTCTGGCCCTAGAAGGTCCATGCAAGGATTGACTGAGCTGAGAAAGCCCTCAGCAAGAGTAGACTGTCAGACCCCACATACTGAGTCCCTCTGGGAAAGAAACCCCTCTGGACTTGCCTCTGCCAGCTGGCAGCTCGTGTGAGCAGCCCTCAGGCACTGCCTCTGGGGAGCCACGGCCTGAGGGCTTGGAGAGAATTCAAGAGGCAGCGACTGAGGGAGATAAGGTGGCCCAAGTAGATAAGGGTTAGAGGTGGTGATTATGGGGCAGGTCTTTGCCCCGAGATCATGACAAGACGGGTTCACCCACACACAGACCGTAATGCTGACTTAAACAGATCTCTCAGATCCTCATTTCCATGGCTTACTGCGGTCCCAGGTTCCCATACCGGAGCACCGAAACCCACGTGTTACCTGGGCGCAGCGGCAGGAAGGCCGAGCGCCCACGACACTTCCGAGAAGAAGGAGGGTCCCTGTTGGGGGGAAGGCGTCGGCTTCGCAGTCCCTTTTTTGGGGAGCGGGGCTGGGTGGGCCGGGCAGGGGCGGGGCCGGGCGCGGGGGCCCATTGGCCAGCGGGCAGGGCTCCAGCCGGCAGGGGGCGCTGCCTCCCCGGCCCGGGCCCGGCCCTGCCGGCCTCGGGGCCAAGGGCCGGGGAGAGCCGGGCAGCTGCCTGCAGATCCCATCGCGGTGCTGCCACAGCTCCTGGAGATGGAGATCAGGGGTAAATCACTGTTTATTACTCTTTAAAGCATTTGCCCTCCTGCAGTTTCACCACATCCTTAACTCCTGGGCTGCCTACGCAGCCTCCCAGCTCCTTGATCTAGAAGGGAGGCAGCCACACGCCCACGGCTGGACCCAACCAGAGCCGGCGCATCGCGCTCGCGGGTGGAAGCAGTTCCTGAGCCGCTCGGTTCCTGATATCAATGATAGAAATAAATAAATAAATGAAATAAATGACGACAAAATTATCCTCTCAATCAAAATATCAGAGTACATAGTTCAGGCCCAGTCAATCATCAACCAGTTTATTACCATCTTACTCCTCATTAAAAAAAAAAACAACACACACACGTACACATACGCTCTGGCAGTAATTACCTGGACCGTGGCAGATCGCCAGCGCAGGCCTGTTTGGCCCAACGCTGCCATTTAGTTTTTAAACGGGAAAGAATGGTTTACACCATTTTGGAGGAGCAGGTATGGTTGTGTTAGCAGATACGGGGCCAAAGCGGTGGGACCAGGCCCCAAAGACGGAGGTAACATGGCCCAAGGGATTCCGACCGAACTCTGAATTTGCCCACTTTGCGAAATCTAAACGAGACCCTGCCCCAGACTGGCCGAGGGCTGGAAAACCCACCAGCACGTTGAGCCCCCAGGACCCCGGCTGCAATCACGCCCCAGCCTGATGGAGCCCTGTCCGCCACCACACCCAGCTGAGCCCACACACCAGCCCAGCCCACCACCGGGCCAGACCCTGCTCCCCATCCTGATACCTGATCAAAAACCAGTGGACGCGCCACAAAATGATACAACCAAAAACACACCCAGCCCCAATACTGGGGCCTGTAATCTAAAACCAAAACATTGCCCCTGTCTGGCCACCGTTCCTCCTCCCTGCGAGATGTGAAGGGGTGGGGGAGGTCTCATATACCTCACATGGAAGGACAAAAACAAACCCATCCCAGATATGCCCAGGTTGAAAAAAAAAAAACAAAAAACAAAAAACCCTCATTAAATGTAATAAGCAGCCTCTTCATCTGACACTGCCTTGTCCCAAATAAATTAAATTCCTTTTCATTTAGACAGCACAGGAACCTGACAAGCAACCTTTACCAACGAGACGCCAGAGCTCAGAAGGGGAAAGAAATTAAAGAGAACACAACCCACACAACTTACAACAAATATAAACGCAGAATCATTTCAAAACCCCCATAAACTTCCCCTCCGCATCCTCTCCCGGCCAGCCCGCGCCTCGCCTCGCCCCGCCGCCCGCCCGCCCTCCCGCCGCCCCGGCCCGGCCCGGCCCGCGGGGGCCGCCGCGCTGCCGGGAAGGACCCGGCGGAGCGGAGCCCCCGGCTCACCTCGCCGCCCGCCTCCGCGGGGCCGGGGAGAGCGGGGCCGGCGCGGCGGCAGGAGAGGAAGCCAACTTCCGTAAAACAAGTGAAAGAAAAGTGAAAGAGGCTGCGAGCCCCCGGCAGCACCTGGTGCCGCCCCCGCGCCCCGCTCGGCCCGGCCCGGGAGCCCCTTGCGCCGCCCCGCACCCGCGCACCCGCCTCGGCGCCGGGAAAAGTTTCAGCGCGGCGGCGGCCCCGGGCACCGGGTCCCGGAGAAGCTGCCCGCAGCGCCCGGCCCCGCGGCGGCGGAGGGGACGAGACGCGCGGCGGAGCGGCCGGGGCAGGGAGCGCACCGCTCCGCACCGCTCCCCGCCGCTCGGCGCGGGGGTCACCGGCACCGGCAGCGACCGGGGGCTCCGCCGAGCGGCGGGCGGGGGGCTGGGGGCAGGAAAAGGACAATTGTGCTGTACTTACCATAGTCGGAGAGACGAAAGCCGAATTCACTTAAATAATCAACTTTCATAATACTTAATTAATACCTAATTGCAGCTGATTGCTCCCGAATAACAAGTTGTTTAAAGCACTGATGTCATTGCCGTGCCGGTCCTCCCCGAGTCACTTTGGCAGCGGGGCCGGGGGCGGGCGCCGGCCGCCGCGGGGGGCGGTGACTGGCAGCCGGCGGACACGCCTCCGCGCCGGGCCCGCCGCCGGGGGCAGGTGCGGGGCTGGGGCCGCAGCGGGCCGGGCCGGGCCGGGCCGGGGCGCGGCGGCGGCGGTGGGGTCACCTCGGGCGGCCCTGCGTCCGGCCCGGCCCCGCAGCGCGGCCCCCGCGCACCCAGCGGCGGCCCCGGCCCGGCCCGGCCCGGCCGGGCCGGGCCGGGCCGGGGAAGGAGCGTGGCGAAGCCCCGCACTCGGGGCGCGCTGGCACGCAGGGCCGCGGGCTGCCCGCCGGGACCGGCCCGGCCGAGGCGGCCGCGGTGCCCCGCTCCCATCGCCGCCGGCTGCCGCCGCCACCTGCCCCGCGGCCGCGGGAGCGGGCGGGCGGCGCTGGCTCCGCCGGCGGGGAGCGCGGGACCCACGCGTGGCCGTGGGAGCCCCGGAGCCGGCGGGGAAGGAGCCGCCGGCGCGGGGCAAACCGCGGGGGGCTGCGGGGGGCGGGCGAGCCGCGCCGGTGCCCCGGGGACGGGGCCCGGCAGCACCCGCAGCCCTCGGGCCGGGGCGGGGGGGGCTGCCCCGGGCACAGCCGTCCCACGCGTGTCCGGGCTCGGCCGTGCGGTACGGGGCACGGCACCGAGGAGGGCGGGGGCCCGTGGGGTACCCGTCGCCGGTGGCGGCCCGGCAGTGCTGGGTGTCTGGGCCTGGGGTGGCCGGTGTCACAATCCTGGACGTTAAAGCATCTTGCCCAATGCCCCACAGGAAGCCAGCACTGCTCTGCCGCGGGAGCGCTTGGCCCACAGGAGGGGTGGTTTTTCTTTTGCAGTGAATTTCCTCATTTTTTGTTGCTTTATTTTTCTAAGTAGCAAAGAATGCGAGGGAGGTTCTAAGAGGCGTGTTGGGTAAACACAGATATAAGCCTCTTTCTTTAAAACAAACGAGCAGATTATTTACCTGATTAAATAGGTATTTTGAGCAGGTTGTAGGCTGTTTTTGTGAACACACCACGTTTGACTCTGTGGATTCTGGCAGAGCAGGGCTCCTCACCAGGGCTGGGGAGCAGTCCGTGAACTCACCAGCTCTTAAACCCTTTTTATAAGCAGAACTTAATGTGCTTTTCAAAGGAGGCCAGCATCATTACCCCACTGCATGGATGGGGAAACTGAGGCACTAGCGAGGGAAGTGACTCGTCAAAAGTGGCCGGACAGGTTAGTCACAGGGCTGGAAGGAGCCCAGGTCTGCTTGGCTCCGCGCACCAGGACACGCTGCACCTGAGAGCGTCCTGAGCCCAGAGACCCAACACTGCAACTCCAACTCATCATCTCGGCAAGCGCTGCATTTGCATGCGTAAAAAAGTACAGGCAGCACACCGGGCCAGAGGGCAGGGAGAAGGAAGAAGAAAGGGGGAGTCACTTGTGAAAACCACAAGTATTCTGGCATCTCCCGGAAAAAATCTAAACAAAGTCTAGTGAAACAGAGCCACCCGGGGACCCTCCGGGCCAGGAAGCAGGGTGGGGACAGTAGTGTCAGGCAGGAGGCAAGCGTTCCCTGCCCAGGGTGCTGCCCAGCCACCAGGCAGCAGGAGCCCAGCCAAGCAGCGCTCCGCAGCTGAGCCCTTGCACGGGGCTTCCCTTCCCACCTGGTGCAGGCAAGCTACCGCTTTAAAAGCGATGGGCAAAACATTATCAGCATCACCCTGACTTCCCCTGCTGGTTTCTAACCGTGCTATCGGCCCCGACCAGCGCTGTCACCCAGTGCTGCCTGTCTGCGTTTCACTCGGCCCCAACACAGACACCAGCCCAGCCAACATCACCCACAATCCTCGACAGAGCGGCCCTGGTCCTTACGCCCGAGTCAGACGCTACAGCACCTGCCAGGGAATATCCTACCCTGGGAAGCTATGGACAGCACCAGAAACGTTTGTGCTGGTTCATCTCTGGCTTTGTAATAGCTCAGTTTGGACCCAATGCTTTCTTTCAGGTGTGAGGTTGCTGACGGGTCCCATAAGTTCACTGCACTTCATGTCACGCAGATTTCTCCATTTTCACTTCTCCTATGAACTTAATATTTAAGCAGTGGGAGTTCTGCTCACCATCGCTGTTCCCTAAGAGAGTGGCCCCAGCTGTATCTCAGACTCCTTACGAGGGGGAACACACACTGTAACACGGATGTGTCACTGCACATACGCAGCCACACAGACCCTCTAAGCATACCTGTTCTTCTACATGCACCGAGCTGAGCACGTTCACACATCAGTATACAAATGTTCCTCACCCCTCCCATCCCAGCACGCACACACAACATGCATATGCACTCCAACAAAGAAAATAATACTCTGTGCTCACTCATATTCAAATACACACATATCCATACACCATGACACACATGAACCCACACACACAACCTAAACACACCCGGAGGATCCCCTCTGCAGACTTCCCACTGGCCCTCCCACTCCTCCCTGCAGGAACAACTTGCCAAGGTGTTTTTTCAGGTGAAGTCCACGCCCTGCAGCTGACGCAACGGCAAGGCCTGATTTCCTATCTCAGCGATCTCCAGTCACAGGATCAGGTTTTATTTCCCCATCTTCCCTCCTTTGCCTCTTACCCAAGAAAAGTTTGTTCTCTCCTCTCTCAGAGGCTGTGGAGCTTTCTGCTCCTTTGGGGACCCCTGTGCCCCCCGTTAGGGCAGCATCTCCCCTTGTTCCCCCATCCCTCCAGGGTATGGACCCTCTCTGAGGAAAAGCTGTCTCTGACCGTGTCCTGGCATGAAGCGGCTCCTGGACCCCCCGGTCCCCAGGAGCACTCGAGGGAAGGCAGCACCCCTCATCCTGCTCTGAACTGCGCCGCCGTGCCACGGCAAGAGCCGCCCCATCCGCTCCAGCCGCAGCTGCCCTTTCGCGGCAGGTGAAGAGATCTCTCCTTGTCCCTTCCCACCCTCCCAGGGGCGTCGGGAGCTCTCAGTAATTAATGTTTGCCAGGTGCTCAGAGATCCTCAGATGAAAAGTGCAATGGGAGGGGGAAGGATGATTAATTTATTATTATTATTACAGTTTAATGCTTTCCCCGCAGACAGTGTGCCAGGGCTGAGCAGGGGGTGAGTCACGCTGATATGTGGGACATCCCCCTTTGTGTGTCTCTTCTACCTTTGTTTTTTATGCTTAGCCCATTTTCTTGGCAGTTTCTCCCTCCTCAGCTGGAGCTGACCCCGGGGCCTGGGGCCGTGCTCTGGATTCATGTGGGCTCAGGGCGCTGGCTCTCAGATTGCAGGTTGGAGATCTGGCAGCGCCGTGCTCCTCCTCCTGCTCCTGCTTGGGGAGTCTATTAGGCAAATGCTCTTGCCCTATTTCTGTAATTTTGTTTGATTTCTGTTTCGTCAAGGGAGGCGCCTGGAGGCCTCGGGGCCTGGGCGGCAGGAGCAGACAATCCGTGCTTTCTTTCCCTTTCCTTCTCTTTCGCTCCTTCCTTCTCAATTCAGTTTCAATCACATTATTGGCACATGGCGCCCAGAAAGCATTGCCAAAGCGGCTGCGCTGAGTCTCAGTGTGCCGGGTGGGGCTCTGCCGGGATCGCTTCTGCCATTTAATATTCCTTGGTGTTACTCAAACAGTTTGACACCAGCTCCCCACCATGTGGCTGCTGCTCTTCCAGACACTCCACAGCTTCCAGCATCTGCTGGAAGCCAAATGCTGCTCATCTCTTGACCACTGCCCAGAGGGAATGACTGTACCAGGAGCAGGCCACACGGCAGTGAATGTACACTGCGCGTCCTCGTGCTCCACAGGGGCCCAGAAGACTTAGGGGGAAGGAGTGGCAGGGGTTTAAACGCACTAACAATTAGTTACGATTTACTACAGCGATTAAAAGTGCAGCCTGGGGATTTCAGGGCGAGGAGGCAAGGGGATAGTCCTACCCAGGCATCGCATCCAACAGGGAAGGTACCTGGCACTGAAGAGCAGGCACTCTGCCTGCAAAACCAGCAAATGCCACCCTGAGCCAGCCCAGAGCTGCCCTCACAAAGCCCCCGAGCCCCAGCTCGGCACACCAGGCACTGGGATGGCCTCCGGAGGCACCAGGAAACCTCTGCCCAAGGGCAGGTCCCAGGCTGGGCAAGACCCATTCCTGCAGAGCACAGGGCAAACACAAAACAAAAATGTGATTTCTGTCTAGAGGAGCTGCAAGCCAGCTTGCGTTCCTGCACACACACGCTTGGATGCAAACAAAAATGCGAGGCACAGGTCATGTGCACACACACACATTCACACATAAGTGTACAAACACAGGAGGTCCCGTGTATGGCTGCTGCAGCACACCAGCATGATGCCTGCCTGGGCACCCAGGACAGGGCTGGGTTGTCATGGATGTTTTAGCAGAGACTGTCCTGCTCTGGACATATGTGGAAGGCCTGATGCCACGGAGATGGCAAGAGGTCCTGGGTAGAGAGGAGCTGCTATCCTACTTACTCCCCAGGGTAATGACTTGCTTCCCCAGCAACTGTGTCCCAAAATGGGCTGGGTCACACCAGCAGATGGGGAAAGGCTTTCAACATGCAGCCCAGCAAGCAACAGAGATGGGGCAGGCAGAGAGACAAACGGGATTTTATGGGACTCTGATGCTGTGGAGTAGGGATGGTCTCCATAAATTCACTCTGGATTTGACCTGGCTTGGGCAGGAGCGAGAGGCAGAAGGGAGGGAAGGCAGAGGGAGCCTGGCATGTTATCCACTCTGCGCTACCTGCCCCATCACAGGCAGAGGCTGTGTCAGCCCTGCTTCCATGCGGGGCACTGAGGCAGGTACAGAGGGGTGTTGGGGACTGTCCTTGATGGAGCAGGCAGGATGGACACTCATTCGTTAGAAGTGACAGCAGGGAAGTGAGGGGAGATGATGGAGGAGGTAAGAAATGGGCAGCAAGAGCAGAGAAAGGAGACCCTGGACTGCATGCAGTGGGGACTGACTGTGACCTCTCCTCGGGGATGTGACAGCAGCATCCCCCACCACAGCAACAGGAAGGGAAGGCAAAGCATCCCCTCGTGCGTGAGACACAGTGACAAGCGCATGCAGAGAGATGCCCATGATGCAGCACGCGTGCATCCGTGTGGGCTGGCCCTGCTTGTGCAACGAGGCTGCCTGAGCATCGCCGGTGCTGACACAGGGGATATGCGAGCACGCACGCAAGTGACTCTGAGCAAGCCCGGGTACGTGCCAACGCCGCGCATGCACACACACTGGCACTGCACCGGCAGGGACGTGTGCTGTGCACGAGGACATGTGTGCAGTGAAGTGGCACATGGACACCACCGTGAAGAGGCAGCAAAGACCCCAGAGAAAGCGCGGCTGCGGCCCCTCGGGAGCCCTGGCAGTGGGCCGGAGGGGGTGCAGGGAGCAGCAGCGGGCGGTAAGTGTGAGGCAGACGCAGCGATTGCATTACTGAAGGAGCCCGGGCTGGCAGTGCCGAGCTATCGTCCCTGTAATCCTGTTAGCCAGCAATCTCCATTCCGAAAGAGCTTCATTTCTTTGTGAATATTTGTAAACTAGATATCTAATGGAAAATTATAGGAAAATTATAGTGAAATTCATGACGAAGAAATCCGATTAGCCCTAATTCAATTATGCCATCTTAGCCCACACAGCACATTTCCCATTTTTTTCCCATAAATACCAATGCCAGGGGTCCGGGTAATCAAATAAAATTGAAAATCATCTTCCCATTAAATTCAATTAGCTGCAATTTCTAAAGCCTATCAGAGATTTTAATTACTAAATTATAAAATTCTCCAATGCTAAATTGAAACTAAAAAAATTGCACATCCTTGTATTTCAGAAGAAAAAAACCTAGCAGAAACCTTGAAAAATACCCTTCTCCTCCCATCAGCACCCATGTGAGCACGGGTCTGGGCAGGCTTCACCAGAGAAATTATAGTGGAGGGACATGAACCAGGCCTAGGGAAGAAGGTGGCTGCCTCTGAGGGAAAGAGCTTGGACATCAGCTGAGATTAAAACCTAAAATCCAGGCCTAATTACAACTCAGTTGGGTTGAAAGAGGAAAGGGGAGAGGCTAGCGATCTCAGCAGCATCTTTGCTCCCTTTTCCCAGACGAGCTCCTCAGTTCTAGCTGGTTCTCTGCACCGCCACACTGCTCTGCCAGCGCCTAGTGACAAGCCACCACGCTCCTCTAGCCAGTGGAACAGCCAAGACTCTCTAGGAGTTGAAACAAGTTTTGCCTGCAAATGGGCTCTGTGAGGCAGTCCCTCGAGTCTCTGTGTGCCAAACCCAGGGCAGGAGAGCTGGTGATGCCCAGAGGGAAGCAGGAGGGCAGATGCTAGCTTTGTGCTTCTGATAAAGCTTCTTGAATAATAGCCATGCAAGCCCGGTCCTGACACTGAATTAAGGGAAGCTGGAGCCCTCAGCAAACTGATTTAGCTTGAAGCACTACTTCAGCGAACACGTGGGATGTTCCAGAGGAGGGGGACATGATCACCCTTCCCTGATAGCACAGGGAACTCTCTGAGTTCACAGAGGCACCAGGCAGGTAAGCCCATCCCTAAACTGTTCTTTATTCAACAACCAAACCAAGCAGGCAAATGGGGAACCAACAAAGCCTGTGCCTACAGATGCTCTCTTCCAGCCCTGCTTCTCCGGGGACCAACACGGCACGGCAATGTGTCGTGGGGCAATTAACTGTGTGAACAAGCAGTGGGAGGAGAAGTGAAGCTCAGCTCTCCAGTTACAATACCTGACCCTCCACGAGGCAGCGAGTGAGGATTTTCCGACACTGCTTTTATGCCAGAGAGCACTTTTGCATGGTACCCTAAAGGGTTTATTCATGCACTAACATAAACGAAGCCAGTTTCTAACGCATTTCACAGCTTTAACTAGGTGCTCAGGCTGCCCCGAACCAGGCCGATACTCGGTTTAATTTACTGGGCGCCCGAAAGTTGCCAGCAGGGAGTTGCCCGCAAACAGAACAACAACAAAAAAGTTAATGATCTGGGCTTTTTCTTTAATAAATAGGCAAACTGGCTGAGCCGGATTGTTGGCTGGGATTTGTCTCCCCTTTATCACCCTGGAGCTTCTGTGACACATTCTCCAAATCATCAGCATTTTGCAATTTGAGGTCGTTACCAAATACTATTTTTTTGCCAAGGAAGGGAGAAAAATAAATTAATAATTAAGAAGCCCAAGCAGGGAGAGGCTGTGGGTTGGATGGCGCTGCCACCTCCGCGGGGATTGCTCAGGCACCTGGCAGCCCGCCCAGCGCGCACCTCGGTCGCCGGCTCACCCTGGAATGTGGTGCTGGCACCCAAGTGCTACTTGATTTTACTACGAATTAATCAAAGTCTCTTCTGCAAACGTCTAACACTAAATCACCACTGGCTGAGCTTCAAATGCAATTCCCCTGTTCCAGGGATTCGGCGCAAGGAGATTAGCAGCTCCAGGTGAAAAGCTGAAGGGGGTTTCCTCTCTGCACATCTCCTGGTACTCCAAGGCATCAGCCTCTCCCAGCTGGAAGGAGAATAGATTTCCTACAACTCTTCTCTCGCTCACAGCAGGTAACTGCACAGACGTTCAAGATATGCTGGGATAAATCTGCCTGTGCTGCCTGACTGGAGTGTACTTACACCAGAGAGGAATTTGACTTGACTGTGAGCCGATGCAGACGGCAGAGAACTGTATTTGTAGTGTGTGTGTGTCTGCACCCCTATGTTCACATAGCTGTGGATGCTATGTGACGCAAGGACACGCAGAGATGTGAACCTGCAAGATCCTGCGTGGGTACGGCTGTCTGCACATTTGTGCACATGTATGTGCACAGCCTCGTGGCGCCGTGTGGGCACGCGGCCACCCATATGCATGTACACCATGTGTGCGCAGCCACCCAGGGCTGTGCAGTCAGACGTTGCGTGGCTGTCCACAGACACAGGTACACAGACTTTCTCTGCGGGCGTTTTTGCCATCTCAATGTGTGCATGCCTCATTTGTCGCCGAACTTGCAGTACCGAGCACCTTCCTCGTCCCGGCCGGCCCCCCAGAAGGTGGTGTGCTGCGGCTGATGCTCAGGATGGCAACAGCACACGTGTATCCCCTACCCCGCTCTAGAGACACAGCACTGCCCTGAGCCATGGGCAAGTTATATTCGCCTCTCCACACTTTGCCTGTCTCAGAGCCCTCTCCTATTTTCAGTGCTCACTAGACCGTGAATTCACCTTCATACCAGTTACAGGGTTATTTAGCTTCTCCTGACGCCAATAACCACCAAACTTTCACTGGCAGCTCAGCTTTCTCCTGGGAGACATGAAGCACTCCTCTCTCACCTGCCCATGGTGCCCCCCCCCCCACACCCCACCAAGTGCACGGGGGACAGATCCTGAAGCAGGACACAGTGCCCGGGGACGCTGCTTGCCCGCCAGTGACAGTCTCTTATCCCCACCCACATCTACGCTGTGAGAAAGAGCAACAGAGCAGAAGAGTTAAAAACCGGATGAAGAGAGTGAAATAGAGGAGAGGGAGACAGAGAGAGGGAGAAGAGAAAAAGGGTGATAAAGCAAAAACGGTACAAACGGAGGAGGAAAAGCCCCCAAGACAACAGAGAAAGGAGCAGGGAGGGAGGCAGGAAGAGCACAGGGACATACTGTGGGTTTTTTGCCCCTGCACACCCCACAAAGCAACACTCTCCAGCACGTGAGACTAATCTATTCTACAGCTCTCCCTGAAATCTTAGGGATCAACTAGCCAGCCCCCGTGCAGCAGCTGGACTAGCTGTGCATGCGCTGGGACACTGGTGAGGAGTAATGAGGGCGATCTGCCTGGATGGGAAACACCGGGGTGCCTAAAGGCCGTGGGAGTGCAGAAGACCCCAAATGAGAGGGTGAAACCTCCGTGCAGGGCCATGTACAAGGAAGGTCAGCAGCCTGTCCCTCTTATTGATCCTCTGTCATGAGGAAACCCTCTCTGCTCTCCTTCGCTGGCCCAGAGCCACCTCTGCCACTCACCCTCCCACTGGCTCAGAGCCATCTTTGCCTGTTCCCCCTGCTGCAGACCTATAAGGCACCTTTTTGCCAGCTTTCCCCTCCACTGCCACAGCACCCATCTCTTGGAGTCATGTCTTTGGCCCAAGGCCTTGCTATTCACCCCTGGCCACATGGGCTTGCTCCCCGGTCTCCCGGGCTTTTGCATTCTGACTGAACATTTCCCAGCTAAAGCAAGTGCTGCAGCGACATTTCACTCTGAAACCAAGCATGTGCTGACAGCGAGTGGCATCCCCAGGAGCTCCTTCCTGGCCCCCAGGGCTGTGCGCGGCCAGATGCAGCTGACGAGGTGCACAAGCCACTGCACAACTTGTGGTGCCTCTTCCCATCCCCGCCGCCCCCGGGGTCTGGCCCAAGCTGTGCCTGCAGCAACTCGCTCTTCCCACCCGTCCCACCGGGGCCATCCCCACCTCCTGTCCTGCACAGCCCCTTGGAGCAGCTTGGCCCCCTGCCCCAGGGGACAAAATCCCCCGTCCTTTGGCCCAGGGATTTCATCTCTCTGCTGCTGTAACACAGAGCTCAAAGTGGGCTGTTGTGGTTTAACCCCAGCTGACAACTAAGCCCCACACAGCCGCTCGCTCCCCCCCGGTGGGATGGGGGAGAGAATCAGAAGAGCAAAAGTGAGAAAACTCATGGGTTGAGATAAAGACAGTTTAATAGGGAAAGCAAAAGCCACATGCGCAAGCAAAGCAAAGCAAGGAATTCCTTCACCACTTCCCACCGGCAGGCAGCTATTCAGCCATCTCCAGGAAAGCAGGGCTCCATCTGCATAACGTTACTTGGGAAGACAAACGCCATCACTCTGAACGTTCCCCCCTTCCTTCTCCTTCCCCCAGCTTTATATACTGAGCATGATGCCATATGGTATGGAATAGCCCTTTGGGCAGTTGGGGTCAGCTGTCCCAGCTGTGCCCCCTCCCAGCTTCTTGTGCCCCCCCAGCCCACTCGCTGGTGGGGTGGGGTGGGGTGAGGAGCAGCAAAGGCCTTGACTGTGTGTAAGCACTGCTCAGCAGGAACGAAAACATCCCTGGGCTATCAACACTGCTTCCAGCACAAATCCAAAACATAGCCCCATACTAGCTACTGTGAAGAAAATTAACTCTCTCCCAGCCAAAATCAGAACACAGGCGCTTTGTTATCTTACCACAGCTGTGGTCCTGGGATAAAACTCAAACATGACTCCTCTTTTCCACTGAGTGTGCAATGACACGTTCCCACAAGCACAGGGAGTGCACAGGCACAGGTCTCCACACATTAAACAGAATAGCATGGATCTGGGAAGGGAGTTGGGGGTGACAGAGCTGCTCTTGTCCCTGCGGCAGCTGTAGCTGTCCTCACCTAACACCAGAGACCGCAATACAGGAGGGACTGCAAGAACCCAAAGGGATGAGAACAGGAAGGACCGAAGCAGTAGTTCTGGCACAAGCTCATCGCAGCCAAATACTTTCCCCTGTCCTCAAGCTTCCTTGGGACGGTTTCTACCGCTGGAGTTTCAGCTGGATTTGCGTGGCCACCCTGCAAAGGCATATCTGGGGAAACACGGCAGAGACACCCCCATTGCCTCACCTGCCCCGGGAGCACACCCTAGCCTCCTGCTTTCCCCATATCGCCATTAAAAAAAACCTCTGTGCAAACAATAGATCAATAGAGCCCCCGCCTCTTCGGAAGGAAAACAAACACCCGGATCACCGCAAATTAGAGAATGTTTCGCTTCACTTCATCCAAACAGGCTGACAATTTTTTTGGGTTGTTGCCACGGCGACAGAATAACACAGCGTTCAGCCTGTTGCAGAACAATCAATTAAGTTAATGCCTCGGAGTGCCTGTTTACTCTTCCATTTAGGAGGTGCTGCTCTCGCTCCCTCTATTTCTCTCTTGCTTGTTTCAAATTTCTCATCCTTTGCTTCCTGCTCCTATTCCTTCTCTATTTAACCTAAAATAAAGGCCCTCCCCTCAACTACCTCCTGGCTTGTGAGGAGCCTCCCACTTTTCGGAATGATCACCTGGAATAAAGTTTTTTTCCTCTCTCTGACTCTTGGTCATTTCTCCTTTCTTCCTGGAAAAACAAAGAGAGACTAGGGATTTACCTTTACCTTTCACGATACAGCCCTATCCCCTCCTCCTGGTGTGCTCAGGCACTTGCAAACTTTCTAAATGCCAGCTCTAAACATGCCCAGAGCAGAGTGGGCCACCTTCTAAAGCGGCGGGAGTAACTCTGCTTTTAACAAGATGATGAGCTAAAGACCTATGAAGTGATCAGAAACCCTTCCACTATTGCTATTTTTTACACTGTGAGCCATAACCATAAATGAAGACCCATCTTGTGCTAAATGTTCTTTAAAAAAAGAGAACTATAAAAGGGCCTCACAAGGGTCTACATCTCATCCTACGGTCCATGTCAAATGAAACTTCTAAATATGTGCTTAAATGACTTTGGCTTAAGAAAACTCAACCCAGCGCTCAAACCATTTTGCTGAACTGAAGCCTACACTAGGATACTTTAAAGGGGGCACCTTCACGAGAAGATTGTGGCAGATCCATCACTGCAGTCCTTTAAAATAAACGAACGCCAAAGCATCCCTTGCCTCTGGCCCTGACCACCAGCAGGATGCCAGGCCTTTAACAGATTCGCATGCTCTTGCCACTGATCTTGTGGGTTTATTTCCTGCCTCGCAGTCAGCGTGAGCGGTGACGCTTGGCTGTGTAGCTTCACCGCCTGTCTGCAGTCACTTTCCCATCCTTGCCCAGTGAGCAGAGATAACAGCCCCGGGTCTCCCTGCAGCCCTCCTGCAGACTCTGGAGCACATTACAGGGCACCGAAACCACAGCTCTGCCATCCTGGGAGAGAAATAAGGTACCAGGGAGTGAAAGGATTTATCCAAGGCCAAGCCTGAGACATAATTCAGGGCTTCTGCCTCCTGATCTCTCTGCACCCTGGTGCTGTCTTCCTCATGAGCACAATATTCCTATGTTTTTACATCTTTGAAACCCCAGGAAAAGTGTCCACATCCCTCACATCCTCATACACCAAAATTAAAGGAAAAGGCAAAGGCAAGCACGATGTGAAAACATACAGATTCCGTGATATTGTCTTCTCAACCTGCCACTAGCAACAAGTGCCTAAACGTAAAGTGTACATTAATTTAGTATTGAACAGATGGAACAAAACTGTAGACAGAGCAGACAGGGGAGAGGGGGGGCTCAGACACAAGGAAAAATTACAGGAATAGGGTCAAATACGACATCTCCCCCCTGCTTCCCAAGCTGGATCCTTTTCAAAGGACCGTTCTCACGAGCTAACACTGCCACCCTGCTCGCTGGGGAGTGTCGAGGCCGGGTCCGCGCAGGCTGCAGGACAGCCGTGCTGGGCAGGCCCCAGCGGCGCGCTCCCTCTCCCCCTCCCCAAGAAGAAGTTGTCAGCAGAACCTGTTGGAGCAGGGGCTTGTTGACTGCTCCCTGTCCATTACAGCCCAGATTATAAGCATATTGCACAGCGCTCTCTGCACGGTGCTGGGGAAATCCAATACGCTGAAAGGTTAATGCAATCAATTAGGGTGACAAGGAAGTAGAGTAAAGCCTTCTGAGTAGATGAAAGGGAGAGAGAGATGGAGACAGAGAAAAGCAAAGAGAAGCAGGGGGGGAAGGAGCAAAGAAAGACAAGTGGGAGGAGGAGGAAGATGGTATACAGGGTTTCTGTTGTAGACCACAGGGCGCTGGTGTGGCCAAGGGCCTGTCCTGCCCCAGCACGCACGGCGTGGTGTGATGCACAGGGGCGAGGCAGGCCATGGATCCCCAAGGCAGCAGGTGGGCCAGGACTCCCCCTTCTTGGCTTCTCCTGCCCTCTCCCGCAGAGTGTGGAGCCCTGCTCAAACCACAGCTGCCCAGGCTGTCCTGCCGCCAGCCTGCTCCCTAATACCGTTCACTTGCGGGACTGGCAAAACTCTCCCTGTGCCTTTGCTGCCCAGCTACCCAGAAGGGATGGAAGCAACTGCTTGGGTTCAGAGTTGCCGTGCAAGACAAGGATCTCAGCAAGCCATGGGGAAGCATAAGGGGAGGAGAAAGAGGGAACAGGACGGACAGAGAGAACTTCCTCTGGCTGTTCATACACTCTGTACACAGAGAAAGGTGAGGATGAACACACGGCATCTCTCTGTAAACCTCCTAGCTAGACACTAGTCATCACCACCAGCCACTTGCCTGCACCTATCCCCTGGTGTCGTGAAGAATTTTTCTTTTGGTCTGGCTGTGTGGGAGCTCAGCCCTACCAGTCTTGGGAGCACCTGGAAGAGAGGTGAGATCTATTCTCTCTTACTCTTCCAGCCTCCTTCCACGGGTGCCAACCTGGGCTGTCTGCAAGGCCAGAGGACAAACCCCTGCCAAACCCCAGCCAGAGCAGGTTCACCTCTGAGACAGTTTGATGAGGATGCAGTGGCACTCAGCCCACCAGCACAGCACGGAGATCCCAGTGTCATAGCGTGCATCCTGCTGCGCCGTCCTGCAGGGCACAGGCCTTTACCCGGGGCATTCAGCTCAGGGGAGAGCCCTGTCTTTCCCCTCCAGTCCCCCTGAGCCGCTGCAGGCTGGCTGAGCTCCTGCTCTCTGACCCCCCAGGCGGCACAGTACTTCATTAACCTGGGCTGACAGGTCAGCAAGTGCAGCCCCTTCCTACCACGGCTCCTGCTCTCGCACAGCTCGGCCTAGGAGAACGTGACACCAGCTCATTAGGACAAATTATTACTCTATAACCCCTGCCGCAATGTCCCTTAATATGCCTATTTAGCAAGAGACAAGTCCTGGTGGGCTCCTCGGCTTTAAAACAACCTCACAAATCACCAGAGGCACAAGCACCGTGATCTCCCTTTCCGGGGGCAGAGGACAGGGTGGCTGTACCCCAGCTGGGTGCTGGAGGGGTGCAGAGTCCTGTGCTGTTCTGCTCCAGACAAAATGAAACTCTTGGTGTTGCTGGGGGGGATGTTTTGCAGGCAAGGAGTTCCCGTCTCACTGCGGCTCACCGTGCAGCCAAACACGCGCCCAAGCTTCAGTACAACGAGGTGATGTTTCCCAGTTGAAATCCACTGCAAAAGTATTCTGGGATGCCCATTCAAACTGCTGGGCCTGCTTCACTCTGCCTTATCCCTGCCTAACTCTGCCCTCCAGCACTACCATCAGTGTCAGGTTCTACATGAGACCTACAAGATTCAGATGTTTTCTCTGTTTCCCTCCGATATATGTGAAGTCAGTGCCTGGCTTCACAAATTCGTCCGCAACACTAACCCTACTTGCTAGCTCCCTGCAGGTTAACCAGCAAAGCCAGAGAGCAAGTTTGGAAGCTGATGCTGTTGGCAGGCACCATGTGCTGCCTCCCCACGTAAGGACATGCTAAATTTCGGGGGAGTAAGCCCATTGCACATGAAAACAGTCAGCTTGCACCTTGCGGGAAGATCTGGACTGCAGGCTGTCTGGGGCTAATCCAGAGATTACAGAACCTCCGCAATTTTGAGCACAGTGAGAAAGGTAACACAGGGGGAGTCAGAAACGCTGGCAAATGTCAGAGGAAGGCTGCTACGGCACGAGAACAGGGAGCATGAGGAAATCAACCTCCAGCCTGACCTGTAGGAGAGGGAAAAGGGAGAAAGAAAACAGTGATTCATAGAACAGTGCCAAAGAGGGGAAAGAGAAGGGGCAGCAGTGCCGTACCAGGCAGGAGAGAGTGAGGAAGAAAAGTAATGGAAAGAAGAAAGAGAAGAAAGTGTGGAAAGTGTGTGATGCTGGGCACAGGGGAGGGCAGAATGAGAGCAAACGGCCAGAGAAATGAGGGACCTGAGAGAAAGAGAGAGAGGAAGGGCGGGAGGAAAAGGAGGAGAAAAGAGCAAGAATAGCCACGCAGCGAGGAGCACGCGGGCGAGGCAGAGCACTGTAACCAGGGTTGTGAAGCATGAAAAGGGAAGAATCTGCCTGTTCCTTTCAGCGCTCGGAGCATGGCGCTCGGTGGTGACCTACACTGTGCCCGGCTGTGATCACGTTTTCAGGGCCACTGCCTGCCGATCCCAAACAATGATGGGGAGCCTTTGAAGTCAGAGAAAGAAGCCGCAATGTGAACTGGGGACTTTCTTTTTTTTTTCTCCCCCCCCCCCCCCCCCCCCCCCCCATTTTTTTAAGGGCCGGGGAAAGGAGGGAGGAAAAGGAAGGGCTGAAGTGGTGGGGGGAAGGTTGGGGGAGAGGTTGCAAGGACAAAACAGAGAGTTGCTCTCGGCAGGGTGCCCCGAAACGAGAGAGACAAAAAGAAAACAAACAGTTTATGAGTAGGGCACATGCTGCCTGTGTCTGCATGCCCCGCGCTGCCAGCCCCCCGTGCTCCCAGGGAGGCTTCTGTTCCCCAGCAATGATGGATGGACGCATAGGGCCATTCAGGCCTGCCATGTTACAGCAGCGGTATTTACATAACACTGGCCTTCCACCGGTCACCTCTGACATTGCCCAGCCTGGCTTGGGGCCCCCTCCCGCCCCAGCCAGCCCGGGCCCCTCTGATACCGCTCGGACTTAGCCTGTGAGCTCCCTGACGCTGGGGCTTGGGGGTCCCCACTGCTGCAGGGATGCTCTCAGCAGCCGCAGGAAGTGCTCCCGGCACCGCTGAGGTGATGTCCCACAGGGCAGGGCGCTCCCCACCCTCCCCACCGCCACTGCCACTCCTGCCCTCGCCTGGTCTCAGACTTGCCTTGGCACCTGGGGAGGGAGAGGAGCAATGGGAGAGGGTAGGCTTGGCAGTGCTGCAGAGGATACAGCACAGAGACGTGGGGAAGAGAGTGGGAACTCTTCAGGTGACACACAAGGGAGCCCCGAGGAAGAGGCAAGGACAGCAGGAACTGCCTCGGCGTGGCAGGGACTTCTCAGTGGCCATCACCTGAGGTGGCATATGGACTCTCTTACCCAGCACATGGAGACAAGGCTTTTAAGACAGGCAATCACCTTTCATCTCCCTGGGCTCTAGGCCTCTAACTCTTATCAGACACGGACTAAGTGACCATCCAGCTCTAGGAGACTGCAAAGTTGGGGGTTTTTTGCAGTAACACAGAACATGAGGGTCTAGGTAAAGGGAAAACCCAGAAAAGTCAGGATTCTGCTGGAGACACAGAGCTGCTTCCATCCTACCAGCACGGTGCTGCAGTCTGAATAGACAAAAATGTGCCAGAGGAGGAAGAGAGCATGCACATCACCGTCTTAAATTATGTGAACTGAGCTCAGCAAAACTTCACAGTAGATGGAGACTGCATCCTATTCAGTGAAAGGACGTGATCCATCTCCCACCAGCCCATGTGGACAAAGATAAAGGGGTACCCTCCTCATCAAAGCCCTTACACACTTTTTTATCTGTAAAGATAGAGGCAGTAGACAAGGTACTGAGGAAAACCCACAGTGACAAAACCAGGTGCCCAGAACAACTGGTGTACAAAGACAAAGACAGGATTAGGACACACATAGGCCATGTCTGCATTAGACCTTCTTCTGTTTTCATCTCTCTTTATAACTAACAACAGTCCCACCCCAGAAGTTCTAGTGCAGACACAACCACAGCGAGCAGGCCATAAAGTGTGAGAGACACGCAGAGGAAAAGAGAACCCAGGAGGGCGTAGTGACATACCCATTGCAGTCTGAAGTCTCTCCTACCTTTCGGAGATTTCAAGGCCTGGTTTCTTGCCTCGTTTTTAGCTCTAAATTCACTTCATCCTGGAGAGGGAAGAGAAAGGATACAGTTAATGCACAGGGCACACCTGACCAAGAGCCAAGGCACAGCCACTCACAAAAGCTGGGTGAGAACCCAGCTGCAAGCGGGGCCAGCATGGGGCATTCAGACTTCGCACGGGAACAAAGTGCTTTCCTGCTTCTGCCTGCACCATGCAGTGCCACGCACATGACGAGACACACAGCACTCCTGCACTTTGCTGTGCATGAAACTCCTAACAAGGGCTGGGAATAATTTAGCATAGAGAGAGCAGCTATTACTGGCCTGAATCCTGCTTCCCAGGTACCACAGACAGACCTCGTGCTGGTCTGCACCATTCTTTGCCAACACATCCAAGGGTGCCTTCTGCTCCATGCCAAATTATTCCCTTTCCAATCTTCCCACTTCCTCTGCTGACCCCTCTTTCCCAGAGGTTCACCAGCGTGCTAATGCTGAGGCCTCCCTTGCACACCAATGGAGCACAAGTCGACGGGGTGCAGGACTGGGTCCCAAGGCACTGAACCCCCTTATCCACTCATCTGTGCGTCTTCCTTCCTGGAGAATGCAGAGAGTGAGGAGGAAAGAGAAAAGGGACAGGGGAAAAAAAGTCACAGCAAAACACATGAAAAGTAAATTGAATTATTTAAAACCATATGTTCCAAAAATGTGACAGAGCATAAAAGCCGTGCCGTGAGACTTCCGGAGGGGGTTATCCTGCACAGGCAGGGTGGGAGGAGAGCTTGCAGGAGGGGGAGGACTGCTCCACAGCCAGCCAGCCAGGGACTTCCCTCTCCCAGAGCCGGAAGGTGGCAGGGAGCACAGGGTGGCTTCATGTACAACGGCAAGGGTGCTTGGCCCATTCCTGCAGTCTCTGTTTTGCAACCCTGCCAAAACAGCTATCAGAAATGCCCAAGACATGGCAGTGAAATGGAAAACTGGCCCAAGGTCACACACAGTGAGTCCGTGGTTGAATCCAGGAGCCCCAACCGCCGGTGCCAAGCACCGGCTCACAGCATGCCTCCCTCTCCAGGGTGCGGCAGTGTGTGCCGCAACTCAGCCCGTTGTAGGGACCCTGCTTTAGCCTCTCGGAGAGCAAAAGTGAGAGGGACTTGGCTCTGGGGAGTCTGTGCTGCTGCTGTGGCTTGCCCCTGTGTTTTGGGGCCCCGGTGCTCCGAGCGTACAGACGGCCTCCTCCCGTCACTCGCACTCCACCACTGCCTGCATGCTGCGCCAAAGATAGATGCCTGGTGTTGGCTGGGACCCAGAGCGGGAAGGAGCTGGTGAGATATCCCAGATGGACGGACGGACACAGAGCACAGGGAGCCCCTTGGGTAAGGAAGATGCATAACCAGCCTGGCTCCTTCCTTTCCCACTCAAATCCTGGTGCTAACAAGGCTGAGGACATGGCTGGAGTAACAGCTCCCCCACTTGAGGTCCTTCTCCCACCCTGGCACCTTCTGTTCTCTGGCTCTCTCATCCTCTCTCTCACCTTTTTCTTCCCTTTGTTCTCCCTTTCTTCCTTGCTCTTTCCATCGCTTTCTCTGCCATTCTGTCATGCTCTTTTTTCTCTCCCTCCCTTTTGTTCTCTCCCCCTTTCCCGAGCTCTCTGCCTGTAACTCTTTCTGCCTTCCTGGCTTCACTCCCTCGCCCCTGTGCATGGTCAATTCTTGGGTTTGAGTTTTTAATTGTTTTTTTTACTCCCCTTCTTTCGGCCACAGCTTATCAATGATGCAAGAGGAATAACGCCAATTTACTTAGAATGTGTAATCCCCAAATCAGATTGGGGGATTGTATGAGGCAATATGACCTTGCATATGTCTCCATTAAAGCCAGCCAGGCCTCCTCTTGTATTCTGTGTTCCCAGTACATATTTAGACAGATAACGCTAATTGTACTTGACATGTCCTCTTAAGGATGGACTCTTCCCTCCCCCAGCTCTGCCTGCTTCCCTGCCTGACAATGCGCCAGAGCAGAGCCCGCTCACTCGCAGCACAGCACGGCACGGCATGGCACGGCACCTGCGGGGCTGGCCGGCCGGGTGGGCGTCCAGCGCAGCCCGCACGCCCAGCTCCGCTGCGGGAGCACCGGCTGTCCTCCCCGGTGCTGCACGCCTCCATGCTGGAAGCGGGGCCGGACAGCACAGACAGGGCAAGGAGCAGGGGCAGGGGGAGCATTGCTGGGATATAGTTAATCTGAGATTACACCCTGTTACTGTGACAATCTTGGATTCTCCAGAAAAATGAGCAACACGTTGCCACCTCCACAGCCACGGGTACCACCTCACCCTGCCCCTCTTCCTGCTTACCCCACCGCCACCCTCCCTCCTCCTCCTCCCCGCCTCACCCCTGCCTCCTTGTCCTCCTCCGTGTGGCTTCCCACGGAGGCTTCCTAAGCAGCCTCCTCTTCTGCTTCAGGAGACCACGGGCTGGCTCCTTCCCCTGAGTCAGAGGGAGACGAACCTTTTGGGGACAGGCCCAGCCATGACACAGCACCCCTCAGCAGAAAGTACAAAGCTCCAAAGTGCTTGGACAAAGAGAGGAGACTTGCTCGCCATGACCATCTTCCTTTCCAAGGAAGGGCTTCCACCCCATACCTCTAAGCTCCCACATCTGAGCATAAAGCTCTTTGGATAAATATTATATCTGGCTACTGGCCTGTGGATCCCAGCTCCAGCTTCTAGGGAACATCGTGAAGAAATCCAGACCTCCCTCTTCCCCGTGCCTGCCCGTACATTGCTGCTCTAGAGCAGACAAGCAGGATGCAGGAGGAGGAGGGGAGCTTATTCCAAGGAAACCAATGGATCCAAACTCTTCGCCAAAGTGGACTCAGATTTTTTTTTCCCCTTGACACAACATCCTAATTCGACTTTTTCAGTATCTTTCCTTCAACAACCTTTTTTCCTTCCTCCCCTTCCTACCCGGCAACTGCGCATTTATTAATTCATGAGGCACTAATTAGTTCTTTGTTTAATTTTGTGTTAAACAGACTGACCGGAATGATAACGACTTGCAGCGTTGCATTACGGTCCCCAACCGCCCCTGTTTTCTGACAACAAGGGAGCGCAGTGAGACTGGCGTGATGAACCCCAATTCCCACTCCAGTTGCACTTCATTAAGTCAAAATGTGACAAGAAGCTTAGAGAGCAACTTTCAGATCGGATCGCACATAACAATTGGGCAGGAAACTTTCCGAGGGGGAAGCGGGAGAGGCACTCGCAGCGAAGGCTGGCACCGTGCACAATTCCCCGGCGTGCCTGCCTTAAAGGAGCCGGCTCGGGCTGCCGGCCGATGCAGGACTGAGGGCATGTGCTGGCAGCAAGGGGTGCCAGGGGAGGAAGAGGAGAGGAAGGGTGGCAAGTCAAGCCAAATGCAGGGCAGGAGGCAACACTGCTTTCTGCTCCCCTCAGTTTCATTTGCAACGATGGGTTGTGTTGGCAGCCTGCGGGATGCGCAAGCCAGGACCCCAGGCGGGATAATCCCCCAGTGAGTCACGCCAGGAGCTCTGAGGGCATCTTGAGGCACCTTCAGCTCCATGCCTCAGTTTCCCTCCTGTAGCTCTATGGTGAAACAGCTGGTGATGCTCAGCTGCTATTCAATTGTCAAGAGCTACACAATTATAATGGAGTCCCCTAAACTGCAAAGGGAGAGGTCGAATGTTGCCACCCGCATTGCTAAAATGAGAAGTGAAGGGACAGCTCTGACACCAGGGAGAGGGATGGCTACTCTCACGGGGAAGGAGCTGTGCCTTTTCTTAACTTTGTACAGCACGTGAGGGTCCAGTGGCACTACCGATTTTTGAAACTATCCCGATCAGTCTAGTATCAGCAATAAACTTGGCAAGCCTCAAAGCAAGTGCCCCCCACCCTGAGCTCGGCCCTATGGGTGGGAATACAGCCACCACAGCACTGCCAGTCTTGAGCTCTTTGCTGAGTGCCACAAGTGCTTCACTAGTAGGAGCTACGGCACAGGGTTCGGGGACATGGTCACACGTCTGGCCTGGCCCAAGCCTCACCTGGCAAAAAAAGTCTGAGCATGACTTTTTCCTCAGCACTGGCCAACATATAACTGACAAACAGACAACACAGCCTGGGTCGTAACCACGGTCAGCTGGATCTGTCCCAGTCTTCTTGGCACACAAGGGTGTGCAGCGTATGGCAAACTCCTTGAGTCCCTTCTGGCTTGCTGAAGTGCAGTGAACTGTAAACTGCCTACAAGAAAGTGAAAAGGGTCTTAAAACACCTCCTGAGAGGTGGGTGTGCATGAAAAGGAAAAGAAGACTTCTCAAGTGCACAGAACATGGAAGTTTTGCAGCAGTTCAAAATTCACCTTCTGCTATTGCATGGACATCAGCTGTGGGAATAAGCCAAGATCACACAGAACTGAAATGAACTGAAATGCATTTTCTAGCAGGTATTTTTCCACAATTCTCCCTCACTCCTCTCCCTCTCTCTCCAGGAAAGGAAGATTCATCCCTAGCTTTGCTCTGCAGAGGCCCAAAGCTCAACTAAGGTCCAAAACACTGGCAAAGCCAGTGGAGAGGGACTCTCTCTTGAGGGTCACATCAGGACTGGGGAGTGACACTCGAGCTGTGTGGGCATGCACAGAGCATGTCCTGAACAGGGCAGGGGCAGAGGAGTGAGCACTGTGACCAAAGCCTCTGAGCCTCGGGGAACGCCTGCACAGCATCAGTCTCTACGTGCATTATCAGTATTTTCACCTGAGTGAGCTCTAAACGTACGGGTCTTTGGGGACGGGGCCAGGCTGCAGCAAGGTAACACAGCACCGTGTTTGCCAGTACACTTACAGCTGAACAACACACGGATCTGCTAGCAGACGTGTTTGCGCTGGCTTCCATCTTTCATGAATCGAATACAGCAGGGACCTCTGTGACCGACGAAAAGGCTGTTCCTGCATGACAGAAATCCCAGGAAGACACCAGATCCCTCTGATTTGAGTTCTACATGTGCTCTGGATCCCATAAAAAGGCCTAGGTAGATATTAACTCAGCTGGGGGTTGGACTGATGCCTGGAAAGGGCAAAAGCACCCATTAACACCTGAAGCAAGGACAACTGAGAAGGTCCAGAATTGCTGGGGACAAGAAACACCCCCTACTGTCACCAGCCCAACAAACCTTCTTGGTTTTGCAGAAAGGCTGGAATATCCTGGCTGCTCTATAGGTGCAGTTGGGCCTTGCCATCTGCTGAGTAGATGTTTCAGAACAAAAGGCAGATACAAACCCCATCCCTTTTCTCTGTGAGCCCAGCCCGGGCCCTGGGCCGTGGGCCCTGTCCAGGCGCTGATGCTGAGAGGAACGTGGCTCACACCCTCTCTCAGGAGCGAGGGAATGGGGCAGCGGCACAGAAATGTCCCCAGCCTGGCCCAAGCCTGGCCTGAGCAGGGGGAGAAGCTGATGAGCCAAGGCGAGGAACCGGCGTGACTGACAGGGCAGAGCGAGGGGCAGCTGAAGGACACCCCGAGTTTCCCAGGACAGAGCCCTGCATGCTCTCACCGCACAGTCACACCCAGCTATCATCTCCTACTGACCTTGGGGTGCTCAGGGAAAAAGGCATGGGCTGAAGGAGAGGGAAACTCATGTTATCTCCTGTTTCCCCCTTTCTTGGCTGCCATTACAAGGCAATACCAGTAGCGCAATACAAACCAACTACATCCACTGATCGTTAGGGCTACACAGCTGTCAGTGCTCTCAGCAAAGTTTTGTGCTGAAAATGAGGGTAACAAGCATCCCAAATAGGTCATGGTATGCCCCTTCTTCCTAAAACAACATGCTGAAATATCCTAGACTCCATTCCCAATCCTCTTTAACCAGAAAAACTCTCCTCCCAGGATTACGGGCCCATTGCCCCCCTTCTCTTCCCCTCCATCTGGCTGGGAGCAGCCTGGGACCGAGCGCTCTTCCCAGCCCTGGGAGAACCCTGCAGTTTCTCTCTCATAAAAAAGAAAAATGGGAGCTATAAAAAAGGCAAAGAAAAGAAAAGCAAAGCAAAGGGAAATCACTGCGAAGGAAGAAAAGAGCAAAGCCCCCCTTCCCTTCCCACCCTTTCCCCATTACCTGCCTTTTAGCACTGGGTAGAGCCATCTACTTCATTGCTCCTGAGGACTCCCCCTTGGCACAGCGCTCTCCGGGGAAATCCTGCCCTGCCTCTCACCCTTTCCCCCTCTGCTCAAACCTGTTGAGCAGAGCCCAGTCCAGCTCAACAAAGGCGATGCAAAAAGAAGGAGGAAAACCAGTGTTGGGCAGTAGAACAGGGACAGGGGCCATCCTGGAGGCAACCCTGCAGCTCAGTGCCCATCGGCCACCTCTGGAGCGCTGGAGCCAGGCACGGGACAGAGGGACGGGAGCCAGCAGCCCTGCTGGTCCCAATCCACAGCCGGTCCCAGCTTCCCAGCGCTGATGGCGCCCAGGACCAGGAAAGGCCCCAGACCCCCACCTCGCAGCGCAGCTACAGCACCGCCCAGCACAGCAGGAAGGGGGGTGCCAAGGGAGGATCCCAAGGAGTTCACCTCACCTCCCGCCCCGACATCTGTAAAGCACAGCAGTCCCCAAACTTGGCATTCGGCAGCCCTGGGCTGGCTCCTGCTAATTTGCTGTCAGGCTGCCTAAGCAAACCAATTAAAACTAATCATTAATTATAAAAAAGAGAGAGAGAGAAAGACCCTGTACAAATGGAGAACTGGAAAGGGCATGGGGAAAAGAAGGACAAGAGGGAGCAGAGTGAAAAAAGAGAGCTTGAGAAAGGGGCGGGAGGGGAAAGAAAAGTGCTTTAAAATCCCCAGCACAGAGCCTTGGATGAAGGCAGCAGAAGGGCAAGTGGTCTCCCAGGGCAGGGTGCGGAGAGGCGGAGGTGAGGGAAGCAGGGGGAACCCGAGGGAAAAGCGACAGTGCCGAGGATGGTGAGGTAGATGCAGAGACCAGGTCCTGCCGTGGTGGGAGCCGGCACCAACGACATAGCCATGAGGCCAGCTCCACGCTCCCTCCGTTGTTCCAGCCCCGGCAGGGCCCTACCATAGCCAGAGGGGCACGAGCTGCAGTTCGGCAGAGGAGCGGGCACTTGCCAACCTGCAGAGATGAAGGCAGAGGAGAAGGAGGATGCAGGGGGAGCAGAGCAAGCGAGGAGGGCAGAGCCAGGGGTGTGCACCAGGACTCAGGAGCGCCATCCCTCCACGTCAGGACTACCAGCTCTCTCGGAGCAAATGCCTTGGATGGGGATGAAAAATGGGGCATTTATGAAAAGCCCCTGATTATACGGATTTGGCTGGGGCCCTGGCTCAATCGCCGTCGCTCCTGCTGGCTCCCCACGAGCTCCGGTGGCAGAGAACCCCGGCAGCTGTCAGTGCAGCCAGCACGCCCCCGCCGCCGCCGCCCCCGCGCCACCGTTTTGTTCCCTGGACCTGCACACACGCACGCTTCCCAACGCCCCTTTTGAAGAGCCTCAGGCCCACGTCGGCTGGCGGATGGCGGAGAGGTGGGGGCAGTGCCATGGAAACGGGCCCTTTCCTGGGGAAACGCGCTGGCGGCCCCCCCTCCTCGTCCCGGGTGCCCCTTTTGAGGAGCTGTCAGGACCCTGAGTGAGTGTCACACGACCCAAGGACCAGGCGTGACCAAGCCTATTTTCTGCCTCAAATTTGATTGATTAAAAAACTTTTTAGGAAAACCATGTTAAAAGACAAAAAAAAGAAAAAAAGAGGAAAGAAAAAAATTAAACAGAAAGGGACAAGGGGGTGGGGGAAAAGGGAAAGGCCTCTGTGCTGGGTTTCCCTGGCAATAGCACCAGGGGACAAGTGTCAGAGGCAGATAAACAGCATAACCAGGCCGAAAATAAAGGTCAAAGGAAGCATGAAACTTAACACAACAGTGATTAAGATAATGATGAAGCAGGGGACCCCAGAAAAAAAAAATAAGTGTGACACACAGAAACACGCATATACGCTCCAAGTGATGGCCCAAGAGACCTGGTACGTGGGAAGAGGTGACGGGGCTTGCTGGGCCCTAGGGGTACCTGGACAAGAGTGGAAATGCAGAAAAAAACAAGAGTGGAGGATCTGGGGAGAGGAGGTCTGTGATTTCCCCCTAGGCTGGTTGCTGTAGGTTGAGCCTGCCCAATGCCAGCAAGCCCCCAGAGCCAAGGGGGTCCCTCCCATAACAGAGACACGCTGTCCCAGCCAGGCAGTGCTTGAATTTGCAACCAAATTCCTCAAAAGAGTTTCCCTCATGCCGGAAGGAGAGCCCGAGTGGGTGTGAATCAGGGAGGCCCTGCTGACACTGACGGAGCTGTGCTGGTTTATGCTGGCTCAGGATCTGGCTCTTTGCCTTTAAGCAACTGGTATAAAAGCCTCAGAGATGCCAAGAGGGAAGGATGCTGGTCAGACCTCCCTGCCCACCTCCTCTCCTTGCCAAGGCTAATTCTGCAGAGAAAAGCCCAGAAAGGCTGAAGGATTCAGAAAGCAAGTCCAAGAATGTCATACCCTTCGGCATTTACCTACTCCATCTCAAAACCTCTAGGATGATCTCACATTTTTGGAGCCCAGCTTATGACTTTCAGTTGCCTGGGACTGGCTATGTTACTATCGCCAAGAGGCAGCAAAGAAATTGCAAATTGTTCACCAGCTTCTTCCTCTGTGAATCCGGGACTTTAAAGCTTGTGCAATAGAGAGCGTGGAAACACAAAAGGCTTTCCACCTTTTCTGCACCACCTTCCCATTGGGAGTAACTCTGATCCCCTGGAAAGTGTCCCTGCTCTGCCTTTTCTGGCACGCCAGAGTCCCGATGCCGAGTCATCTTTAGGGGTTCCCGTGGGACAGGGACAGGGACAGGGCCAGGGAAGATGCCTGCAGCCAGCACCGGACTTCATTGTCCCTTGCACTTTGCCTCCAGTGCAAGGGACCACTACTTCACTCGTTTCCTTAAGTTTGCACAACTAGCTCAAATTTGGACAGAATGCTGCTCAGAAAAGGATTGTTATTCCTGCCATATATCTTGGGGAAAATAATTTTTTAGTCAAAAATTTTCTTCCATGTAGTGTTTATCACGAGGAAGAGCAAAGAAATGTTTTCACAAAAAGGGTTGAAAAAGTGATACGTATATGTTTATACACGCACACAGGAACACACTCTAAATTTCATTTCGTCAGAAAGCTGTTTTCCATCAAATATATTTCAATGCAAAATTTCTAGCATCATATTCATGTGTCTCCCCCCTCCCCCATCATTTATATTCATGGTCTTTTGTAAAGAATGATTCAATTAACCAACCGATGTTCCTCGCTAGGAGAAGAGTCTGAACAGTGAGAGGAACTCCCCAAAAGTAGAGCTGGGCAAGGCAAGGCTTTGCTGGACTGGGAGAGGTGTCTGAACATCCACCAAAGATGTGCAGGTTAGAGGGGCTGGGACACCGCTACCTCACACCTCTGGAAAAACAGCACATCTGAGGGTGTCAGCCCCAGCTATTAATAAATAAATAAATAAATAAATAAAAATCACTGCTCCAATCCCCAACATTATTGGCTGAAAAATGTGATTTGAAAAATAATAATAGAAAGCAAGACCTTTTTTAATTTCATTTTTGAGACATTACAATTAGTGTTTTCATTCCCCCCCCGCCTTGGTAATCAGAAGAGTGAGAAATGTGATTAAAACCAAACGAATAGTGAAAGCTGAGATTCTCATTCGGTCTCTTGTGTCCAGAAACATGGACTCTAAGGGAAAACACCAAATGTCCTTAGGCACAGGGTAAAACGAGGGGGTGGCAATGTTATGTTTTGGTTAATGCTGTTAGGAAATGTACAGAAAGTCTAAGATAGCAAAGATATTTGTAAACATATTCTTAGGTTTTCCTCCCTGCACATCTGATAACAAAGATTTAACACATGCTCAGATGTGTGCACACAACCCTGAAATGGGATGAGCAAACTAGTGTTGGGGACGCGTGTGCGAAATGGTATTAAAGTTGAAATACCCTCAATGACGGAGCTGGTTCCATTTTACTTTTTGCAAGGAAAACCAACCCCATCTCTCAAAACAGACAGTGGAACCTTGAGATTTTCTGCACAGATGTAAGATTACTACTCAGCAATAATATGACCACTTTTATCAAAATCTTTTTTGCATTTTCCAATGAAAATAATACTCTGCATTTCAAAAAGCTTTGTGAGCAAAGATCAGTTTAACTTTCTAACATGCTTAAACTGATTTCTCTTGTTCAGAAAGAAAACCCAGCAACTTTGGCAACAAAAGAAAATGAAAAACGGAACATGCCAGATCCAAAAAGGACCTGGAGTAAAAGCGCAGATACTTTTCCAGCAGCACACCTTCCCTCACCTCTCCTGGCAGCCTCAGCCTAGCACAGGAGCAACTTTCTCTGGCCGCTGCTCTCCGATGGCAGCACCATTCAGTCCCCACTGGCAGGCAAAAAGCAGCAATCACTGGCACGGAGAAAAACGCCAGTGCCTCAGCTGCCCAGCAGCGTGCCAGCAGGTCGGGACGGGTGCATGCTGTGGGCTTCCAGGCTACCAGGGCAATCGGCTCGTAGGGAACATACTCTGACACGTGTGTCCCTGTACATTCAGGACCAAATAATCGCACACACCTCGCAAACGTGTGCGGAGCACACAAAACTCCCTCGCCATGGCCGAGGAACTGTCAGGAGAACACAAGCAAAAGCTGCTTCTTGACAGCGAGTCATTTATATTTTAGCTTCGTTCCATTATCCTAACGAATCCTTCATCAGCAGATGCAATATTAACAGCAGAAAATCAGCTCATTACATCCGGGGGGATTTCATCAAGTTGACAATCATATATGCAGCTACCCGAGCCTGGAGAGGACAGTGCTCTCGTCATTTAGTTATCTTGGTTTCATCTTAGAGGTTTTTTCTTTCTTTCTTTTTGGGGGTGGGGGTTGATGGTTAGAGGGTGTTTCCCAAACAACTGCCAGACCCCAGAGCTTTTAGGATGCTGGTCCATGGACAGATGCACTCAGCTGGGAAATGCTCCAGCTCATCCACAGTAGCTGCAGCTGTTAAAGGGGAAAAAAACCCCTCACACAATCTGCAACCTCTGGAGCTTTGAGGGCATTTCTCTGTGGAGTTCAGACTCCAGGAGGGGGTTTGCATCCTATACAGCTCCTGCCTTGTGTTCGGGAACATCTGGAGTGGCTGTTCTGGTTCTTCTGCTCCAGGCAGGACTCCCCACTTAATGCTCTGAAGGGTCTCTCTGCAGGCGTCCTTATCCAACTGCAGTGTCCCCAGAGGGATAAGATACTTTTAAAGAATCTGGGATTTTATGATGAACTTGCCAGGCGAGTAACAGAAGAGGCAGTCCAGATGAGTTGAAGGGGAGGAGAAGGGAGTAACAAGGAGAGTTAAAGGATGAGTTCAGAAGATTGTGGGGCTCTTTTCTCTCCTGCCTTGTCTAGGGAGCATTAAACAACACAGCTGAGGAAGCCAGAGCAGACTGTCAGGACACCTTTAGATGATGCACTAGAACATGGCTGAAATAATCCACCGATCATCTTGCGCAACATCTAGGTGAAAACTTTGAGTCTGTGGTCTTCTTCCCCCACATATTCTTGCTTTAAAAATATGGGACTAGGCATGCACATTTCATGGCTACTTCTATTTTCCACAGGCATTCCAGGGGCTACAGGCCGAGAAGCCCTGCAGCAGAAAGGCAGCTTGGGTTCCCTCTGCTAACCAGCGGAGCAGCCAGATGAGGCCTGACAGGAGCTCCCCATGCCTGTGCACTGCACCAGACACACCAGCAGCTCCCCAGGCAACTCAAGGTGGGGCACGGAGTGCTCTCAGGGCTGCCAAAAAACCAGCAACACCAAAACACCAGCAAAGCACATTCCTCAGTGCCTGCACAGCTGGGGTCTGGCTAATACTGCCTGCCAAAGACCTTCCTGCTCTGCCTCCCCTACTAAGGGTCTTCCTCAACAACAACAGCCAAAGAAGTCCTTGGCACCTCCAGTCTGAAGAGTCACTGCCTGCAGCCTCCTCCCTGCCTACAAAGGAGTTCCTTCTGCCTACCCTGAGATTCCCTGGAGGAACAGGGATCTCCTGCCGAGTTCTCACTCACACATGGTGGGTGCCTTTGCCACCATGTCAAGCAAAGCCTGGTGATTTCAGCTGGAAAGCAACAATCTGGCTTCCAGGACTTCCTCTCCATCAGGGGATGAAGCTGGAGAGACCAGGAGCACTCATGGCAGATACCCGCTTCTGGATGAGCCTCTTTGCTGCTCAGCCTCAACCACCCAACATAGCTGAAGGAAGAAGTTGAGCTCTCATGTCCTCCAGCTCAGAGGGGGCTGGTATGGGCATTTTACATTTTCCCAGCAGGCCTGGATTTCTGCACAGCAAGGAATATGTTCCCGGGACGTCAACTCCAATCTCTACTGCGCTCTGACAGATTTAAGCTCCAGTTTGTCCGACAACATCCCAAAGTGTAAGAAACTGGGGGCAGACTCTCTAATCAGGCTGTAGGACAAAGGCCCGGTCTGACCCTGTCACTTCCACTTACTCTTGCTGTCTGTCTTGCTCCTCCCACCCTCTCGGCAGCCTCCCTGCCCACCCTCGGCTGCCCTCCCTTCCCTAACACAGCTGGGCTAATCCTGCTCCTCCCGCGTCCAGCGCAAATCCTCCCCAGAGTAAACCAATCCTGGGAATTTTTATTAGATTATCAGCCTGCCAGCTCAGTGCTGGCTGGACTAATCCTAATCAGGACTGATTTCTATTAGCCAGCTTCAGGGAGGAGCTATGCTCTCCCAGCACCCCAGGCCCATGCTGGGGGAGCCTGCGGCCTTTTAGCCCATTCTATTCAAATTTTCCTTTTAGAAAGGAACAAATTTAGTCCAGGATCACTGCCTGCAGCAAATACAAAGTTTGTGTGTGGGCTGCGTGCACAGAGCAGCATTGGGCAGCCATGGGGCAAACTGTCCCCACCTCGTCACCGAGCTGTAAGAGAAGCCAAAGGCGTCCAGGCTCAGCAGTGCCTTCGGCCCCGGCTCCTGGCTGGTACGGCCAGCAAGGGCCAGTTAGTGCTACATGGAAAAATGCTTTGTGGCAGGGGACACGAGCCTGCTGGGTAGCAGGCTGAGATGATGGGCTCATTTCAGACAAGAGGACAAGCGGCCACAGCTTGAGTGACCAGGACAGAGTTTGCAGTGCTGGCTGAGTCAGCGAGGTCTCCATGCCCCATTACCCATGCCCAAAGCAATCTACTCTCACCTCCCTCCCCATTTTATTAAAGCAAACTGTCTCTCAGGTATTTCTTTCCTAAACCCATCCCTGGCCCTGGAACTGACCTGACTGAAAATGTTTGCTCTTTACTGGCCCATGGACTGAGGCTGGTGAAAGTTTTGCTGCCGACTTAACAGGATTTGAGTCAAGCCACAACAGCAGCTTGAGCAGGCAGTTCACAAGAAGGGTGTTGAGAAGAGAGGGCCCTGTCCCCTGCCTCTGTCCTCTTGTCCAATCCACCCGCTCTGTGCTAAAAGCACAACTATTAACAGCAGCCCCCAGGGGACTCCAACGCACTTCTGAGCGCAGCCAGCTGCGATGCAGCCGCTCTGCTGCCGCAGAGAGAGAAATCAGACAAGGAGCACTCAGGAAAGCCTCTCTTCCCAAAAGTGACCTGGGATCTTTGAAACCTTCCAGAGAAGAGGGGTCATTTAAACCTAATTGCTGTTAAGCCTCTTCTAAACTTGTCTACTCACCCTCTCACGTGCACAATTACACCACCTTTATGCTGCCTTCCAAAGGAGGATGAATCGCCTATAGGACTGAAAGCTGCATTTCCCAGGGACCATGGTTCTCTCTGACTTGGTGCTCAAGTGAACAGGTTGCCCTCCCATACAGTAGCTAGAGGGACAGCAATGCACTGGACAGGGCTTCAAGCAAGCCACACGATGCCCCAGCCTGAGACCAAGATCGAATGTGCTTTACACCTTTACAAGAAGCCCCAAAATGAGAGCTGAGAGTCACAGCCCTGCCTAGAGCGCAGGGAGCTGCCCCTCTGCAGCCAGCTTTGTGGAGGAAAAGCACCACACAACACCAAGAAGGGAAACAGATCTTCTAAAGGAGCAGCTCCACCGCCAGTGCCTCCAGACACTCCGTGCTGCATCAACTCAGGACCTTGTTCTGTGCCCAGGGACATTAGTGTAAATCATGAGTAACTGTCCAGAACATCAGGCTGTAACTTAGAGCAGCTCAAGCCCTCTTTCTCCTTTTCCCGCCAGGGTTACAGCACCAGTCTTACTCTGGTAGGTGGCAAGGTTTCCTAAGAGAGAGTTAACCAGATCCGGCTGGAATCAGAGGCTGCAGCAGGCTTCCTGATGACAGAGAGAGAAATGGGGGACTTGGCCCAAACCCTCTAGAAACCACATCAAAAAGAGATGTGGGCGAGAGCCAAGAACAGATGATCCAACTGTGAAAGGGCTCTGTATGTGTATGTGTTTGTGTGTGTGCATGCGTGCAAGCTGAGGAGAGAGGAAAAATCAAAAGAGAGAGAGAAAGGAAAGAGGAGGAGTAAGAATGAACAGAAAGATGGAAAGAAAAGGTGTGGAGGCACGAGATCAGGAAGGGACCAGAACTGTCACAATGTGTGTGGCCTGCTTGCAGGCACGCGATGAACAACAAAACATGGTAACAATATATAATAGATGTCATGTGTTAATGATAAACACAAATCAGGAGAAGTACTGGGTCTGTCTCTAGCTCCTCCCAACTTGCATCTCAAAGTGCTACAGAAACATGGGGCCAGACTTGTTTCAGTAAGGCAGCGCAACTCCTTTGACCTTGCTGCAGCCATGGCAATGTGCATCCTTTGGAAAATCTTGCACGCTCCTTCTTGCTTTGCTGCAAAGCCAGCTGCTGCTCTGCTCCTGTGCATGGAGTGCTTTCACACAGGGAAGGAGAAGGCAGCAGATTTCCATGGGGGAGTTGGTGGAAGAGCTGTGGCTGGAGACCAGGAGGCTGGACTCGCAGTTCTGTGATTTAGCCACCAAATCAAGGTTTAGCCCATCTAGAAGCAAAGCAGCCTAAGCATTATACAATGCTAGCAGGATGGGGTCATGCATCCCAGCCTCCTCACTCAGCACTGCCTTCCCTAAACCCATCAACAGTGGACGGAAGGGAAGATTTCTCCGACTCGGTTTTGCCCTCACTGCAGGGGGTCCCCACAGTATGGTGACCTGCAATAGTCTAAATCAGATTGCATATCTCTGCTCTGGGAGAGCAGCAGCTCACCCAAACTAGCTCCTCAATCAAGTCTACTCCCCCTCTGAGGTATGCCCACTGCCAGTAGGAGCACCGGAGTTAGCACTGGCAAACATCCTCTCAGCTCAGTGGGACACTGGGAGAGCAGCAAGATCCAAGGGTGGATATGCCCCGCAGATGCCAGCCTGTTCTCCTGCAGCTGGATTAGTAATCCAGGCTGGGACAGAGACCTGATCTGGCGGGTGTTTCCCATTCCAGCTGTGAGCTCCCTGCCAGTCCTGTGCTGGCCTCGTCTCTCTGCAGAAGAGATGCTTTGCAAAAGTCCCCTCCACACCGTGCCTAATGACTCCATGAGACACCTCTCCTTTCCCACCTTGCTGCCTGTGTCTCCCACTTACGTGATCTGGCAGGCAGACTCCAGGTAAAGGAGATGAGACCCAGAGATGAGCCAAACCCAAACCTCTTGTTGAGATCCACAGCCTGAGGACGGAGAAAGAATACTAAGACCTTTATGTCCAAAGGCACAGAGCATAGGCCAGATGTTGGCCAAAAATGCTTGAGTACTGTGGGCAGAGGTGAAAGGGAAGATGACACATGCAGCAAACTGGGGGCAAGATAAGAAAAGGGAGTATGTGAGAGATACGACTAGGTGAACAGTGGGGACACCAAAAGATGAAATGGGATAAAACCAAGATGCTTCTGTCCTTTAAAAGAGCTCTGGTCTCAAGCAAGGACACTAATACACACCTGGCCTCTCCATCCAGACCAGCTGCATTTAGGCAGGGAATGTGCCCAGCTCCACGTCCCCTGGAAGCTGGGCCATGCCCAAATGCAATCAGGGAAAGTTTCGACTTTCCTCCCCCCACTGCCTCTTTTTTTTTTTCCCCTTCCTTTTTTTTTTTTTTTTTTCCAATTTATCAGCAGATTGTGTGGAGCCGAGTGGCGCTCGCCTCACCCTGCTAAATAAAGCTTTGGTATTTCTGATAAAGCCATCAAATTCCTTATCACGCTGACACAAAGAGCATTTAAAGAGACACACACACTCTCCAGCACCCTCCACTTCCCAGTCCCAGGCGCCTCAGGGTAACCTTTCTGAGCTAAAATGAAAAGGGGGGGAGCGGGGGGAGGTAGCTGTTTAGAGCCCTGCATTTCCCAAGCACCGAGCCCACGTTGCGAGGGGACCCGGCCTGTTTAACCTTTAAAGAGGGAGGCTGGGTTCTGTCAGGCTGTCCTGAATACTGGGACAGATTCGATAGCTCTGTGTAAATAATGCAAGCTGAGATGTGGCATCAATAGAAATGCCCTGCAACAAGAAGAATATCGATAGCCGGAAAATCCTATGAGGAGGATGGCAAACCCAAGTGTCTGTAGGTGCTTTTAAACTAGGAGAAGGGGAAGAGAACCAGAGATCTTGGGCTGTCATGAAGACACAACTGGGGCTGCCATTGCCCCTTGGATGTGCTTTTCCTCATGATGGCCTTGACAGGGTGTGAAAAAGATATGGCTGTGCCGCAGTCTGGACTTTGGCACTGCCGTTCCCCTGCTACACCAGCCTGAAATCTGCCCCTGTCCCCCAAGCGATGTGACAGCGGTGCAGGCAGCTGTCGGGAACCCCTGCTTCCCTCCCCGCAAACACAGCCTGGAGACATTCTCCCTCCTCTTTGCCACAGCGCAGGCTGTTGTTTAACCTTCAAATTTATTATTTTTAATTATTTTGATTTATAAAAGCGTGCGGCAGTTAAAACCACATTAAATAAACTCAGCGTTACGGCGCTTAACAAACACACATAACTTTGGACTTCTGAGGACTCCATAAAATAATCATCCGCCTGGAAGTCACTGCAGCCGCCCGCCCGCGCCTGCCCCGGCGCGCTCTCGCCTGGCCAGGCTCCCCTGCCGCCACACACCCACATCCACGCACGCTTCTTGCTGCTCCTGCCCAGCCAGCGCCGGCTGCACAGGCCAAACGGGATCCGCGCTGGCACGGCTCCACTGCCGCACGCAATCCCACTTCGTGCCCAGCCTTGGCCTCCTGGCAGTCCCACTCGCACCCAGACTCCTCACCTTCCTCTCCCCACTCCTCTTCCCCCTTCACACTCTCCGAGCAGCTCTCCTTTCTAGCTTGCCTTTCTGCCCTTCTCCAAAAGGATATTTCAGTCTCTGACCTCCCCTTCCCAAAAGGTGTTTCATCCCAATTTACACGCTGCTGAGATTTCAACAGAAGAGCTCATAACATTTCAATACCATAAAAATCAAACAGCATTGGGTCGCTACTACCTTAGCTAGGTAGGTTTCATACTCTGCTTCAAATCCAGCTCTGAATGCTAGGACCTCTCCTTGCTAAGCAAACAATCAAGCATAGAGGAGATGAAGAAGAAATAATAAGGAAGGAGAGGAAGGAGAAAAAGAATGAATAAAAAAGTGAGAACACCTGTCTGGTAAACTCCACTCAGCATCCCATTGGGAAAGGCTGTTTTAGGACCTAATCCAGTGTTAATGAGACCTCTGCTTCCACCGCCTGTGCACAAAACCTCTGCAACCAGCTGAATGCTGAAAGCATGGGCTCTGCTTCGCAGCCCCTCTCCCCACCTGCAAACGGATCCCAGAGATGTAGAGAGCACACAGCATCATCCTCCTCCTCCTCCTCCTCCTCTCCATCCCTTGCTTCCAGGAGCAATAAAACACGCCGATGCTTTTAAATCCCAATCACCTGCTGTTTCTCAGGCTGGCAGGGCCATCCCGAGGAACTCGGTGGGTGGGCCTGAGACACACACAGAAAGTTGAGGGAAGAGACTCTCGCTCCCCTGTTTCATTGGCATCTGCAGTAAAACATCAGTGATTTATACAGGAAGTAGGTGAAGAGCAATTATAATTGATTGGGAATCATTTCCTGATGGTGTCTGGGTGTGATTGATGGTGCCGGCCGACTGCTAAAGGACAGCAGGCACTGAAAAGAGACAATTTGTAGTTCCCGTCCGCTGAGATGAATGCGCCACAAACCACGAAACCCTCTTCTGCTAGAAACTCCTGCACACAGAGATGTGGCTCTCCCCAAACCAACCTGGCCCTCAGACTTGAGCTCTTCCCAAACCAACCTGGCCCTCAGACCTGAGCTCTCCCCTTCTCCCACATAACCCCAGCTGTCCTCTCACTTGCTGAGGGTGGCCATGCCTTTCTCTGAGCTGGCTGACCCCACCCTCCAGCAGCACACCTCCCTGCCCCTTCTAGTTTTAGTGGTTTTTCAGAAACAAAGTATCTGTCACAGTGCTGACATGTCCTGGTAATATGGATGGCTAAATCAGTGGAAAGACACTGAAGTCGTACATCTCAAGTGTCAGGTAGGGTGTTAGGGACCTCCTCCTCCTCGCAGGCAGCGAGGGGAAGCAGGGACAGGTACGCAGCACACAGAGCCCCAGCACGTGGCTGTGCCGGCAGTGCCTGCAGGGCCATGGAGGTCACCTGTCTGAGTGCTGGCCAAGGGCTGATCCTCCTCTCCATCCGTAACGGGGTAAATCAGGAGTGAACTCCAAAGCCTTCTGCAGTTTCCCAGTGTAAAGCAAGAGTGAGGACAGAGTCAGCCCATGTTTCAGAACAGAGCAGAGGCCAGCTCCAGCTGATGGCTGTCCTCTACAGGAGCAAGGTGAATCAAAGAGGTGGGTCTGGGCTCAGTCCAGCTCCTGGGAGGCAGACAGCCTCACGAGAGAAGCTGGCACCTTGACCGGCACAGACTGTCTCCTCCGGCTATCTTAGCAGAGAGATGAAAGGGCTATAGACCAAGTGCGTCTTCTGTTGCCCATCTACCAGGCTACAATTTTCTACTGAGTCTTTTTGGGGTCTCTGCCTTTTGGTCATAATTTGGTGAAAACAATTTCTTGCAAGATGCTCCCTCTCTCTTTGCTTGCCCGTGTTCCTTTCTCTGTGGCCACAGCTTCAGTCGCAGCAGGGGCCTCTAGCAGAGGGGTCCCCAGGCCAAGGAGACCAAAAGCAGCACAGGCAGACTGGCTAGCAGGAAAGGAGGAATGCAGATCACAGCTCTAGTCCTCGCTAGATGCAGAGTCCCTTGGTGGCCGTGGTCTGACACTGAACCTTTCTGTGCTTTGGTGCAGCACAATCCTGAGTTACCTGCCTCCCATGAGAATTGCAAAGGAAAAATTACCATGCGCGATGCAAGTGCTAACGCACATCCTACACTTTGCTTCTCTTCCCTAGAACCTCATGCATATATAGTACAGCGACATTTCACATCTCTGCAGCAACTCATGCCTAAGCCCATGCCATCTCACAGAAGATATTCCTGAATGTCTATCCCTCCTCGTAAGGAAGAGCAGAACAAAATTCATAAACGAAACCTTTTGTTAAAAGTCACAAGCAAGTATCCCAAACGCCCGCTTCAAGCAGAATTTTATACTCAAACAGAAACTCCAGAAGCTCCATGAACCTCTCCAGGAAACTCACCAGCAGACATGAAAGGCGTTTGGAGGCTGCAGTGATGGTAGAGATTTACAAATGGGGAAACTTAGTCACTGAAGATTAACATGATTGACTGAGATAGCAACGTCCTTGGCAGAGCTGAGGAGGAGCTCATTGCTGTACACCTCCTGCTCTAACCACCAAATCGTCCTGCCTTGCGCTGGAGTAATGAGGACAGCAAAACTCTGCCACAGTTTGAGCTCAGGAAAAGAATTTTTAGGCTGACAGGTGTTGGGGTTTTGTTGGGTTGTTCTGGGTTTCTTTCATTAAGCATTTGCATTTGTACTGAGCTACTGGAGAAGATGGAGAGGACTGGATGTGGGGCAGACAGGGAAGGACGCTGTGCAGACCTCCTTACCAGCAGTTTGTATTTCATTCCCCTGGGAAGGTTCCTGTACGCACTGCAAATGCTGGGAGCTGAGACAAGGGACCCAGACATGCTAAATATAAAGGCTGCAGGACTGAAGAGGGTTTGTGGGTGGTTGTTCATGGGGAGGGGTGGAGGTAAAGGAGGGGGCTGGGTCACAAACTGCCTGCAGTCACAGTAGCCTGTCAATAAATTTTGCATTCACTTTACTTTCCGACAGGGATTCATTCCCTAATATGGGGCTGGCAGCTTTCTGGGTTATTTCGAGTGTGTGTGATAAAGTTCCCTGGATACTGATGGCTTCCTAGGATCAGGATTCTGAAAAAAACCCAGCAACATGCCTTGATGTGTGGGGTGAAGAGAGGAACCATGGCTAATTGCAGCCTTTTCTGCGAAACAAGGCAGTATAGGGGTGTGAAACACAGTCCCTTCGCCTAGGACAGAGCTCTCTGGAGCTGGGAGCCAAACCTTTCTGCTGAAGAGAGTGCCTTGAAGATTTTATCATGTGCTAAAGCCTTTCCTGCCGAGATTCCAGGCACGGAGGGAAGGCAACCTTACCCCCTCCATTACAGTCGCTCCAAGAGGTCTGACCCCTTGTGCATCAGGTGAGTACTGAGGATGAGACAGCCCCGCACCTGAGGTGGTTGGGCTAAAATATAAAAGAGGCAGGCAAAGGGAAATCAAGGCTGAGAGAGATTATTTCATCTCTTAATGACTTGTTTAAGGTTAGATGGGTCATGGCAGAGCCAAGAAAGAAGCTGGGTCCCCAAACCAGCACTCACATGCTCTGGGTCGTACCGCCTTCCCCACCTTCTGGCAGTGATTTCAGATGCCCAGAGAGACCTGCTCCCTTGCACTCTGATAAGGCAAATTATCTCTCATCTATTCCCAGCTGATTTCCTTAAACCTACCCCAGCAGCCCCCACGCTGCATACTCCATTACTGACAACTCTGGAGTACTTGTCTAACCAGAGCCTCTGCTTTGCCCTTACTCTCTCAGCTTCAAGACCGAGTCGTGTCTGGCAAGTGGGGAAACTCCCCCAAGCAAATGAGGCCTCAGAGAGGTCTGCTCATGCCAGGCTGTCCAATGATGAGCCCAGTGCTTTGCCCAAAAGGCAGGTGGGCTTTCTGAAACAAATCTCCTGTTTTCTAAAGCACAGGAATGGGAAGTCCTCAAAACTGACCCCAGCAGATGTCCTCAGGGGTCCTTCTGGCTTGGATCAGCTTTTAAAAGAAGAATCGAAGAATCAAGCAAAGCATGCCACAGATGATATGCCATGATTGCAAACGTGTCTGGCTCTCGCCACCTTCTCCCTGACCCAACCTCAGGCAGCATTCCTGGGGAGAGTGGAAAATCCATGAAGACTTAAAGCTGTGCCACCCAAGCCACTGCTCAGGAGCGGCAGGGAGCCCTCCACAGGCTCCTCTCCAAGCATCCCTGGGGCCAGAGGCCACTTTCTGCTGTGCCTGGCAAGGCTGCCAGCTCCTGTCACCCGCAGCACTGGGCAGGGAATCCCAAGTGCGTTCCTCTGCAATGCTCAGCTGAGACTCCTGAGGGCAGCTCTGAAGGGAGAGGGACTGGGAACCTGCAAAACCAAAGCTCTTGCTACACCTGCCAGCTTGGAGCAGCTAGTCTTTGGGGACACCTCAGCATAATGAGCTTGGAGAAAGTCTTGGTCCACATCACCAGAGCAGCAGGAGAGGACAGGACTAGGCTCAAGGGAGGGAGGCCTCCATGTGAGCAGATGCTACTCAAGCCAATCGTGGGGCAAGGGCACTCACTGATGCCGTGGTAACTTGCAAAGGAAAACCCAGTCACTCAGACCATGTCTGCAGTGGTTTCAAGTTAATACATTTTACCTGGAATTTGCAACAGGCAAGGAGCGTGCTCGCGGTCCCATACCGCAGCACAGCTAACAAGCGGTAACTTGCTAATCTGCCATAACATGATCATTTACATTCATGCGAATGTACCCTTGGATCCCATTGCAGTGTTAACCTCAGTGTCCTGGCCAAAATCCATCTCAAGCCACTGCATGCTGCCTACAGAAATTCCCCAGACAGTTTCAAAAGTAGAGGGTCAGGTTCCTTATATCCTGCCCTGGGCTGTTGGGCAGTGCTGCTGCCAACATGAAAGAAAAAATTACTCAAAGTCTGGGGTAGGGGTAGAAATCCAAGAGTTAAAGAGTGAACCCCCCTATCTACCATGTACACCACCACTGATTTGGATTGGAGGCACTGGGAAGGTTTTTTCCCTGCCTCAAATCAAGCCTTCAGTTCCCTAAGCCAGTCACAGACCAGACAAACAGAGAACATGCTGTGCCATGGTTTTAAACGGATGCATTACTCCTGGACAGCTAGATAAAAAGCAGCATTGTCTGGAAACACATACGCGCACACCCCTATAGAGGCACAGGGCGACCAAGGCCCCTGCGCAGACCTGGGCAGTAGGATGGCAGCAGCTTTGTGCACAGCTCACACTGACTCCCAGTCCAGCATGCACATTCAGGCATGCAGAGAAACCCCCACGGCCACAACTCACATCTTCATCCTCATGTCTTCCACAGGCACTGCCATGGGCTGGCTGGGGAGAGAAGGAGAAGAACTGCCTCTGGAAGAAGAGAGCGAGCTGATGGAGACCCAGGTCACAGTTGTGCCAGCTGACAGGGGAGCTAACATCCATCCCCAGCCCTCTGGCACCTCACTCATCCGAGCTGGAGGCAAGGGGAGCAGGACCTGAACACGAGGCTCTCCTTCCCTGGCTGAACTGCCCAACCAGCCCCACTGCCTGTGCAGCCAAGGAGCTCCCCCAAGGCACCCAATGGTTCTCTGGCAGCTACTGCTTGCTTAGGCACTGAGGGCACCCACGGCACATGGATCCTGCAGCCCTGCCATCCAAAAGGCCTGATGCTGGCACGGGCAGAAATGGAACAGCCAACAGGATGGCCAAGGTGCTCTCATGAAAGAGAGATGACAAGGAGGGCCCTGTAACAACCCAACTCTGTGGCTGGACAGAGTTGGCAGGGGAAGACATTTTGGAATTGCATTTGTGGCTACCCACCATCACCATGGCCCTAAGAACAAAGCTATGGAGAGAATGATGCAGTGCTCTACAAGCTGCTCCAAGCCCCATCATTTATTTATTTATATTATTATTTTTGCTTTGGGCACCAGCTAGTTCTGGGCCACAAGGGGTTAACCACAAAAAGCTGCTTTCTCTGCCTTTGCTCTACCTCAATTTCCACTGCTCCCATCACCTTCCTCCCCCACCCCCTGATCTTATGAAAAAAACCCATCAAAATAACTATTTTATGTCTCCAAATATGCAGATCATTTTCTTTAATGAAAGATGCTTGACGTCTCCGATCCAATTAATATGCAAATGCAGGCGAGGATTTATTTGTGACATTCTGTCTGGGTGAGAGAAAACAAAAAAGGCCTGTTAACCAAAACACTAATTGCTGTGACTGATTGTCACATATCATCATTTTCATAGGATCTCCTCCATCCCTGGCTTGCAGGGAGCTGTGAACCAGGACTCGGAGACTAGCAGACACCAAGGAGAAACAGGGCAACCAGCTACCTGCTTGGCACGCTCGGATGAGCCGGGGCCTCCTTCCCGCTGTACGCCAAGCCCCTCCAGCTTGCATCCCTCCCCAGCCCAACCAGTAGAGTCACTCGGAAGCAGCTTTTCATGACCCCTTCTGTGTTTTCTGGGCAAGATGCTCTGCTATCCCCTAAAAGCCTCAAGAGTTACTACTGTCGGTCTTCTCTTGTTCTCCTTACACTGTCACAGACTGGTCTTAGAAAGCACCACGCTATTTCCTGCTTTCAAGGAGAGGTGCCCATAGAAGATACACCTAACTGGGATCTCACCACCGCTCCCCAGCTCAGCACATCTGGATCACATTCTCCACTCCAGTAACTCATTTTAATTCAGCAGTTCAGCTGGGAAGTGGTTTTGGTCCAAAGACCCCACCATCAGACTGGGAAAGAGCACACCCAAACTTTCCCATGTGCCCTTAGATATTTAACTGGACAAATTACCTATCCCAGCGTCATCCATACCCTGCATACACAAAGTGCATGCACTGTTTACAGCAGGCACCATCTCTTTATCCACCAGAGAGCATAAAGCCCAGAGGACAGCAAGAGGGAGAGGATAGGAAAGAGCACAGCAAGTCAGCAAGGCTATGTCTACACTGCAGTTTTAAACAGCTGGTTTGGGTACCACAGGCTTAGCAGTCATGGCAGCTCTGTGAGGGCTGCAAAACCTTCCAGAGAAGCTGAATCGAGCCTTGGGCAATTAGCCTGTACCAGATTCTGTGCTGCCCACACTGTGGCTAGCCAGTTTAAAGCCACTGCTGAGCACACCCACATGAGCTGTGAGGCCTTAGACTTGGTCAAAGCCCACAGGAGAGGTGGGAGGCTGCCAAGCTGCACCGCTCACCCAACACTGCACAGGCTGCGCTTCCCCTGGAGACCAAGCATGCACATGCCCCTCCCCTGCACCATTTGGTGAGCAGAAGACCCGAAGATTACCGTATTTTAGAGTCCAAGATGCGTAAGGACACCGGGGATGACATATCCCAAAGGTGGCAGTGTTTAAACGCAGAGGTTCCCAGCTGCTGGGTGTTTATCTTGATACTTGCCCTAGAAAATCACCTGACAGGAGAGCTGATTACTCACATATGGACAGTTCCTCCTCCTTTCCCCAGCTACCTACCTGCTTTCAAAGCAATTGAGAAGACACAAATTTGCAAAAATGTCCAGCACTAGGGTCAATTCTGCTAGCATTGAAGTGGCTAGTCAAACTTCTGGGACTTCAAGGAGATCAGGTTTAGGCAAACACAAAGCACATACAAATCCTACTGTGAGTATTTTCCTGCCATTACCTCCCACGTAAGCAATTGCTGGAATTGCCACAGGGAGATTCTGTGATTATGTACAGAAAGGGCATCAATCAGGCCAACTCTCTATTCAGCTGCCTCCCATCCATTGAAAGAAGTCTGGGAACGTTTGATCTAGACGTTAGAGCACAGGACTGAGAGGCGGGTGCTCAAGCACCACTCCCTGCTCTGCCAAAGGCTCATGAACACCTGTAAATTATTCATCTAACTTTTCCTGTGACTTGATTTCCCCTTTGCTTGAAGAGGGCAATAACGCTCCTCCGCCTCGCATAAAGTCTGAACTTCCGCTGATCTTCACAAGAGGATCAAGGGCACTAGACATGAACTAAATGGCATCACGACTGCCAGAGTGTGTACTCATGTTCCACTATACCACCTTCCACCACAGGATCCTTAAATTTTCTGCAAATCTCCATTAACTCAGCACATCAGCCCCCACAAGGCAGGGGGTATTATCATCCTATACACTCGTGGGCAGGAGGTGGGAGAAAGCTGAAAGGGCTGGGTAGTAACAGAAGTTGGTCACAGCCCTATAGTCCGGACTAATTGCTAAATGGAGTTCCTGTGCTGGGAGGAGATCTCCCTGCACCCCCTCCCAGTCCAGCACTCCCTACCAAAAAAGAAACATAGATTTGCACCACCACCTGTAGCTGAGTGAGCAGTGGGCAGAAGAATTCAATTTAATTTTCAGGGTCTTAGGACAGGTCTGCACCAAGAAAGATGGCAGATTCCTGACACCATTAAAACTAAAGGGAAATCTGGGTCTTAATGAAGTCACTAGGAGCTTTGCCATCCACTTCAACAGAGGCATACTTCATGTGGATAAGGCAGGTTGTAGCTTTAACACGTTTTAGCTTATTAGTGTGAATCTGAGGTGCTCTCTAGGGTTTAGCTTGACCAGCTAATACATATCAAAATTAATTTTTACCTTTTCTACACAAGACTTTTCATAAGGGTTAGCAAACAACTGCTCTACACAAATCCTTTTCTTTTTTCCTTGCAAAGAGAAGACCCAGGAGATGAACTCTGCAGAGACTAGAAAAACAATTTCTGTTTTAAACCACACATGCTTTGACATCTGGTTTAAAACCAACCCAGGCCAAAAGGGACTGAAAGTTACTACTCTGATGGCTGCCCAGTGGTCTGTATAAAATACAGGAGTCGTACTCCACATCTGTATCCACATCTACCCCCTTAAACAGGTCAGAGCAGCTGTGTAAGGCGTGTGAAGTAATCTTAGAGAAAATACAAATCTGTGATGGTACTGATAAAAATTTCCCAGCACAGGCAAGAATATGAGATGGACAGAGCCAGGTATTCAGGCCTGAAGCAGGAAAACCTACAGATGTAGATGAAGCGTAACATGCTTGGAGACTTCCTGCACCTCCAGATTCCTTGCTGGAGCAGAACTGGGGACATCGCCCTCAAAAGTGCTTGTATCCCTAAGTGTAATTCAGTGACACATTTCCTGATAAAGTCAACTTCCAGGGGATCTGGCTCACAGACAGTCAAGGCAACAGAGTCAGCTCTGGGCTGAGCACCCTTGCAATGCAGGGACGCACAAAAACCAACTAGTCAGCACGCTCATCCTTTCAGCAGTTCTGGATTGCTCCCAAATGGGATGTCTGCTGCACCCCGCCACCCAGCTCTGGGATAAGGCGGCACTAAACTGGAAGAGGAAAGGGCCCCTGAAGAGATGCCTGAGGGATTTGGTGGGCTGGGAACCCGGAAACCGTCTGGGATGTGGGTGGAGAGATCAGTGCGAAATAGCAGAGCTGTGACACATACACTTTCCATTCATCAAACTCCGGGGAGAGAAAAAAGCTATTATGTTCCCTGCACACATGGGGGAACTGAGGCACTGAGACCACCTGGGGACTCCACTCTAGGAGCCATACAAGGTCCAGCCTCTCAGTACCACGGGGTTTAACACCCATCACATCCATCCTCACAACTCTCCTCCTCCAAGCGTGTTATCTCAGCTACACAGGAGGAGAACTGAGGCATAAATGGGGTAAGTGATTTGCTTTAGATCAACACAAAACTTGGCACAGTAGAGAGTTGAGACAAATCTCAGATCTCCTGAGCCCCAAGATAATGCCTTAACAGCCTCTGTTCGTCAGAAAAGACTCCCAGTTCTATGTTCCAACTAGTTCATTATCCCATCCCCAGAGTTTAAGGAAGATCTCAGTTCTGGCTTTTCTAATGATTAAAATGAATGATTGGACCAGTTTCAGTTTTCAGTTCTGAAAGCTGTCGATGATCTGATCCTGCTATGGGCAGGAGGTATGCTCACTACACTGATGGCAACGCTGGATAAACGCCACGGTGATATCTCCAACCAGAGATCCACAACGTGGACAGCATTCCTGTGATCTTACTTGCAGATAGAAGAAGAAGAATAGGTAAAGGGGATCACGGCAGTCCCTTTTCAGCAAGAGGAATACTCCTGAGAGGGACAGAGTCACACAAATGCCCTTGGCCAGTGGATGTAGAAGAGCGACAGTAAAGCCTGTAACAACAGGTTCCCACCCCTGTTTTAGCTCCTTTGGGCCAACAGCCCAAAGCTGTTGGCCTTTCCACAGCATGTGAATGCCTTACAGCTTCAGCACACCCAGTGTCACAAGGCATGATACTCTTCCCAAAACAGAGGCAGGGAAGTGAGGCACGGAGAGGCAAAATCATTGCCTCCAGAGCCCAGGGAGCGTTGGCACATCTGCCACTCAAGCTAATGACAGACATGATCACAGAGACTGCAGAAACTGCCAGGCCCGGTGCTTTCCCTCTTGTGCCATGGACGCGGTTAATCAGTCTGAGGACCTCTGAAAGGCAACATCCTATGATCACTGACACCCCTCAACCAAATCCAGGAGGTCCCTGAATCCCGTCTGTACAGCCCTCATCACCCCTGCTACCAGCAAAGGTGGCAGGAAGGGCAGCATCATAGGAGGGGGCAAGAGACACAGAGGCAGTGGCATGGGAGGAGAGACAAGCAAGGGCTGGTAAACAACCCCCTCCCGTCCCCAATCCCAGTACTTTGAAGATCCGTGTGTTTTGAATTTAATTTTGATTTTCTCGACTTCAGCAGATTAAAGTTGAAATAACCTACAAATTACTTAATGTGTTGTAAATCTTCTGAAATTAAGGCCTAATGGGTAACACATGTCGGCAGGCAGGAGACACAGAGGGGAAGCAGGGTTTCTCACCAGCACGAGGAATGCTGTGGGGATGTGAGCCAAAGGAGAGGGGGCTGGGGCAGGGGACGTGGAGTCGCAGTCCTTCCCCACCAGTCTCCCAGTGCCCACCTTGCCTTTGGGTCAGAGCTAAGAAGCCACCTCTGGGCCATGCCATCCACACCTCCTGGCACAGGGGACACTGTTCTGGGAGGCTGCTGATGGAACTGGGTGGCAGGACGCTGACGGGCTAGCAAGGGGCACAGATGCCAAAGAAAATCCATTTTAACACCTCATTTTCCACTTGCCCTCACTGCTCAGCCCTTTGGTGTCCCCTACACAGCCTGCAGAGCCCTCTCCCCAAACAAGATGCCCCTTCACGCCAGCATCCGCCTGCAGGGACCTTGGGAACACCTCTGCCACTTTCTGCACGGGATGCCTTGTCACGGGGCAGTCGCAGTGGTCTCCACAAAGCAAGAGCTTCCTCAGGGCCTGCCCTCTCCTGCATGGCCACCTCCATGCACCTGTCTCACCGGTCCCCGCACTGGGCGGCCCCGGCTCCTCTCCCACACGAGCCGCCAGCTCTCCCACTGCTCCTGCCTGCATGGGCTCCCCCTCCCCTCCCTCCTCTTCAGCAGATTTCTCTCAAGTGCGCTGCCATATGGTTCCAGTTAAGCCCCATATTTTTTCTTGTCGATTGAAAAGACACACTTTCCTCTGTGCCAGACAGTTTACAGATTGCTCCGTTGGCTCAATTTCTTATTGGATTTCTCAAAAAAACTGACATTTTAAATTAATTTACAGCCACAACAAAAAGAGTTCAGAATTTTAATGGTGTTGTAAGTAATTTTTAGGTAATCCGCTCCAGATTTTGATATTAACCTTTGAATCGGAGTTCAGGCAGCTACTATGTTACAGCACTTTAGTTGGCCTGGGTATTGGGGAGGGGGGCAGCGGTGGGGTGAAGGGGGGAGGTAATTTACTGCATGGCAGCATGTTAGCCTGAGCGCATGGGAAAGCACATGGCAGCGTACGCGCGGGGGAGGCAGCCCTGGTGCATGTTGGCAGCAGCATGTGTGCCGGCGACATGTGAGCGCAGATGTGCACAGGCATGTGCATTACCGAAACGCATGCCAAGGACGGCAAACGCGTGTGGGAGCTGCCGGAGGAGCGGGAGCAGGACACACAGAGGTAGCCCGTGCCCACGGGCTGGCCAGAGGCACACACCTCTGCACAGGCGTCAGCACGCGCGCACGCAGATGTGTGGGGAGGCAAACCTGCGGCCAAAAGCACCGTGGTCCGGGAGAAATGGCTCGGCGCAAAGGCAGGCGAAGGGAAGCACGAGCGGAGGCGGGTGGGAGGCAGGTGCTGGCACCTCGGCACCAGCGCAGATGAGCACTCCGGCACGTGCAGGTGTGCCTGCAGCCAGTGCCCACCCTGGCGTGCGTGGGAAGCCTCCCCACACCCATGGGTACGGACACATCACCCAGGCGCAGGTCGCAGACGCAGCCCCGCCACCTTGTCCTCCTTCCTCTGCTGAGTGTCCAGCACAGCACCACGGGCGAGGAGCGGGGCCAGCCAGCGGGGCTGGGAGCGTAGCCAGCCACCACCGCTCCCTGGCCATGAACCTCTGCTCAAGGGCAGGATGCAAGTGCTGTTCCCTCCTTCCCTTCTCAATGTCAGCCCCCAGCAGGTGTTCACTCACTGGGGCCACCCTCGAAGTTTAAAGCCAAAGCCCAAAGGTAAGGGACACTCTGCCAAGTGCGGCACAAAAGGGGCAGCGGCTCTAGGAGCTCCGCATGGAAGAGCGAGGTGTCTCTCTCTGAAGGAAAGCAACACACCTGGGATTAGAAACAACACAAGAAAAAAGCCATAGATACTGAAAATGCCCAGGGGATGGGAGAGGGAAGAAGAGAAAAAAGCAGAAGGAGTGAGAGAAAGAACAACTAAGAGGGAGAGGAATGAAAGAAGGAAATTAAGCGGCAAACAACAGAAGCAAAAGAAAGAAAAAGCAAATGAGAGCAAACGACTGAGAGAACAAATTGAGGAAGAAGGGAAGGAAATTAACAAATAATTAAGAACAAATGAATGAGAGAACTGAGACAGAGTGACAAAGATGCAAAGCAACAAAGTGAAGGAGACGGCATCATTCCTCCCCTGCCCAGGCCAACAGTTCCCGTGCACGTAACCACAGTGCCAACAAATGGGATTTGCAACGCCCGAAACCTGGCAGCAGCCCTGCCTTCCTTTGAGAGCCCTCTGCAGAGCCTCCCTTTATTAGCAGTCAAGGGACCCTGCCTGCCCGCAGTGCAACATGCCCCCGGCACCTTCCTCTGAGGCTGTATGGGGCACATCCATCCTCAGCATCTCTCTAACCACTGCAAAGGTGCCAGGGTTAGCAAAACGCCTGGCATGACCCTGGCTTGCTGCCACAGACCCTCACATCCCATTTCCCTTTATCATTTGCTCTGCCTGGAAATCCCTTTCCACTTTCCAGCTGCATACGGGCAGCAAAGCTCCTGTGCCACCCTGAGCTGTGTTACCACCGTGCAATTGCCAAACCAACCGAGACAAAAGGGGAAGGGGGGGCCTGAGTACGGAGCCGCAGTCCTCGCCAACATTTTACTAAGCTCTGGCACAGAGCAGACGGTGGCTGGATATGGTGCCAACTTACTACAAGAGCAGATTTTTAACATTCCTCCCCTCCAGGAGTCACTCGAGGCAGCCAGGGAACCTCAAGCAGAGAGACGTGAAGACAACAACGGCAGCCCGAAGTCTGCTCGGCTTAGAAACCCTCCCACAGGACAGAAGTGACAGCAAGCAATGTCTTCTGGAGCATAGGCCGTGGTAGCTACCTGCATAGGTGGGAGCAGTCCAGCCAAGAGAGCCGGCTGCAGGCACAGCCCAGCTACGGGCTCTGCGGTATGTCACATACCAGGCTAGTGCCTCACAAGACTCGGGAAGTGTTCAGGATGTACAGGAAAAGGCAACAAAGTCATAAAAGCGGAGTTGTAAAAGCCCAGCAGCGCTGAGGTGCTCCAAAAACCAGAAGAGATGACAGGAGAGGCACTGATACCTGATCAGTCCTGCAGACCCACCAGGGAGAGGTGAAGGGCAAGGGACAGGAGGAGGAGAGGAGATGCTCCCTTTGCTCCCAGTGGTAGCTGGACCCCGTGCTGTGGTGGGGGAGCCCATCCTGCTCCCCTAACTTGGCCCTTGCCCCATGCCACAAAGTTGTGACTTCTAGCTCGTTTGCTAAGCAGAGCTGTCTCTTCCCAGCAGCACCATTCCTTCGTTCATGCAAGAACCGGTGGGATTCATGCACCCTCCTGCAAACCCAGGAGTTTACAGGAGTGCCAAGTCATTTCCTGGTCCTGCATCCTGCAAGACGTGACGGTGGCTGATACTGCTGATCAAACCTGGCGCGGAGCCACATGCAAGGACAATGTGCCACGTTCTGATCCACCGGGCACAGTGCCACGGGCAGAGGGACTCAGATGCCCCTCGGCATCGTGCCAGGCATGGGGGGGATTCAGATGCCCCCCTGGCGCTATGCCAAACGGGGGGGAGGGGGGTTGGATGCCCCCTTTGGCACGATGCCGGGTGCTGAGGGATTCTCCCTGTGGCACCCTGCCAGCGGGAAGGGGGACCCTGCAGCCCGGGTCCAAGCTCAGAGAAGTTCTGGGATCAAGGACTGGACTTCTCTCCTTCCTGTGCCAGCCCTGCACAGCAAAGGCGCCTGCATTTCACTAACGTAGGAGGCGAATAGCATTAGAGTAGGCTGGTGAGTATCCATGACAGGGATCCCTGAGAGGTCCCTCCTCGGGGCTCCTCTGCGGAGCGGGGCTGCCCTGCCACTCAGAGCACCCCTCGGCAGGCCGCCTTGCCAGTGATTGACTGGGGAAAGTTGCTATGACGACCCTGGTTTGAAAAAACCCTCAGTAGTTGCCAACTATTTGTGTTGTTGTTTTACAACTGTGGCCAGTGTCACATGAGCGGGAGCCGGCTGGGGGCCTGGGGACACAAAAGCGAATGGCTTTTTAATGGAGTGTCCTGCCAGCGCTTGAAGACTCAATAAAGAGGAGCTGGCGAGACCCCTCTGTGCGGAAGGCCCCGCGCACGGGGCCAGGGCCCCTTTGTAGAGCCGCGGCCGGGGTGGGAAAGTTTGGAGGAATCAGAAGAAAAGCCTCCCCCTGCGGCCCGGGCTCAAAGTGCTGTCTCCCCGGGGGACGGATCCGTCCCCAGCTGGCCCTGGCCGTTTCAATGGGGCTCACTCCAGGCACTTTCCTACGTCTCGCCCAGGGCCGGTGCTACCCAGCAGAGCGGGATGGCAGAGTCTGAGGAAGATGTAGGAAGGTGCAGGAGGGGACACAAAGGGTTTTCCCGGGAGCTGGGGCTGCTTTGGAGCAGGAGAAAGACAGCCCAAGGAGCTGGAAGGGAGAAAACAGAGGAAGAGGCCTCCTCACGGGAGAACCCCACACCTCCCAGGAGCTGTCCCTGCCGACAGCCAGACCCTGAACCGGGCTGTGCCAAAGCCAGAAGATACGAGGGCCCCCAAAGCCAGCAGGTTCAAGCTTGGGAGAAGATGCCCCTCTCAACGGGAAGAGCCCCAGGAGCAGTTTCGGGTGCAAGCTGGCAGCACGAACAGCCGGCAGCAAAGACCAAAGACCGGTTCAGTAGCAAAGAGCACTAGGGCACTTTGGGGCGCAGAAACTCCTTCTGCACTGGAAAGCAAGGAGAAGAACAGGCCAGGGGTGCAGGGAAGCGTTTGGGGCTGAAAGGGCACTCTTCCCAACCCCGTGCGATTCTCACAGACTTCTCCGACTCCAGGGCCTTTTCTTACAGAAGCTATAATTATATTACAGAGTTCCTGTGTAAGCTACTGAGCTTTATTAATTAATCCTGCTTGGTCTCACCCCAGCCAGGGCCCTGCCTCGTGCAGAGATGTGGAATTTTCCAGGAAAACTTGAAAATTGTCATCAAGGAGAAGAAAATGTTTGCGCTCAGGCTTTAAAGTGTAAGGTGGAGAAGGGGCTCATTTCTCTGATTCAGCCTGCGAGGTGGGGAGAGGCAGTGAATGCACGGTATGGCTCTGGGGTGTCCCTGACAGAGCTGTCCTGAATCAGCATGGCATTTTCCTGGAGAAGCCCCTGAACATGGGAAATTTGGCTTGGGGATTCCTAACTGCAGGCTTGGATATGGATAAAGAGAGGTTTAAATACACACACAGCTGTAAACTCCATCTGAGCGCTCAATTAAGCTATCACAGTCCAGTATTCAACCTGAGGAGCCAGCAGTACAGAGGTGGGGGGCGCCCGATTAGCGTTTGGATGGTCTAAAACAAGCTTATTCCTCAAATGACACAGGAGCAGACATCAAATGAGGCAGAAGATGGACACAGCTGATACTCAACCTCTCTGAAGGGGTTTTGCTTAGGGATATGAGAGTCTGTTTGAACCCCAGACTGACATGAAACCTGGAGAACTCCATAGATTATAAAATTTAAAATCTTAGCTAATGTCATGGTGTATAATGGGGAACTAATGCCCTCAGACTGACTCACCTTTCCCAACTTTTATCAGGCAGTTACAGAGGAGAACGGACCAGTACTGCCTACAGCTTGTGCATCCCCCCTCACTCCTTTCCCAGGCATTTGTACTTGGAGAAGGTACCTGTCTGCCTAGAAGCTGGGCTTGGAGGACAGGCGCAGACACTCCCCACCCTGCTACAAGCTACAGCTGCAAAACAAGAGGCCAGAATCTTGTTACAAGGATCACACAGAAAAGTTTGGCTTCAAAAGGCAGTAGTAGTTTTTTCTGTGGTGGCCAGGATGAATAAAAGGCTCACCTGATGAAAGTATTGTACTTCAGAGCTCAGGGAATCACCCTCCTTCCTTCTCTACACTGAACACTCCCTGTGCACCAAAGATTTAGTACCTCACCACACTCTGCTCACTGTAGGGTTCTGAATATCCATGCAATCATGACTGCATCCTTGTAGAAACACAGTCAAAGGTGCACACCTACACTTTTGCACACATAGCACTGGCACTTGTGCACACTGTTTCCTACCTGCTCATGACTCCTATCACTCATGCTGATGAAACTCTACCACTTAAGAAACAGCAGCGAGACAGCAAAACAGAAACAAACTCGCCCCAAAGCAATACGTCCCTCCTTAGCACACTCTACCCACCCCAGTGGCTGGGATCCTGAGCGTGTCTAGTTCTGTCCCGGCTTAATCTCTTGCCTTAAATTAGGGAAACTCACTCCATCCAGGAGCCACTGGCTTCTAGCTTCCATCCTGAAAAAGTAAAGGTGAGTCAGTGATCAACAAAATAAATTAAAAAAGAGAAAAAGGCACTAACTGGTGAGCACCTGCCTGCAAGGAACGGGAAAAATACCCCCCCATAAAAAAACCTCTAGGAAAACAAAATGCACCGACATCTTTTTATTTTGTTTTTTTCGGTAATTATACTAAAGATGAAAAACTCATAATAAACATCTCCCAGTCCCCACCTGCTAACAGTAATTATAATAGACTCAACAATAAATGGTAAAGCAGAGCAGTGCTGCATCTCGGGAATTCTCTAGGGTATGTGGATTAGCTCGGAAAGCCTGAATGATTAAAATACACTAATTAAAATTTTGTGTTCCTTGGTAACTCGTCTGCCTGGGCCCCTGGTGTTGGCAAAATGGGAATTAACGTGACAAAAGCAACACAGAGGGTTTTTGTTTTAAATAAAGAAGGGGGGGGAGATCTATATAAACAAGTTCTCTCTGCGCACACACACAAATTCAGAGGGACACAAACTCTTAGGGAAGGACTGAGGCACGTTGCTGGTGTTTAGGATGAAAGCAGCAGTGAAAGCCTTCCCTCATTGCCTAGTTTCTCCCCGAATCATGAAGGAGGAAAGCTTGGGAGAGAGAAAGGGAGAAGACAGAGAGCGCTGGCTTAAGACGAACAGGGTCATGCGCGACCAGGAGCCCGGCTCTTTTAAAACAATTAGAGAAATAAACACACCGAGAGGTGGAGAGGCTCACGCAGGGAAACCCCAGCGCAGGACACTCTTCCGCTCCGTCTCCCTCACGCACATTCCTCCACGGACTCGTCTGCCCTGCTCTTTACCAAAGAAAACAGGACTTTGGGATAACACACCAGAGCTTCTACCCCACTGCAGATACACAAAAGAAATTGAACACTTTTGGGTTGCCCTTAGCAACCTAATTGCATCAGTACATTGCACACAGGAGCCAAAGTAACTGAATTTTGATGAAAAGACGGCGGTAATTTACGGCATCACGAAATTAGTTGTCATAGCGACGGGTTAATTACATCTCAAATTAACAATGCAAGTGTGGTGAAATTAAATATAAATCATATTTTCTGCATAAATTATAGGGGTTGATTAGACCGGGGCTCGGGGAGAGGGAAAGGTTGAGCCGCCATGGGCCTACGCAGCTTTCTGAGCCGACGAGAGAGTCTCCTGGAAACACCGGGAGGAAGACGGAGTAGGGGGGGAATGAAAAAGTGTCAAAGAAAAAAACGCACTGCCTTGCTGCTCATCTTCATTGGGGTTTTCTTTGGCTTTTTAATTGTCATCTGAACTCTCCCTCAGTTTCCCCTCGTGGCTTTTGGAGGAAGCGGGGAGAGAAGCCAGGCCCACACGCTGCGAGGTGCTGCAGCTCCCCGTCCCGCCCCAGCACCACAGCTCTGAGCTGGGGGAAGCTGAGCCAAGCAGTGCGTGGGCTGCCTGCCCTCAGCACCTCCCTGGCCTCTTCACGGGACAAAATGAGGGGCCAGCTCACATTAGAACTGCTTGTGATCTTTGTGCTCAGGAAAGCAGCCTCGAGGCCAGCCCAGATCCCTTGGTGCAGGTCACCGCATGCCATCTTACACCTCTGGAGTCACACTGCAGCTGTCCGGGCTCTAACACATCCCTAACCTCTAATTTCTTGCCTGGATCACAGCAACAGCATGAAATGTGGTCTGCCAAACGGAGGAAATTCATTCTTGGCAGAGTCTCTGGCTGGAGGAGTGGCACAGACTGACCTGACACAGGACAGGGAGAGGAAGGCGATCTCTGGCGGGCTCTCACCCGCAGTTTCTGTTCAGAGCACACCCTGAAAAGCAGGTCAAACCAAGCGCTGAAAACAGAGGCTGAAGGGAGCAAGAAAAAGCATGCAACACTGCTAAGAAATAAGAGCAGGTAAACGGAGGGCATTAGTGCCCAGCTGCAGTTCAGACGTCTCAAAATAGCACCTTGCCAAATACATGCAGAGCAAAGCCCCACTCATGCCCAGATACCAGCCCCATGCCCTGCCAGCGTGGGACTCTGGCACAGGCAGGAGGCAGCAGCTCTGCTCTGGGGCAGTGGGACGGGTACAGGGAGAGACTGCAGTAAAGCTGGGAGCGGGTGGCCAGCTGCACCACCAAGGAGCTGTGTGGTTGCTCTATTAAACTCTTGGTGACCCTCGGCGAGCACAGAGCATTGCCACTCACAATGGGACACAGCTAACAACAAACACCAACTACAGAAAGAGTGTCTAAAAATACCCGGCCCCCGCCTGCCCTGTGCAGCCCAGTAGCCCCTGGGAGCTGGGTGCTTGCAGGAGCTCCAGCCGCTCCTCCCGAGGCCAGTCTTCTCTCAGCTTCCCAGGGGCTCGCAGGAGATGGTCACAGCCCGAACCATTCAGTCCACTGCGGGGATATAAAAGGATTTTGCAGTCTGGCTGCCAACCAGCCCTGCCCCAAGCAGGGGATGATGTTAAAGAGCCATGCGTCGCTCTTCTTTCAGGCCCTGGCTTCTGTTTCCAGGCTGGGTGATGATGGGCACAATGCAGCCCTGCACAGGGCCCCGGTGCTGTGCCCTGCCAGCCCCTGCCAGCTGCAGCGTGGTGCTGGGGAGGAGAGGGGACATGGTAAATGTCCGCTCCAGGAAGGGGGGGTGTCGGGAAAGGACACGCAGGAGCCAAACCCTCCAAGCATAGTCCTCTGCTTCCTGCCTCTCTGAGCAGAGTGAGGAAAACCTCAGGAAAAAGTCTGCAAAGGGCAGACGGGACACACCTGCAGCACAGACAAACAAGGATTAACGTCGGAAGGAGCCGGGTGAGCTGCCCTCCCAGCTCCGTTTGCCAACAAGGCCTACCACAGCCCTGCAGGACTCACTGCAGTCCCCAGCACAAAAGGAGATTCCCATGTTTAACTCCTCAGACATCTCCTATCCCTGAAGAAAAAGCATCCAGGAAGCCTTCTCACTGTGCCACTCTTGCAGAACATAGTGACAAACCTCCCAGGGGCTACTCTCAGCCCAAAACCTTACGCTGCAGGTCTGTCTTCCCATCCCAGTCCCGCTAACTATGCCTGTAACAACCCTCCCGCCAGCCACAGCCAGAGGAGTGACTGGAGGCATAAGGCTCGTTGGGGACTTCCCTAAAATAACAGTTCCCTCCCACTTTAGAAATGGTTTTTACTTAGCCTCCATCTGCCCAGACTCCTTTACCCTCACGCAGGCTGGCTGCTCATGGTAAAACACCGCTTCGCCACCTCCCAGGTACGCTCTCGGTTACCAGCTAGTCACCTCTGTTGCCGTAGTGCCTTGCCTCCGGCCCACACAACTCGCAGGCAGCACTGGTAGCACTCAGACGAAATACTGAGATTCTAACGAAATCCTGCCACATTTCATCTGGGCCTGGGCTGAGGAATTTCTCAAGTGGGGGAATTTGGGGTTTGTTTTTTTTTTTCAGAGGGGAAGGAGGGAAAGCATATGAAAGAAAGGAAGAAAAAAGCCTAAAAGTAAAAAGCCCTCTGGTCCTGGCAGCCGGTGTGATCGATGGTGGTGGATTTGCATGTACATTTCATTAATTTTTCAGCATGCATTTTATTTATCTATGCGCCATACATCTGCTGAAGTTTATATACTTGATAATATATAAATATAGACACACAGCAATCAATACGACATCCGCTTCGCAGAAGCTTCCATTAGCCCCCCCCACCCCCCCCTTCCCTTCCTCATTTCCACAACCTGCTGCCTGGGCACCTTGTGCTGTTCAATCGGTTTCCGATTTTCATTAGCGGTGGAGCGCCGGCTCCCCCGTCCCCCAGCCCTCCCCACACCGATCCCATTCACCTCCACGTGGGCCGGGGAACCGCACCCGCGGCCAACAGGCGCCTGCCCCGTTGCGGGGAGCCTCTCCCCGCTCGCCCTCCCCTTTCTGTGTCAATAGGCTTCCCGAGCCGCAAGCGCTGGGATGCTGGGGCTGCCCAGCACAAGTAAAACTGCCTCGAGCCTAAAGGACACCTCAGAGCACTCTCAGCTATCCCCTTCCTTCCAACAGCTGAGTGGGTTTTTCTCTGCCCAAGGGTCCTGGCAAGACGCAATGGGAGCAGCGGTGGCGGCAGAGCAGAGCCCCACCTGGGTCACGGACACTCCTGTCTACTCTCACGCCGCCTTCTCCTTCCCTTCCCCAAACACAACTAAGCCAAAGGCAAGGCTTGAATGCCAGCACTGGGCAACAGGATGGACCAAACACCCTCAGTCCTTTGGCCATTCTGTTTCTCCACCCCAGTTTAACTCCATCATCCCATCGTCTTCCCTCTGTTGCACACGGTATGTGTGGGTACGTGGGTGGGAGAGAGGGGGAGCATGTCTGGCCAGTTCCCTGGGGGGCTCTCGCCAGGGAGGAGAGCTCTGCCCCCAGAGCCCTCCGAGCCAAACACAGCACCCTGGCACGCTTCTGCCCAGCCAAATTACCTCCTGCGACATGGCTGAAAATCTTATTAAGTGGGCTTTGTAGCCAGGATCAAACCGCAGCTGCTAAGAACAGCTTGGGTCAGTGTAAACTGCGGCCTGAATTTCCATTTTTATCTCGGTGGACCGTCTTCTCTCTGCCTTAATTTCTCCTCGATGCTTGGGAATTTGACTTGAACATCCAATCTGTCCCCACTGTATCTCTGCCTTGGGAAGAGCTCTTGTACGCTCAATTTCTCACCTGTTACACACCTTGGGCATGTCACACCCCACCAAACGTTTCTACTCCCCTTTCCATCCCAGTTTTCAACTCCATAGGAAGAAGTGTTTCTCATTATTGATTTATCTATCTTCACTACAGTCTGTATCTCAAATTAGCTGGTCCATCTATAGGGTAACTTAAAAAAATCTGCAGCCTGGAATAAACACTTGGGAACCACTCAAACTTCTTTTTATAATAGCCAGACAGCATATCATGTAAGGCAAGAACTGTAGTGTGAAAGTACTCAGTTGTACGGCACCTTGCATCACAGGGAAATACAATTGGGAAATTTTTTAAAAAAGAATAACTATTCCTATTATTATTATAACTGACTACAAGCAAATCAGAGCAACGCCTGGGGAAAATTATAAATGCTTTTCCCCCTGTTTCAGGATGGGAAAAGAGATCTTTTTGCAGGACAGAATCTATGGGAAGGTATGTGAGAGCAGAGCAAAGAAATTAAAGCCTGAGTGACAGATTTCCAGGGGAGAGGTCTGAATCACGAGTGCATCTTTTCTGTCTGACTAAGGAGCCACACAACCTCTTTAAAAACCCACTGGGCCTGTGTGGCCCAACCCTTCACTCTCCAAAATCCCCAACCGGGCACTCTGCTCTCCTCAGGCAGGAGGCCCCTGGCAGATGTGGAGATAAAAGCGGAGGGTTTGACAGCAGAGACCCGTAGCTCTCCGGGTACTGGCGTCTGCCCTATCTGTGCCACGCAGGGGCCGCAGCTTCCTCCCCGCAGCCTGTCCTCAGCGCTTGGAGCTGGCCACGGGCACCCAAACCTGAACTTGACCACCACGAACCCCAGCCACCTTTGTCCCGTACGGCCTTCCTTCCCAGCTGCATCCCGCTCCAGGTGGCAAACACCATTCAGCTAGTGGTCAAGCGGAGGTTTGCAAAGGAGAGAGAGACTGAAAATAAATAAAAGGATGCCTGTGCCTTTAAAAGAATTTTCATTTATAGGCTCTTCTCCTCTTCCACCATTTCAGTGATCTATATGCAAATATGCTAATGAATGCAAATTAAGACACCACTTTTAGTCCCAATTTAATAGAAAGCATTAAAATACCTTTTTTTTTTTCCCCAAAAACTCCATATGCATGAAGGAAGGGCTTTTTTAAATTTATTTTATTTATTTTTTAATTTTTTTTTAACTTTTTGTTAAAGTCACATCCAGCAGCAAACACACCATCAAACTGCTGGAGACAAGGAGGGGAAATCTGACTGACATTTCCAGGTGCCAATTACTAAGATCTTGTTCTTCTTCTGGGAGGACTGTGAATTAATTTCTTCTGTTTTTTAAAAGAAGCTATTAAAACTGATGGTACAGCTACCCTGTTCTCACTCTCACTCTCCCCCACACCTCAAACAGTATAAACCCGGCATGGAATGAAGCCCGTCACATCCATAAAGATGTTATTGCGTGTTAGGTTACACTCACTTTTCTGAGGGGCAGTTGTGGAAAAGCACCAGGGAGCGATGCGCACATCATCCTGACTCTCTGGGAGGGACGCATCCTGACCGGGGCCTGCAGGAGCTGTAATTAAAGCCCGGTACATGGGGGGGCTGTAATGGCGCTAAAAGCTGACGCTATTGCCATGGGATCTCCAGGCCTCCTGTTCCCCGAGAAGTCTCCAATCCCAGCATTAGTCTTCCCAGCCTTTTCAAAATATGCTTAGCTTAGTTAAATGAACAAAAACCTCCAAAACCCAACAGATGCAATGTTAGATTATGTTAGCAACGCTGTGAAAGTCTACAGGAAAATAAACTATGACTCATCTTTTTAAAAATATTTTAAATACAAATCTTTCCACTCAAGCAGAGTCATGTTTTTTACCAAAACTTTTTGAAATGAAAAATGTAAATGAAGTAACGGTCAAACTTTTCACAAATCCAAAGTAATTCTATATAGTTGTTCATTTACAGAAAGAAACGCCGTTTTTCTTCAAGTATTTCATTTGGCTGTTTTCTAAATGAAAAGTTTCTGCACTTACCAACTTTTCACCTACAACCACCATTTCATTTTATTTTAAAAGCTAAAGTTCGAAATTGTGTAAAATCTAAACGGTTGCCTCCATTTAACCCAAAGCAACTTTAAACATATTTATACACGTATTTTAATTGAGAAGCAGGAAATTGCTCTTCACCCAGCCATACCTGCTGCACGGCCCCTTCCCCCAGCTTTGCACAACTAGTGCCACAAGGCCTGTTCGGAGAACAAAAGCAGCCAGACTCCACTCTGCTGACTGGGTTTTATCTGTGGTAATTTTACCTCCTCCACAAGGCAGTGGGCCAGACTCTTTTTGCAGCAACACTAGAGTAAATCAAGATCAAAGCCTCCCCCCCAGGATAATGGTACTGTTACTCAGGGATTTACACAGCTTGGGCAAGGATGAGAATCCTGTCCCTACACAGAGCGGGAGCCCCTACCCTTCAGCTCCTTGCTGAACGTCCTTCGAACTGCCCGGAGCACAGCATTTTCAAGTGAAAACTGTGTTAACAATGATCGATAGACAGAACAAGCAACGGACTGCATGACACAGTTCTTCCTGGATGAGACCAGGGAAAATCAACCCCTCCGCTCCAGCTCTCGCTGTGCCAGCTGGGTGGCTGCTCTACCAACGGAGACCCTGCTGCCAAACACCACTTGCCATCCCCTTCCGCTGCCGTGCCCAGGTGGCAGCTCACCTGGCAGCCCAAGTAAACCAGATTTCTTTATCTAACCTGGTCGGCAACAAGCTAACCGGGGACCTGTCGCCTCCAGGAGCTACAGCAAAGCAGCTGACAGCCCACCTTGCACAAGGCTGGATGCAGAGACGCCGATGCACCATGTGCCGGGGTGCCAGCCCACCAGCACATCTCGAGGTCTCTGCCCACCTTCGGCATTTGCTGCATGTTGCGGGGCCCCTGGCTGCCCTCTGCAAGGGGCTCACTGTTCGAGCACGCGTGTGCCCTAGAGCCTCCACCCAGCCCGTATGATATAGAGCCTGTACGACGGACGCTGCTGCTTTGTCCCAGGGACAGTAATTGTTCTGTTTGCTTAGAGTTTGCTGCATGTTTCTCCTCTCCACAAAGCGCACTGTAACATGAAAGCACAAAGTGGATAAATAGGCTCCTCTGACATGATTGGGCACATCTCTGAATGTTTATGGCAGAGAACAGATATTTAGATATTTACAGGGAATATGTTTTGTCGGTGCCAAACCCTAGGTTTTGCTGTCAGAAAAAACAAACACAAGCACCGAAACTTGTCTTCAAATGGAAATCTGCACAGAAGAGAGTGATTTCCCCATCAAACCAGTTTTATTAGATATAAATATCTAATTATTTGTACCAAGTGCTGGGTTACCAAAGATTTTACATGCAACTTTTATATCATGTGTAGGAGTCTTTATACAAAGAGACCTATGTATCTACATATATATATATGAACCTGATTTGAATGCCATCTGAAACATTTTTGCTTTTTCTCCTTTTTCCTGGATTTTAAAAATAATTAAAAAAAAAAAAAAAAAGAATAAATTCTCTCTCCGTTTGTAGGAATTTTCCTGGCCTTGAACACCTACCACTCCAGTAACATTATTAACGAGACGCTTGCACCTCTGAATTTCCCAGCACCTCTGAATTTTCCAGCAGGCTCTCTTCCTCAGTCGCTTTTCTAACATCTCTTCAATGCTGTTCTTGTAATTTTGTAAGTGCACATTCACGAAAAACACATTCCAAACACACTCAAGACTCACCAAAGCCCATCTCTCCAAACACCAGAATTAATAAAATTAGTAAACATCACAAACACTACATACAAAACTCATACGTAATACACAGAATATGTATCCTAAAACACACACAAAATCCTTATGACTCAAGCCCAAACTCCTACACTGGCCCCACACAAGGAAAAACATACACAAATCTACATACATACACACTATATAGGCATATGCCCACACAACAAACACCAAGACAGAATAAAAACACACACAAACAGCTTGATAAACACACACATCTCACCCATACATACATTACCTACCCAAACCACAAAAAACAGAGCCTAAATATAAACTCCTCCCCAACAATACACAAACATCCCCCAAAAACACACCGCGCACACGAAACGCCTGCCAAGTATAATCACAAATACACACAGCAAATACCTTCTTCAAAACATACAACTCATCAGAGGCAGCCTACTAACTACAGAAAAAAGGAGCTCAATGTGTATATTTAAAGGCTCAACACCTTATGTCAGCTTTTCATTTCTAAAGAGTGGGGAAAATGATAGCTAGACAGACGGACAGAGAGGGGAAGGAGAGACTGGGCAGGAGGAGATAGGGAGGAGGAAAATGGAAGTTGCCTTGTGGGGAAGAATATGGATCAGGCTGTCATCTGGAGACCCATCTTCATCCAGAATTAATGCACTAAAGTTCTTTGTTTTTACTCTAAATGGTTTTAAAGAGACAGCAAAAGCTGCGCTCTGGATGCCAGGCACACGGGTACCTTGGCTGGCTCAGGCACTTTGAAACTGAAAAGGCAACGGGTTGGGCATTTTGGGGCCAAGCCGGAGAAACCATGCACGCACTGGAGAATCTGGACCAAGTCGGAAGGAGGGAGGTATTTTTTTTAGACTGCTACACACGTCCTAAAAAGTTTAACCCGTAAGCTCACACACAGCGCTCACCCAACAGGGAGCACGGTGCGAGGCAAGCGCAGCCTTACACTACCCTGTCAGCAGCTCTGTCCTAGTGCTGTGGGAGAGGGATCAGCGCTGGGATCCCCTGCACCGACCAACGGGAACGCACAGGCTCTGCAGAGCAGCTGGAGAGAGCTACAGAACGCTGCGGGGAGGGCCAGCGCAGCAGGCCCCCATCCTGCGCAGCTCTGCCACGGAGCGGGGATCAGACGGGAAGTCTCCGAGGCACAGGAGCGAGCGGGCAGAGAGGAAGATGCTGTGGGGAGAGCAAAACCTGTCACCACTTACGAGGGGCACGTTCTGCCTCCCCTACTAAGGAGGAGCTGCCTGTGCCGGCAGGCACCTGCAAAGCAGCCCGAGCCTGCAGGAGAGGCCGACGGCACCGCAGGGCGAATGCCGCGAGTCGCCTGGGGAATGGCTCCCAGGGCCAACCAGGCAAAGCGGCACAGGAGAGGCCTCACAGGGACACCGGGAAGAGCAACCTCCACTGACACCCCCTGCGCCCCTCAAAGCACACGCTGCCCTCAGGACAAAACTCTGGAGGAATGGAACGAGCTGCATGCTGACCCCCCATATCTCCTCCCTCGAATGAATCAATACATCCTTACCTCCGACTCCCATACCCCGGGGGGGATGCTATGGTTGGGGCGGGGGAGGAAGAACTGAGAGCAAACAACAGCAACAGGAACAGAGTTGAGCCATTTCAATTATTCATATGCCAGATGGATTCTTTTCCTGCCCCCTTTTTTTTTTTTTTGCTACAAAAATAAAAAAGCGGGGAGAGAACTGATGTTTGGGGAGTGAAGGGAGGAAAACATATTTTCCCCAAAACAAAGTGCAGAAAAGAGGGGAAAGCCCCAGCATACCCATCTCTGTGCGAGGAGACCACAGGGAGTGCGAGAGTTTCCACTCACCAGGGAACTCACAAATGACTGATCTTTTATTTTACACGCACAGAGCAAAAGAGAAGGAGAAAGTGCACAAAAAATAAGAGAGAGAGAAAGGGAAAGAAGGATGGTGACAGAGAGAGAAAGGGACACAGAATGAAAAAGAGAGAGAGAGAGAGAGAGACAGCAGAGAGAGAGGGAGGGGGGCAGGCAGAAGAGGGCTTTGACCTTCTGTGAAGGATATAAAAAATCCAGCAGCCTCAGGGGACACCCAACTATCTAGCATATTGCTGTTAAAATGTCTGCAAAATTTAATACACTTGGCATGCCATCTAATCAGTCCTTGGATACCACGGTTTTTCTCCCTCCTGCACTCCAACTGTCTCAGACCTCCAGCATTTGGAGATGAGGTTGGGTATTTTCTACAGATGACAGAAAGTTTGGTGTATGCACACAGGGTAGGTTGGGGGTTTAATTTGTGTTTCATTTGCCTTTTTTTTTTTTTTGGAAGCAAACAGCTGTCATTTTCCCTTTTAAAAAAAAGTTTGTACAGATTCCTGCATGCTGAAGAGCTGCTGCTGGATGTGCAGGGTAAGAGTGCCTCGTGCAGAGCGTGCAGGCACACAAGCATGTGTGCACACAGACATGACGGACGGGAGAGGACGGACGGGTGGACGGACGGGAAGCACGGTGGCACGCACACCCGTGGCTCAGCTGGTGCCAAGGGGAGCATGCATGGCAGAGCCGGTACACTCCGCCAGCGCCTGCGTGTGTGTGCACGCGCTGCAGGTGCGCTCACGCAGCAAGCCAAAGCTCCTGCACGCCTGCCTGCACGCCCCAGTGGCGTGGGCACACTCACCACAGGGAATGGGCTGGGGGGGCGAGGGAGGGTGAAACCAGCCCGAGGATGGGGCGGCACTTTGAAAGGGACAGCTGCCTACACCGCCACACAACAGCAAAGGAAACAGCTCTCGGGGAAAACAACAACAAAAAAAGCCCCAACCCTCAGAACAACAAACACATCCAGCACTTGTTACCTCGTGCAAATGTCTGGCAGGAGCTCAGCGGGTTGCAGGACTCCAAAACAGCTGGGGAAAGAGTTTCCAAGCCAAGTGGGAGAAGGCCACCCTTGCACTCCATGAGGAAGGGGATGGAGGAGCTGGTGCAGAGCGTGGTGCAAGTCAGGTGCTTTCAGCTGTACCAAGACAGCAAGTCAGCAAAGAGCTCGAGGTAGGGTCAGGCCCTTCAGGAGGGGAGGCCGATGCCTCCAGCTGGGTGTGGAGGTTTATGACCTTGGTCATCCAAAGAGGAGTCCCTGACAAGCGAGGGCAAGCACCAGCTCTAAGAGCAGAGCACATGCTTTCAGCTAACACAGAGGTGCTGTGGGGCCCCTGGCTGCAGGTGGGACCTGTGCCAGCTGATCCAGGCATGTGGACATCTAACCTCCCGCCTGGGCAGCCTCGGCCCCCTGGACCACAAGAGGAAGACAGGAGCCCAGGGCCCTTCTCAATGTGAGGAAAGCAAGAGACATGCTGAGGAGAGGGCTGAGGCACCAGGCAAGGAGGGAACTAAGCCCACAAATACCCTGAGACCCCGGAGCAGAACGGGCACAGCTGCTCACAGACAGGCTTGTCCTCCAGCTCAGGTTCTTCCCAGCCTGTTGGGACTATGTCATGGGAAAAACACTGCACAGAGGGAAGCCTCTGCAACTTGGAACAAACGGGGCTTCTCGCCCACTGAAGATGGGGCAAAAAGGCTCCTGGGTCCTCCTTTTCTCTGCAGAAAAAGGGGCTTGGTGAGAGTGAAGACAGAGAAGAAAGCACAAAGGCCGTGGACAGCACCAAGAGGAATTAGCAGTGGAGGAAGAGAAGGCAGCGCTGCACCACTGAAGGGACAGGAAAGGGCATGGATTCACAGGACTAGGAGAAAGGACTTGAAAGTTTAAACCACGACATGGGCCCCAGATCCTACCCAGCTCAATCAAAACTTTGTTCAGTAAAAAAGTTAATTGCTGAGGAACCAAATAAAAGAAACCCCACAGGCTGAAAAGTGCTCAGAGTCTTTAATTAGCCAAAAAACCAAAGTGGTTACAGGAAAATGAGAGTGTAAGAGGGGATCCTGAGGGAGTACTTATGCGACTCCCCCTTCTCTCCTTCATCACCAAACAGCCCAGGGTAAGGCCCTGGTAGCAGCCTCTTTGATAGCAGATTTGGGAAAAGCATTTGGGGTTGGTTTGTTTTTCTGTCCAGAAGATGAGAGAGCCCCAGCCAGTAAAACTCAGATTTGAGTCAGGCACCTAGTAACCCCGGGGGCTTCAGACCCTTCCGTTCAACCCCACCCCACGCCAGATGCCTGCCGGAGACTCAGGGAATGCCTTCCCCTATTTGCATTGAGACAGCTGGCTCTCTGGCCCCTTTAGGGCTAAGGAAAATAAATTGCCCCTAGGGCCTAACCCTCAAAAAAGAAAAAAAAAAAAAAAAGAAAAAAAGCTACAGGTTAGAAGCAGCTTGTTCTTTAATAGGCTGAAGATTATCCAGGCAAATTTACCCATTTCTGCTAAATTCCACCAACAAATTCAGAGCTTTTCCTAATCCCCACGCAGGCTGGCAACTGTCTGAACAGCCACGTTCCCAAGTGCCCAGTAACTTGCCAGCCATTTCTTCTACTGCTTTAAGAAGAAAGAAAAGTGAAGATGAGAGAAGAAGTGCCTGAGTGTTTTCGCTCTTCTGCTACCCCCACACACAGTTCACACCTTGCCCCTTAATTCCTGCCCAAGGCAACTGGACTCGGTTTGGAGTCTCACCCACGCAATTCTCCTCACTCTCCCTTCTGCAAAGGGCTTAAAATCTCTGGCGTGCACTGAGCTGACAGCTGAAAGCTCTCCATTCTATACAGGCAACGCACAGACTCACCGTGTGCACACATGGGACAAAAGAAGAAGGACACACGAGCTGGAATGAGGGAGCAAGTGCCAATGGCACTGGAGTATGTGACCATCCCTAGGAGCTGGTTATGGATCCTGCAGTCATCCAAGCTCAGAGCCTTCCCAGAATAATGGTTTCATCCATCAAAACCAAAAAAAGACCCTCAAGAACAGCATAAATGAGAAGATAACACCTTGTGGAGGAAGCATCCAGCCCATCCTAATTTCCAGGCTGATTCCACCCTGCTCCAGCCTACCCCCTCCCCTGGGGCCTATCTAGCTGGGAAATCAGAGACAATCAGGGAGGCTGTTCCAGCCAGTTTCCTTCAGGGAACCTGCAACTTCCTCCTGGGACTGTCCTCCTGCTGGCTTATTACTGCCTCACAGAAGAAAGTGAGGGCCACAGCCTTCCCCAGAACTGGCTCTACCTTTTCTCTTCGCTCTGAGGCAGCACTGAGAGTCACAAATCTGACACACCGGGTTTGGACAAAGGTAGTGAAGTGGAGGAGGGCTTGAAGAATGAGACTGGTAACGGTAGGAAACATGGGTAAACACAGGCGTTATGCAGAGAGAGAGAAAGAGAGGGAGGTACTCCAGCAGGCTGTAAATTCATATTTCTAATTACTTCCTCATGTTTTTCAGCACTCCTCAGTCAAGTTTGATTAAAATTCCTTTCAAGGGAAGACGCTCCATAGAGAGAGCTGCAATGGAACAGGCAGCTCGTGGAGTCTGCAAAATTGCTAGGGGTGGGCACTAAGTGCAATAGTTTGGGAGCTGGGTACAGATCAGCTCCCCCCCGTAACACAGCTGCATGTCCCGGGAGAAGCCACCCTTTGGACACAGAACGCCAGTTCAGGTCCACCTGTTCTCATACTGTCAGGGTACGAAATAGGACACTGCTCGCATCCCTCATCCCTCAGACACCGAGCTGATATGAGACAGCTTCCACAATAATCTCCTTCCTAACTGGCAGAGAAGGTCCCCCCAGAAGCACGTAAGAACTTCCTATGAAACATATGCCTCAGCAGATGGGGGAAGCTTATGCTCCCTTCCACCTAAAAGTCTCTTATGCAGGGGCTAGTCTTCTCCACCCTGAAAAGCAGGACTCAAGACCTTACATCCTTTGGTTATTCAAAGGAGAGGAAGCCTGAGATCTGGCAGGCAACAATAATTTATGTGTAACAGAGATCCTTCCATAAGTATGAAAAGGAAGCATAGTAATAGAGAAGGGCTAAGGGGGAAGGCCAGTTTTATCACCTTCGGTCCTAAGAAGCCTTGGCACCATCCTTATATGGTGCCAGCTGTCACCAAGCAGGGGTGGTCTTCCCAGTGGACAGGAGCATTTAACAAAGCTCCCTCAGGGATATTTCCGGGAATGGCTTCAGGATGAAAAGCTCAAAGGCTTTTCCTCAGAAACCTTCCCCTCACCAACTCAGGGTTACTAGTTGTACAGGGTGTTTCTGATCCATTCCCTCTTTCTGCTGGCTGTAGGAGCCTCTGTTGCTTATGATTAGGCAGCTCCCAAGCTGCTGGGTCCCCTCTGTGTTCTCTGTCCATCTACAGACAAGATGTTCATCCAGTGCTAAAGCCAACTCCCAGGCTGCATCTCCCACTCTCTGAGTTCTTGCAAGCCCCGAGAAGTACAGCTAATTCTCCCTCCTGACCCTGCTCTGCCAAGCTCCCTGCAGGAGGGGATGCCCCAGGATGAGGGCTGGGGACCCGAGAAGGTAAGCAGCACCAGGGTTTTTTGTTTATCCTCGATGCTGTGGCAAGAGCGAGACGGAAGAGATGCTGCTGGATATCAGCCTCTGAGTTGCCTACACGGCTCTGGGGAAATCATGATTATCTTGATGCCTGGTTTCTCTCCCTTCTCTCCCCCTCCCCTCCCTGCTCTGAATATCTGAGTGTCTTAATGCTCATGTGAGTAAGGGACAGACCCTGCAACGATCAGCTAGGCCTGGAACAGGCAGGTGCTGATGAGTTTCCTCTCTTAGGTGACTCTGTCAGGACACGTAATTCACAGTTCAGCTAACCAGGAGACATGCGATCCATGATACTGCCCACAATGGCGTGCAAACAAATGATAAAACACTCCTTCTGGTTAAGTTGCTCTCCATCTCGTGCAAGACACAGGTCATGGAGATGAGTCCAGCCAGCTCTGCAATCTTCTTGTGCTCCCTTCCCATCCAAACTGTGCCCAGCCTGTAACAGAAGGACCTAAGGACTAGGAGAGGAGGAGGCAGAAAGATTCCAGCTGCACCTCACATCCTAAATTCAGGACCACTACTGTGCTTAGGAACAGAAGTGCAGAAAATTATCCGTAATGCTGCACTGTTTACAAGTGAGATCTGCATTCAGACATGGTCAGGCTAGTGAAGAGGTCTTGTTCTTCATGTAAAGCCCTTGCGTGATGCAAGCTGAAAGGTGAGCAAACCAACCCACAGCAGAGAGACCACAATGTTACTGTCTTATACCTGCAATTGGTGCAACCTAGGCCAGCAAGGTGCATGCAGTCAGAGCAATACAGATGAGCATGACCAACTGGAGAGTCGCCCAGTTTTGGGGAGCTGCATGCAAAGCATGCCTACGCAAGCAGCAGGGGCCAGGAGCATGCCCAGGACCTGCCGTTGCTGCCTCTGGAGATAACGTGTGTGGGGTGTTGGGTGCAGGTTGCACGTGCTGCTGACCATACACTGGATGTGGGAGAGCCAGGGACCCATGTGCCCTGGGAGCAGGAGAGTGTGTCTGGATGCAAAGGAGGCAGCAGCTTGCAGTGCGTGGCGGGAGTGTGATCAAGCGAGGCAAAGCCCTGCACCACGTTCTCCCCGATGGGAAAGTGCACGAGCTCTGTTTGGAGAGGGGAACCTCTCCTCTGAGAAACCCAGAGGTGGTTTAAGGGGGGGCCTCTGACTCCAAAGTCATCCAAGTTTCTGAGGCAATTAATTTACTGCTGAAAGAAGGAGCAGGAAGAGCAATAAAAGAGCCTTTGTACTTAGGGTGGGGCAGGAGCATGGGAAGTCATTTCAGAGAATAAGGAGTTGGGGGCAAACAAAAACAAAAAATAAAAATAATAAACTGATTGACAAGCTTACAAGGAAAGCCACATTTTTAACATTCTTAATCCCTAGAATAAACACACAGGGAGGAATGAGGACAGGGCTGGCTGCCCTCAGAGATCCCTGGGAGAGACTGGGCTTGGTGCAGGCAAGAGATTTTGTGCTGGTGGCTGCTGTGGATGGTACTGCCCAAGCCAGGGAGAGGTGTGTCAAAGTTTGTAGGGGAAACAGAACAGAGGACGGTAAAATCAAAGGCAGACACGCTCATTTGGATATCTCTGCTTTTTTGTTTCATGCTCTCTATACTACTGCTGTTTTAACACAATTGAAATTACACTAGAAACACAGAACCAAGTATGTCCCACCCAGTAGTGGAAATATAGTGACATTTCAAGAGCTACACCTTCTTCCCACCCCAGTCAGCTGCATCAGTAAGAACCAAACTACATGACACTGTGTCCCCCCACCCCCTGCTTTTATCTGATCCCCATCCTCCCCCAAAGCATCCTTCAAATTTCTCCAGGATAGCAGGAGTTAAAAGGCTGGGTTTAGTGGTAGAGACACGTTTAGGAAGGGATTGAATTTGCGCATGGTGCAGCCAGTTCCCTGTTTATTAATAAGCTATTTATCATTGGTGTTGCTTTTAATACCATTTTGGCTTAATGTTGTTAATGAAATATAAATACCCGCACTAATGATGTTGGTCAGGAGGCAGCGTGGGCCACTGGCAGCTTTGCAGGAGGGAGGCCAAACCGCGGCTGTGTGTATGAGAGGCTGCGACGGCGCGACTGCCAGCCCAGCCTCCGGAAGAGCCTCCCCACACACTCCCACCACAAGACTGCATAAGCACAGCAGGATGAGGAGGGATGGGATGGGATGGGATGGGATGGGATGGGATGGGATGGGATGGGATGGGATGGTGCAGCTCTGGCAGGAGGGCAGAGAGAGGTTTCCAGTGTCTCTAGACCACTCTGGCAGCCCAGGCCCAAGCTAGTGCCCACCAAGGCTGCCCAGAAAGGAAGGTGGCTCAGCATCACAGTTCAGCTCCAGCAAGGCACAGGACCGCTCCCTCTCAACTCCCTGCCTTTTGAGATCACAAGAAGAAGCAGCCCTGGCCCAACATGTCTGTCTTGGGGACCCTGCAAGCTGCAAGGTAGCCGTCTAGATGGAAATATGTAGAAGAAGTCAAATGAGTTTTGTTTGCTTAATGCAGTTGCCCCACTGGAAGAGCGATCTGCAGGCTCTGTGCTAAGCTTCCCCAGGGCAGCTCCCACATGAGCCCAAGACCCTTTTCAGCAAAGAGGCGTTCCCCAGCGACCACCTCAGAGCTGCTTGTGGCTCATGCCGGGCTGGCCACAGGGGCTCGGGCTGGCTTCAGGCCATGGGGCGCTGCGGGGTGGGGTGGGGCAGGAGGAGCTTGCCCGGCTCCCGGGACCGCCTGCTGCTCCACAGTGACAGCCTCGTTCCCCGGCCCTGGATAGGGAAGGGGCCATGCTGCCCTGGGTCTGCTGCGGGCTAGGTGGGGACGGAGAAAATAAAGGAGTCTCCTGCCCTTGCAGGAAACAACGTCAAAAGCTTGGCCTTTGGCAAGGGTTCAGAGGTTTGCTCTGGGTCTGCAGAGAGAGCTCACACAGGTCCCTCTCCATTAGCTTGTGTCTAGCACCGTCATGGGGCAGGGATTACAAATCTCCCTAAGAAGGCTTTTGGAAATCCCATCTTGCATTATCATTTGCATTAGAGCAGCCCCTAGAGAGAGCTGAGGCCTGGGCACGCTCTCAGAAAGAACCTCGGCCTGGGAGAGGTTTCAAGGCACCAGAAGAGACTGGCACGGAAAGGCAACAGGCAGAACAGCTTTGGGACTGGTCAGTGGCAGAGGTGGGGGAAAACCTATGCCCGAGGCCACTACCCTACCCAGCAGGCACACAGCTCCTGAAATCAGAAGAGAATCTGAAGTGGACCTTCACCACCAGGAAGTTCCAGACCTCTGCAAGCCTCCAGAACAAAACCAAACACTTGCCTCAGGAGCAAACTCCAAACCTCATCACTGCCTCAAGAGTCACTGAAGAGGCAAATCTGGAGAAGAAAATATATCACTCTTTCTTCAGACAGCTCTCCTAATAGTAACTTGTCTTGCTCCAAGTTGACCCACTCCACTAATCTCATTTAACAAGGAGGCAACCAAAGAGTTCCCTACAAGGCCAGAAGCCTAATCATATGGGGGGACTAAGTGCAGAGGATGACCATGCACCCCCTTACCCACCAACTCCTCCCAGGCCAGGGGCACTACAACCACCCAGAGCCCCTGTCTTCTGTGATCAAAAGAGGTGGCCTCATGCCCTCCTTCATGTTGCTGCCTCTGCCACAAAAGCCAACCCATCATCTGTTTGCATAAACTGCGCAAAGATGCATCTCTCTTCCTCTCAAACCCCATCAACACCCTTTTTTCCTTTGCTTTGCAGTCTCCCTCTTCCTCTCTCCCAGGCAGCCAGTGCAGAGGAAGCTACAACTGGTCTACACTGGGAACTCTCCTGGTGTACCCTGCCACAAGGAGTGCCATCAATTTACACTGCTCCTTTAAGACGTTATCTTTTAATTTGGTGCTCCCCCTTTCCCCTCCTCAACTAACTGATTTATTAGTTTACATCTCATAAATTGTAACCCCTCGCCTCCCCCTTCACCCTCCCAGATGCCATAAATCCCCTTCAGGGCCTCGACACCCTTCTGCATGTGGTGCAGCCCCCTGCCCCCCAAAGTCACCTCTGAGTCCCCAGGGAGTACGGGGCTCATTTGCTGGGGGTTTGGTCTAGCTCGTCTCAGCAGCTAATCCCTTGGGTGGCTCCTGTCAGATTATTAATTAGCTAAAGCGGATCGGCCCTGGAACAACATGCGGTTGGACTTCAGATAAAACAGGACGGCAGAGGCTTGGCATGTAGTTGTTTAAAGGGACATTGTCCCTTTTTTCTCTTGCCTTCTCCTGGAGTGGGAGGAAGGAGAGGAGGAGGAGACGGGCTACTTCCACAGCTCCTTGCACCCCCCCAGCAGTTTGCCACCCTGGTCACAGGGCTGTGCTGCTCAGAGGGGAGCGAGCACAGACCTGGAGGTACAAAGGACACAAATGGCAGTCACCATCCACACTCTCGCCCTGTGGCAGCTAAACTTTTCCAGATGTTGGAAAAGCTTTAAGAACCTGTTCAGAGGCATGCAGCACTCGGCTGGAGGGTCTCACCGCTCCTCGCTGCCACCTCCCCTCTGCTGTCCCTTGCCCACTCATTGCTCCCTGCAGAAAACTTGGTATTTGCAACTACCCCAAGAAACGAGGCAAAGGCTGTTCCAAGGGGCCATGGTCATCCCCACTTTGAGAACAGGTATTTTAAACCAGAAGAAGCCATCCAGTTTGTGTGTGCAGGTTTTAAAACTCCTCTTCTTATGCAGTACAGCCCTCCCGGGCAGGACAAAGAGTGAGTGGTCTCACACGCGTTATACTGGAAAGCCTGCAAGAGCAAGCTGGAACGAGAGTCAGCACGACCAATGCTGGGGAGCAGCTCACCTCCTCGCTCCCTTCCCACTTTGGATTGTTTTGACTCAAACCGATGAAGCTGAAATATCGAGTCACAACGGCACTAAACTTCATTACAAGCTCTTAACACAGATTACTTAATAAAAAACAGGCTGCTTTAATTGCTTTTCCCCCATTAGCATTTCTGGAGGAGAAAATTCTGATTAATTTGAAGAGGCACATTTCCTCCACCCCTCGTGCTGGCCTGTGAACCAGACCTCCTTCCCACACCAGCCTTGTCCAGAAGAGCATCCCAGAGAGCAAACAGAGAGCCCAAATCCACACGACTCTGAAAAACAAAGGGACTAAGGGCCTGGATGAACAGATGGGAGTAATGGAGTGAAGCAAACAAGGGAAAGAAAAATCTCCTCTCCTTTCTGGCGAACCCATAAAAAGTGGCACAGGGGAATGAGCAAGAAGTGGGTACAAGAGAACAGGATAAAGGGAGGATAGCTAGCATGGCAGGGTTCAAAGAACAAGTCCAGAAGTTGCTAGGTGACTGATTTGGTGGGGTCCTGGGAAGCACCTTCACCTCTCTCTGCAGCTGGGAAAGGGGCGAGAGGCAGCTCTGCCAAGGGAACATTCTGAGGATTTTCAAAGTTTGGGCCAAAAGCCTGGGAGCTCAGTGCTCTCCGCATGCACCTGGAATGGTCCCTGTTCAGGCCCTGCTTGGATAGCTGGTTCCAGGGGAGAGTAACTGCACTTTCCCCCCGGCTGGCCACCCCCAGGTTAGGAGTGCTGGGAAGTCAGGGAGAAGCAGGGGAAGCACCCCTCATCATCCAGCAGGTCCCTCTGGGCTGGAAAAGCCAGGGCTACAACAGTCTCATGTGCAAAGGAAGGAGCCTGAGCCTCTTGAGGGGGAAAGCCAGAGCCCAGCTGCCTTGGGGAACAGGCAGGGCAGGCAGCAGCGCTGGGCTGCGCTGCTACAGTAGAAGATGCCAAGAAGCTCTCCTCACTCCATCCCCAGGACCGCTCTCTACCTTTGTCCCTAACTGTTTCAGGGATCGAGGATGTCCAGCTACCCGTTCCTCAAAGACTGGATGTCAAAGAGGACAAACCCCCTCTGCCCCACATGGTATCTGACCAGCTCAGGTAGGATCTGCACTGCTCCGCTGCTGAACGGCCCCGGGTAAAACAAGTCTACCAAAACATTCCTGGCCTTCGGGGCGATTGACTTCAGCTCCTGTTGTAACTAGCCCTGACGAGGGAGGATGGCAACCAGGTTCCTGAGTAGGCTGTTCTCTAGGTCAGCACACTTCAGGGACGTGGTAATCAAGTAGGAATTGCTCCCATGTGCCAACTCTTGTCAACCTTGCAATGCTTCATGTTTTTCTTAAAGCCTGAGATCTTGCAAGTTACATAAGATTTTTGTTTTGTACAACAATGTATGTGTAGTGCTATCCCTCCCTCTGCTCCCTCTGCTCTCCCACTAGTGGGGCACAGCAACCTGAAATGTGATCTGTGTGCATCCTAAACACATAGAACCTCGGTATTATTAAGTCTTATAATTGGGGGGAGGAGGGGAGTAGCTTTTGACTTCTGAAAGGACAAGGCTAGCAATATTGTTTGCTCATTTTACTTTCAAACTCACCTTAGTTTGTCCTCTTTTCTCTTGTATGTTCTATTAATGCACAGCTAAGACAAACTCAGCAAGAATCACAAGAAAGACACTGGGACAGATTGTAAACTGCCCTGGCAAAAATCAGGATAGTTCTGCTGGCTAAAAATGCAGCTCTCCTGCTTTACATCAGCAGATGGCTTACCTGTGGCTCTTAATGGTTAATATATAACTGCAGTAATAACAAAAAAAAAGGCCCAGCATTAATACATAATTTGTCAGAGGCAATATGCTAAAACAGTCTTTCCATATTCAGCTCAAGTAGTGAGATAAGCCTCACCTCTAGTACTGCCCCATGGGCTGAGCACCAGCTCTGGAATGAGCCCTCAGTAGAAGACATCAGAGAACAGATCACATTCACTTTACAGTATTTGTTCATTTTTCAAATTTTTTGTTTTTATCAACAGATTTCTAAGACCTACATTTTGAACATGCATTTCCCTCGAACACTCATGTGCATACTTAGCACTGATTGCTCCAAGTGATTTCCAGCCGGTTTTCCTTGAGGAACTCCTGCGTCCCTGTTGGCTCCCGTTGGACAGCTGCCTGACAGACGGACGGATGGCCCCACATACAGTGCCTACCAGAGCTGACCGTGTTCCTAAATGTTTAGTGGAACCCTGCAAACTGGCAGAGCACTATTAACCTTTTCTTTTAGCTAGCTGTTTCATCGGAGTGCCACAGAATTGCTGCCTGCATCCCAGCTGAGAGAACTGCTGTTGGATCTAGTAAGGACAGGAAGAAATACTGTCACATGGTTAAAGGAATCAGGAGATCTGGCTTCTCCTCCCAACTCTGCTTCTGAGTCATTATTAGCATAAAATCAGGTTTGTTACATCAGTGAAGCTTGAGTAAATAAACCACGACTCATCACTGTGTTTTATTTTGCAATGTCTCAGTAGGCTCCTCTCTACAAATAAACACTATTAATGTTCACTGCAATTGCAGGTATATGGGGAAGGAGAGTGATAAAAGCACCTAAACCAGTCTAAAACCTTTATGAAGAGCAGTAGGGCAAAATCACAGCTTTTTTGAGAATATTGACTTTCACAGGACAGGCATTTAAAAAATAAAAGGTAACCCTTGCTTGGGGAGACTAAAAGACAAGTCAGTCATGCCTGCAGGTCTGACAGAGCTGGTGGGTAAGAAAGATTGGGAAACACCCCAATCCTCTTCTGAGGAGCCAAGGCTGAAATCCTGACTCCACCGAGGTTTATGGCAAAACTCGTGCTTGCTTTAATAGCACCAGGATTTAACCTCCATAAAGTTCAAGTGTGAAGACAGAAGCCTTAGGAAAGAGATGGCCATCTTCATCAGCAATGGCTCTAGGAGACTGAGAATACCATGTAGCCAGAAGCACAACTGAAGGTAGCAGGGAAGGCAAGGTCTGAACCCACGAAGGCCTGGCCCAGTCCTGTCTCCTCCAGTACTGAACATCCTTCTTCCATCTGAGTTTTTGGGGCAGGCTGGTCTCCAGCATGACAGTCAGCCAGGCAACTATCACCTCTCACTTAAGCACTGGGCTTCTTTAGGGCTAAGCTGCTCTACATATCCATACACGTGAGCTCTGTGTTTGCACCTCACTGCACCACAGGCTCTGTATTTGGAGCTCCTTCAACACCTTGGAGGGATCCTGCTCAACTGACTTCCTCACTGCCGGAAAACCTCCTCAGCTTTTGCACCTCAGACAACTATTCCCCCTCATGCGGACGGCTGTAGGTGCCAAATCCCTAGCTGCTGGGCATAGCAGGGCTTCTGAAAGGGCTTTGGGCTGTGCCTACCTTCAGTTTGAAACCAAATCATTCTGCATCTCTCAAGAGCCTTATAAGTGTTCCCTCCTCAAACTCTGGCATCAGGGCCCTTCCCTGAACCTCTGAGCCTTTTCAACCTGCTGAGATCCCATTGCTGGACTCGGCCCTCCATTAGGACGCTATATTAGCGTCTGCTGTTATCCAAGTGAGCAGGAGGTGCTAAGGACCTTAGTGGATCAGGCTTCAGTCCCATTCCCAGATCAGATATGATAAGGACTGCTATAAGGCCTGCCGAGCACATGATCCTCTTTCCCCTCCTTTGACTTCCCCCCATTCAGCTTTCCACAGCCGCCAACCAAACATCTGATCGAAGGCCTGGGGGAGGGAGTCAGAACTGTCCAGTCTGGTTATGAGTGAAGGTCATTGATCTAGCGCAGACCAGGGATGCGGAAAGCAGGGGAGGGAGGAAAAAACCCTCAGAGAGAGAAGAGAGGGAGAGAGGCAGGCAGAGACAGCATGCGAGTGAGCGCAGGGGAAGGCAGCGGAAGTGGCTGAAACATGGTTTCACACTCCGAGACCCAAGGGCTGTTGTCAACCCGTCCTTCATGCTCACATCTTGTCACACTAGAGGTCAGGTCTCCCAAGCGTTCCTGGAGAGCTGAGCTAGCCCATATGGCAGGCAATATGTTAACAATATGGATCAGCTGCTCGTCAGGGCCTGAGCAGATGGATGTGACAACCCTGCTCTTATCCCAGACAGGCTTTTAACATCTTCCCTCTCCTCAACTCAGCCATACCGGAAGAGCTCTGCCCGAGAACTGTTGCCTCCAGCCTAGGTGGACCATAGAGCCACAGGTCAGAACGGGCAGCAGGGAAATGCCTGCCTTGCTTTATCTGGATGGAAGCAGGCAGAGTAGAGCCCCATTCAGACCAGTGTAGGCAGGAACCAGGCCAAACTTTCATCCAGTGAGAGTGTGCTGTAAACGGAAAGACCTCGCTATAATCCAGATACCTGCTATTAACTCCCAACCAGGGTGATACACTAGATACTGTATTCAGATATATGTATATGGCATGTTACCACCAGATGCCACACGTTACAGTCTAGACTGAGTTTTGTAACTGCCTGGGAAAATTTTCTCTCACAGAACAAGTAATACATAAATAGATGTATATTTTAATGGGCAAGTTAAACTCCTCCTGGCAAAGGCAGGCAAGTTGATTTCATACACAGGCGGGTAAATTTCCACAATGATTTTGCAAGGCTGTTTCATATTCCCCAGCTCAGGATCTGAGCCGTCAGGGCTGGCTGGGCTGGGCTGGCTGCAGTTCTGCAGAAGGCAGAGTTCCCACCTTGCTCCCTTAGCAGTTGTGCCTATGCGGTGATCCCAAGGATCCTAGCAAAAATAACGCAGTCAGGCCAAGTTAACCCCCAAATTTAGGTTTACTTTAGGATTGAAGCAAGAGGAAATATTTTGCAAATTCAAACACAGATAGACCAGGTATTTCTAATCCTTTTCCCACATTTTTTTTTAGCTTTTTTCCCTGCATAAAAGGCTACCCTTCATCAACTGAACAAGAAAACTCCCTCCAACCCTTATAGCTCTAGGACTAAACAGCCAGCTTGCACTTATAAACAGAGAGTGAAAAAGCAATCACAGCCTAGGGATGGGCTCTGGAGAACGTGCAAACAGTCTCTGTAGCCCAAAGTAAATTGAGCTTGTTTTGAAAGTAGAAGCCATACAACTTGCTCCAGGGCTGAAGACTGGAACACAGGGATTTCTAGTCCAGAGCATGAGCGATCACAAGGCCACATGCCTGAAAGGCTAAATGCATCTCCTTCACTGAAGTGATGCTTGTAGAACTAGGGGGACCTCAGAAAACAGCTGGAGTCAAGGGAAATATTTCTATTGTCTCTAATGAGCTTCTGTCCCTCAGAAAACAGCCCCTGAAGGACACTCAGCTTTGTACAGACAAAGCACCCAGTAGGTACTAGGAGGAGATAGCAAACATCAAAAAGGATTACTGATCTGCAAGAACCTGAACCTTAAGGTTCACTTCAGCACTTAAGGAATTCCTGATATATCAGTCTCCTCCTCTTGCCTTCTTGTCTCAGAGGTCCTGCTCATCCCAGGTCCATCTCAGATGGACATGCAGGGCTTTCAATACCAGGAGCTACACCAGCAGAATCTGTGAGAGGGGTCACAGGAAAAGCTCCCTCGGATGGAAAAACGGACCCAGAACCTATGAGCAGCTTCCTCAGCAGAGTTCTTCCCCCTGGATGTTGGGCCTCTCTGGAGAGGCACATAAGGATGTCTGGCGGAAAATTCACCTGCTGCAGTCAAACCTGAGAATTTGTATCTTATTTGGTAAAACCTCAAGGCTCTTCATGTTCCACTGCCCTATTCCCTCAGGCAAAGCTCTGATTTGGGAAGCTCTCTTGCCTCTGGAGGCCTGGGAAGGCATGTGCCACTGCTCTAAAAGGGGACACAGGCACCAGAGCAGCTCACGCAGGGATAAAGGCCAGGGTTCCCTACATTAATAGTTCAAAACCAAGCTTTCCAAATAAAGCATGCCAGACCCTGGAGGAGTTTCAGCACCAGGAAGGTGTGGGAAGGCACAGTTCACCCATATCCCATCCTGAAGCATACAGTATTTACTGGCAGGTTTACTGAAAGCACTCAGGTCTGTAGACTCTGAACACGTGGCAAGCACTAAGCCCTGCTGAGCCTTAGAGGATCATGGCTGTTGCTCTTTAAGGTAGGGCACTCAGAACATGAGTAAATTCCCCTGTGCCACACACAGCCAGGGATGGACAGGGATAGCTGAAGCCCCAGACCAACATCTTAGCCCTGTGACTTTTCTCGTCTTCCCTCTTGCTAAGCCAATACAGCCCCTCCACCCTGATGTGTCTAGTTCAGGTCTCAGCTATACCTGTGACTCACAACAGCTTTGGATACACTGCTTTGCCCAGGTATCATTTATGGCACAGCAGCAAAAGACAGAGGAACATGGTTATACACAATCGCAACAGGCACTTCAGGTTGCTGATCTTCGTTCAGGCATCATCATCATTTAATGGTGCCAACACAGTATGGAGATACCCCCTGACAAAACCTCTACCCCCTACAGAGCAGACATAACATCATATAAAGCCCAGACACAGCGAGGATCCTCAGCCCCTTCTATCTGCAGCAGTATGGCAGTGCCACCAGGTACCTCCCAAATCCCCAAACCATTGAGAAGAAATACATTATCCCACTCTTGTTATCCTACAGCTGCTTTCTTGTAGGCCATGTTGTGCCATACCTTTCTTTATAGAGAAGCTGTGACGGGAGCCAAGCAATGAAGAAAGTAAAATGGCTTTTAGAAACACAGAGTCCCGCCCCCTCACAACCTTTCTGAGTTTCCCACCATGACCACAGACATCCTCAAACTCCTCTTCTTTTGCGAAACAAGTCAACTGTCCCACAAAATACTTACCCAGGGGACTGCCATGCTAGCCGGTTCTGGCATACTACTTAGCTAATTGTTAATACTGCACAGCAGCTCATTAGGAAGAAGGAAGCTAAGAGAGGGAGCTGTTCAAACCAGCGCTTTGCTATGTCAGCTGGGTGTCTATGTCTGTGCAGAAATGGGCAGCGATGTCAGGGGTAAACCCAGTCCTACTTGTAAGCCAGCCCAAGACAAACCAACACCCCACCATGCATTTACCACCCAAGCCAATGACTTTCAGCAGCTCTTCTAAACTTTATAGGCTAGATATTTCCCAGGAACTGTAATGGAGGCTCTGGAGAGCCAAAATCACTCACTCCACTCCTACTTCAGAGCAGATGGTTTGATCACAGAACAAAAGCCAGTACCTTGCATTGAGAAGTCACAGGCTTCAAGGTCCATTCCAGTGTACAAAGCCAGGAGAGAAGTCAGGGTCTTTGTTTTGGAGGTGGTCTCAGGTGAAGACAGTGTGAATTTGATGGCCTCCCTTCACTTGGTGAAGTCTCTTTGCCCTGAGGAGAGTTTCAAAAGGAAATGAATATTCCTTACTGAGCAGTACAAGAGCTCAGGTGAATCATGAGCACAAGCAATGACGCCGGCCTCAAATGCCACAGCCACCCACAGACCTCAGCCCTTGGTCACACACAACAGTCCAGCAAGGCAAGGCATTTCACACCCTGCCAAACACATTGCATCCCAGTCTCCTTCTCTGCCATGTGTGGTGTGCTAGCAACTCAAAAGTCAAGGGACAAACCACCTAGGTGACCATCCAGTGGGCCATGCACTCCAACTTTCCCCAGAAAAAAATCCAGGTCAATCACTTGCAGAAGCAGCCTACAATACTAAGCCACTTATTGCAAAGAGCTTTCCCCCATAGCCAGCTGAGTGTTTCTGCACACGTGAGATCATTATGCCATCCCTCCTTTGCGGGGGAACCGTTCACTTGTGTTTGTCTTACACCTACCGGTAGACCAGACCTCTATCGTCAGTCTTATACACTTTCACATCAAATGTAATACCTCAGCCCCAAAGACGTTAGAAATATAACCAGACGAGACAAAGGAAGAATAATTATTTCCAGTTTAGTGAGGCACACAGTAATTAAGTGACTTGTCAAAGGTCACTTGGCAAATTTGAGGCAGAATTGGGAACCGAAACTAAATCTCTCAAATTTCGGCCCAAGAGCTGGACAACAAAAGTCCAGCTTCCCTCCCTGTGCTCCTTGGATGCACACTGCTACCTTGCACCAGGTTTCACCCTTCTCCCCACTCTCTCTACACAGTTAAGACAATTCCCTTCCATTTCCTGCATTGGAGGAAATGAATAAATACACAGATTAAAAGAACAAGAACTTTTACCTTACTTACAAAATTAAAAAATGTGCTAGCTCCAACATTTAACAGAAGCTCAGAAGCTTCAGACTCTTCTGTGAGGTGGGATTCGTAGACTGGAGGGTTTTGGTGGTGGTGTTTTTTTTTAATTTCCATCAGAAAAAAATAAAAGAAGCAAAACAAAAGAGGGTTGTTGAGATCAATTTGTGATAGGTGCTGGGCCAAAGAAAATGGAGCCAAAGAAGTCAGAACCCTGCAACCAGCAACCTTTGTGTCAATTTAAGCAAATATTGTGGCGTTTCCATGGCAATCCCTGTTTTGAATATCCACTACACTCACTTTTTAAAGGGCTTTTCCTGTTTGCGTTTCAACTTCAAAACCTGTAAATATTTTCAGCCTTAACACATCCCAACCTCCCCCAGCCTCTGAAATGAGATACTATCAAAGCTCTGACATGAAGTCTTCTGTCTGCAGTACCCCAAAGCTGTGAAATTTCACAGCAAAAGCAGGCTGGCAACCCACCACTGCTGGGGACAGCAGAAGCACGGCTGGACCTTTGTCCTGCTCTCAGCACGGTGCCAGCCTCTTTGCAGCAGTAGGTACATGAGCCCGTTCCTTTCTTTTTCAAAACTGATGAGTGAAACGAGTCCTCGCAAACACACAGCACCAATAGCATCAGCCCAAGGCGAGGAGCACGCAGCAGGTGTTTTGCAAGCCTCCCTCCATCCCGCTCTGCCAGCTCAGGCCACCTCTGACCCGCCGCACCAGCCACGATTTCTGCTCGGAGCCTCTTCCTGTGACCTGCTCGGGGCCTGCTGCTCGCGCAGCCCCAGCACTGCCCCCCGGCCTGACCCATGCTTCCCTCCCTTCCCCTCTAACCTGAACTGAACTGAAGCTGTCAATCACAATGATTTATGCTATGCTGCGTCATGTGCAAGTGCGAACGAAGAAGAGTCAACTTTGTCCTCCCTTGCAACCTGGGCTAGGGTGTAAATTCTCAAGCTTCCTCAACAGCAGCTTGCAGGTACATGCTGTATCACTCTGTCCCTGCTCCACCAACACAGAGCCCAGGGGGAAAATCCTGGTGCAGCGGGCCCTGGTCAGGTGCTGGTATCAGCTGTCAGATCTGAGCACCAGGAGCCTGGCGTTAACCCTCTCCCCAAAGCATAAAGCTGCCCCTGCATCTAATGCTGCTTTTTGCATGCGTGGAACGGAGGTGCACGAAAACGCCTTCTGCTGCGCTTCAAAGACATGTTGAGGACTTTCATTGCCAAGCCCCCAACTTCTAAAGCTTCGGCCTGTGCTGCAGGAGTGCAACCCCTCCCAGCAGCCATGGGAGTGCACTGGTTAATTCTGAGTTTCCTGGCTGTGATGGATTTGTGCCAGGCCTCAAATGTTAGCTTAGTGTAATTTTTGGGAAGTCAATTTCCTTTGTTGGTTTTTTTTTCCTTGGTTTTTTTTTGTTTAAGCTTTTTTCCTCTTTTCTTTTAAATGGAAAAGTAGGAGCATTTGAATGAGCGTCAGGACAGGGCCATCCATCCATGGGCTGCAGTTTCCCAAGAGCATTTTATAGGCACCATGGTACGTGCACAGAACAACCATGGAAACAAACACCAAGTGACTTCAAAAGCTGTTACGCTGAATGCCCACAGAGGCAGCCTTGAGGGAGCGGTCCTGTCTCTTGCATGAACAACGTCACTCCTCCGTCCTGACCACCTCTCCCGCAATGCTGGGTGCTTCTGATACCACCAGCAGATGATGCACGATACCTGCTGTCCTGGCCAGCTTCCAGCTCAGGTAATTACATCCTACAGGAGTTTCAGCTGGATATTTTATCCCTTCTTCACTTCCGGCCCTGAGCTGCTGCACTGGGAGTTGCTAAAACCCTGTCCAGATCCACCCCGGATGTGAGTGCATGCCGGGGGCTGGAGGGAATTCTGTGCATCCCTGCAGGTCCCAAGAGCCTGGTGCTACAGCAACCAACCTCCTCTAGAAACGCACAATGACGTACCTTCTTATATACATCCCATAATACCCCCACCTAAGAATGAGGTGCAGAGCTGGGAAAACAAAATTGGCCTGCCACACCGGGAACCAACAATTTCTGGAGGCATGTTCTTAACGCTGCCCAATGGAGCAGTCATTTGGTACACGGACACTGGCTACTCTCCTTCCTTGAAGTGGAAACCCTCCTCCCATCATCTCACAGGCTGGGAGAAATTAAAACTTGTGGTGGCAGTGGTGTAAGGCTAAAGCCACAGCCACTGGTCTGCCTCAGCCAACGGCATCACATGCCTCAAGGAATACTAGTGGTGTTGAACATACGGGAAAAGATGGGCCAGGCTTAGAGCACCCATGAGAACAAGCCTAGCATGCTTCATGACAGGCCAAATCAAAAGGTGAGGGTCTTCACTGTGTCTCCGACCCCTCTCACCATGCTGCCACTAAAAAGCTATGAGCAGGAAACACTGGCAGGGCGGCACTGGATGTTCTCACCAAACCCTGCTAACATGCATTTCAAAGTCCAGGCAAAGATGCGGGTCCCCCATCCTCCCGAGGGAGCTGTGCTTTGGCATTCACCACAGCCACAAGAATTCAGAGCCCTTCGAAGCTGTCCAAGATGTAAGGAAATGACCTGCTGACCCACTCTCCACTCAGGACAGCTCAGGAGTCCCCATGCTTATAAGTGGGCTCTATCAAACCTCCGTTTTGTGCCCTCTTTGTCTTCTTTCAGAAGATTTTGAACCAGATCCTCACCTGGTGTAAAATCAGTGCAGTTTCGGTGGCTTCAGTGAAGTCATGCCAATTTAAACGAGTTGAGGATCCGGCCCTCCAAGTTACTGGAGTTGCCAGTTCTTCCTTTGGATAATCCTGAGGGTGATTTCACAGCAAGCAGCAGCACAGGCCCAGCCAGACTGGCAGGATCAGCTGCGCTTTTTTACCCCCCACGAGGAGGGCGGTCTGTGGCAGAGTCCCTACTGTGAGACCCTGCTGGAGCAACACTGGGCGTATCATCATCTGCTTCTTTTACTGAGTTTCCTTCTCTCTGTTGTTTAATGAGAGATAGATACAGCACAGAGTAAATTACTCTAGGCTTTGGATCCAGGTTTTCTAATTGCTCTTAGCAGGGGAGCTCTTGCCTTTCAGGGCACTGTGTCATACAGCACACCGAGTACCCAGGCTTACCCAAATACATGTATTTGGACGGGGTGCAGTAGCAGAGCTGGTCACTTTTCCAGCAGCAAAACCCAACCAGGTTAGGTCTTCACTTGCTCCTGTGAAAACAGCATGTCTTTATGAACAAACCAGGTCTGGGCTTCCCTTCCCTCTGCTTCCACCAGCCTCTACTCCAAGGAAGGTAAAGAGCCCATTGCTGCCTGGCAGCTGCTGAGTGAGCAGCTACAAATACCTTCCTTGTCCCCAGTTCCACTATCGTCCTGCCATCTACCCGCACCATGTCTTGCTGTGAGGGAAGCAGACAACACAGGCACGGGGAACGTGGCACAGCTTCAGCAGGCACCGGGTGCACAAGAACCTTCTGTGCTCTGCCCTCACAAGTCCTTCGCTATCCCCCCAGAGCAATTTTCTAGGCAACAGCGCGGTTGCATTCCCTTCCCTATCTCCTAATAAATATCATGCTAAGCAAGATGAGTATCTTCTTCCCAGACCAAGCAGCGTGACCCACTTTCTGAATCAGGGCAGATGCAATTGGGCCCTGGAGTCCTGGACCCCTCCCAAAGCAGAGAGATTTTGTAACAATTACAGCAAGAAGCAGAAGGAATAGAAAAGTAATAAGTGATCAAAGAGTGCAGTGGTGGAGCTGAAGCTGTGGGGTAATTACTACTCCTTGCCATCCTACGCTCTGGCATTTTCCTAGGACACTGAAGCAAGAGCCGTGTGCACATTCACACAACATCTCTTCTCCACTGCCCTACATTCCTCAAAAGTAACAGGTCCGATTTCAAACTCTGGCTAATGGCTCAGATGAGACAACTGCTGCCCTCCCTGCACACCCACCCTGATTTTTCCCCTTCTCTTTTCCTCTCCCCACAGCAGAGCAGGAACAGAGGACTCAAGTTCTAGCAGTGCAAATCCCCCCCCAAAGCAGACACACACACATGTACATCCTACCCTGCCCCAATGAAGCCTTAAGGCTTTTAACAAGGCAGCTGTGCCCCCGGCGTCCCAGCACTGACATCTGGCTCGTGTGCCAACTTCCAGCTGCCCGTGAGCCCCAGCTGTCTGTTGCCCCCTTGTCCCCCTAAGCCTCTCCTGATGCAGAGCTTCAAGACCTGCTGTTCATAATGGGGAGGTTCGAGCTGTGGTCCTTCATAGGTGCAATAAAACAAAAAGCCCCTGCAAAAGACTTTTGCTTTGGGCCAAACTCTGCCTGGCTTGTTAGCCACACCGCAGAGAGAGGAGGTGGCTGGATCCTGATCCCAGCAGTGCTACTCTCAGTTTGGAGATGCTCCATTTTTTCAAGGAACAGCTCCGTACTTTCCCAGATGTAGCTGGGATCAGACTATGACCCAATGGGCAAGCATGGAAAACAATTAAAAGGAGGTGGGGTGAATGTCAGTAGTGCTTTCATTGCTTGAACCCGCAAATAAGACTTCCCCCTCCCAGAGGAGTGCAAGCCTCTATGGCCAAAAGCATATAGAACATCCCATACCAAAGAGGACAATGTGCCGCGACGTGCCTGTGTCCAAACTGGCTCCTGTACCATGCTCAGCTCCGGGGTGCACAAACCCGTGAGTCTCTGTGCCCAGCGGGTGCCGAGAGGCCCACTGAAGGGTCACTCATTCATCTCAGCCGCCTCCCCTGAAAAGCACGACGGGCAAGCCGCCTGCGAGTCTTACAGCAGCACCCTGGCAGCTCCAAACGAGACAAGACCCCTGCGCCAGGGATGCACAAACGGCAAAAGATAGCACTTGCCTCAGAGCAAGTCTGACAGACGAGCGACGGGCAGGGAAAGGAGCGGAGCTGCTGTCGCTCACCCAGGAGCTCAGAGCCGGCCCTGGCTTTCAAACTCAAGACTTCTCCTGCTCCCTGCCTGCCCACTGGCACAAACCACCATCAAGACAATAGCACAGAAATACACAGTAATGGGTGCTTTGACCAGCACAAACAGTTGCCTTCCTTGTCTGACATGGTGAGATGAGGCAAAAGTAACTTTTAAAGGATTTCCATGGCAATTTTTCTTCCTAGTTAAATAAAAGAATTTTAAAAAGAAATAGAAAAAGAAAACCCTTTCACCCAAACTTCAGAGATAAAAAAGGGGGAAAAAATCTTCATCTTAATTCAAAATCCTATTTGATGTGTCGTGGCATGAAAATGTTTTTCACTGCATTTTTTCAGTGTGATCTCATGCACCCTGCAAACGGGGTACGCCCAAAACACCAGGTATTTTATGGGACACAAACAGAGCGCAAACATACACAATTAAAAAAAAATGGGATTGGTAAATATTTAAATTAATCAGAGCTGGCATCTGTGCAGCCTCCCCTCCCAGAGAGAGGGATGTTTGCAGCTTTGAAAAAATAAAAGTGAATAACATGACCTTTTCCTTCATGTTTGTTAGCTCACTGCAGTTTGGTGGGTTGGAGCAGCCCAGGCACCTCCCAAAACGAAGTCCAGCAAGTGCAGCCGGGGCTCCTCTCCTCCCTGCCTGGCACCGGGGGCTTGGGGCTAGCTCCAGAGCTGGTGGGGACAGAGCTGGCTGGGGGAGTTGCTCCAACCTGTTTGCTGTCTCACTCCATAATGCATGGGTTTTGTTGTGTTGTTTTTTTTTTTTTTCTTTTCAGTTTAATTGTTGGAGGAGTTTATGAAGCTGTTTGCCAAAAAACAATCGACTCCAGGGAGCCAGCTTACACAAAAAGGGTGTGTCGCTCGAGCGAGGCCGTGGAGCCATGGAAACCACCACCTTTTGCATTTGCCCAGGTGAAGCCAAAGCTTTGTGGATGGCTTGTGAAATCAGCAGAGATCTGCAAGGAAGTGAAACCCGTATATGCAAGTGTGCATTAAGCACTCAGCAAAGTGGCCCCGTCCACCGGCACCTAAATCTCCCATAAGCAAGGGTGAATGCTCACACTTTAGTAATGCTGGGTTTATTCAAAAGGTCACACAAACGCACCAGCAAATGCACGAGGCGTTTTGCACGCAGCCAAACAGTGCGCACACCCGGAGCGCCTCTGCTCCTCCAGGTCGGCAGCGCGGGCAATAGCACAGGCAGAGACGGTTCTGCCCTGCAGCACACGCACACGCAGATGTGCAGGCTGGCAAAACTCCCTGCCGAATAGCCACATGACCAGACAAATGGGAATCCGTGCACGTGTGAATAAAAGGCACCCCACAACACATGCAAATGTCTCAGAAGCAGAGATCACGCCTTGGGCGTTCGCTCTGACCCGCAGAAGGAAAGCTGGTGGTGGTGGCAGGAAGGGGGATTGGCGAGGGGAGAAGGGGTGTCTCCAAGGATCAGTTTGCAGCAGCGGGGTGCGAGGACTGTGCCATGCAGGACCCCGTGTCCGGATGCAGGCGTGTATTTGGGGGGGGATGTTTGTCTTGCAAGCTGGCGTGTGAAGGCGGGTAGCTGGAGAGGGACCCTGGCTGCATTCTTCTCAATCTTAGAAAAGAAAACAGAGAATTCCTCAGAAGCACTGGCTGCCAGCCTGACTGACAGAAAACAACCCAGGAACAAAGTGCAGAGAAGGGATTTAAAAGCCACTCAGCTCCTGCGAGTGCCTGCTCCAGGACTCTCCTGCTACCACCGTGAAAGGGAAGAGTGCTCTGAACTGCAGCTCGTTTGAAAGAGGTAATATCCGTTATTCCACATTTTCAGCTGCTAAAAGCGTGCTGATGACTTTCAGGTTACAGGATTTCACCCACTCTGGTGGAATACGGTCAGAGAAGTGAGCAGAGGATAAAGCCTTACCAGGCCATCTCTTGCAAATGAGCACAGAGCGTCATGTGCCTTATGGTACAACCTGGAAAGGCTGAACAGGCACAGACAGTCCACAGGAACAAAAAGTTCTAGGATCATTCTCAAAATCAGAGCTGGCCACAGCCAACAAGAAGCCAGATCTCTCTTCCTCTGGTTTGACTTCAGTCTGCCACATTAACAGTGGGATGATTCGATCCTGGCACTTCTCTTACCTGGAGTCAAAAGGTCCCTGACCACAAACCACATCAAGAATCGGCTCCTGTACTCAGTGAACCCTGGAGAGAGGAGTACAGACCCCTCAATGTAGGACAGATGAGGGCAGCGATGTTCCTCTTGGTACAGGGAAGGAGAGAAACCTTTGAAAGCCCATCACTACTTTTATGATTCACTGTTGGCTTCCATGCATATATTTACAGCAGACCCAAATTTGTCTCCAAATGCAATGACCTGGCCTTTTCCCATTCACAGCCCCTTGTTTTCCCCTTTCGTTTGAGAATTCCAAGGTAGGTGCCAGCCAGACACCCGTCAACTACTGTTTAACTGGAAGGTCCCCAGGGCCACCTCCCAGCGAAGGCAGAGCATGTGGCATCAGGCAGGACTCGGGATCAGCACCCGGGTGCTCCAGCCACTGCCTCTGTGTCTGGGCTGTCCGTAAGTGTAGCCCACGGCCACTGCAGAGCCTGCTGCTCCCCAAGAGCAGCTGACAAAGACAAGGAAAGCTCCCTGGACAAGCGCTCTCCCAAGGGGGACCATGGGAAGGGCCCAGCAGGCCCACAAAGCAGGCAAGTGCCGGTAAGGCTTGGTGCGTCAGCCTTTCTGGCATCGACCTCCCAAACTCATTCAAATATTTCCCTTTTTTTTTTAATTTAATGTTCCCTATAATTCATCTGTCCCAAAAGATAATCAATAGAGGCCGTAATGAAAATTTGAGCCATATTTTATGATCTGCTGCAGGAGAAAGGGCCACATCAGCAGGACTAGCCTTGGCTTCCAGCATCATTTCTGTGTGCATTCGCCTGCTTGCTGGCCAGATTTCCCCCTCCACCCGCCCAAGGCTGCTGACAGGGGCAGCCCCTCCAGGAGAAACTCCCGCCCTTCCCTCCTACTTCAAATAGCAGCTGCTCGAGCCACAGTTGAAGATGTATGTGTGGGGAAAAGGGAAGTTCCTACAGAGTGCGAAGGGCCCTGACCCAGCAGCCTCGGGGAACCTCCCGAGCATCCCTCAACTTCTCAGCTCTGAAACAAACCCTTTGGCCCTCAACCAGACCCTGGGGGGAATACAATGATCGAGTTGCAGGATCTGAAGAGTTATTTCTACCCTTCACAGTAATTCTCTAATCCTTGGCACTGCCTCTTGGTCAAGCTGAGTTTCACGCTCCTCTTCTCCCAAGCATCACCCAAGAGTGAGGGCAGTCATTCATGGGGGAAGAAGACGGCTTCCCCCAGGAAGCGCACGAGTCTAGAGCCTGCCATGCTGCATTGCAGTATTTCAGGGCTCCTGCTATTGACAGCGAAGACCAAAGAAGCACTTTTGGGCTCCCAGGTTCATGAGCAGCAGTGCAGTTATGTACAAGAGATCAGAGTGGGCTCAGTACTCTCCATTTCCAAACACTGAACATTAGCAGCCACAGGAGCAAAGTCCACAGCTCTACTCAAACTCAGCAAAACGCTCATCTCTTCTCCCTCCTGTGCACCAGGGACTGTCAGCTGGGTCTCAGCATTAGTCCTGCAGGTGCACTGGAGCTTTTGAATGGTTTGAAGACAGGGATCTGGAATCCCAATTTTGTTCAGCACCACTGCAAAAACAAGGTGGGAGAAAATGTTCCAGGAGCCTAAAGCACATTCTCACTTCTAGCTTAAATATCCATGTCCAGTCACTAGGACTGTGCTCCTCCATGTCTAGTCCAAGGGGAACCTCAGGCAATCCCACCTACCTCTCTTTATTCCTTTTAGGCACAAATATTACAACTGCTCCCCAATTCATCCCTTTTACTATAGTATATATTAATTTAGGAGCTGTGCTGACCTTACTTCCCCAGGTGGATAGTGGCAAGGAGGAGCAACCGCATCTCAGCGCCAGCCTCCACATGCTGCTGTGTGTTTTTCATTCCACGTTATAAATCCCACAGCACTTTCAAGCACCTTCATCTATTCTCCCGGCACACAACTAGCAGGTTTGTTGTTTTTGCACACGCACACGGATGCAGCCAGGGCTGAAACGAAGGCAGAAGCCTCAGTCCTATTCCCGGAACCCTTCTCCACCTCGGATTCCCAGCAGCGGGTCCCCTGTCCTCCCTCTAAAGGCTGGAGCATATTTCATTGCCTGAAGCTGCCGCGTCCGCAGGGAGCCGGAGGTAACAAAACCGTCTTTGATTTGGCCAAGGGAAAAATATCAGAAGTGAAAGGCCAGAGTGAGGAATTTATAACAGCAGCTAAGGCAGCAAAAATACAACCGCCTGACCAGAAGCTGCCCTCCTGCTCAGCAAGTCATGTTGTTCAGCTTCCCATGTGTCTTGGAGGGGCAGGATGTTGCAGAGAGCACAGCCAGAAACCACCAATTTTCTACACACACGAGCGTACAGATGCCCTCACGAGCCCCCTGCTAAACAGCACTCAGCCCTGAGGCATAAGCTGGAAAGCCAAGAAGCCTCTGCTCACCCAGAGGTGCAGGTGGTGATCTCATATTATCTTACTGCTTGAGACTGTTGCCTTTCCTTTACGAAACTGATGTAGCAGCATTGTGCAGGTATATTGGTGATACTCTGCCTCCCGAGGTAGAAAATGCTTCCTGTCCTGGACTGGCAGCCTGAATCCCCATAACCAGTGGTCAGCAGGAGCAATAGCCAAATATTTCCACCTTTCCTTTCCCTTGGAAACTTAGAAATCAACCATCTTTGTTTAAAAAACACAACAAAATATCCAAATTAATTGTTGCTTCCAACACGTAAATAAGGCGGCAGATTTGCAAGATGTGTGACAGGACTGTGAATCCAGAGGACATGGGTGAGCAGTTCTGTGCTTTAAACTTACACAGGAAAGGAGACTGAAATCCCAGGCAGAACTGGGAATAGCACTGCAGTCTCTGAAGCCCCGTGTCAGCACCACATACAGACATCCTCCTTTTTTAATCCAGCTGCCAACAAAGTAGGCCTTGTACTGATAGAGATACCTGCCTACGAGAAACTTAGGGAAAGCAGGCGCGGATGTACCACGGCTGTTGCAGTCACTGCTAACTTGCCCCAGATTTGAACTGGTGACCCTTACTAATATCATCCAGTCCCTTGATATCCTCAGGGAGCAATCAGCACATTTTATTAACCCAGCCAATTTTAGAAGTGCATACGCAGTATTCTAGTTACTTGTTACAATTATGCATTATAGGTCCATTTCATACATATGCTTATGCTGAAGTGATGTGCAGTACTTTAAGACCTTTATTATGCCGTCAGACCAACTGCATGAGGATCACGGGGCTGAACAAGCTCTGGCTTTCTCAGGGCACCGAGCATACCCAGTGTCTACAGACTTCACTTGCAGCAGAAATATTCTAACCTAATATAAAGCCTCAGAGATCCCCACAACCAAATCCATTTTTTAAAATTACATGTTTCCACCTATTGGTCCCCAGAGTGAACTAATTGCTTTTGCTAGTTTTAAAAGCCAGAGTTATTTCACTGAAAAAAATGAGTAAGTGCATGGGAACTCAGAGACATCCTCAGATTTCCAACATAAAATCACCACATATACAGATATATTTGCTGCCCAAACAGTCAAACTTCCAGCTTACTGCATGACATGCCACAGGGGAACTCTTCGCTTCACAGTGAAGGTGGGAAAACAAGGAGTTAAAGTAACCTGACCAAACTCAAATAACAATTTAGTCAGAGCTAGGAGAAGATAAGATTTCTGTCTGTGCTCTAACCACTAGGTTATCCCCTTCTTTGCTAAATAAACTTCTCAGTCTAAGTGGAGACTGCTATTTCTACTTAAAGACTGGTGTTTTGTTGTATGTTTTTTTAAATTGCCTTTTTTTTAAATTTTATTTATTTTTCTAAAGATGACACCCTACAACAGGGAAGCTGCTCAGCAGGAGATTAGTCCAGGACCATGCTTAGGTTACTACCTGGTTCAGAGAAAGACTCACTAGAAAGATGGCCAGCAAGAACAGAAACATTTTTCTGCATCCTGAAATAGCAAGACAGTTGGAGTCTACCACCCCTGCAAACACATACCCACAAGTTCAGATGCCCTGTGGACAAAATTGCCCGGAGTCCAGTTCTAGACCTACCTGCTCAGGTGTAGGGGCTGGATAGTCATTTACAGTCCAGAACAAACTATTTACAGACAATACAAATGTACAAACTATGTATAGTAACAAAATCTGAAAAAATCCCAGATAGAAATAAAATTAGAGGGACAGATTTTCAGGCATGGTAACTAGAGAAAAAGAGTGTATGTCTTTTCCGAAACCTGTACGTACCTGTAGCAGGAAGCAACCATACATTCTGGGTGCAGAAGCACATCCTGGGACATGCTCATCACATAGTTCTTGTGAAAACCAGTCCTCACTGTTGAGCAGAAACCCAGTGGGAAGCAAGAAATCCCTACTTCTTTCTAGGTAAAAGCAGTTCATCCCCACCATTTGCTGGGAAAGTTTTAGGTGAGATTCCTTTTCCCAGGTCTGAGTGAATTGCTTTTTACTTTGATGAAGCTCAGCTCTCTTTCAAAGGAACCACAGCTGAAGGTGACCATTGCTAATTTTTTTGTCATCATTTTATGAATGTGTTAACCTTAATTCACAAATGCTCCACAGAGTGAATTTCCTTATATTTTGTTTTTCATACTTGATTAACAGCATTTCAAAGACATGGATTTTTAAAAATGTATATAAGAAGTTACCTCATACAAACTTGTACTGCTTTAATGCAAAGCTACCTCTTATTTTTATTTGGATTTCGTAGAAATTTGTTACTAATTAATTTGAACTGAGACAAAATAATTGTTTCCATGCAGACTATCAGTTTAACTACCACATCTCAAGTTAAACAGGTATAAATGTTTTATACATAATAGGCTTTAGATTATTTAATACAAACACAGCTTCCTCCTTCTCCCTTTTTTCAGCACTTATGCTCCAGATTTTCTTTGGGAATGGATGTGTTGGACAGCGGGAAAAAAGTCAGTTTCACATGTGCACTCGAAGGTCTCTTTGCTGTCATGTTTACAACACACACGAAGTTTGGAAAACTTGCTTAAAGTAAGCACTTTCTCCCCCAGTTCATGTTTAATGGATGTTTTCCTTTCAAGATTTTTATTTATAAAGATCCTCTTTTGTTTTCCAAAACCTAGGCTTTATGGAGGAAGCATTCTGCCCTCAAATCATCATCTCCAGGCAAAGGAAAGCTGCTTAAGATGTTACCCGCTTATTGCACACACGCACCTCTATATGGAGATTCTTAATCTTCACCCACCCAAGATTAAGGCAACGCAAATTATGAAATCGATACCAATAAGGACAGCAACATCTATTACAGTTCCAATGTTTTTGTTATATTTTTTCTAAACTATTAAAGCAGTATGATTTTAATGTGATTGTTGTTTTTATGCAGTACAAATTCTCTGTTGTTTGATGCTGTGAGTACTTATGCAAATGCCCTATTTTCCTTACAGAAACCCTTCCTTTGACACCTCATGTGAGTAAAGAAAATATTTGAGTGTTTGCAAGATGAGGATCCATTTATATTTAAGGCTCCATTACTGATCAGGAGGCAAAGAGTGTCCTTAAGGTGGATATAAATTACAGTTACACTAATTTTAAGACCCTTAGTCTCTGTCCTAGTGATGTAGCAGAAGAGCTTTCAAATAAAGGAGATTCTTCTCTCACAGCAGTTTCAGTTCTTTTCTTTCATTAATCAAAACCTATCCTATATATATATATATATGTTTTCTCTATATATGCATGTCTGAATACCTCTTCGAGGTTTAACACTCCTGCACCTAAGATTCAAACATAACAAATCAAAAATCATTTTGCAAGCAACTACAACAGGCATTTCCAGAAGTTACATCACATAACAAGTCATGCAATTAAACTTTAATGAAAAAATAAAAACAAAAACACCAAGCAGCCCCTAGTGCTTGCTTTGTCTTTCAAACAATCTATCATAAAAAAGCAGGAGGTTAAAATGGAAGAACCTCTGACTAAAGCTGTGCCGTAAACAATTTTTTCCTAATGAATTCCACCTCTTTACTCCACTGAATCAGCAGAGCCGGATGGAATTTCTCTCCTCTCTTCCTTCTCTCTGTATAAAAGGATGTACTGCTGATAAAACTAGTAACCCATGAAGATCACTTCCCCGAGGTGAGATGCCTCCTGCCAGCATTTCTGCTCTCAAGGGGTTATAGTCTAACACCCTTCCTCCTCCCCGAGATGCAGTGCCTCGCTCTCTGAGCTGGCCCCTTGAAACCAGCGGGACCTTCGGTATTGTAATGTGAGAGCTGGTGCAGGCAGGAATAACAGAATATGTCTTACGGCAACTAGAAATGTTCATGCGCTTGCATATTTCTCTTATAAAAAGTACAGACCCAGTTCTTCCAAATTTCTAAGCACCTGCAGCTTTGGAAGGCTTCAGCTGGAGTTGTAAGTCTTAAATACCTCTCCAAACCGGGTGCCTGAACCTCGACATTCTGCTCCTCTTTTTCAACCTCACCCTCTGCTTACATTTTTCCACACCTGCAAATGATATCCCTTTAAAATCAAACCTTTTATTTTGTGTCTGCTGAGATCGTATCATTTGATGAATGGTAACTGTGGTTTACACAAGGACATGAGAACAGAAAGGCGGCGTCATTTCCAAAATATTGTTAGGAAAGGCAAAAAGGAAGCAGAAGAAGGGTCACAGTTGGACCACAAAACCCACTAAGGCCGTGGACTAGAGAAGACACACACGCACAAACACTTGCGCAGTTCCACTGGCTCCAGTTCATTCACGGCTGCAGAAACAGCACAGTGAGAAGTAAATTCAAGCTCGTACAAAGTAGGATAACTTCAGCCTTCCTGTGTCTCTTACAATTTTTTTCCTGATGTTTGGATTTTTGTACTTTCTACCATTTGTAACAAAACCAAATCTGAAATCAAGATAACTTTTAGAATGTTTGATGTAATTTATTTGTCACCGTTTATTTTTCCCACTGCAGCTCTTTTGGACAGTGACATAACCAGTTTGTTTAAGGCTTTAGTTTTCTTGAACTAGCCCCCTAAACCATTATATCTGGATTCCAGGTACTGCAGAGGGAGCTGAAATAAATTTTAAATTAAAGTCAGTAAAATGCACAAGAAAAAAAATAAATTGGGAAAATGTCTTGGTCATATTTTTGTCTTTAAGAATTTTTTCCCTGTTTGTGTAATAAAGAAAAGTTTTGTCTAATCAGTAGCATTATTCTTTCCCTGACCTGCTAAAAGGGATTTCAGTTTTTAACTAAGGCTGACTTTCCTTAATGTATTTAAATGAATTTCAGCGAAACCTACATTTGGATAGCATTTTTTTTTTTACAGTTCACTGTATTGTTTACAAAATCAAAGATCTGTCTATAAGAAAAGGATATTATCTTACAGTTACAAAGCACCTTTCCTCCCCAAGTGTTTCATTATAAGGTAAGGTCTGTGCCATGGAAATGCAGCCAGCCACCTCTGAACAGGCAGGAGAAGACAGCACGGTCTGGTCGGCGGGCAGTGGGAACGCAGCTTTGGTCAAAGGCAAAGGGACAGATTCCCACTGCTGAGTGAAACTTCCTCCTGTGCAGGGAGCCAGCTTATCCTTACAGACACCAGTTCAGGGACACTCATAAATTATAAAATAATAAAAAAAGAGAAGCCCTAAAATCTCATGTGACTATCTGTAGACAACTGCCAGTGCCATATAACTACTTTACAGTTTGGGGCAAAATTTAGGGACCTGTCCTATAGGAAAGAAACATGAGTAACCCTGTTTAGTCATTAAAATAAACACCAATTTACGCGAGAAGGCAGCCAGGTCTTTCCTTCTCAAAAGTGTCCCAAGGAAGAGCTGCAAGAAAACTATAGGGTAGCTCCTTGTTTTTAAGACAAATGAGAAAGACAGCCCAAGCGAGAATCAAAACGATAGTCACCAGAGGATGAGGAATCCCAGCCTGCCACTCCGACCACATCTCCACGCCATCACTTAGCACAAGACAATGCCAGGCACAAGGATAAGCACAGCAAAATCATACAGATGCTGGCTTTTAAAACGTTTTTGATTCAGAGGCTGGAACCTGGCAAAGTCTCAGCCTGTAAGGATTTGCCACTATCCAGAGCTTGGGAAGACTACTGTCCTTTTCCTGTGCTTCTTCCCAGACCATGCATGAACCTCTTGCCTCCCCCACACCACTGAACGTATTGAGGTTTCTCTTCTAGGCACCAGATTGCTTCCTGCTGCTCCGAACCTGCCACAGGTAAAAAAGGGGCAACAAATTTGGTCAGGGTGTAGCAGATTGCCATAACAGCAAAGCACCGAGCAGTGCTCTTCTGTAGCTTAAATTAAGACCTAGCTCCAGCATGCTGTCTCACCCATTTAGCATGAACAGAGAAGAAGAGATCCCATCAAACAGGAGCTGGGCTGGGCTATGAAATCTGGGATTAGACATCTGGAAAACCATCTGAGAAAGCAGGCTTGGGAAGGCAGTGGGGGATTGAATACCTTATCCTCCCTGTCTGGTAAACACTTCCAGCCATCTCACAGCACTCACTACACATCCTCCCAACCTCAGGTGCGCAACAGGCGTGCAGAGACACAACCTGCCGATGACAGGAAGGAAGAGAGACACGAGGGGGGACTGGGAGAGCAGGACAAATGAAACGAGGCAGACGAAGACCAGAAGGCAGGTGACAGCAGATACAGCAGTGCCAGACAGCAGAAGCGGTAAATTGGAATCAAAAAGTATCTCAAAGTACTGCAGGAAGCCACATTCCACCTTGAACCAGAGAGCAAACCTGGGAGCCCCAAACTCTGGGTGCAGGTGTCTGGTAAGTCCTCAACTGGGAAGGACTGGCTAGTAGTCGTACCAAGCAAAACAGCCTCTTTCAGAGACTGAACACAGCCAGTTTTAAACACTAACTTAGCTCTCTAGGTTAGAAAGCATTTCCTGTTTGCAGTCTGGAGCTTTCCAGTTTCCTTGAGGATGAACAGTGATGAGTCCAAAACACTAGTCTGATAACGAAACAGAAAAAGAGAGAAAGCTTGTGGGCCTGGGGGTTCCCACGACTGCCTTAGCTGAGCAGTTCTTCCTGCCTGGAGCCAGGAAGAGTTGCACAGGGAGATCAAACCTGCCCTGCAAAGTCCCAAATCCAAGTCATGCAAATTCCAGCCTTCCTCCAAGCACTGATACCAACACAGGGACTCTGACTTCATCAGATGGATGAAGGAAATGGAAAAGGAGGGGGGGCCTTACTGCCTACACACACATACACACACCCCACCTCAGGCAATAGAGGGGGTGTGAATAATGGAGCAGGTTCAGCAGCCAACAGCGTTCAGGGTCGAGTTAGTAATCCTCTTTTTCCATTTCCGTTTGCTATTTGATGTAATTATAGTTTTTGATTGAAATCCACCCAGAGTGTAACCCCTCTGCTTAATGCACTGCTTAAATCCTTGGGTACACAACCACGCTGCTCCCCAGACTCGCCTGGAATAGGAAACCATTTCAATGCCAAAAATAAGTCTTTGCTTTCTTTGGTAACACTCTCGGTCTTGGCTCAGCCCCTGCTACACCCACCAAAGCAGAAGGGCAGGGAGTTTAAGAGGGCTGCCTGATACCATCCATGGGCTAGTGGCTTTGTGCTAGAAGTTGAACCTGCAAGAGGGTTTAAAAACTTTTGAAGGCTTCCTCTAATACCCAGACACTAGGAGATGTTGCACAGCGGTAAGAACACAGGACCTGGAGCCTGGCCTCGACTTTCCCAGTGGATTTGCTGCTATCCGGACCATAAATAGTAACAAGTCAAAGCTCCGTCCTGCCTTTGCATGGGGTAAACAGTGGTTTCTGTCCTGAAAGGCCTCTTGAAGATAAAATGAATAGATGATATTCATAATCCAAAGGAGAGCTGGGAGATCTACCTCTCTGTAAAATCAGATCGCCGGAGCTGGTTTTTCCTCTCCAGCTCACTCTGTACCACTTGGCCAAGAATGCAGGGCAACAGCTAGACCAGTAGGCCAGACACCAAACGAGTACATTAGCAATTACATCCCACGGAAGGAGCAGCCCACAGCAGTGTGACTGGGCTGGCAGCAAAATCACTAATACTTGTGGACAGAAACTGCCTAGGAACAAGCAATGTTTCAGGTGCCTATTAGTCTGCTGGATATCAGAAGGAAAAGTGTTCTCTGAGGACTTCACACTCAAATCGGTACCTCAGTCACTGGACAAAAACCTGACGTGGGTTGGGGAGGTATGTAATATGTAGACTTGCTCCAAAAAAGCAACCCATCCTATGAGGTGGAGCAAGATCACCTCAGGACAATGAACAAAGGTACAATTTCACGCAAGATTCAGAAAAAAACATTAATTCTCCTATACAGGAGAAACTCAGCATGGTTTCCTTCGTGCTAGTATTGCTTGAAGACCGAGGTATGTGCAAGGTGGACATCATTAGAAAATAGTAACTCAAAGCCTTCCCCAGCAGGGGAATGGGACCTCTGGGATTTGAAAAAAGTGATGTTACAACTCCTGTTCCACACCTCCATTTGCACAAGGAAAACAAAGCCCTCAAAGCTACCCTGTGAGATTTTCAGACCTGTTGCAGAAACTCAGAAAAATCCAAGGAAGCTGCTAAGCTTTGGATGCTCCTACACCCTGAGGCACCTGCCTCCAAGAGGCATGCGGCCAACTCAGCACAAGACCTTTGGAACCAAACATGGCTCTCTGGACGCGATTCTGTGTGGCTTGGCCCTTACAGCATCATTTACGTCAAGGCCAAGCAGCGGCAAAACAGCATGATCAGAACAGCACTGTTATAAACAACTTTACAGAGGTGAAAGGGACCAGATAATCTGCCCATCCCTTTCCATTTCATGCTGAAGAGGAGTCCTGAGCGAAGGAGGAGGTCGCTGAACCAGCCTCTTGGGCTGGAGGCACCTTCGCTGGCAGCACCATGACTCAGCGGTGAATCAGAGGCAGGCCGTGCCTGGCTGCCGGATGGGCCGGGCTATGGCAGGAAGATGAAGACAGCAAAGCAAGAGAAAGAGAGAAGTATAGGCAACATGGGAAGCGGGGGTCCCCTGGGCTGGAAAGCAAAACTTGCCCAAGGCTTCCACACTTCTAGGAACTCTCTGTCATTGACAGCATCTGTTAATCAGCTGAGCCCCAATTACTAGCACCTCCTTCACCAGCAGGAACTGTATAGCCAGCGTGGGGCACAAAGCACAGTGCCCACTGGCACATCTGCTGCCCTGTTCTGCCCCTTTTTGACACTCACAGCAGCTGAAGCAGCTCATCAGCAGAAACCTGCTTTTCAAACAGCTCTCCCCGCTCTGCTCCAGCCCTTCCTCTCAGTGGGCCCAGGCAGTCAGTTTTTTCTCTCTCCTCATCAGATATCTCTGTCTCTCTGAAATATTCAGATGATTTGGTTTTGTTCTCTTCTCCCCCACATCAAGTCCTCCCCCTGCTTGTGGAAGCAGTGGATTTCACCCAGGCACAGGAGGCTAATTTACACCCTTCAGGGTTTAAAATAGCAGTGGCGTAAATGAAAAGTCCAATTTCTTCAAATTTGCATTGTAAAACCATCCTTCAACTTCCTTGAAATAAATTTTACTATTTTATTAGTGCAAACAAAATGGTAATAAAACACTAATACAGCGCCTTGTATCCAGGGGAAGAGCTAAAATTAACATAGACCGAGCAGTGTTTGCTATTACATTCAATTACCTTTTTACTTGAGATTTACATTCTCATCCCCTTAATCTCCATAGTGGTGGCTTTGAAATCGTTCCCCACAGTCATTCCTGCGTTTGGAATGGACGGCAGGAAAGCCGCTCGCTTGCCACCACCGCTCCTGCTGCCAGCACCCTGGTGCCAGCCTCTTCCCTTGAGACCCCTGGGCGAGTTTCCCCAGAGCGTCTCCGGAGAGCCTCAGCAGCAAGTGCATTCACCTTCCTCTGTTAGTCTCACTCAGGCCTTAATTTCTAAACTCCAGACAAATACACTAGCATCAAAAATACAGCCTGTGTTCCATAGCTGCCTTCCATCTGGCTCTGGAAACCATTCCTTAACTCTCAGCTACAAGCCATGTTGCAGGCAAGTTTTATTATCTCCATTGTACAGATACAAAAACTAAGGCAAAGACTGAGGACCAAAGTCTGAATGTGGTGGCTCCCAGTGTAAATCTGGAATAGTGTATTTTGTAGTGGAAGTATTCCAGCTTTTGCCTGGGACTCACTGAATTCAGACTCTGCTCTGGAGTTATTTAACTGGGATTGTGTCCTGCAACCCAGGGGGTCCCAGATCCACAGGCTTAGCAGAACATTTAGGAAAAGAGCAGCTCCAGGACTGTCTGATGAAACTCAGAGAGAACCTGCACTGAAAAGAAAGTATGCTAAGGATACAAATCCCAGTAAATGCAATACACTTCCCCAGTATCAGGGGAAAAATTTTCATTGGCAGCATCTTTGGATGCTTTATTTTAATATACTAGGCATGTCAGTGCTTTTGGCCATTATCAGAAGAATGGCAAGCCTTCGATAAGAGACTGCAGGAAAGTGCCACATTGGTCCAGCTCCATGCAGTGACTTCAATTCTCTGCTCTTTCTTCTTCCTTTTCATGTTCTGAACATTGGACACCTCCCCTCTTAAAAGCCAGGTCAAAACATTTAAGCTTTCTTTGGAGAGCATGGCCAGCACCTGCCTTACAGGCGATATCCACAACTTTGTTCACTAATTTTGATACAACACTTTGTGATACCCAAATGAGATAACAGAGATTAAGCAAGCACTGTGTAATATCTTTCTAGCCTGGCCAAGAAAAGACTCAACAGCCTTTCATTCCAGCCTGCTCACTACCCAGCTATTCCACCATTACAGGACCACCAGAACAATGAACAGTCAACAGCTGAGAAGAAGTAAAGGGCAATTTGGGAAGGTACCAGCCAGCATCCTAGGGAAGAGCATCTCCTGAGAGAAACAGGTCGCTTGAGTGTCGCCCAAGCCCAGCCCAGCTGTACTGAATGTACAACACATGGACTGCAAGCAAGTGCCTGACAGAGAGAGCGGTCACCACGTGTTTGGATGGAAAAACACTTCCAACTGTTCCAACCAAGTTCCAGGCAGCACAGGGACACTACATGGCCCTGGCCGTACCTCGAGCAAGCACCAGTGAACTGGCTGTAATGACCCTGCTGAAACCCAACCCCACCACAATCCATTTTGTCCCATATAGCACAAGGTCACTCTAATTTCTAGTGCCCCTTGGGCAGCTATCCCACAACTCCCAATTATTCTTTTGAAAGAACAACATTGCACGTGATTCAGCAAGAGATTTTGTGCCAACAAGAACCTGCTGGACAGAGAGTTTTCCTGTGACAGGAAGGTCTATGTCCTAGCACTTGGTGGTACTCAGGAGTCCCCTAGACAGTATCCCTGACAGCTGCCTTCAACGTCCTCTTCCTTTTCTCATCAACGAAACCTTCTGGTTTCCGCATTTTAATCCATGACTTGGATGCCTATCCCCTAAATTGCTCATCTGTCTCTCCTCCTGAATAGCATGGTCCTTCAGCCTTCCCCTCTAGCCATCTTGATCTTCATGGCTAGAGGGGAAGGATCATGCAAGCATCAGTCTATAGGATACCCCTAGATTAAATGATAAATCCTCCCCATCCAAATAACAAATGTGTCCCCAGGAAACCTTTCATCTGTCCACCTTCTAGAAGGCAGCACACAAAGGCCCTAGTGCAAACAAAATTATCACAAGATACCTGAGCAAAACAAAAAACTCCAAACAATAAAGAGTAGGAAGAAGAAACCTGCCCAACAGCACAGGGCTGAGGTTGGTTTCAGCTGGTCTTCTGCCCCTTTTTTCTGTTCTCTTTCTCCCGCTCCCCTGAACAAAAGGAAGTTTGTTGTCAGGCTCACACTTCCTGGGCCTTGTCCGAGTGACACCTTGTTTTCTTTTTCTCTTCTCCCCACCCTGTACAAATAAAGCAAAAACCAACTGGCACCACCTGTGATGAAAGGACAACTAAATGCAGAATTTTATCTTTTCTTTCTTTTCTCCCTCCTCCTTTTTCCTTTTTTCTTGGCCAGAAGTTTTGGGCAAAGGACAAAAGGTATTGTTGGGTAAGCATAATTCCAGTGGCTGAGTCACGCTAAGACACTAAAGCGCTGGCTGCTGATGGGGTAAAGTAAGCCAAGCTGCTGCTTCGCTAAATGCAATGAAAATGCCAGCAGCACCACTGCAAGCTCTGCCAGCCCCAAAGCATAAGGGGCAACAGAAGATTCTCATAGTAAGAAAAGGTGCAAAGAAATCAAATAAAATCTTGGTACAAATATCTTCACCTAAGCTATCTCAGGAGGAAAGACTTGTCACACAGAAGGGCTGGACGGGCTCCTCCCTGAAGACTGTAAAGGTTGTAAAGGTCATAGTAAAGACAGTTATGATCCCTACTTACAATAAGGGATGCCTTACTTACACTAAGATGCCTTCTTCAGTTCTCCATCCAGGCCTCCTTTTTTTGATTTCATGACACAAGTCAGACCCACAGCTGGGCAGTCGTGTAAGCAGCCTCCTTTCCCCCCCAACTGTAAGCTATTTGAGGCAGGGAGCTCACATTGCCCTTGCAGCCCCAAGCACAACCGAACGGGCAGGGGGCTTCCAGGCACTACCATGATGCAGATAATCACCAACCCATTTCTGGCTGCAAATTAAACGGTGCCGCAAGCGGGCACTTGCTTGGAGCACATTCAAAAGCACACTGTAGACCCTGCAACTCAATGGTGCATTTGGGGGAGCTGGAGCACTGGCTGTTTGTTTATTTTATGATGCACTTTGGTCTTTCTCAGTTGCACTGTTATCCTACACCTGTTCGCTCCCCTTTCTCTGGGCTGATAACAGACAGTACGTTGTGCGGAGTGGGGGCCTGGCTTGGCTCTTTTTGTTTTTAATGAGACACATGTATTTGGTTCCAGACTATCAATACTCGGGGTCAGGGAAGAGGCAGAAAATCTCCCTCAATAGGCATAATCAGTTCAGCAGAATGATGTGGAGCAAGGTCCTCAAATGGATCTAAAGAGGACAAACGTCTTTGTTGATCAACCCTCCCCAGGGCAAATCCTGCTTCCCCCAGTGCAGCACATCTCCTTTTGGAACGCGCACTCACACAGGGTGTTACACTGCTGCTACGTTTCTTTAATGTAGACATAGGCCTGGCCTCGTTCAACAGTGCTGGCATCTTTTCATGGCAGACCCCATGACACACGGAGGCGGCTGAGAACAAGGAATCATGCTTTTCCAGGAACGGGGAATCCAGATTTTCTGGTTTATAAATTTTCCCATCTGGATTTGTTTTGCTGTTCATAGGGTAGATCACCAGAGATAAGGAAAGAAAAGTAAAGAAATATCAGAGCAGTGGCAGCCCCGACGGGCTCAGATGAATTTCTTGCATGTCACAATCTCCTGTTTGGTCAGAAATTTGAATGCATTTTCCAGCAGCAACACAGATAAACTGGCATCTCCCCAGGGGCTGTTTCAGTTCTGCTGCTGCCTAAGGGTTCTGTAACATAGGAACTGAGGAGCTTGGACATGCCCACTCTCAAGACTGTCTCTATAAGGACACGGTAACTTCTCTGCTACTTGCATGGCAAAAATTAAAATCAGCTGAGACTTCTTAGGGTGAAGCCCATTAGAAGAGCCTATAGACGAGCAGGTTATTACTTGAAACAACTGCAATGAAAGACTGTGTTGGGAAAATCCTGCACAAGCTCCCAAACAGCATAGGAAGGAATGAGTAGGACGTCTCCACGTAACAGAACCAGCAGCTTCACCTCTCCTCCGCAGCACAGGGCCTGTCGGAGCCTGTTCTCTGGAGAAGAATCCCCCAGGATCGCAGCCGGATGGTCTGGGAACAGATCTCCCAAGCCCTACCAAGCTGTCCCCTTGCTCTCAGATAAGACCAGGCCCTACGGGACTTGCCAGAGCCGCTCTTCCCACCTCTGCAGCCTAGTCCCAAGGCTCTGAATTGGCTTCCAATGCTGCTGGCTGTCCAGGTACAGAAAGGCACCTGCGGACTAGAGCAGATATGGGCCTGGACCCTAAAGATTACCGTAGGTAAGAGAAGCCTGAGGAGTGGAGCCAAAGGGCCAGGGGCTGCGATGCCGTATACGTTTGTCCTCCCCTGCCACCCCTAAGCCAGGCTGCTGAATTTACACAGCAAGGACAACTTGGTAAAGACAGTGCAGCGGCTGTCAGCTGGGAGCCTCTGCACACTAAGCTCCTGGTTAAATGTTTTCATCAAAACCAGAGCGAGAAAGTGCAGAGCAAACACCACCAATTAGAGGCTGGGATGAAGCATTCCTGCCAGCAGATCTGGTGAGAGGGGCATGAGTCACCTTAACCCTTTGGGAGCCAGAGCCAGCACAACTCCACAGGGGAAAGGAAACCTCTCACAAACCCTTCATTTGCATCCACTCATTTTCATTTATTTGTAGGAAGTTGAATTCAGGAGTGAACACTCGCCGTGTTTGGAGCCGTATTATCCCCATAACCTCTGCCCTTGCCATTCTCATATCTGGAGGAGCCTGACCGAGGCAACCCGCCTGCTCCAGTGAAGACGGTCACGAGCTGGTTCGGAAACCTGGACAGCAGCCCATGGCAGAGGCTGCCAGGTGCGCGTTGAGGAGGTCTGGGGTTCACCATCCCTCAAGCCATCTCTACCTTCCAAGTCCATTCCAGCAAACAGAAAATATCACATCAGTTTTGCTGAAGGCTAAGGTGTCAATGAGAGTAACATGGCAGTACTCCATGCCTCATTCCAAGATTAAAGGATTTGGCTTGGACAAAATGCTTCCCCATCAGAAACATGATGAAAGGTAGCCAGCAGTAAGGAGAGCTGGGATCAGGATCAGGCAGGTATGCCCTTCTTCCCTTAGACTGTCTCTGCCTAGCTGCTGTTAATTGCCCAATTTCTGAACATATAAGAGGTGATCAAAATTTAAGTGCGTACTTGGGCTAAATTCCCTTTCAATGCAAATAACACACTCCTGTTTATGGCAGGATTCAGTGCTGACAAGCCAAAAATTCAGCTTTCTAGGAGTATCAAACGTTGCAACATTACAGGTGTTCAGAGAGATCGGTCCCTTCCACGGCAACAAACTCTGAAGTCAGAACTATGCTTTTGCTCTCAGTCACTCAAGCAAACACCCACTGACTCCACTGACTCCACTTCAGCACAGGACTGAGCAGACACTGCAGGACAGGGCCCCAGACTGCATATGGACCAAATCCTGCCCACCTGCTACATGATCCAGCAGAGACAGCATTGCTGTGACAGGCGGCATTTTGGAAGCTTTCTGCAAGGGAGTCTTCCCCCCAGCCAAGCTCCCTGTCTTGAGGTGAGGGACAGAAATAGGCACCGGGGCAGTGGACCTGCTGCTATGGAGATCGAGAGGCATTCACCCAAGGCAGGGAAGCTAAAAGCTAAGAAAGGATAAATTAACACAGCAGCTTATATTGGTGAGATCCCTTTCAATTTAGGGCACAGTAGGGCTATGCGTGGTGCGGTCCAGGATCTGGCCCTCCATAGTTACATGTGTCCAAAGCTGGGGCCCCCAGAAGTTGTGAATTTCAAGCATACCACGACTACTGGAGCAGACGGTTTCAGATCCTGCTGAGCCAGCTTGTGGCTGTATTCAAAATTGAGTAAATTTACAGCTGTAAGCTGGGAGTTTATACAACCCGTAACTTGTTAGGGATGGCTGACCAAGCCAGAACGATCGCTCCCCAGCCGACAGGGCTCTTATTGGTTAGACCTTTGAGCGCCTGGTAGATTTTATTATTTTTCTTTCTCTTTTTCTTTTGCATTGGTGGGGGGGGTAGGAAAGGAAACATCTATTTTTGTTCCTTTCCTCACCAAAGACAAACTGAAATTAAATCTCAGGTTCAGTCCACCATGGGATTCCTCAGCATTATCAGCTGGGGACTGTAGCACACCCAGTGACCATCATCTCCTTGGACAAGGCTGCCGTATTTTTCTCACTCTGTGCAGAGTCTTGCAACGTGAACAGCTCCACAGGATTCAATGTATTATCACCAGAGTTAGCAAGGCTGCTCTCACGCTGGCGCCTCTTGCGTGGACACTTCCCTCCCCATTCGTTCCAGACCCCACAAATGCTACTCTGCTCCAGCCTGGGCTGCAAGAAAATGTGGTCTGAGTTGTCCGAGTTTGGTGCAGCAAATACAGTGCCCTGCAAAGACCTTCCATCTCCTTTGCAAGGATAAACAGCTGGAGCAATATCAGACCTGAAGTGATCTGAACCTGGATTCACAAACAGCAACACGAGTCTGCCAAGTAACGGGCAGGCAGCAGGCAGTGAGTGTAAAGCAGGACTCCAGGAGCCCTCTGATGGGAACAAAATCAGCATCATTCACTGTGCCTGCAACTGTGAAAGCTATCCAGTCCAAGGAAAGCACAGGGCTTGCCTGTATGTAAGAGCCTCAACCTAAAATCTTCTATTTTTATTACAGCATGGTCGCAGTTCTTGTCTGAAAGGCATTTTCAGCAGGAAACCCAAACACAAAGGGCTAGGGGGCTCTCCTGGGACTCACTTTTCTGTGTGACCACAGACAAGACACGGACAGTCACACCAGCTTCAACGATACACACATTCATGAGCATGAAGTGCTCAAGCATGATGAGGGGGACATACACCTACCTCAGTCATTACACAGTTGCAGGCACTCCATTCACTGCCCTGGGAGGATGCAGTTTTTCTAGGACATGGCTAAGGAGCATTAACAGGTCTCCCCTTTACCCTCCACTCCATCCTGAATACGTTAACAGCCCAGAACATCAATAGTTTACATGAGTTAAAGAGCCAGCTGAGGCTTTAGGGACTCACTCAGGCAGGATAAAACACTCTTTAGCATCCAGCCACCATGTAAGAAAATTAAGTAAATGGGGACCTTTGGTGAAGTCTTAAACAGGAGACTGAAAAAGGGGAAATTTCCTCTCTCCCTGCTCTGTGAGCAGGGATCACACCGCCTGCTGCCGCTCCCACAGTTTAAAATACTTAAGTCCTCCAAGGTGCAGCTTAATTTTCTTTTTTAAAAAAGAAAAGTGTCAGTCTAATTAGATAAATCCTCCAAGCACGTGGCCCGGAGTTCGTCATGGAAATTAACCTCCTTGAAAGATCACAGTGACTGAAATAAGAAACTGTGTGTTTTGGCATAGTGCAGTGAAATGGGAGATGCAGGCTGCATTTCATACACCTTCCCTTTCATAAACCTGCCGCGTTTCATATCTGCCCTACTGGCCCCTAGCTTGGCACCAAGACTTTATCTCCGAATGTCTGTTTGCAAATCGCTGCTGAGAGGTTACAATAACCCCTGGGAGAGATTTTGCTGGCTCACCAGTGTGAAAGGACACTGCTCCCCTGGTATAAAGCTGGGCCAGCCTGAGGCACTGGTGGAGGGAGGGGCTCATCACCAGCAGCCCTACACAGACGATGTTCTGCAGACACAGCCACCATGGGGACGCAGCCAGGCTGGGAGCTGTTTGCCAGCCTCGGAGCTGTTTTGCCAGCCTCATCATCCAACACATAGACAAGCGTGATTCTGTGCAGCCCTCACTCTCACTGGCATGGGGATGGGCTGAGCGGGGCAGGAGGGAGATATCTCGAAGCCACAGGCTGCGATCACATAGCTCAGTTTGCATTTATGCCACCTACATTCATGTCTTGTTATTTAGAAGGCTCTACCTAGCCACACTGGGAAAGGTGTAGGGCTGGGAGTCATATTGCTTAGGAATAAAAATCCCTGGTCCCTTTGCCATTGGAAGCAGAAGCAAAACCAGGAAAGAAAAGAACTAGCTTACAAGCAAGAGTCATCTGCCATCCCTACCTTCAAGTCAAAGTCGGGACCAGAACTAGACTATTTCATACTTTCAAGAAACCGTTGGCCAATCAACTTTTCTCCCAGGCCACCAGACAAACTTGTGCTAGGGTCACACTCTCAATGCTTGTTCCACGCAGACTACTGCAGGCTTCTCCTGAGTGACATTACACCACGCATTTTAGTATATAACTGAAATAAGACCCCTTTCACAGTTCCAAATAGTCCTTCTCCATCAAGGGGATATAAGGATTCTCTTTCTAAGCTTTCCAGTTCACATTGTCCTTTCAAAGAATAGTATCCAAAAAGAAAAAGCCCCTGAAAAATCTGTAGAGTTCATCTACCTCCTTCTTTCCCAAGTCTGATGGACGCTGGTATGCGTGACGCTGTGCTGCCCTCCCAGCACTGGGACCAGCCTCAGAGACCAACTCTGAGGTGACTTGTTGTATTGTCATTGAAATGACAAGCCCTATGGCTCAGAATTTGGAAGCAACCTATTTTGTTTCAAAACAGCATCACTGGTGGCAGAACAAAAATAGGATACCTTCTGGAGAGAAAACCACCCCAGAATGCCATGGCAGGCAAGGAGCCAAAGGCCCCAAACAACTGACAGTTCTGCAAACGCAGACCCTTTTCCTACAGCGCTTATTACACACGAGGCCTCCGCAGCCGGATGGCTCTAGAGCTGGCCCCGGGAGTACAGACTCTTGTACCTCTGGGTCCTATTCTAGACCAGCTCAATCACGCGTGAACGGTATTAGCTGACACCTCATCAACAGCCATTGGACAGAGCGAGCGTGAGGGGTTGCAGGCAGATCCCTCAGTACAAGAGCCCATGCCTCCTTGCTACAACTCATTAGCCATCTCAGGAAAGAGTTCAAAAGACAGACGATGCACAAAAACTGCATTCGTGTTTTCTACTGCTCCCTCCAGCTCAGGGTTGAGGCATGCTGGAAGGACACTACCAGAGAAACCAGGATGAACTCAGACCTAATACAGTTTCTTAGTGGTTCTCTGCCAAGTACAGGCAAGCCCCACAGTTCCATTACTAATAACTTAATACCTAATAATATTACCAATGTAACACTTAACCTTGAAACCAAGCACCTGGACCCAGAAAAATCCGCATTTAGCAAGACATCCACCTCATTGTATTTGGCTTCTCCTACCAACTGATCAAAACTCAGCATCCAAAACTCCTTCCCACCTGCTCCAAGGTACATGGAGCCCTTTAAAAAAAGGTAAAGCTCCTACTTCAGCCAGAAGCTATGGGCTGAACCAAAGAGACAACACAGACTGCAGGAGGGAAAAAAAAAAAATCAAGTGCTACTCCACCCCACCCCACCTTTTTTAGGCTTTGGATGCATTAGGCAAATTCCCAATTACAGCAGTCCCTTCTGCCTGCAACTGGACTTGAGATAAGAGACCAGAAAGAAGGGCCAGTGGGCATCACTGAAGGCTCAGCATCTTCCATTACACATCAGCACAGTAAGAAGTGCTCTGCCAACCCTGAAATATTTTTTTCCAAAAGGAACACGCACACCCTTCAAAATGGGTACAGTGAAATCTGCCTGGAGAGGGAAGGGCCCAGCAACGCAGCCAGGTTCCTGACTCCTTATCATCAGAGCAAGCAGCCCAGCCCCTGAATTCACCTCATCGGTGTCCTCTTTCTTACTGCTACACAGGCTCAAACCCTCCAACGCAATTGCAAACACACTGCCAAGGAGGTAGCGCGATATCTGAATCCATAGCGGATTCAACGACATCTCCATGTTTTGCTGTCAGCCTGAAGTTTGAATAAAGGAGCCCACCAGAAAGAGTGAATGAACATCGCTGGCAGCTGCCGAGCAGAGCCGTGCCTGTACTTTAAGCCACCTAGTGTCCGAGCCGCGCACGGGTGCATCCTCCCCTTGAAGGCACGGTGCGGGGAGGCAGATGCTTTAGGAAATTCAGGCGAAGAGGAGGAGTTGTGACATCCAACAAGGCTGAAACGGAAAGGAGCTAAGAACGGGGTGCACAGGTTGAGAAGCGAGCGAGGTCTCACCCCGAGCTGAGGAAGCAAGCGCCAAACCGGAGGCATGGCAAAGCGCCCAGCCCAATGCCCCACCCTGGGGCACGGTTCCCCCTCGGGGAGCGAGACCCTTTAGCACAGGTCAAAGAAGGGAGGACAGCAGACTCGTTCCTCAAAGCGAAGTCTGTCAGAGAACTTCACCATTAGAGGCCAATATTTCAGCCCCAAGGTCCAGCTGGGTTGCTTACCATCTCTGGGATGCAAACTTGGAGACAACTTTCCCCGGCACAGGCCTGCGGAACAAAACCGAGGTGCCCCGGAGCCACAAGCCCTACTAACCCATGCCCACTCCCTTAAAAACCACTTTCATCCACATCTCCTCTCCTGCCCCCGCAGTAGCCCCCTCCTCCTCGCTCTCTTTCTCTGTGTCCTCGAGACTCCTCTCACCTTGAGGAGTGTTAGGATTACCCAGCATTTACACTCAATGCTCCTCTTTATTCCTTAAGACTTATTAAGAATGATAATGAGCTCCAAAGCAGTGACACGTCTCTCTCTCTCCCCCTCTGTCGCGCGCTCTCTCTCTCTCTCTCTACGTGCCTTTTCCGTCAAAGGCACACAGGACAAATCCAACCAAAAAAAAAAAAAACCCTGACAATATGGATCAAGGACACATGAGGATTTATATTCTACAAATCCAGCCTTTTTTGTTTTTATTATTTCTACTCAAATTCCACCCTTTCCTCTTCTTACTCATATTCTCCCCCCTCTACCCCAACCCTCTCGGACTTTGAATGAGAAAGAAGAAGAGGAGAAGAAAGCTGCTTGCCTGGAAAACCTCGTTAATGTGGAGCTCTTAAACGGTTGATTAATTTTAGCAAAATTTACGATGCGCTCTTGCTTTTCTTTGAAGCTGCAGTCTTATATACCAAAAGCAAGTTAACTTTAAGACCCTTCTTGCGAGCCCACTGCCCCCTAATTCTTGGATGTTCTATTTAGGTACACAAATATATAGGAGAGAGATACTGTAGCAGAGCATGGAAGCAGTCGCCCTGCCGGGTGCTCAAAGTGGTTCGATTCAAATCCCTTTAGCACAGCCTAATAATCACAACCTGAGAACTCCCAACTTCTAGCTATTTAACTTCCCATGAAGATTAAAAAACCCCACTAGTCAGTCTTTCAAAAACAAAAGGAAACAGGGAAACATAAACACCAATTCCAAGAGAAGTCTCTCCAAGTTACATCTGCTCACGCCACAGAAACGCCAGGCTCTCGGCTGCATTAGAAACATCAGGTTCTCCCAAAGCCACCTTTAAACCAGCTATGTTTCACCAGAAGGAAAAACTGAACCTAAGGAAACATAATATACAGATTTATATGTATCCTGAACTATACTTCAATATTTCAGTCATCTCCCCAGCTTCTTCCTACCCAGTATTTGCTTTTATTCTTTGTCTCCCTCTGCTAGACTCTGTTTTTCTGATATAGACATCAGGAGGTTAAGGGCTCAATTATCAAGTCTGTTGAATCCTCAGCTTCACGTTACTTAGGGGGTTCTCTGCTGCTCTTCGGAAACTACACTGCAAAATCTCTTTCCTTCTCGGCTTTTCTTTTTCCTAACTTGTAATGTCTATTTCCGACACACCCCTATGCGTGAACCCACAAATCTATTTGGGGTAAACGGAGAGAAACCGTGAATTGGTTTGGGAGACAGAAACATTAATAAAAATAACCCTAAGAGTGCCTAGCCAGACTGAACCTGAAGCATTCGCGATCTTGAAACCTAAAGTAACATCCACATGGAATTTACAAAATATGATTCGAGTGGTTCTAATTAGCCCCAGTCTGTGGAAAAATTGGAAGGAAGCGGCTCTTTGATTAATGTTACAAACCAGAAAGGAAACAGATTTTAAAAGTTAAAGTAGCAGCATTGTGGAATACAGAATCATTACCAGCATACATTTATGATACCTGCTTCAATCAGATGGCTTGGGGTTTTGTTTTTAGGGTTTTTTCCTTTTTACTTTAAGAAAAAAAAGGAAGACAGGATGCAAGTAAAAGCTTTTGTTTATGGAAGTGTGCGGCGCTTTTATCTCCCAAGGAATTTATATAGCTGGACTGTGTATAAATCCTTCTGAAAATGAAATTAGCAAAAACAAAACAGGGGTGAAGGTGCTGGGGGGGCGGGGGGGAGTGGTGTAGAAAATCACCACCTCAGTAAATCACAGTGGATAACCAGCCCCTGGCTTGGACAGATAGCAAATTCAGCTTTAATAGGAAGAAACAGAGTTGGAAAGGGAAAGGACAAGATTCATACCTGCGGCAAACTCCTTGCAAAAATGGGGGGCTATTTTTAATAAGCTTTTGAAAGTCCCTGTGCAAGTTTGCTTGGGCTTGAAAAGAAAAAGGAAATAAGGTTTTTTTTTTTTCCAGCTAGCTTGATTGTTTTGGGTGGAGCTCAAGCATGTGTGTATATATGCTGTATATAAAAATGAATTACTAATTCTTTCCTGGAAACTGTTTGAATTACAATCTGCAAGATACAAAAACACACCTTTATTTTAACACTGATTTTAATACAGATAGAATGGGGGGGGGGGGGGGGGATAGTGAGCGAAACGTTTTTTCCCAGTACACAGCAAAACCCTTAAGCAAGAATAATACCTCCCCACACATATACACACAGAGACATATGCACACACTTTGCTCAGCTGTACAACCACCAACTGAACTCCAGCTTTCAGTGGCTTTTCCCTGTACCAAGGCTTCGCTCTGAAACTGCAAGAATGACAACGTCATGTGTGTGGAAAGCTGACACTTGGAGCTTTTAAAAAGAAATGAGGAAAAATAAGCTGTTGACTTCTTGGTTAAAGTATTTTCTTGTTCTAACTCATGTTCTTATGTCACTGGGCTAAAAAAAAAAAAGAGAGAGAGGGAGAGAGAGATATGACTTTCCTTGAATGATCTGTTTAACCTAAGCCAGAGGAAAAAAAAAGAAGTCATTAATTACTTATGTGAGCTATTGCTTCTGAAAGACAATAAACCTGCCTGGTCGCCATGGATATGACATATTTGCTCTGAAAACAACACAATAATTAGCAAAGGGGAAAGATACAAGGAGAATATGCAAACTCCTGAGTTTAAAGCCATAGTGTTTCCTTTTTTCCCCCCTCCTCTTTTTACTTGTCAGAGTCAATTCTGTTTGCAATTCAAATCAAACAAATAAACAGAATATTTACAAAAATTTTTTAAATGATCCGCCACACTACTAATCACACACACACAAAAAAAAAAAAGGAAAAAAATTAACAAGGGAAAAAGATACAGTCTAGTATGGACAGATCATAAACCACCTAGGTGTTTTCCATATATGTGAGTATGTATATACATCTATGTGAAATATAAATGTATATACACATACACACACAAACATACATGAGTTATAAGGGTTACATGCACTATTTCCTCTAGGATTATTCTTTTATTTTTAAGATTAGTATAGAAGCATACCGAGAGGAAAAATGTCCCTGTTTTAGGGAGTGGAAACATTTTGAAGATACATTAAGAGAAAGTACAACAAGGGGGTTTTTTACTGTGTTAAACATGCATTGTGCTGGTAGCATTTTCTTTGCAAACCTTTTAACTTTTCTCCAGAAGATGAGCAAAAACGCACAATTGGTGTGCACCGTGCGTCAGCCTGATCAAGGCACCAGCTTACCATGAGTTCTCAAATTTTAAGCATAAAAAAAATTTTCTTCTCTCACCCCAATTACTTTTTATAAAGTGATATTACACTGAACCACATGTAATAATGCAATGGATAAGTTAAGAAATAATGAAAATTGAGTTATATGCAGAGAGACTTCTTTGAAATAATTTATAAATGTTGCGGGGAAAATGTTTTTTAGATTTCTCTCTCATTAAGATGAGACAAAGACTATTAAAACCTTCTCTAATGCGGTAGCTTTCTGGATTCTGACCTTCCACATTTAGAAACTAAGTAATAAAAACACCCTAACAAGCACTTTATCTTTAGAGATACTTGACTTTGAACTTATTTTAACATTAAAAAGACTTGGGAGGTATAAAAATAACAATATAGTTGACACAAGTTTCTGTTGTTGTTGTTGTTTTCACTGCTAAAAAAAAAAAAATCTTTAGAACAAAATAAGCAGATTAAGGAAACAGCCCCCTAATTTAACTGGCTCTTTTTCTATTTTTTTTAAAACAATAGTTTTTAGCTGGACTCTTTGATCTTGAAAGGGTTCTGCTATCTTGTGTGATGAGGGGGGAAAAATGATCTGTTTTAAATGATGATGCAAAAAAAGGATCAAAGCCCTGACTTTCTGTTAGCCATAATAAGCTCTGTCTTGCACAAAGCTTCAACTTCAGGCTTTAATATATAAAATATACAGGAGCCCAATAAAAGCACTGAAAAGGTACAAAGTCTGAAAACAAAAGGGGACGCTGCTCCTTTAAACGTTTTAGTGCATATGGAGTTTGATTTCTGAAAGAGATCAGTTTAACATCTCCATAGAAACCAGCAACAGATTATCATCAACAGAATAAATAACTAGTCTAATAAATTAAACAGGAGGCATAAGATCTGGAAACTTGATTACTGAAGTTCAACAATATTCCCCCATAAACTCTTCCAAACCACCTTTAAGGTAGCTGACAAGGTGGCAGCGACACATAAATAAAGGGTAGGTGAGAAGCAAGCAGGACTTCTGGAAATGAGAAGTCCAAAACCTTCGCAAGAAATTATTCCACACTAAGAGTGAGCAAATCAATAGAGGAAATAAATTCATCAGTGAAGTTTTGGGAGAGACAGCTACTCTTCCAGGGAGCCGGCTGCGAGGACCTGCTGTGCAGAGCAGCGCGGACAGGAGGGGGCACACAGAAGGTGGACGTGCAGCTCCTGGAAAGTTTCACCTTTCCAGCCCGAAAGGGCAGGAGGGCTCGGGCCGATCGATCGAAACCGCCGTGATTCCGAGCAGCCTCCAGCCGCAACCCACCCCTAAAAGTTTGCCGGAGAAGTTGCCCGCCGCGCAGCCGGCCGGCCCCGGCACCAGGGCGAGCGGCCGCGCCAGCCCCACGCCCGCCCGAGCCTCTTGACAGCTCGCTCACCGCCCCGGCCCGCCGCCGAGCCCCGCTCCTCCTCTGCGCCCCCCGCTGCCCCCCGCTCCGCCGGGAGCGGCGCTCCGCGGCCGGCGGCGCTCGGGGTCCCGGCCCGGGACCGCTCCTCGCCTTCTCCGTCCGCGCCCCGCGGCCCCCCCGCCGGCCCGGCTCTGAGTGACGGCTGGGACACCTGTTCCCCGTCCCCAGAGTTTCCAGCGCGGGCAGCGGCTCCCCCGGGAGCCCCGGCCCGCGCCCCCCGCCCGCCGCCGCCCCGGCCCCGGGCGGCCGCCCCCGCCCGCCGCTGCCCCGCCGCGCACGGGGGAAAGGGGGTGAGAAGGGGAAGGAGGCGGAGGGGGGAAGCTTCCTGGCTCCGGATGGCAAATCAGCTGCGCATTCTGCAAATGCCACCGGGTAAAAATAACCTGCTGCTTCGCCCGGGGGGCCGGGCACCGGCTGCCCCGAGCCGCGCTCCTAGCCGCCGCGGCCCCTGCCCGCCCCGTCCCCGCCGGGGGGCTGCGGCCGTCCCGCTGCGGGCGCCGGGCGAAACGCTGCCGGCCCCGGCCCGGCCACTTTGCAGAAAGTTCCCCGGCACGGCTCGCCCCGCCGGCACCCGGCCCTGCCCGCCGAGCGCTCCCGCCGCCGCTCGCCCAACTTTGCTGCCGCCGCCCCCCCCCCCCCCCCGCCCGCTGCCTGCGCCCGGCCGCGCCGGGACCCCCGGGCGGTGCGGCGCGGCGGGGCTGCGGTTACCTGCGCCCGGCGCGGAGCGGGAACACGTGTTCCCCCGGCCCCTGCCCGGGCTCCTGCCAAAGTCCTGGAAATTGACGGGCGCCGCCGCGGCCCCGGCTCCGCCGCCGAGCGGGCACGGCGCTGCCCCGCCGCCGCCGGCCCCCCGCCGCCGCGGCACCCCCCGCCGCTGCCCGCCTCCCGCGGAGCCGGGCGGCCGCCGGCGGCCCCGCTGCCGGCCGGTGCCCGCGGAGGCTGGGCGCTGCCCCGCGGGAGCCGGGCACGGAGCGCGGCGCGGTGCCCACCTGCCGGGCAGCGCCGCCGGCCGCCCGCCCGCGCAGCGCCCCGGCCCCGGCGCCGCCGAGCCGGGGCTGCCGGCGGCGGGGCCGGGGCCGGGGCCGGGCGGGAGCGGACGGGCTTACCTGCACTTGGGGCTGCTTTGGGTGACTTTCCAAGTCAAGGGAAATGTGTGTGTGTTTGGGATGGAGGCTGCAGCGCGCATGCGCCATCAAACTTGCCCTGATCCCGGATTTTTCCTCCTCGCGCTCCCCTTTGCTTTGATTATTGAATTTTCCTATTTCTAACAGGAGGGCGGGCGGCGCGCAAAACCCGGCCTGGATCCCGCCGCCGCCGCCCCGGCCCGCCCGGGGAGGGGAAGGGGGGAGCGGCGGGGAGGGAGCGGGCACGGAGCGGACGCGGTCTCCAGGCAGGCAGGGCAGGCAGGCAAGGGAGGGGCGCCTGCAAAACCCGGACCGGATCTCCCTCCCCTGGCAAGGGAAAAGGAGAGACAGTGTCCCCATTTCCCAGCCCGCCCGGGCAGCTTCCCATCTCCTGCCCTGTCCCCGCACCAGGCGGCTCCTCTCCCCCACCCGCCCTCCTTCCCAGCGAGGCGCTGGAAGTTCTATAGAATTTTCTATTTTGCAGCCTGGTGACCTCTGCTCACCTCAGTTCCCTAAGACTAAACTCCATGGAGATCACAAGTAACTAGGCTGCGTGTATTTCTTTATTCTCCAGCCGGTTTTCCTAGGCATCATGTTCAGTTTCTATTCAACAAACTTCTAAACTGCAGTACTTTCCTTTTGCTTATGTTCTTAGTCTGGATTTCACTCAAGTTTAGAACTAACCACTGTCTCGTTGCATCTACAACTGTACCATTTTTTGGTTTGGTAGTCTGCAGTACTCGCTTTGCTGGCATTTATGCACAGGACTAACTTTTGCAGGGCTGGATCCTAGAGAAAACATCAAGGAACAGACATGCAAGCCATGGGGAGCCTCGTGGACTGGGCTGGTTTTGGGGGATGTCTTCGGAGCATCAGAGCCAAGGGTTCCCCCACGCTTTCACGCGCCTGAATTTCCAACAGGCAGACACCACGTTTCTGTGTTAAGAAACTACTTTCTTCAGCTCTACCTTTTCTTTCTCAGTTCTATCTTTCATCTTACTGAGACAGTTAGTATACATTATAGTTACGTGTGTGCATTCTGTGGTGGTGGTTCTGCAAAACCATCCACAGAGACCCTTTCCTTCATCCCCTGGTTCCCTCAGGAGCCAAGACCCTCGGCTCACCGGCACCCCTGCACTCTGCGTTGGGGCGTGGAGGGACGCCTGCCTGCCTGCCTGCCCCCTAGTCTTCGCCTGAATTAAGTCTGTGGGACTGCGTGCAGGTGAACCTATCTGCCTCCATCACAGGGCTTGCAGGATTTGGGCCCAAGGCCCAAGCTATGCAAACCTGTAAACTCTTGAATAACTTTACTCATTCGGAGCAGGGAGCTCTGCGTCAGCACACCCACACAGAATCCCTTGCAGGAGCGTCTCGCTCTTCCCCTGCGCTTCCCTGTCTGTGTCTGTCTCCACCTGTTGCCTCTTGTCCGATGCTTACACCGTAAGGTCTTTGGGGCAGAAACCATGGTTTTGCTCTGGATTTGTCAGTGCCTTGCACAATGGGCCCCTGCTCCATGATCACAGCTCCTACGTGCTATTGCCACACACATAAATAATAACAATAATTAATAATAATAGACTAATTCCTCTGATTTCGATGTGACTACTCATGTGAGTAAAAGTGACTCACATACATGAGTGTTTGCAGGACTGCTGCCAGCTCTTGAGCTTTTATTGTGAGTCTTCCAATATTTGGTGTTCTCCTTTGATCCCCAGCTCCTGGAATGACATGTTTCTAGCACTTGTGTTTACCCAAGGAAGCTTGGAAATGTGGCCTAGTGCTCCCAAAAAGCCTCAGAAGCCAGAGGACAAGTAAGAAACTTCCAAAGAAATGGATTTTTAATAGCTTTTGAGAAAATCCTGTAATTTGGCAGCTCGGGGAGGGGGGGAGTCTGACTCATAAATTTTGAACAGACAAGTTTAGCAATGTACATCTATTGAGTTAAATATTTAGGTCCTTGTAAAGACTAGACTTTTACTAACCAGGCTGAATTTACAGTGGAGATATATACTTCTGTGGAAATACTCAGAGTGTTTAAAGTGTCTGTCTTTGCAGAATCTGGGCTTTTGTTTATTTGAATATTGTTTGGTCTTCGTCATTCTGTAGTTATTTATTTTTACCTGCTCACAATAAGAAGGCAGGAAAATGGGGACGAAAATGGGATAATTAAAGTAAATAGTACTGTGTGACACTGTTATAACAACTGTGGCAAGTACTTATAAATTGCTGAAAATAAAAAGACCAAACTTCTTGAATTTGTATGCTGGAGAGACACTGCCAGATTAAAAACCATGTGTTTCTGAAAGTAAATGTCCCAACTTCTGGTACAAAAGTATAAAAGAGCAGGTCCCAAGCTATGAATTCTTGCTTATGAGGCATCCCTGAAGAATGAAGGGTTGGGAGAATAGGGCCCTTTAATTAAATCTGCATCGTTACTTTTAATTGCATTTACTTATTATTTTCTCTTGTTCGCTTTTTTGCATTTCTCTCATCTGGGGTGCTGAGCACAGACTGAATGGTCTTCCTTCTGCTTGGAAGTTGGCTAATTTTGGAGTGCTGTGGAGTTGTCCTAGCTAGGAGGAGAACATGGGGACAGTCAAGTGTTTTTGAGGCGGTCGTGTTTATCACCAAAGAGCTCTCATGCCTGTGCTCCCCTGCACGCGGCGTGAGGCTCAGACACCCTGCAAAGTGTACCTCTGACAACAGCTTCAAGCCTCCTTCCAAACCACACCTTGCCCAAAAGCTCTCTCTGCATGTGTTTTAGAGCCCCACTCCGCATGCTTAACCTGTGTCTTTTGACCTTGTAGTCCCTGCTTTCTGAAGTTTGCTTGTGCAAAGCCCCGTTCAGCCCATCTGACGTTTGCCATACTAGCTCCCAATAAAGGCCCCAGAGCGCATGGCTCCTCAGTCAGATAGTAATGACACCTTACACAGCCCGTTCTAGATAGCAAGAAAATAATTTAGCAAATTGCAAATGATGCATACTTAACTATTTATGCAGCATCTTCCTGTCATCAACCCAAAGCAATTTTACTTCCGTGTTGAACAGTGGATGAAAATGTTCTATAGATTTAACCATTGCGGGAGTTCCTTTTAAGTGGTGCAGTAATCTCTCCAGCTAATTTGGTGTTGTAATAAGGCACCACCCTCACAAATCCTTTGTGTTCTTGTGTCAATACTGCCCCCAAACCATAAGTGCTGGCATCTGCATCTGTCATAAAAGTGGGTCTGAAACACAGAAAGACTAAGAAAGGAGCAATATGGCCATTGGCAGAGCAATCTCAAGAGCCTTTTACCAATTCTGGACATACCCAATTTCATATAGATTTCCTCTAAAATACGATTTTCTTTCTCAACAAATCTATGCTATGGTTTCACAGCACTGGCAAATTCAACAATAAACCTTCTCTGACAGAAGCAGAGTGAGATGTACCTGGGGAGCGGGACACTTCAGTACAGATTCACTTTTCTTCTTGCCACTGGGGGTTCCTTGCCCACTGCTCAGGATTCGACTTGAACCAGACTGCCTCCCTCTCCTTGGGATTGAAGGCCTTTTAACCAAAAACCTCTAACCAAAATGTCTCTTGTTTCTGCTCTTTTCTTTTTTATGTAGACAACATGACAGTGGAAAAAATCCCAAAGGAGTCTTGGACATCACTATTGTTCCCTTTTCCCTTACGGTTTTCTTTACCAGCATTTACTAAAACCAGAGAGACCTTACACAGTTATGGTTCCTATCTTTGCTATTTCCTGCTTCCCTGAACATTTAACAAACAAACAGTTCAGTTGCACAAGATCACTGGCAGCTCAGATTCCATGTGCTCCTCCATCTCCAAACAGGTTTCATCTATTCCCAGTCTTTCTTTAGCTACCATAGCATGTAGCTATACCATTAGTTGCTGCCCTTAGGGAGGGGACATCCTGCTCACTGCAAGCTTACTGCCCATAAGACATGGGTTGTATTGAGCTACATATTTCAAATAAATTTCCATGGACTGAAATTGTAGGACACCTTTCATGCTATTTATCATTCAGCAATTAGCAATAATAGCATCCAAACTCATTATTAGGTCGTCCTCTATGTCTGCTGTCCATGACTCTCGGTTAAATCCAGAAATTTCTCTCTTAAACCAAACTTTGTGAATGGTTCCCCCTTTTGCTCAGGGTCCTCTTATCTCCACACTGGGGTGGTGTGGTTGCAGCTTCTGTAGGCAGGCTGCAATTACCTATGGGGTGCAAGGACACGGAGAGCGAATACCTGTCACATTCCTTCCTGCGCTGCTGGGCAGTAGTGAGATACAAGCATGATGAGGTAGTACAAGCCGTACAGAATAGAAGTGAAACGAATATTTAGACTGATGACAGGACAGCTGTTCATAAAGCATATAGGCTACATCTTTACTGTAGACTAGACATTAATGTATTTTATTCACACCCAGTACATACCCCACAACACACTCCATCTGGCTAAGCTGTGCAAGTGCAGCCTGAGAAAACTTTACGTACCCTAAAAAATTACTCACACAAGAAAAATGATGCTAAAACAACAGGAGAAGGCCTGGATTAAAATGTCAAAAGCACAGAAATACATGCTGAGGGCTCTAACTCTGTCCTCAGCTCACCCTGCTGTGACCTGGCTACTGCTTTTTTTAGAGGGGAAGACGAAGGACTGCAAAAGGGGTTCCTGTTGCTCTGAGGCACATGGCAATAGAGAATCAGGCCTAGATGCCTTGTTCCCGACCACTCAAACCAGATGGCACGCTTTACATAGGCCTACATGCCACCTTAATTCCTCAAAGGGGCACTTAATGTCTGATAAGTGAGAAGGAGGCTGAGGTCTAGGCTGACCGGTCTACCAAACTGGACTGAAACAGTCATCTATTTCATACAGACTACCCAATGGCCATCAGGCGTCACGAGTGACCTTCTCCAAACCTAGCGTAGACCCAGGTGCTATCCAGGACCTCTCATCCTGCTTCACAACTTACTGGAAGAATGAAGAAATCACTCAGACATGCACTAGAAAAATCTTGTAGATTTACTTAGTTTCGTAATGGAAAATGAAAAGTAATTGCAAAGAAGGAGGAGGCATTTTTTCACTTGCGAGTATAATATTATCTGCTTTCATTTTTTATCATAAGAGTGGCTCAAGTAATCAGAAAATATCATGTGGTCATTGTTTGTCAAGTGCCATTTTCTCACAGGCAACTATTTCTCTGCATATGCACACTTCAGAAGAAAAAAGAAATCTATCAGATCCCCATTGTACCCTATTCCAAATCCTCAGAGCAGGGTAGGCATTGCTTCACACTGACAGCAGTGGGGCAAGACTTATTTATATTGAAGAGGATCAGGCCCTGTGTTTTGAAACTTCAAACTTCTGTTTAGAAATATATATAATTAATATCAGTATGTAAGTATATAATAAAAATATTGAAACCATGTGGGGCAAATTATAGGCGTACAGACTGATACTGATTTTTGGCTGGTATAAATGAGGGTAGACAAGAATTTACTCAGCTTAGAATCTGTCCTTATCTGTTTTATTTGCCTTAAATCTGTATAAAGGTTCAAGCAAAAGATTTGGCATTTAGCAAGAAATATCTGGCATTTAAACCCCAGTTCTGTCCCAACATTTCCCAGTGACTTCACTATTCTGTGTGTCTGGGTAATATCCACTGCTTTGGGGCTTAGTCCTAGGGGAGGCTACTAAAGGCAATAAATAAATGCAGAAGAAAACAATAATAAATAAGCAACAACAATAATAAAACTGGAATTCAAGTGTGAAGTTGTATGTTTGTAATAGCCTGCCTGTGTTAGAAAATAATCAACTAAATAGCAATAAATAATAAAAATTTATATTAACAATTCATTTGTGCTGATACAGACCTTCAAGTTAGAGTTCATTATATTAATTTACTAATTAATTAAGCACTACATCACCTGGCACCTACATAGGTTTTATTACACTTTATAGATGAAAAACTTAAGAGTCTTGCCTAGGGACACAGTGAATCAGTGGCAGAGCCGGACGCAGAACTGGAATATCCTCCGCAGCTCTAAGTCTGTTTACAGCATAAAGCTGCCCTGATTTTCTGACTAATTTAGTTTAACAGATGCAATTCTCAGTGTGGAGACTCCAATTTGGGTGCAAGAGGGAGTTATTTTGTTTGAGCTTAAATCAGTTCTTAATTATATCAAGCTAGTTATATAAATGCAGTTTTAAAAATATCCTTGTAGGCATCTACATTTCAGGCCATTGACTTAAAAACACACCTTTAGTTTAAATGCTGCTATTTTCCAGATGGGGCCCAAGTCACAACAGTTCTTTGGGTCCCTCCCATCCACATTTCACCAGGAAACTTGATCTACTAAACTGAGATGTGCAGTTTTGAACGTCTTTCACTAAACAGTGCAAACATTGGTGAGTGCCCTGATTTTGGTTAAAGACAGAGTTACTGCAGTTTAGTTTGGCCTTTTAATAAATGGTTTAAACTTCTTCAAAGTCAGGCTTTGCAACCAAGTTTCAATTGCTTAAGGAGCTGCTACTAAGCAGCTGAGCTGCTGTAAGTGTGCAAAGCTGAGTTACCTACAAGATGATAACCCTTCTACACTCCATCTCTCAGGTATCACGGAAAATGTGCTTTTATCAAGGCACATTTATCTATGGACTTTTCTGAAATTTGATCCCTTCCAATATGTGTCCCGCGCTGACACTTGCTCCCATTTGGTCACCCCATACCCATGTCCTGGGCAAGAGGAGGTCGCTTTATTATCCCTGCCTTGCTCAGTGTCTTCTGTGGTCATGCTGGCACATGGGGCAGGGGCACAAGGAGTTGCTTGGCCCTCTCCTTTTTTTCCAGCACTGTGTGCCAACCTGACAGGATGGTATGGGGGGCTTCACAGGCTGGCCAAGTGAGATGGAGGCAAACCAAGGGCTGTGTAAGGAATGTGTGAGAACTGCACAGGATAATGGGAAACATTATTTATAGCCTGAATGCAGAAAACCTCCCCTTCCTCCCCCCTCACCAACAGACAAACCCATGTCCAGTAATGACAAAGTCATTACCTTTTTATTATTTTTCAATAGGGTTCAGATGTAGCATGTCTATTTCTTACAGGCTGTCCTGATGGCTCTAGGCTCCCGTCTCTTCTGAGAACACGCAGCTAAACGCACCGAGTGGGTGTGGAGTCACCAGCCCTGCTTTAGAAAATTTGGGCCTTACCCTCCCAGCAGCCTGTTATCTCACTTATTAAGGGAGAATTATAATGTTTCCCTTCCTCCCAAGAGGCATTTGGGACTACAATAAAGGCCTTGTGAGAACGACTGCGAGATCAAAGCAGGGATCCCATTGGAGAAGTTCAGCATAGCGTTGTTCCTGATAAGATATGTTTTGGGGGCTCTTAATAGAAACTATGGGCTTTTCAATATTTTTTCTAGCATGAATGCTATCCTTGAAAAACACATTTTCATGTGGAAATCCTAAAATTATGTGATCCTCAGATACTGAAAAGGTTGAAATTCTTTTGGATTTGGTGGGTTTTCAAGCTTTCCATCCCTATGTCCTATGTCCCATGAGAAGTCCCTATTCTGGCATGCTTTTGCTCACTGATTATTTCACCACTGATCATTCTCCAAAAAGCTTCTTCCTCCTTCATCTGCTGCGCCTCTGTAACTCCAATCCTTCTTTTTTCTTGCATTTAATGCCCTGTCTATGCTTTGTCTTTGTCTTTGTCTTCTGCTTTTTAAATGTCCTTCCCCCACTTCGTATCTCCAACAAGACCCCTGTGTGCGGGTGTGATAACCCACGTAGCACCCATGTCTCTGGGATTTATTTTGAGATCTGCTGCTTGTTTATTTATTTCCCTTTTAGCACACCCAGCAAGGCCTGTGTGGCAGGAGATGTGAAGGGAGGTGATTATGGGAGACTATTTCCCCTCGCCGCTCATTCATGACAAACAAAGAGCAATGATTGATGATTAAAAATGCATTCTCTGGGCTTGTTTTCTTTTGTTTTACCATTATGGAGATATTATAAATACTGAATACTAATCAATCCAGACCTGGCGGGACCTCACAGACCTTCTGCAATCCCAGGGCTTCGCTCTTCCTTACAACCTCTGCAGCTTTCCCTTCCCTCTTTTGTTTCTAAATTAAACACCTAGAGTCCTCCATCCCAACCGAAAAGGATTAGGTTAACTTTGGATGAATTCACAATGTCTTTTTGGACCTGCTGAGCTCTCGCCTCTCCCAAATAGCCATACTCTCCCCTGCAGGGACAGTCTCTGTGTTCTGGCACCCTGGCATTTCCCTGCCCTTTTTTGCCCTGCAGTGGGGTGAAAACAGAAATTCACTCCTCAGATCAAAGGAAAATTCCTCTTATTTAGGAAGCCCAGAGTGCTATGAATTTGCTTTCAAAGTGGATGCCTTGTGGAGAGGAGAAGAGATCAGGAAGTCTCCTCATCTAAAAAACTCTCATTATTGCTAGCGGTAAGGCTGGCTTTCTCCCTGGGCATTTCTGTGCAAAAGCCAGAGTGCCACATCTGATTCCGCAACATTACACAATGTCCAGATAAACAGCAAACTCGGTGGCGCTTGCATTCTTTTATCTTTATTCAGTCAAATTAACTGCTTTCTCTTTCTCTTCCCGCACTGCTCCCCCCCGCTGCATTCTCCCTCACTCATGTAAAATAGAGACACATTGCACTGGCCGCTGCAAAAAATGATCAAAATCATCTATCCTAACTGAATTAGAAGATTCCTCTTCACTTTGGCCTAAACTACTACTTTTCTCTAATCAGCTATTTCCTGTGAGATTTTTCCAGTGTTCTGCTCCCTGCTGAAGTCAACATTAAATCTCCCACACAGCAAAGCTCTGACTGGCTCCAGTGGGAGCACAGTTAGGTTGAGGCTAAGCTTTTGCAAAAGCCCCCCCCCCCAGAGAGCAGACTGAAGTCCCTCTTCTGCTCTTTGCTGCACATGGACAGACCCGAGGCGCTGACAGAGACCCCACGAAGCCAGCAGAGTGTAACAGCAGCGCAAGGGGTTGCCCATGTAGCTCAGATTACTGAAAATAAACTACAGTGCGCACTGACATACATTTTTCTTAATAGGCTTAGAACCAGCCCAGGAATAGCTGAGCTCAGCTGGAGCGTATCAGGAAGGAGAAGGAAGAGAATCTGAGCTGGGCTAGCAAGAAATTTTAGTCTGAACCATATGGCAAGAAACTGCAGTATGTTCTTATCTTGAAGCCCGAGGATTTATTTTATGCACATAATTCCCTGATCATCTTGATGTAGCATCTCTTAGGAGGATGGTGTTACACTATCTAACCACCACTGCTGGAAGTTGACAATCTCTCTATCATCTTAACTTTCTTAAATAATTTTAAATATATATCTGTGTTTATAAAATATCAAGGGCCTGATCCCATTGAAGTCTAGGGAAGGAGTCTAATCAGTTTCAGTAGGCATTTGGATCAAGCCCATAGATGTTCACTACTCTTCTCTTTTTAAATACTGTATCTCTGCATTACATCTTTGCATGCTACTCTTCCCTAGCACGCACAGGATCTTCCTCTCCCTTTGAAATCTGTGAAATTTTTCTATGAGAACAGCATTTCTCTGTAATCTGTGTTCAAAAATGCAAGCCACTGCTCCAAGTAATGAGGGAGCCTAAAATGCTGATTCTTAGTCAATACACTTTAGCCCTCTGTGTCTCCAAATTTACCTCTTCCCCCATTCCCAGTGTGAAACCAACTCATAGGGAAAGGGGCTTTGCAGCAGGTAGTGATAATTAATATGCTTCAGATTTTTTAGTTTAGTCTTGAGTCTGCAAGCAACGTTCAGTTGCAATGTAATTACCACCAGTTCACCAACTAATTCTGTTTTGTAGACTTGTTTCACCAGATTTAGCACGCAGATTGATTCAAGCCACTCTTTGGTGAGCCTCTGCAATGGAATTATATCTTTACACAGTGGTCTGTTCAAAGGAAATATTGTTATTGCTATATTTTCAAACATATACACTTTCACCCAAAGATCCTAACTCTTCTGGCAGTTTATTTCAATGATACCACTTAGCATAAGCTTGGCAGAGAACGAAATGCGTGTATACGCACGTCTATATGTATATGTATGCACATGTACTACACCCACACACACAAGTTACTAATCCATTGGCTGATGTATTTATGGCTATTTTGCTTATAAACCACTGCCCTCTAAGAAGCTTACAGCCGCCTCCTGCAACCACAGGAGATACTTGCTTGCCTCAACAGTAGAAGTCTGCACTTCAGAGAGAGAAAGTCTCAGTTTGTAACCTGGTTGAGGACAGTGACCTTCATGCACACAAACCATCAGTTTAACAGTCCAGTCCAGACCAGAACCGCCTTCTGGTAACATTACCTTTAAGTTTTGCTTTCCTTGCTGCCTGGTTAATGCACTACCCAACCCATTTCTCTGCAGTTACAGTGACCTCCAGAGGCCAGTCCCAAGGAACGAGCAGGAACACCCCTCCCTCCGGTGTGAGCTGATGGCCACTCATTTCTCTCTTCTTCAGAAGGTTTTTCTCATATTCTTAACTCTCATGAAAAACCGACCATGTTTGTTTTTAGGTAGCATGGTAAAACCAAAAAGTGTCAGTCAGAAGCTAGATTAGAGAATGAGTCTGGAATGTTTTCTCTGGAAAAATGAACCTAGAACCTAAAAGTGAAGAGATGGGAAATACTGCTAAGTCCCACCTGGATCCATTTGCTAAAACCAGGGCAGGACTGTTTTCTGCTACGTGCTTACCAGTGTAAAGAACAGAGGCTGGGGCAATTCTTCAGCCCATGATATGAAAGAGGTCGGGCAGAAAATCACACTGGTCCTAAGAATATATGAATCAGATTACAAAGTATGACGACACTGCACAGTACAATGCTGGTTAAGGATACCCAAGCTAGTGCTGAATAAGTACAGCAAGCAGTGGAAAATTATACCAGACAGATCACTGTACTAATAGAGCTGGACTCTTCTGATATCAAGCTAGCTCAGGTATCTCTAAGAGGCACTGCGCTGTGCGGTGTACATATATACTAAATACTGCAACTGGTACTTCTGCTGTTTTGCCACTCTGTACCTCAGCATCCTTATCTGTAAAATGGGGGAAAAGATCACTACCACATTCAGAAGGCACTATGAGACTTATTTGATGTTTTTTAAGAGCCCTGAAATCTCAGAGAAGGGCAATTTATTGTTCTTATTTTCCTGTGATCACACTATTCCCACAGGGATTGTTTATTTCTCAGCTCTGGGTTTCAATTTATTTATTTCGCATTGTGTTCTGGGTTTCCATACAGAGCAATTTCCACTAGCAAAGACTGAAGGGACTATTTTCCCTTTCCGGCTTCAACTTAACAAACGTACAGGCTGATAAATCCTCTTGTGAAAATCCTACAGGGTGAAACAGGCTACAGATCAAAGGGAAGGAACATTTGTCCTCTAGTATGATACCAATACCAGCAGAGCCTCCTCACCTTCAGAAAATGATCCTTCATAAAAGCTCATGTCCCACCCTCCCACTCTCAGTTCCCAGACCCAGACTTCTGACTTTGCCACACGTTTCTGCCACCCAGATCTGCCAGTGGAATCCGGCTCTATTGGCATTAAAGGTTCAATTTCCTTGTGAAAGACACCTCTGAAGACAGCATGAAAGGAGCTAGCAGAGAGAACACTACTGAATCCCAGGCTCTGTTTGGTATTTGAAGCTACAGGTCATTTGTGAGCTTGGGGAGAAAACCCAACCAGCTCTATGTAACCAGGCCTAGCTCCACCTGGTAATGCCATACAGAGAGCAGCCACCTCAGTGCACTCTTAGTCTGTGGGGTACTCATATCTGTGCAGACTTTCCTTGTCTCTGCTTTGGTCTGGTTCCAGGTAGCTCTCCTTCCTGTTCCAACAGCACAAACATGCACACAAACCATCAGTTTAACAGTCCAGTCCAGACCAGAACCGCCTTCTGGTAACATTACCTTTAAGTTTTGCTTTCCTTGCTGCCTGGTTAATGCACTACCCAACCCATTTCTCTGCAGTTACAGTGAAACACCTATGAAACACCTATGAAACACCTATGAAACACCTGAAACACCTATGGAAATACAAAGGTCACAGCACTGCTGTGTGTGTTTGCCAGAGCTTGTTCACAAGCAGAAGAAAGGACGCTCAGCACACCCAAGGACCTGTTTCGGTATGATCTCCATGTGATGTGTTCAGTCCTGGGAGAAGGTGAAAGCAGAGTAGTGGGTAACCCCAACTCAATCTTGTTCCTTCCACGTGCTGGAGCAGTTATTATAAACCCCTCACAAATGGTCTGAAGCCCAGTCCCAAAGTCCTTGCTCCAGCTATCAGGAAAGGTGCTGAAGTTGAATTTGTACAAACCCTGACCAAAGGAATTGGTGTATAGCCCTTGGCTGTAAAATGGCTGGGCCATTTATACAGCCAAAGTCAGACAGGATATTTAAGGTGGGAAGTGTCTGATGTCTTTATATTTCACTTGACTCTAATACATATGGCAGTCACACACTAGAAGGGTGGCTGAGCACTTGCTTAACCAGAAGTACTGGAAAGGTCTCAAGTTGGTATTAAAGAGTTTTGAGCAACTATTGAACCAGCTACTTTCAGGGCTGTATCTCACATTCTTAAGTCCTGGATCATGATTCACAAACACAGCTATTCCCTTCAGTGGATTTAGGGGAAAACTATGAGGTTTTGTTTTGCTCACCTATCCTCTGTTATTAAACTGTTTCTCTCTGGGACCGTTATGAAGTAATCTGAATGTCCACAATCGGTTCATGTACTTGAAAAAGTAGATATTATAGTTATGTCATGAAAATTTGTAGGAAAAGTTTGGGGATTGCCTGTACACTAAGAGTATGTACAAATTATCTCAAGTGGCTGAATTACTACAGTTTAATGTTCCCCTCTCCCCAGCTGAGATGCAGTACCTGACCATACTCCTGACCAGTTGCAATGGTAAAGTAAAATATATTTGTCTGAACCAACATAAATGCCAACATGGTTCAACCAGGCAAATTTTACTCTGCAACTGCACTGATAATTACTGTAGCAACTTTACTGGTAACCTATTAAGCTGAGGTTTGACTTGAATCATACCCTAATACCAATAAATTTAACTTGGTGCTGTTGGAGACACACTGCCTTTCAATGGATTGAAACAGTTTATCAGTTTCAGTGGCTTATAATGATAAACCAGGTTATAAAATGGTGCATATCAAACTGTCCCCAGCAGACTTGCACCAGTTCATACAGCCAGGTTTTAAAATCCTGTCTTTAGTTGAAGAGCTCTAAATCTTAAACTTCAGTCCTCCCTAAGACTTAAAGCACACTTAGTCAATGAATGTGCAAACCAGAGCAAACTGGGGTAACTTCCTACAGGTGAATGGAAATATAGTGCAAACTAAAGTAGCCTTTGCCTCTTGTTATTAAAATTAAACTCCATGACAATCAACACAGGGCGAGCATCTCAAAACTGACTGTGTAATTTCAGGGGCTCAGTGGGAACAACGATTGGAAATCCCTGTAGGCACTTTTATAAAAACACCCCCTATGAGTGTAGCTAAAATGGAGAAACAATTCAGGTGAAAAATTAAAAGGAAAACTCTAGAAAGCTTAGGTGAGACGCAGCTGCTAATCAGTTCAAAAGGGCGGGGAAGATAATTTATTGCTATAAAGTGGACTTATGTTCCCTTACCTGTGAATGTTATCATCTTTGATAAACCATATGCATGCATATTTTATATTTCTATGTTAAAAAGCAAAGTACAACCTTATAATAAAAAAAAAGCCCAGTAACTGCAAGGCCAGGTTGCCTGTGGAGGCAGGTGTGTGTGTTAATGAAACGCTCCTTCCTCCCTGCCCCAAAGAGCCTGCCTTTATAGCCTGGTCACGAGCTGAAGTTACTGTAAACATGGCCTTCTAAAGTCACCAAAAAAGTTCAGCACCCCTTGCAGGAAGGATCAGTTTACACCATCTAATTTTTCTGTCTGACTAATACATTAAGTCAGATATCGTTTCCTGCTCACAGACCGTTTATCCATTCAACCAAGCTTTCTCCCTGTCCTCTTCTGGATTACTTCTTGAATCTTTCTGCCCCTTTTCCATTCCCTGTTTTTCCACTGTGCTCATTATTTTTCCCACAAGCCATTTTCCCTGAGCTTTTTCCAATATGGAGCTGAACACCTTTATGGGTATCTGTAATTCCCTCTGGCCCAAATCCTGACAGACCCATTCAGTTTATATTCCAGAAAATTTCTATCATAGTCACTGGGAACACTGAGCTTCCAGCACACCTCAGGATCTGACCAGCAGAAAAAGCTCAGTTATCCCATCTGCAGGGAGGAGAGCAAATGAGTGGCCAGACTCCAGAGATGGGGATAAGCTCACTGTCCATCGGTGATGAGTGCACAAAATCCCCGCTACGACAGTGAGGAATGGGAGTGCTCTGTGGTGTGCACAAGTTGGCTGTCCCTGGGCAAAGAAGCACAAAATACTGTTTCCTGCTACACTCCTCTGCTTACATAGTACTGAACAATTTCTGGGCGCAGAGTGGCTGTTGCTACTACCAGACAGAGAGGTGTTAGCCAAAACACTTAGGGTGAAGGGAAGGCAAGGAAGAAGGGGCTAGTTTTAAAAAAGCAAAGGTTGCCACTATGGTGAGGGAACAGTCTCATCAAGTGCCTGCAGCGTTGTACTCGTCTGCTGGGAAGACTGCTGGGAAGCAGACTACTTGTACTTCTCTGGGAAGTGGAGAACACTCTGTATGTGCTGCCCACACATCCATACTGCCCACAGGGGGCAACAGCGCCCAAAATATTTGAAGATGGGCAAAATTTAATCAACCTCAGCCCCCAACAAGGGGTGGCTCTGATCCAGACACCTGTCTGCTCACCAAGTCTGAATTTGGCTTATTCTCAATGGGCCAGCTTGGGGAGGCTTACTCCAGGAAATCTACCGCTGATTTCAGCTGGATTTTACAGCCTCCCTGGCCTAGACCTGAACAGCTTTCAGTGGACTGTGGTGGGTGTCTGCTTCTCTCTCACCGTGTCACGGGGCTTGAAGGAGAGGGTGTCCTATTAGCTCATATGCTGCGAGTCTGCAGCCCCTTGGATGATCCTGGCTGGAATTTCACTAGTCCCAGTAAAGCTCCCTGCAGACAGAAAGGGGAAATAGCTCTGCGCTCTGTTCCCCTCCTGCACCCAAACATGGTATCTGCGTCCAGGGAACAATGACTTAAAAAGGACTTCAAAAACAGGCATTATTTGTCATCTGGAAGAGCTATAAAAAGAAACACTTCTCAAGTAGTGAGTGTGAATACCATTACTTTACAGATTCAAGGGAAAAAAAGCAGATAACCTTGGGGAGACCCGACCTTCAAACAGGTTCAAATAACTTTACCACGCTTTCCCTTCCTCTCTCCTACACAAGCACAAAATTACATACATGCACATGTTCGCACATGTATATACTCCCATGTAAACACAAGTTTGTAGACATGCATATGCCCTCTCTCACACACACAAAAAGCCTCTTGCACATGTTCTCATGCACAGGCACTTGCCCACATTCACATGTTTACACATGTTTTTCTGCACTTGCAATAGCACTCTCATGTGCGCGCACACACACAAAGCATAATATGCAAATGCAGTACGATAACTGCAGGAGAAAGATCAGACCTCTCAATGCTGAGTGTGTTGGAATTTATTTTGGAAAGGAATTCCAGTGTTTGTTCCATACCCAGACCGTTCAGATCATCAGAATATCAGCCTGTGAATTTACATAGTTAAAAATCAGACTACCTAAAAAATAAAAGCCCTTACTTTTGCAGTTTCCTATCCCTTCAAATCCAGCTTTCTAGGCAGACTGGATCAGCAACAGATCCTAACAATACTTTCAGAGAGAGGTGCACGCCTGTCTGAGGAGATTCGCTAACTGTGCAGAGATTCACATCCAGAGCAGAACTTTGCAGGATGTTGCTATCGCAGTCGAGCCCTTGGTCTGACACTGGGGCAGATCTGCGTGGCTGGTCTCTCATGCGCTCCTGGTCTTGTGACTGGCCACCTTTATGCACTTTGCATGTGCTGGGGTTACACCTCCGATCCTCCATCAGCTATGTCACACATCTAGCTTGTGATCGTGCAAAGTACCAAAACCAAGGAAGAGATTCAGAACAACTCAGTTAAATTCTCAAAGCTGGAGGGTATGGCTACTCACTGTGTCCTCTTTTTGCCAGAATCAACTGAGACATTCTTCTCTACAATTTTCAACATCAGCTGAATGTTCTGCTCAGCTGGGACCTGCTTAAGTCCTTGGCAATGCTAACAACAATGCTGTCTGCTCCTCTACTTCCTTCTACGCAAGTACCTCAAAGTTCAATGCACATACTCAGTGGCCTTATTCTCCAGAGTATTTGGCACCTTGACTATACAGTGATTTCGACTTGAGGTGCAGGTGTTCAGAAGTTCAGAAAACCAAATCCTACCAGCTCACCTCACAGCACGGAGATAGACAGTGGTAAGTTTCCTACCCTGGCCTGTTATCTCAGATAAAGTAATTGTACTGTGGCACACAGACATGGCGTATGTTTTGAAAATAAAATCTTATATAAAGCACGGTATTATTTCACAAGTATGTTAACCAAAGAAAAGAATGTGGAAATGTTTTCCCTTGGACCATGCAGTAAAGCAGTGGCACAGCAGGGTGAGGAACTCAGAAATCCTGTTTCCTATATCCTGCTATAATAATTAGATAATATACAGTATCCCTCCTTGCTAGGGAAAACAATGATTTTATCCTTTCCATAGAGGGTGAGTTTGGTGGAAGGTAAGACTATAGCTGGCTTTGCATTTGCTTCTGCTGCAAAACCAGGTATGCCGCTGCACATCTCATTTGGAACTCACTCAGCTTAATTTCAAAAGACTGGGTAACATCTATGCTGAACTTTTCCTTTCTGTGGTTTAATTCTGATCTGCATCATCCTCTGGGAAAATCCAATGAAATCAGTACAATTACTCTATATTTTACCTATCGCCACGAGGCCCAAAATTCAGTACTTTGTTAATTTTGGTGGCATTTAGTAAAAGTTTCATGTCAGCTACTAAAAATAGCCTCGTTCAGACAAAAGAAATCCAGGAAAAAGAAATTTAGTGTATGGCCACCATTCTTGGAACTGCAACAAGGAGGAGAAATAGTGGAGTTGCTGTCCTGCTAAGATCCTCTCTCAGGTGGGAGTAAGCCTAGGCAGTACTATGCTAGCTTTCACCATCTCATGTATCTTTTCAAGGTTTGTCTGACGACTGGTAAAAGGCACTCATGAGTGTGAGAGCTATCCGGCTGCCTCTCTACCTGCAGGCATTGATATCTGGGAAAAATCATACTTGAATTTGGAAGGCATGAGGCACTACTGTGGCCACGGCAAAGCTTCTTTCTCATGCCATTGCACTTGCCATAGGGGACAAATCAGCATTTATTGAATGGCCCCATGCAAAAGGGGAAGGTTGCAAGGCAGAGAGAATACAGGCCAGGATCAGGTGCTCAACAGCTTGTTTCTGCTGGCTTCTGCAAGAAGAGAGGAAAGGCCTTTACAGGGTCAGACAGCAACTGCAAAACTCAGGATGCAAACCCACAGCCCAGTTCCACCTGCCTCCATACACACCCAGAAACCTCAGCTGCTGGCTCCCTGCAGCTGCTGCTGAGGCTCTGAAGAGTCACAGAATAAAAATCTACTTCTGGAGCGCTCACAGCGCAGGCTGGCTTGGGGCTGGGGTGGCAGCCACTGGAGCAAGAGCCACTGAAGTAGTCCTACTCTGTCACACAGGGTTCTGCAAATCCACAGGGGCTCTAAGGCCCAGGTTTTAAACTGCACTTGCTGTCCTGGAGAGCTGAGATGACAGTGCTCCAGCACCCGTGCTCTTTCTGGCAGTCACAATGCAGTGTTGTCTCCAGTTCACAACTGAAACCAGCCAAGTCATCCAAAACCTGGTAAAGATTTTTCTCACTCCTGCTTTCTGTGGCAACAGTACAACCATCCTTATAGAACAGACGTACCTGCTCTTCAGTGCGTTTGGCAAAGGGAGTGATCATACTTTTTGTATTTTTATTGCCCGCTGCAAGGGAAGCTGTTAGGAAAATCAGGAGGTTGGAAGGAAAGAGAAGACAGACTGCAAGGCCAGTCTATTGGTACCAGAGTTCCTGCTGCTGGTCTAAAAAGTCTTATCTTACCATAAACTTTGACCAGAGAGAACTGAGCTGCTGTGAAAATGAGAAGCAATGTCAACTGTCACATGAAATACATCAATGAGAAGAGTTGCCTGGACTCTGAGAAGCTCTTTGGGTCAGAAAGCAATGCCTGGCCAATGAAAATGTTCCTAATGGCCCAGACATCAATAGAAATGTCTTTACTGACTTTCAGAGAAAGCAAGAACACTTCATGGCCTGGATGACTGCTAGAATACCTGTCTTGGTTAACTACTACAAAGGTTGTTTCAACTTGTAAAACAATGGGAAGATCTCCCTCAGTAGGTCTGGCTGACTAGCAGAGAGAGCCCGTTTTGGCTGGAGAGTCAGCTGGAAAGGCCTGTGCCTTGTTCAGTCTCAGAGTATTTCCAGCTTCAGAACAGAAATGATGTTGAGACCTTCACAGTTTGCTCCAGAGGATGTGACAAAAGGTCTCCAGAAATCTTGTGAATGGCCAGTTGTGTCATTGAGCACTGCCTGCCTCTGCTGGCATCATGGATGTGATAAAAATCTTGCAGTGGAATGGCAGTGAAGCAGAAATTAAAAAAAAAAAAAAAACCTCTAGTGCCTGACATTCTTTTTAGGATGCCAATAAAAGATAATGTTACCTGTAAAATGTGCAAGCTGCTTCTAGCACTGCGCCTCCCTCCTCTCCTACGCCCTTCTTCTGAATTTGTACTACCCCTTGCAGTGGACAGAAACTCAGCAGAAAAGAGCACCAGGGCAAGAATGTCACAGACAGACCCTCAAGACTAAATCAACAGTTAAAGGAAACAGTCAGTGAGAGAGGTGCTGAGAATCTGACAACTTTGCCTCCTGCACCATTTACAGCCCTGGTGGTTCCAGGGAAGCTTTTGCACTCTCTGATTTGAGTTTTGGATCAAGCTTTATCTCGGTGGATTTTCTAACATCCATGTCAAATACGGGACAGGTATGAGAAAAGATGGGGGAGATTAGGCTCGGAGAAAGAAAACACAGTCAGTGTAGTCGAGCAGATCCACTGTGTCAAATTCAGCTCTGAGAGCGCTCCAGTGGGTTGTGTTTGTCCCAGTGTGAGCCGTTTCAGCTGCCTCACACTCGTGCATAGTGAGAAGTTCAAGGACAAATGCTTTGATTTGGAAAAATTTTCCTGTTTGCCAGAGACATAAACTATTCAGTGAGGTGCTCAGAAAGTTTGGCTGCACCTCTTCTTGGTTCAGTTTTCCTGTGCATTTGGGATGCTCCTGCTACTGGGATCTCCGTATGTAATATAGATTAAATACGACTTTGTGCTGATGCAGTGAATTTCATCAGAGGATCTCACAGCGTTTGTAAATTAATTAATTAAACTCTCATGGCACCCTACTGCTAGTATCACCATCTTATTTAGATGGCAACGGAGGCACTGAGAAAGAGTTGCCTTATTCTGGACCACCCAGAAGGTCTGCAGAAAAGCTGGAAAAAGAGCTCTGCAGGCCTGATGCTAAGTCCTTTCTTCCACCGACTCGACCAATTCCCTCCCTGCCCATTATCACACAGGCTAAGGATCTCTGTTGCAGCCTAATATAACATGAAATAGTTCAGCAGAGGAGATTTTTGTGGGAGGATACAGAATTGCTTTTGGGCAGCAAAGTATCATAATTAGGAGGGGTCCAGGGAGGGGAAAAGCAGAGGTTTATTCCTTGGTCTGAATTGAATTGTACAGATAATGCCTACAAGACTTTTCTAACTCTGGCAGAGGACACCTTGGACTTGAGCTTTGGTGCTTTCATCTGCCTTGCAGCGCCTCCAGTGAACAGGATTTATCTGAAAGAGGCATTTTCCCCTATGGGAAGCTGCTGTGGTGTCTTTAAGATTTGGAGTGATGCCCTCTGAAAGGGAAGCAAGAATATTTCAGAGGGACTCTCTCCTTCAGGAAAAAAGCCCAAACCGTGTCTTTCCAAGACGGGGTCAACTCTTCAGCCCTTTATCTGGAAGCACTTACTACACAATTAATGGAAGGAACTCTCATCAAATGAGGGACAAATCATAAAATTAGGGAGATGGAAATTAGGCATGGACAAATGATCCAGGTGCAGGGGAGATTTATGGGGGAGGTTGTATTATAGCTAATGATTTCTGCTAATGATCCTCCAAAGTATAAAGTGGCACAGAGCCCACTCTCAATGGGACGAGAGAAAATCCTGTGTGCAGAGTGAAGGGCATTCCTCTCGGGAGGGGAAGCTGGACCCACAGCACAGCAGTAGCATCAGCCCACTCTCTCCATCTCCTAACCCAGAGATGCTGGTTGTGGAACTCGCCAGCCAGAGGGCTGCGAGAACAGTGGGGGCCTCTCTGCTGTGATGAAAGTGACCCAAAAAGCAGCACCTTTTCCTGTGCCTCTCCCCCAGCTGCTTCCAAGAACATCCTATCCCAACTCTCCACACCGCCTTCTTTTTCCTGAAAGTAGCTCCTGACACAGCACTCAACCAGAAGGAGGTTCCCCTGCCATCACCACCAAACCGAGCTGGAATCTCACTGCTAAAAACGTGGAGGGGGAACCTGGTCCTTCCCAGCATTCCTCTCCCCTGCAACCTCCCTATCCCAGTCACATAAACGATGGGAACAAAACAAGGTGGGTCAAGTTAAGCTCTGGTGTTCACCAGAAAGGGTCTGCCTCAAGTGGTAAGACATTTCATTAACTCTTTCATTTTCTGTTTGGGAATCTCTCGTAGTGACAGTTATTTCACCTTCCCCCTGCCCAGTAGCAGAGCTCCATCATAACCCTGAAAGCCACTGCTTTGACTCTAGCAGAGATGAGGTGAGCTGTGTGCTCTCCACCAAGACTTACAGCTGGCACAGAGTAGATCTTTGCGTCCTGGCATTACATCCCTCCTTATTGCATTTCTCATCTGGAAGAGGCTGAGTCTCAGCCTGCAGCAGCTACAAGCTTTCCACACAACCAGAGCTCCTTGTGGCATCTGTACCAGTGTGGGCTTGCCTAAACCAGCATTTCTCTGTTCCTTGTACCAAACCTTCACTGATGCCCTCTGCTATGTCACCCTCTAACTCCTGGTAAAATCTGGGTCTAGAAGGGTTGGGAACACTCTTTGCCATCTTTTGTGATGAGGGGTGCAGTCCCAAGAAATGAGGCTCTAGAAACCTGGGCTCTCTGCTTGGCTCTGCCCCTAGGCACAACATCCCACCTCTTAGTGCCTCTGTGAAAATAATAATAATTGTGAAATGAAAATAATGATCCTGACCTGCTTCACACAAAGCTTTGAGATCTACGGGTAACAACAACGAGGTGTTCTTACTAGCTAATCCAAGTGGAGGATGTTATTAATGATTTGTAACAATCAGACTCTCAGCAAGCAATTCAACAACTATTTTCAGCCACAAAGGCAGCATTATTCCAAAACTTAAGAATGCTTTTCACAGGAAATGGAAATTATAGGATCTGAGTTTTTGGAAGAAAATATAGGAAGGGAGAGTTGTAAGGGGTTGGGGTTCCTTTCCTACCGCCAGGGAAAGGGGAAAAAAAAAGGACAATTAAAGCTGTGCTGCCCTGCGCTCCCCTGGGAGCCCCGTCCTGCCAGCTCCAGTGATTGGTAGTTTGGACTATTACTTCACTGTTCTTGGAGTAATAAAAATTCCTGGTGAGTTTCATTTGGAGCTCTGATCACGAATGGCACAATGATTCACAGAAATATGGGTAGGATTGGATGCCAAAAGAGTACCAAGCAAAATCTGCTGAGCTGGTGGGTTCATGCGTTGTGGGTTGTGGGGTTTTTTTCCCCCCTGAAGGAATTGGATCTATCTGTTACAGGGAGAAGACGAAAAAATGAAGGAACAGGGGAAAAATATAAGAGGAAGAAAAAGATTTGAGACTACAAAAGACAGAGGACATGGAGGTAATGGGAGTAGAGAGCTACAATGAACACTGCAGGAGGAAACTGCAGTGGCTTAAATCAGTAGGTCAGTAGACATGTGGGTCATTGATGGGTGTTAGCAACTGATACTGTGCAGTGATAGATGTAGAAAAGACATAAAGGAGATATTCTGAGGCTTAAGCCATATAGCAACCCAGGAGGGCTAGAGATGGAAGGAGAGAGTTAATTCTGTTTGTCCAGTCTCTCAATGAGCCTCTCCAATCCCTACTAGCACAGGAGACTCCTCTTCAGGGCTTGTTTCTGTTTATGCCCTACTGGATGTAGCCTAAACTTGGACCACATAACAAGAAGTATCTCCTTCCCTCAGCGTTGTCATTAATGACAGTCAGGGTCCTAGTCTACTCTGTAATTTGGTACACAGAGTTTGCTTCAAAAGCCCTTTTGTACCCACAGCCTTTGAAGGAACAGAGTTTTTGCAGAGACCAAAGAGAGCTTCAAGTCTTCCCCTCCTCCTGCTGGGAAGAGTTTCGATTAACACTGACTGCAGTCATGAGCCATACACCTCAGAGAAGTGTCTCAAAGAAATGAAAAGATTGCAGGATTAGTGAACAAGGAGAGAAGGGTGGTTAAAAATGAAGAATGTGGAAAATAAAATGTTCCCTGGTGTTATCTTTATGTCTTGTTTTCTCTCTCTCCTATGTATCTTTGTCCTCTCCTTAAGCCTGCCAGGATGAGGACTTTCTTAGTTCGGGTTTTGGGTTTTTTTTTCCCTATAGGAATTCTTGTTTCCTACCTCTTTTCTTTTTTCCTTTCTCCCTGTTAAGGAGGTGAGGTTGAGCAGTTCTCCTATAACTAAGACTACATTCCTCGTACTCATCTTCCCAGATCTGCTCTCACCCAATGCAACACCAGCCCCTCATCAAGTGAAGTTCTCTCTACCTGTCAGGGAAACAAGCCTTCATGAGACCCCGCACAATATTTGTGATTGCTAGTCTATTTAAGATTCAACACTGATGGGCAGCAGTACAAAACATTTCAGATGGACAGACAAAAAGATAATGTTTGGTGCTTAAATAGAAAACCTAATGAATAGACAAAGATGTTGTAAACTTCCCTTTCTTTTTATCAACCTGGTCTGGGGTTGGTTTTGTGCTCTGATTAAGCAGAATGAGCAGTACAGTCTGAACAAGATTGACCTGATGGGGAAAAGGGTCAGAGTGAAAAGGGTCACCTAAAGTCTATAAATTAAAACCTAGGGTCTAAGTACATTCTCTCCAATTCTCTCTCTCAAAAAAAAGAACGGGAAAAAAACCCAAACCCAAAGCTAAATAACCTCTAGTTATTGTTATCACACAGCCTGTCCAGGAAAGTATTCTACATACTGCCAAATTTTCTCTCTAGCTGCCTACACCTTTGCCAACCTGCACAGTGCTCAGCTTTCCCACGTTTTCCCCATTGTGGAAATGGATGCTCAGCTGAAGTTGCTCTGCAGGGCTGACACGCAGTAGGTACTGGCTCTGGTGACACAGGAAGGCATGCTTTTCCCCACTCACCTCAAATCACTTCCAGAGCAACATTTCAGCATGTTATGAAGGTCACAAAGAGGTATTGCTTGGATAAGCTCTGACTAGCAGAGGTCCTTAGTGTCATTAGGTTCTCACCAAAATAGGAATTTTATCTGTTGCATCCCAGTCAGAGTTAGGACTGACTGCCTTTCTCAGTCTGCCCTGCTTTTTTCTAAATCCCAGCCACCACATCTACTGGGTACTCTGTTTCTAATAAAGTGTGAATTCTGAAGCCAAAATGGATCAATGAGATAATCTAACCAATTGGGATTAGCTGTGTCGAGATCACCATGCTGTGTGCAGAGTACTAGCTCACAGTTCAGTGGGATCTAGTCCTAAATTATTGTTGTTGCTGACCCATCCTCTCTTGGGCCAGCTCCTTTAACATGTTCAAGGAAAGTTCACATTTCAGTCATCACTCAATTTTGCCTTAGGGTAGAGAATGGACTACATACTTTCCTCCCTCCCAGGAGACTTCTCTGTCCATTTCTATGATTATCACGCTGGAAAGCATCCCTTTAGGTCAAGCTCACAACCACCTTGAGTTTCTTTCAGAGAAGAATAGTGTACACATTAGCCCACTCATTATGCATTTTTCCTGCTGCATCTCCATGTTTTATTCCCTCAAGGGTATTACAAGTTTTGACCATAGGAGCCTAATCCTGCAGCCCTAACCCACACAGAGACACCCTCTGAAATAAATAGCAGCACAGCAGCCTGAGTCTGCTGGATGCTGAGACCTCCCAGCCATGAGTTACACAACTATATATATTGTGCAATTTGTATGTCCATAGTGGTATTGATCACAGCATTTGTAATGTTTCCCTGTGTACAAAGAGCAAACGGATGCTGTCAGTCAGAATAACATTCATTTTAGATTACATGAACAAACTAACTATAAGCAAAATCTCCATGACACAGTTCTGTGCGTGAGCATGTATCTCTCTTTTTCTTCCTCTTTCCTCTGGCATGCTGCAATGAAATTAACACAAAATAGTCCTTAAGAGCTAACAAAGTGCAAATAATGCTTAGTTCTCATGTAATGCTTTTCATCTGCGAATCTCATGGCAAACTTCATTACCCATATTGCACAGGCAGGGTAGCTGGGGCACAGAGGGACAAGGCGGTATGCCCAAGGCTGCAGAAGAAGTGAGTGACAGAGCTGGAAAGAGCCCCCCATGACCCTCCACTCCCAGATGAGTGCCTCAGAGCCCACCAGTCATTCAGCTATGCACACAGCAGGCAGACAAACATGCAGGTAAGACCTGCTGTTGGAACAGATGAAAGGCCCTTCTCTTTGCAGGCCTGCTCTTTAACTTCTTTGTCCTCTTGTCAGATTTTATTCCTGAGCCCAGATGGACCTGATTATTGTGATTACTCACACATCACTGTAAGGTGAAATATACAGCTTCACCCCACTGACTAAGAAAAATAAATAGGACTCTCTCCCCACCACCCACACCCACTCCCACACTTCCCTCCGAACTTGAAATAAAAAACCTGCAAAAAGATTCCCGATGGCTTTGTCAGGGAGGGGGGATGGTGAGGATTGGTACAGTATATAACATCTCAGCTCTCCCGGATCAGTCACGCTTCCTAATTCAATAAGGTGAGAAGGAGCATAATTTGATCATATTTGTTTTGCATCACTGCAAAAACAGAAAATGAGGGGCTGCAGAGCCGCACCAATTTACTTCATCCGACCTTGATTAAAAGAAAATTAATTGCCGCATCTCTCAGGATATCTCAGGCAGCAGCCAATGGCTCTCCAGAATGGCACAAAAAAAAAAAAAAAAAAAAAGAAAGAAAGAAAAAAAGAAGGAAAAAAACAGGGAGCGAGGCACAGAGAATCTTTGCCCTTTCATCTCGTAGCACAACTGTCTTATTGGAAGTGTTGGCAGGCTGAGGGAAAAAACCAAGTGCTCAGGAAATCATGGGGAAGTCAACACAGGTTTGCCAGGGTTTCCAGCCTAAATTTCCCTTCTGTGTTTACCACCGCATTCCCAACTGCTGGGGATTGTACCATTCTCACAAGATCTGTCTTGCAAGGCCGCAGGAGCAAAGCTGGGAGGATCTCAAGGCAAGGCTTGGCTTAGGGCAGCTGGTAATAGGACACAGAGGCTTTTCCTGCTATACTTCCCCATTCACTCAGAGCCAGGTCTATGCTAGAAATTATTTATGGTAATGTCAATTAGGGCCATGATTTTTTAACTGTATTTCTACACTGCAAAACGCTGTAGCGTAGCTGCAGTGATACAGGAACCAAAGTGCTTTTACCAAGATAGCTGATTTCCCTCAAGAAACTAATTTAAGCCATGCCAAGCCAACAAAAGCACTCTTTGGCTGATCCAAGCTCTGTCTCACTAGTAGGATGTACTGACAGCAATACCAGCCAACATGTTCTAGTGTCAATTAGGAAAGACAGTAAGATGGTGTAATGAGTCTGGGACAGCCTTAAAGAAAGAAAGGGGAATACATTTCAAGTATTATTCCAATACCCTTTCAAGGGGTATTCAAAAGAGCTCACTTCTGCCCAGTGAACTTTAGCCTTAACCTTTCAAAGCCAAGGAAGAAAACAGGCTGCCCCAGAGGGTGAATCACAGTGGCTACGTTGGCTTCTACTCTGAACTGCCACCTAGGCAAGTGTGCCTCTCTATGTGTTTGCACAGCGAACAGAGAGATTAACCTCAATAGGCTAAAGATAGCCTCTGTGAACAGTCTCCATAAAGACTCCACCTAGAGGGAAGAACCTTTCCAAGACACATGTGCACTGTGAAGTCAGTGACTCCCCAGACGGCAGCTCCTACAATACTTACACTTTTGAAAGTGAGGTACAAAGGAAAAAAAGTGTCTGCGTTCAAAATGACATATATATGTCTTTTTTTTGTTTGGTCCTTTGGATTCAGCCATCTGAGTCACTATTTAGCGGAGAGGGGTCGGACATTAGTTCCTATTAGCTGGCTATGCTCCATGCTGTAGGTGCTACTGTATGCTCTTTTTGGCAATTTCAGTAGAGGCCATTGACTAAATAAACAGCGAGGATTTCTCTTGAACTTGCTTCTAGAAACTGGATGCAAAGGGATGAGAATAGGCAGCTGGTGGCTGCCCATGACCTTGCCCATCCTGTCCACGCTGCTGCCCAGGCTCCCCATTCTCCAGCTACCTGGAGACCTCGCAAGCCCTCAGCCTCGAACTTTCACCAGCACTAAACTCTCACACAAAATTTCTGATGGGAAAAAAAGATGACGACTCTGGCTGATCCAGTGCAATTATCAGATCAGAAGCGCCTGCTGCAATCCCACTCAAATCTGTATTAAAAATTCATTTCAAGTGTTCCTTTTTTTTTCTTTAGCTGCAAGTAGAAGAATTTACCCAGCTGTTTTATTAGGAAATTAAAGGGCACATTTTTCTAAGCAATGCACTGGAATTTAGACGGACCATAACCATGACTAGTGTTAATGTGAGAAAGGATATATCTGTCCTCAACATCCAACCATCCATCCATCCCACTGCACACATTGCTATATTAGCTATAACCCAAGCAATGCTAAATCTTAGACTTTTAATATCATAGGAATATAGGATTAGAAGGGAGCTCTAGAGGTCACTTAGTCTGGCCACTTACTTCTATGCAGGACCAACTATAGGTACATCACTCTTGTTTGCCTAGCCTGTCCTTAAAATCTTCCTTTGATGGAGATTGTACAACCTACCTAGACAATCTATTCCAATGTTTAACTATCCTTATCATAAGAAAGTTTTTCCTAATGGCTAACCTAAATCTTTCTTGCTGCAATTTAAGCCCATTATTTCTTGCAATTTAATTCCTACTTCCTGGACCTCATCCTTTACATAAGAACATTTCTGCAAAAGTCTCAAAGTTTTCATAATTTAACATTTCCAAATTCCATCCTGATAAAGGTCAATCTATTGCACACAGAAACAGGAGGGACGTCCAGTCCCTTCTGAGGTAAAAAGGAAACCAAACAGATCATTCCATAGACAGAAAACTTTTGTGCCACAGAAGATTCCCATTTAAGAAAGAAACTGCAATGTTTTAAATTTGTGTTTTTACAAATAAATTAAAGGCAGGGTGTTTGTTCTTTCCATGTTGTCCCTACTGGAAAACTGTAGCTTAATGTACCACACAATCTGTTGTTTTGGAATGGGTGGTAAATGTTAAAAAAAAAAAAAAAAGCACAAATATTTGCTAAAGAGTCCTGATTTAAACACAAATACTTTGGGCAGCCCACGGGCCTGTCCTGGTCCCTGAAATCAAAGGAACAATCCCCACTACGGTTTGCTCCATGCACAAAGCAGTCACAGATTTTACCCAGATTCCCAGCTGCAGAGTAGAATATGGGTCATAATTAGGACAGATGGGTACAAAGAGCAAAACTGGAATCAGATCTGATTTTCTCAGTGCTCCAGGATACAGAGATATAAATCTTTGATTTGGGCTGTTACAGAGCTTTACAATAGCAACCACAAGGCCCAAAGACAAGACGAGGGGCTGCATGGTGTCCAGTTCCGTACCAACTCCCCCAAGCAGCAGTATGCCAGTGAAAGCCCCAGTGCCAAAAAAGAGTGTTTCCCATTTGGACTCCTGCAGTCCCACTCATGTTTCCCAGATTACAGGAAAATTTTATTTCACTTATGAAATGGTGAGAATCTGCTTGTTTAAATTAACTGCTCCTTTGGGTGCGTTTGCTGGGCAGTCTTGTAGAGAAAAGAACAGTTTTAAGCTCCGATTCCGCAAAATTTGAGGTGGCACTTAGCAATAAGCAATGCTGTGCAAACCCATCCAGTCATCCTGAGGCCAAAAAGGGTCTTCCTGTGCCAGAGCTCAAGCCTGTCTATAAGTATGTGAAGAATCAGAGACCAACAGAGCAGTTTGGGGAAACAAACACACTTTACACATGAAATCAAATTAACACTCTTATGGTCACGCAGACAGTAGAGTCAACCAACCATGAGAGTTACAGTGGAATCAACTTAATTAGCACTCCTGTTTTTAACTAAGCAGTCCATCTCCTCCAGAAAAATGCTGTAGACTTAATGGAAATGGAGTTCCACGGAAATTTTCCTAAAACCTTCCAGTCCAAATGGAGAATGAGGTCCAATTCAGCTTTTGAATCATTCTGCAGATTGCTTTAGAAAAGACAGAATTCTGTACTGAGTGGACATAGTCCGTCAACAGAATATATGCAAACGCATACAGTGCACGCAAGTATGTGCAGATACACAGGCAAAGTTTGTAGGCTAAGAATTCGCAAGTTACTGTAGATCTCAACATGGGGTCATAGAGGAACTTGCACAGGACTTTTGCTCAGTAGGTGTAATTTGCACAAATATTTATGTAAAAGTAGTATGAATTTTTGATTACAATTTGAGGATGCATATGAAACCTAAGATTACTTTAATAAAATATTTGTGTATCTATAAGTGAGTCTGCAGAAGTATTGCGAGTAGCGTAAGCACGGTGGGAACAGGCTATATTTATCACATGTTATCCTATGTGCAACATTTAAGTATACTATTCCAACTATTTGTGTGATACATACCAGGTTTGACTGCTTTTATGCTGAGTGTGTACAGAGCTTTGTATATAAAAGATAACAAGTATGCATATGCATATATGTACTGTGCACATGCAGCAAGAATATTTACAGACTCTGCTCTGTGTGTATGCATGAATGCATATATGTGCACATAAGCATGTGTTTGCAGTGTATGAGATGCAGTGGGGGACCTAATATCATTGCAACCACATGTGCTCTTATATAGAACATGTGTCCCAGAAAAAATCATCCTGATGTTCTTTCTCTGCTCTCCAAGGTTAACTTAAATAAAACAAAGAAAGCAGTTTCCCTTCTCAATAATTCATGGCTTGCTTTAATAGCCCATCTTAAAAACATACATAATTTCCCCCAATTTTCTGATACACTAATTACCTAGCTCTAAAGCCAATGGTGTTCTGTATTTGACCTAAGTGATACATTATCTGGAAACCCCTTCTAGCCCAGACACAGAACCATTTTCTTTCATCATCCATCACTTTTGATTTTCTTGGTGTTTGTCACCATCTATCACTTGAGCTTCCAGGTCCTGATCCTGCTTAAACTGGAGTCAACAGTACAATTCCAGTGGGAGCAGGACTGGAGGAGCACCTGACTTTCCCCTTCTTCAACTCTATTCCTTTCTTTTTCTTTGCTGTCTAAAGTAGCTGGTAACAGCAATATATCGCACTGATATGCTCAGGAGTCCCTCAAAGATCTCAAAGCACTCTAATAGACTACCCAGACAAGTACTTGCTAGCTCAGTAAGTCTCAAATCACTTTCCAAAAGAAGTTCATATTACTAGCCTCATTTTACAGATGATGAAACTGAGGCAACTGGCATAAAATGACCTGACTTCTTCCAATGGGCAAGGGACAGAACCAAGGAAGACAAGTTATCTCCTAAGCCCCCACTGAGGCTCCACCAACTTGGCCACGCTGCCTACCACTGCCCTTTCTGCCATGCAGCTGTCTCCGCGGTGGAGCACAACTGCTGCTGAACAACCCACAGGAACAGTTAGGCCAGCGCAGCCTGGAATAGGAAACGAAGGAGTATCCTGTTTGTAGCTGGAAGTGCCAGGAAAGTTTAAAGAGGTTGAATGCAGCTTCTCACACTGAAATTTGCCCACAACTCCCAGACTAAGACTATTGTTATGGTGAAAAGTGCTACTAGACCTTCCCTGTCAAACAGCAGGAAAGTCTTTGGAAGATAACATGCCCACAACAGTGATCCAGATACCAACTGAATAAGCAGCACCGTTTCCCTAGCTTATTGTGTGGTGTCTAAATGGGAGCTCTTGAAAATGCCCTCAATTGTCAGTGCAAAGTATCTGACAATCTAGCCTTATAAGAACAAAAGTTTTAAAGGTTATGGTTAGGGCCTTTGTACACTTCTCATATCAGAGAAAAGTGTGTAAACAGAAGCCATTAATACAGTAAATAAGTCACAAGTATATAAGCATGTAATGTACTCTCTGCAGGTGAGGGACTATATGGAGACTACAGTGTAGGTAGAGTGATGTACAGTGTGACTCTCTATTGCTACCCAAACTGAGAAGAGGCATGGACTGAATGCAGAATATTCAGCACAAGAAGGAGAAAAAAATAAGTTTATATTTGCTGGTGGGCAGCTGTAGCCAATTCTTATTCTTTTACAGATTGGCCACAAGGAGGGGACAAACAAGCCATTTCTGTCTTTCTTGCATTTCTGTAACTGGGTGTGTGGCTCTAGAGGAGGAATATGTGCAATGCAGTGTGAATCCTCTACTTCCAAAACACAATCTGTGCACAATGTGGATTCAGTAAGTGTGTGTCGCAAACTGTAGTAGGTGTGACTCTGTGTGCATGAGTATTATATGTGCTTGTGAGTACAGTAGGTGTGGTGTATATGTACAGTACAGCATGTGTTTGGATTCTGGGAGTAGGGGATGTTTAGTAATTAAATCCCTTTTCATCCTTCTGCACCTGTCTCCTTCTGAAAACTGAGAGAACAGACGTCAACCGGGACAAGGGCTGGATTGAATACAGCCAATTCTGAAATATTTATTAGCTTGTGACACCACTCAATGGAGGAGAAGGAATGCTGGCTAATCCGCCCAGCAAGTGCTCGCTTGGTGGAGGGGCATTTTTCTACAGTGCCTCATTATATTTCAACTACTGTCGACTTTGTCAAAAATGGTATCATTTTAATTTGTGTCTATATTTATTTTCAAATGCTTTTGCTAGTAACCAGAGATTTCAGAGCACTGGGTTCTGAATCTAGGCTTACCTCCTGGACACTCATGGCTTTCTGGTTATATTACAGAGCTGTTTCAGAGCTTCTGTTTTGTGGGTGTGTTTTCTTCACATTGCACTCTTCTGCCATTCACACCAGTGAGGACCATGCAAAGTACATTGAAGAGACATCTTAAATTTCCTGGGTTTGCATTCATACACCTGCACATCTCTCTATTTGTAATGCAACATGAAGCTCGCCACAGCACTACAGATAGGACTTGAAACCCAAATGTGAGCAATCCTTCACTCTCACTAGCCCTTAGATTTCACATCAATGGAAGTTACACGCTCTTTCTTCAGGCTGTTGCAGGACACTGGTCAATGCCTTATGGTACAGTAGCCAGCAAATTTGTCTGGACCAGTGACTATGAATTGACTTTAGCCTCAGGTATAACTGTGTAAGGTTTAAGTCATGACATGAGGACCCAGATTTTAAGCTTCCTTACATTTGGGAGTTCTTGCATTTGGACTCTGGTTTTGAGTCGCCATCTGTGCTGGTGAATGGATATGAGCTTTCACTGGTTCCTCTGAAAAGGTTCCTGACCCACATGGGGCCATTGCTGGTGAAATCCTGAAGTCTTGCAGACTGCCTGCGGGGCAATGCTGGACCTCCCTGTGCTTAGAGAACTTCATCAGTTCGTTAAAGAGTATCTTAACCAGCGAGACTCCTCCCGCCAGGGTATGCATTATGTTTGAAACTGTTCGAACTACGACAGGCTGAGTTTGTATACATCCATTTACCTTCCTATATATGTACAGATAATGTATAGCTATGCATTCCTGCATATGTATGTGTATACATGTATACAGGCAGGAATCCATGTGTGTACTTATAGCCATATGCCTGTATGCAAGCTTGACATTATCTTTGTTTGCTGTAAGTGGCCACACCCTAATCCGTGAGAAACTGTAATTTTTGAAGGTAAAACTACACTAGGGGGGATGACAACCAGGGTTTATAGTGTCAGAGGAAGGGTTCAGATAGAGCAAAGATTAAGGTCAGCTCTTGTAGCAGCAAACAGAAACATTAGCTTTCTTTTAAATGGGAGCTTATATATGTGTTAGACGCCTTCTCAAAGACACTGTCACTGGAGAGAGCTTGTCCCTTCCTGTTAAAGGGTATTCAGTGCCCTTAGAGATAACTTCAGTCCAGAGGCGGACTTCAGTTGAAGTCTGAGGACTGGACTTTGATTTCTAGTGGAGAGCAAAATCTGCCCACACCAAAAGCCTCTGTGTGCAGAGACTTCCTGGGAAGGAACTTTCTCTTCACCAAAGTAGAAAATATCCAGTGATCCTCATGGAGCTCAGAAGTAACCTTCTCTTTAGGATCTCTTGGGGATTTGACAGATGCCAGCTAGATGCAGATGCTGCAGATCCCTGAATAGGGATGGGGGTTAAGTTTCTCAGTTTTCTTACCAGCACGGCACAAAAAAAAGAAAAATAAAAAAAAAGGCAAGACTGACAACAAATCCCACTGTGTGAGGCTTATTCTGGATGGTTTTGGCATGATGCATCGTTGCAACTATTGTGTTTGAGCAGTAATTAGACGTGGCCCTGGGGGACTGCAAGTGCATTAGAAGGGACGAGGCTCACCATGAGCCAAATGGCTGCTCTTATTGTTCTCCGCAGGGTACTTAGGATGTTCTTAGAACCAAATCCTTCCATAATGCTGCAGAAAAAGGACTGCACCATGAGACCTGCAGCACCACCGATTCCCCACACCTGATAAAACTCACTCATTTTAGCACTTGCGCATGCTCCAGTCACCCACTTACCTGACTACATCAACAAGCACAATTCATCATGATGGATCAACCTGACACTGTTTCTACATCACCACAATGTGTTCACGCTTTTGCAAGCTGTGTGCTATTTACGTAATAACAAATATTCTTTAAAGCAATTTTCAGTGTCAGAATGGACAGTATGAGGCTCGAAAGCCAGAAGACCTGATGTCCCATTGATTATATCATTATCATTGTCTCCACACCCACTGATAACATTCAATCCCTTTTCCAATTGATCACATTGGGTTCCTCGTATCTGTTGACAGTATTAAACCTCTTGGTTGTGGAATTATTCTGTTTGTGCCATAGTACACCATCACACTAGCTTCAAAACACTGTAGCACATATTGATTATACCACGTATTCCCCGTCACACTGATTATACTGATTCCTTTCACTGCACTGAGCATATTGGGCCTTCCTGTCTCATTTGCTATAGTGGCTTCCTCAGCTGTACTAATTATATGGGTATTTTCCTGTCTCAATGGTTATAGCCAATCTCTTTCACAATGATACTGAGATCCAGTTATCACTGATTATATTGGAACCAAAGTGCCCCCTATGTCCTGCTGTCTCAATGACTTCACAGCATCTTTTCACTGAACACCATACTGCTATTTTATATAATAGTCTATACCAAGAAGCCCACTTAGACACCTCAAGTCATTTGGTTTCCTTTCAAACTTATGCATGTAATAAACAGACAACACCATACAGTTTCATAGAACAGAGAGAGAGAAATACTATTTCCCATAGGTGAATTCCTCTCTTGACCCTATTTCACAATTTCTGCTCAGATTATGTTGCAGCTAAATGGAGGGAAAGAGTGCCAGCAGGACCCTCTTACAAAGATGGAAGCCTCATCTTTGTCTCAATGTCAGCTTTTGAGGTGCTCACCCACAGAAAGAAACTGCAATCTCAGATTTCAGTTACCGCTCTTCAAGACCCTGTTTTCCCTCTAACATTTTGAAGAAAGTGGAAAAGAAGGAGCAGACATAATGCATGCAGTATACCAGAAATTAGGAGAACAGTCTCATTTTAAGCAAATCCAGACAAGTGTGAGACTGTCCACTTTGCAGCTCATAACAGGACCTGTCCCTTCCTCCTCTACTCAGTGTTGCCAACGTGCCATCGACATACTGGCAGGAACCCCATCAAAAGTGAAGAGATTCTGGTTGTGCATCTTCCGCCTATGACAAAAGTCTCCTAGAAATCTCATGTCTCAGCCAGGCAGACACAGCGCTCAGAACCTACCAGAATCAATTCCGGGGTCAGTGCGTGGGACAGCCCGGGAATGTCATGCTGAGGTAGGTCATGGTGAGCACCGTTCCACTCTGTGTCTCTCACTCTTGCTTAAAGGGCCACCTAAAAGGCACAGCAGTGCCCAGACTATGGCCACACGATCCCTTCTTGCAGATGGGCCAGGCCTTCTGTTGAGAGTATCAGGGCCTATATACTACTTTCCAGAGTGCTTCCCCTTTAAGACAGGACTGTGCAGTCTTTATTTGCTTGTTGAAACTGTTCAGTTTTAGGACAGGGGGGGAGGTCACACCTGTTGTGGAACTTGATAGAAGGCTTATTTATAAACTTTCAGAGCTTGGGATTCTTGCAGAGCTGAATGCGCTGATGTCCGGAGGGGAAGGTCACCGAAATGCTTGTTTATAAAAGCAGCAGCAACTGGAAAAACCATAAAAGTCTGAAATGATGAAATTAACAAGCTATTTGATCAGGCGCATAGGTTATGTGCTCTGTGGTCAGCCAGAAAAACCTCGCACGTAAAAATCTACCCTGCTGGCTGCTACCCTGAAATTCTCCTTCGGAGAGGCGAATGCATTACACCCGAAGAGGGCAAAAAATAATCAGCTGCTTAGTATAGTCTACTTTTGGGTTGCTGGCTGGTCCAGTCTTAATTTGACCTTGCATGGAAAGGGGAAAGCCTACTCTGCACTTGGTATCACAGCTAATCCACTCTTTAGTTTCGCAACTTCAAAGAGCTACACCACTTGTTAACACACAGAGTGTTCTTTTAGCAAGGAGTCAGTCACACCCCAAAAATCTGCCACTGTTTGGGGGGGGGGAAGGGACAGAGGTGGCAACTTCTGTTGTAGGAAACACTTCCGGATTTCTCCAAAAATGTTCCATGAAAGGTGTTGGATTTTTTGATTGTTTGTTTGTTTGTGTTGCTGTTTGAAAAAGCACTTATAATACTACAGTTTGGAGAGAAGGGCAAATAAAAACCTTCCCTTGGGTTTTAGCTTTAGTTTCTAGTCTCATTTCACAGTAGAGCAAATTTAAAAGAATTTCCTTTTCTCCTCTCTTTTTTCTCTTTTTAGTTTTCTGTATATGTCAGAATCTTGGTTTAAGGAAAGCTTCATTTTCACTTGGTGACTGATGGCTGAACAGGTGGCTTCTGAGTTCGCAAGTGTCAAATGAACAAGCAGTTTAGAAATGGACAATTTGCAGCTCACTTTCTCTTGCTGACGGCCCTTTTTCTGCTGACAGATTCTTGCCCCTACCAGCCAAATCATGCACACAGTATCTGCCCTCCACCCCTGATTAAAAAAAAAAAATTTTTCAAGAAAAAAAAACACTAAGAAGAAAGAAGATGGTCTCTTGGGAACTCCAAGCCATAAAATGGAAAGAACTTCACACTTGAAGGCGTTCTTGCCAGCTCAGCCTACTTGGACATAATTTATAAGAGGGGCAGGATTTTCTGCTTCATTTTCTTTCCTGGAAAGCTTGGGGGGTTTATGGGATTTTTCTACAGAATCCTGTATAAAGTGGTGGGATGCCAGAACCAGCACCAGTGACTGTCCGCTGAACACTATGAGTTTGTTCAAATACCAAAGCCACCAACCCCTCTCCACAAACCTTTTCCTTGACCACAGCTAGTCAGGATCCTACCTAGAAATATTGCCAACTAGGGGATTCTGACAGCTGAATGCCCTTCTGCCTGCTAGAGATGAAGTCTTTCGATGATTATAACAAATAGGGTTGTATATAACTTTCTGTTGAGGCTCGTATATAGCATAGGCATCCTGTCCCCACCGCAACCCTAATCCTGTCATCCAGGGACCCAGCACCCAGAGGTTAGTGAGCAGAGCTCTCCCCACCGCTGGTGGCTGGCTTGTCCCAGAGGCACAGGGGAAGGTTCTGCTGAGAACAAGGGAGAGCCAATGTTGCTCGCAGAGCCCAGGAAACGTGGGCAGGACCCGCACAGGTCCATTACTGCTACCCGAGCTGACAAGAGATGCTTGGGCCATATCTTTATATGATCATGGGATCACCAAATGCTGTATTTCATTAATTAAAGCAGATACCAGAGTAACCTTTTTTGTAAACTGCATCGTTAAAGTATGGATTTACCTAAGGTACCAGTCACTCTTCTGATGTTTGGCTATGGGCGAGTAACTTAAGAGCTGTTTTTTAAAGGATCTTAGAGACTCTTGGTACCAATTTTTCAAAAGGATTTAGATGCCTTTGAAAGATAAGTGCCCAGAGGGGTCTTAAAATTTTCAAGGCAGGCTACATTAAAATCATTTGGATTTATGTGCCTATCTTAAACAGTTTTGATAATCTACAAGGTGCCTATCTGAATCTTTAGATAAAGAGAGCACTTTGAAAATATGACACTTATGGACTTGAGGAATTGTAATCTGGAGAACACATCTCGCTGACTTTCAGGGGCATTTAAACTCCTAAGCCTCTCTCAGAAATGAAACTTAGGATCCTAAGTCACTTAAGTGCTTAAAAAATGTTGCTATGTGTCTGTACGAGCTGGATGAGGACAGATGAGCAGGGAAGGAAGAGATGCATGCATCTGTCTTTCCGTGTAGCTCCCATAACACTTGAGTGTCTCTGCATATGGATAAAGGTGGATTGATGAGTGCATGACCATATGCATGAGCATATAATATGGCCGATTGGATGGGACAGGGAGGAACAAAAATTGGGTGGAAGTGACAGGTGATTACATGGATAAATAACATCATCTTGCTGAACATTTATTTAGTGCTTTTCATCCAAAGGTACCCTTAAGTGCTTTACAAACTGTTATGGATATAAGAATGACTCCACCAGCCACAGCAGCTCTTTAAGAGTACACAGCCAAATTATATGATCAAGTTATGACCAGAAATGAAGAGTATCAAGTCCCACTGAAATTACCTAGAATTTTTGGCCATCAGCCATTTAGGATTCAGTCAATACACCCAGGTTAGAGCTGTTACAGAGGGAGAAAGTGCTATGGAGATCTAACAATGACAAATGGGAAGGACCTAGTTTTCAACACCATTCAAAAAGGAGCACTGCCAACAGCATGAGCTGGGGAAACTGGTTCAGCATTAATGCAGAGAGGAGAGGCAACTACTGGCTCTCCATGGGTGGCAAAAGGGAAGATGGGGAGGGAGATGAACAAATGGTTATTTGGTATTTTAATGGGGAACAAAGTTAGAGGAGTTTGTTTGAAATAAACCTGCATAAAGAGAAAAGGAGTGGAATAGTGAATGGATGAGAGATCCAGAGGGGAGAGGGGTAGTTCAGACCTGAGAGGTTTTCAACACTGACTGTCTGAAGCTCCAAGCCCATGTTCTCACTGGGAGGAGATCCCATCTCTTCCCACATTAGCTAACCTGGGCTGTCTTTCTCCAGGCAGCACATGCACTCCAAAGAAGGCAAGTGGTGCCAGCTGCTCTCTTGCCAAATGGTGGAGTTAAAAGCTGTACAAAGTCATAGACAGTAAACAATGAAACAGAAACGACAACAGCAGTTTCTCCTGCTGCCTCCACCTCTGTGCCTTGCTGCTTCCCTCTTTCACACTCTTTCTCCTCCTCTATCTGCCAAAAGGATGAAAGCATGATTGAATCCATACTCTGTGACACAGCCTGGGGAAAAGCAGCTGCCCAGTATATATGTTTATTTCAGTACAGTAGATGAATCAAGACTGCTATTATAATACAACCTAAAAACTGCTAGGCACTGAACAAACAGGGAAAAATGTGTTCATCTTCTCTTCTACTCTCCTAGCTGCATTTCCTCTATCCACAGCATCAAAATAGCCAATATCTCTGACAAGTATAAGGCTACTGAGGTAGTGTCAGGAAAGGATGCACTATTTTTGTACACCTAACCTGTACAGAAGTATTTTCCCACCATGAGGAGGATTTTTGGAAATGCTGCCATTGCAATGTATAGTTTCCTCATAGCCTTGAGAAGATAGTGATCCACTGAACAGAGCATACAAGGGGCCAGCTCTGTCTTGCAGCTGTAATAAAGAATATCCTACTGTCATGATAAGTGAGTGCTGGTTCTTCACTGTAGGGAGATCTGTCCTTGAGTAAGGGCCAGGCTGTACAGCTCACACACACAACACTCTCCTTGACTTCGGGGGATTCAGGCAATGGATGATGAGTGACTTACAGAACCCAGTCTCCAGTAATGCACGCTGCTCAGTATCAGATGAAATCCACTGACATCTTTGTGTTGTTCCCTTCCCTTTACCACTTCTGCAGCAAATACTACTGCATCTTCCCCTGCTCTGCCATTTCCAAGATCCTACCTCCAGAGCCCTCCTCCCTGGCACACTCTCCCCTCCAAACTGCCAAGCACCGACACACCCTTCGGCTTTTGCCGATGGTGCCTTGCACAGCCGTGCTCATTGCGGTCCCTGCCCACACCAAGATGCTGTTACAATCAGGTCTGTATTTGGCAGTACTGCCTATATAGCTATGTCTAGCGTTGGGACTATGATTCTTCCCAGTGTAACTGTACTGCCAGAGCCCAAGGATATAGGTGGTTACGCTGACAAAATAATACTCCTGGTGGTGGAGTTTATTTCCTTTGAGGAAGTGGTATAAGCTGCAATGGCTAATGCGTTCATAGGCCTGGTAAGTGAGGTCAGGGCTGAGAGGTTCTCACAGCACAGCTATACTGATATATTCCAATTAGCCCTTCCTATAGACAAGTTTAGTTCCAAAAACTGTTCATACTTAGTATTGTTTTCATTGGGTCTCATAACTGGATCACACAAAACCTAAATGACTGGTAGCCCATGCTAAGGTATATTTAAATCAGGAAAGGAGGATGATCTCATTTCTGAAGCAATGGCCTGTGAATCAGGAGATGCAGCTCCAATTCCTAGCTCTGCCAAAGCTATAGCTAGCCTGGACAAGTCACTTCCTCAGGGCTTCACTGGTAAATGAGAGATACTCCTGCTTCCTTTTTCTGCTCCTCTAGCTGCAATGCAAGCTCTTCAGGACAAGGACTGTTTCTAGCAATGCAATTGTACGGTACAAAGCATGGTGGGCCTCAGAGTTGGTTGAGACTTTTATACTAAAATATGAATCTGAATTATAGCAGGGAAAATAAACAAAACAACATAAATGAAATATGGTTATATTTTTGGTGAACGCTCAGGTTGCAGTTTTGTACACCCAAAGGAAATAAAATTTTTTTAAATAAGATTTTTAACAACATTTGCTTTAGTCAAAAAAGCTATATTTGGGGGAAAACTGATTACAAGAATAAATATCAATGCTTTTGTTCTGCACCACACATTTTTGCCCACTTACAAGTGCTCCATACTTTCTTGCACATACTCAGTGACACTGAGACTACAGAAACAGAGACTAAGTGCAAACCAGCTACATTGGCTATCAGCTGCCAGGCATATAGTCTTGGAAACAGCTAAGAAACCATCTTTTACCCTGCCCGTCTATTTGAGTATTTGCTGTGTCTGCCTGGAAAGCACCGAATTTCTTTTACTTAAGTTTCTCAGGGTGCTGGTGAACATCCTGTGGTGCCCAATTGAGTTTCTGTGCAACTGTGTTTCTGTCTACACAGCTACAGATGTTTTCCTCTGTCTCTGGGATGACTACATAAACAGGAATGGGGCCTTCTGCTCTTTGAGTTTGCTTTCATTTCTCAGTAGATACTTCCTTTGTGCACAAATGGCACTTAACTGTGTTCATGCAGGAGGGTTTTTGCTATAGCCTGGACTGTTAATGCTTGTGAGTAGACTTCACTTTCCTTGTGAGTAAACAGATTTCCCTGTGCCTTTGAATGTCCGCCAGTAAGTGAAATTGCTGCTCTTATGAGCATTCTGCCCTGAATTTCTGAACAACTGGGCTGACTTAGTGGAGGACTTTCGCAAGCATGTTTTAGTCATAGCTGAGTATATTTCTTTCTCTATTATTTCACTAACTTTGTGTCACGCTTACCGAGAAGGAGGGAGGTCCACAATGCCTAATACAAGAAGTGTCTGCATTTGTGTATGTGTCATGACATGTTTACAACTGTGTACCACTATGTTTGTCAGCACATATCAGTATGTGCACCTGTTTAACTGTATCTGTGCTTGCTCCTTTTTTTTGGCTTTGTGTGAGAATCTGTGAACATATTCTTTTCCTTTCTTTTTCACCGCAGAAGTGCACCTTTTTTCCTGGGTAGGTGTGTATATATATGTAAGAAGTGTCCTTTTTATATTTGTTTTGCTCTTCATATGTTCCCTTGCACTTGCATTGGAGTGTTCATGCAGGCATGTTTCAGTATAGTTGTGCATTGGTATTTGTTCCGAGTCGTGTGTCTTTTCCCGTGTGCGTAATTCACTGGATCTGTCTGAGTGCTTCTCTGTATTTTCTTTTCATTTCCCCGTCTATGCTGTATGCAGTTACCTGGGTTTGTGTATGTATGTATCTCCCTGTTTTTATTGTCTGAGGGTTGGTTTTTTTGATGGGGTGGGTGGTGGTGAAATTGTTTGTCATTTTGCTTTGTATTTATCTTTCGATGTTTTCCCTATGTTTGCATAAAGTAGATGCAGACTACAATTTGGTGATGAATTCTATGAATACTAATCTTAGGCTACCCTTGACCCTGAGGTCAGCTAAAGATCAAAACCAAACCATTTAATATTTTCCTTTTGCAGATCAATAGAAGCATAAATTCACTCTCAATGACAACTATAATTTCAAACAGATCTATAGGAGGCATGCATGCATTTCCAGGACGAGCCACTCATGCGCCTGTTGGGGAGCACAAGAAAAAGAGTTTCTCTGTTGTTGTGGGTTTTGTTGTTGTTTTTTTTTGTTGGTTTTGTTTTTTTTTTACCATTGAATCTCTTTTGCCTTTTTTTTTATTGCCCTGAAATGCTATTTTCAGCAGCTGCTGTCATATAAATATCTCTTGTTTTTCTTCTCCTCTTTCCCTCCTGGTGAAAAGGGCAGGGGACCTATTGAAAATTCTGCTTTATCTCTTTCAGGAGAGTTCAAGTGCGGGTCGAACAATCGATTCCTCCTCCTTTTCTTTTTTAAGTTTCCTGTCGTTCTTTTGCCCAGATCAGCACTGAAGGAAAATAGGAAGGGCAGCCTGGAGTATGTACATCTATACACCCGGAGACAGAAAGAGAGAGCACGCGAGTGTGCATATGTGAGCATATAAAGACGTTTATATATATATATATATACGCACACATGCACACAGATACATACATGTTTTTTCCTGTGGCTATCTGTATGTCACAAACCCATGAGATGTTCTTACAGTAAAACTATTTCAGAGACAGGAAAAAAAGCTGGGAAGTGGGAAAAGTTTGGAAGTACTGTTCAGTTCTAAACCGGAATATTAACCCTTCCAAAAATCCTCCTCTAGGAATTGCAAAAGCTTTTAAGGAAATGCTGTAAGATCCCAGACAGTTCCTACAATTTTCCATGTGGGGGGAAAGAAGGGTTATTCTGCAAGCAGCATTGTTTCAACAAAATAAATTCAGCTGATAATCCACAAATCTTTAAAGCTGCATTTAGTCTAAAAAGGTACTTTTCAAACATTTTCACCAAACCAAAGTGGCGGGGGGGGAGACAGAAATATAAAAAAAGCAAAACAAATGACACCATTAATCTGCCTGGATTTTCCACCTCATAGAACAATCTGTTTAGGAATGACTGAAATAAAGTGGAATGTGGTTTAGATTTTTTTTTCCTCTGCAATCTCTCTCTGCAAATTCCTTGTTTATGGAGAAACATTGAAAACAGGAGTTAGTCCCACCACCCCTGTAGCAAAAAAAAAAAAAAAAAAAAAAAGAGCACCATAAGCACAGGGGAAAGAAGAAGGAGGGGGGGTTTGCTTTGTGTAGGAAATAAAGACCGTAAAGTGAGGACTTTTATTGCTGGCAATCAGAGTATTGCTGCTGGCAGTGGCTAAAGGTGGAAAGCAAAGATGATTTAATTTATAGAAAGGACAAAGATGTCATGTAGCAGATTTAATCACTGAAAAGAAAAAAAGAAAAAACCTAGCTAACGTCATAATTTACATTTTGGGATAATAAAGAAGAGTGAAAGAAAGAAACAACTGAAAAACCCTGAATGAGTGAAAAAAATAAATTAAGGAAGATAAATAGATTTGCCTGTAAAACTAATAAATTTAAAAACAAAACCAGAAAGCAAAACACAGCCCCTTGAAAGTGCTGGTAAAATGGACCATCGATTTTGGAATTCATCTGCATTTTGTATTTTAATAATGCTTACTCTCTCTCTCTCCCTCTCTCTCTTTTGCAAAATATAAAAGCTGATCTGATAAATATTAATTTGAACCATCATAATGTATTTGAAAATTCCAGCTAAAATGTCACCACATGGAACATTAATGTAATATTTCAAGGCCCTGAGAGCAATACTCATATTGATTGCATTTATTTCACTCTAGGGAGGAGAAATAATTCTTCAATGTGGGACACATCTGGTAGCCAAAGATGCAAAAGGCTGAGGGTAGAAATGCAAAATTATATGGAAAAAAACCCATAACGTAACCCCCCAGAACAAAACAGAAGTGCAAGTGAAGCTGACAAATGCAACCCATTCAATCTCATGTTTCAGTTGCAGCAATTTTTTTTTCCAGAATACTTCTCTTTGAATTTTTACTTTTGAGGAAAGAAACAAAAAAAATCAGAAAGCAACAAAAATTCCCATCATGTTTTTATGAATCTTTTGGCAGGAAAACCAACAGTATCATCACAACTCTAAAGAAAGAATGTGTGTAATTGGATTGCTTATTGGAAACACAGAAGCCAGGCTGAGAAGACAGCACAGCACTTAATTCTGCAAAACTTTGACAGAGGTTCCCAGGAAAGATGCTCTTATCTGGGGAGCTTCCTCTGAGGTTGGGGTTTGAACTTTGTAACGGTGGTAACCCAAACGTGTGTCAGATTGGGGCTATTTTCCTGTGATTCTGCAGAAGGAGCACGGAGACGCTGCCTGTCTGGAGTCCCATAAAACAGATCTTTTCCTTGTCATTAAGAATATTGATGTTCATTAGGCCCGGGCGTCAATGAGTCTTTGTGCAAATGAAACGAAATCTGAGTCAAATTGTGACCCTGAGTCCAACACATAACCGCAGATTGGCTGGAACTGGGGGGCTGGGGACGAGAGGTTCCCCCAGCACCAAAAATTCACCATCCCTACCCTGAGACAAAAAAAAAAATCTCTGAAACACAGTCAAAGAGCCTAAGGAAATGCTCCTGTCCGTCCCCCCCCCCCCCCCCCCCCCCCCGCAATGACTCTTCATGTAATGTGGTTTCTGATAAAGGTGGAACAGATCAGGGCTACTTTTAGTAGTCTCTCAAGGCAAGATCTCCCCACATAAGATAAAGGTTGCCCTCTGCCCCAGCTCTTGGCAGGGCATGATCACTTTTGCAGGTAAAGCTCTTTCCTTTTAATTTGCTACTAGGGTTTTTCTCCCTCCGCTGTGGGTCTGAGGTTGATGTTTCTGCTGTACAAACTCCAGGCTAATAAAGAAAGCTCGAGTCCCGTAATTCACGGCAAGCCGCTTTGACGGAGCACTTTTAGTGTTAACAGCGTGACGGGTGCTTTTCGGAGCTAATGTCTCACTGATATTAACGGCCATGCCCATAGAGCAAAATCTGCAATGTAAAAGCGAGTGGCTTGCTAAATATTTACAGGCTTGCACATCTCGCTGTCCCATTCATTTCCTTGACCTTTCATGAGGGGGGATGGGGAAGGAGAAGGAGATGCCAGAGAATGGTCCCTTCAGAGGTACAGACACACTACAGCCAAAACTGGGTACTCACTACAGCCTCTGATAGTGAGACCTTGAGCTGAGGTCCCACTCCTTCCTCACCAGCAGTTCATAAAATTAAGTCAAGAAAAGCTACCACAGGCAGTGGGCAGGCTTGGGCCCGAACTTTATGAGCAGGGATGGGGGAATAGCTCCCAAAAGGAGAACAGCCCTGCTGTGAACTGTGTGTAGGTCACTGAGGCATTTCACTGCAGATCAGCGCAGAGGCCAGTCAGATCCCCAAACCCAGTTGATTCCAGGCACAGCTGTTCCCGGAGGAAGGCAGCGTTCCCGGGGAATTAAAGACAGCAACACAGCAAGGGGACTTCTCACTTCTGCATCCAGCTCTGCCACTGACCTGCTGGATGATCTTGGGCAAGCCTTTTCCCAGCTCTGCACCTCAGTTTCTCCTGACAGCATTTAAAATAAATAAAGAAAGGGTGTAGCAAACCCTCCCACATGAAGACGGGAGAGGGCATTGTGAGGCTTGTTTAATGCTTAGAAAGCACTTTGAGATCTGCAGATAGAAAGCGTTACACGAGAGCCAAGTATTATAATTAAACTTTATATAAGCGGGCTTTGTAGAAACCTCGGGGGCAGGAGCAGCAGCTCCGGTACCTGCAGCATCGTGCAGCCTGGCCGCCGCGCAGCGGGGCGAGCCGGGGGCCGGGGCCGCGGCCGGCTCACGGCGGGAGGCCGCCGAGCCGGCGTGTGCCGGGGGAGCCGGCAGCCCCCGCCGCCGCGGCGGGAGCGACAAAGCCTCCCTTTGTGCGCGCCTCAGCGCTCAGCCCTTGCGCGGCTGAACACCCTCCGCGTTCGCTTAACCTGCCACTCCGCCGAGCTGCCAAAATATTGTGACGGCTTGTGCCGACGCTGCCTGGCAGCCCGCGGGCAGCGGCGGCCGCGCCGAGCGGAGCCCAGCCGCGCCGAGCCGGCGGCTCCGGCGTGCCCCGGGCGCCCCCTGCTGCCCGCCGGCCCCGGGCTGCCGGCGGCACAGCCCGGCGCTGCCGAGAGCCGGAGCCTCGGGAGTGCCTGGGGGGCTGACGGGAAGAGAGGGGCTCTCCGGAGCGCGGCAAGCGACAGCCAGGACCGGGGGTCGTGTGCGGGTATCGGTTCGGGCCCGGCCCGGCCGTGCGTGCCAGGCGGGCTCCTGGGGAGCTCTCGCCCCGGTTGCACACCCTAGGCTAAGCGAGAGATGGAGGGAGGGCTGTTTTAAAAGAGCAGTTATTAAGAGATGATTTAATTAAGCCCACCAGAATCTGAAGTCCTTGTACAGAGGAGAGGATACTGCAAGATTTCAGTGGAGAGTACCTCACCCTGGATAAGTCAGCCCCGTGCATGTATGTGAAAAGTTACAAAGGCCAAACCAGTTTAGTACAGAATTTACCACCTGCTTAAGGACCGAATATGCACAATACGGCTTTTCCTGCAGATAAACCTACAGGTCTAAGGATTCCCCCGCCACATCAGCCCCAGCACTTTCTCCAGAGATGTAGCATCTCCAGACTGACTTTTATTGCCAGATTCAGAGTTTGGATTCCCATCCTGAACGGGAGAAATTAATTCCCTGCAGCTGGTCTGCCCCTGCTACCTTGCAAATCCCTGTGCTCAGGGCAGGCAACTGCGGTGCTTCCTCCAGGCAGAAAAAGGCAGGAATTAGCGCTTTCCCTGCTGCTCTCCATATACCCCAGTGCAATACATAAGACTGCTGGGAAACTATGTGGGGACTACACCCCCAGAAGGACAGAGGCTTTCAGTCACTCATGCAGTAAGCCCCCACCAGCTGCACAGCAGCAGCAGTGTGAGCTCGTGTGGGCTTCAGGTGGGCGCACAGTGTTCTCAGGGTGGCACTCTGTACAGGTGCTATGCCTCAAACCACTCACAGGACAAACTCTGACATGACCCTTTGAGCACCATGGCCTCAAGAGTCATCCTCAGCGATGTGGAGATGGTTCCCCCAGTCCTTCAAGTATTGCACAAGGAAATGCCCTCCTCACCGTCTCTCCTCTGCCTGCAATTTCCTCCCTTGTCATTTACATGGGCGTCAGTTCCAAGTACCAGGGGCAGGACACAGCTCCAGCTAATGAACAAGCCCAGACGCTCCTTCAGGCTTCCACCGAGTCTCTGTCACTAGGAGCAGGGGATTAAACAGGATAGTGGTGGAAAGGTTATGATCCCAGCCTTTCACATGAGCGACCTTGGGTCTGGGTCACAGAGGAAGATGGCTCTGGAGTAGCCTATACTCTTCAGAAAACCAGCACCCTGTCTGGCAACCTGAGCTAAAGAAAGGGCCAGGACAGGAAGAGCAGGTCAGGAAAGAGATGCAGTGGCAGAGCAGCATGTCTGTGGGAGCTTAGACGGTGCATGCCAGCTTCTGGGATGTGTCAGGCCCACACAGAGGGTGATAAGGAGCAATGCCTGGGGCAGCGTGCAGGGCTCAGGATTTCTTTCTCAGGATTCTTGCCAGGCACAGAAATGGGCTCTGAACGCAAAGACCCAGTCCAGGTATTTCAGATTTGCTATTGAATTTTCCTAGTGCTTCATAAGCCATGAATGCGAGGGAGGGAAGAAAGGCAAGACTGACCATTGCAGATAGAGAACATTTTACAAAGGCCTTTGGCCTCCCATAGCTCAAGACCCAAGGGCTATGAACCTGCAACCTGCTGGCAAAAAATGGCCTATAGGAACAAAAAAAAAATGTTGGTCTGGAAGCTTTTCTGCAGCACCATCCTTCCCCCTGCAGACCACGTAGTTGACCTTGCAGACCCTTAGCAAGGCAGCCTTACTTTCCAAAGCCAAAGTCCCTAGAAGGCCCAGCAAGTGCCCACCACCCAGGGTGATTCAGGAGGTGGTTCCCAGGCAGCTGCCCTCGCTCCTGGAGGCACGGCCCCAAAGCCTGTGTATGCTCACTGCCATCAAAGGCAGCCCCACCTTGGGGCTAAGCTTCAGAATGCCTCATCACGGCCCACATCTCCAAGATTAATGACTGCCTACACTAGGACTTCTCCTTTATCCCAAGATGATCCCAATGCATATTTCACATCCACATGGTACCGAGCTCCATTCCTGCCTACATCTATGAGCTCATGCCTTCCTCACCCGTCTCTACTCCCTGCACCCCACCCAAGCCAACTTTTCTCCTTTTTCTTCTTCTGCCACACCTACCATATACTTGTCGCTATACCAAGAGTGGCATTGCAAGCCAGAGTCCCCAAGTATCTCTGCCATTTCCTAATTGTTTCTGGAACTCCACCTCTCCCAGAAGGCCTGTGTACATGCCATTCCAATAGCAAACTTTCCCACAATTAGTGGAGGAGTCGGCATCAGGAGCATAACACAAACCACATAGTGGGGACAAGCCATCTCTGGAGAAGGGAGCAGAGCAGCTGAGCCACTGTGGGATCAGGCAAGGTAGTCACATCCCTCTCATTATCCTCCTTTGTTCAATTTTAGAAAGAAACTGATTGCACCCTGCCTGTCCTCCTTGTTGTCCTTCACACAAAAGAAAAGCGCTTCCCCTTCTCCTGGAGTAAGGGCCTACACTGGGAGAGTTTTCCACACACTTTGCACTGAAGGGAGGAATGACAGTGCAGGATGAACCATGAATGTCCCACACGTGCTACTGTCCCCAATACGTAGAGGAGAACATTGAGACAGAGAAATTTGCCCACTAAGCATTAATGTCAGAGCTGAAAAGCACCCTGGGCTCCTAGGACAGGCATAGGGAGCATCAGGCTGGCTGGTTTTGAGTCTAGTGCTGATCCATGAGAGCTGAGCACGCAGAAAGCATTACAAAAACCTCAACATTATGCCAGACAATTCATGTGTCTACCTTCTCCTCCTCCAGCATCACTGCCCTTCTCTGGGGTCCCTCCTAGGTGCTGAGACATCTCCCTTTGGTGTGCACAGGGAGGGCCACAGGTCTGTGGTGTCCCAGTGCTTCATCGCTGAGGCTGCAGCAGAGCAAGGCAGAGTGATGCATGGGGACAGTGCTCAGTGCATTAATAAATAATCACCTCTCCCATGCTCTGCAGGAGAGCGTGACTTCACAGTGATGTGTGTGAATGTCACACAGACCCTAGGAGAGCTACTGTTTTGACTGCTAGCTTGGTTCCCGAGGGGCCTGCTTCTCCTTTGCTCTCCCTCCTGAGCCAGGAATCAAGGTAAGAGGCTGTACTGGTTGTTGCACACAAACACAGGAGTACTTCACCAGCTAAGATACCTCCATGCAGCTGATGATTCTCTGCCATCACACTGCAAAGCCTTCTCCACACATATCTAGAGGCTACAGAGAGCCACATTCTTGCCTTTCTGTCCCAAACTTCACGACAGATGAAGTCACTGAAGTCACCTGGTGCTGCAGCCTCCTGCTTGACGGGATCTCTGGAGTCCCAATGCCCCAGTCTCCTCTGAATCATTGCCTGAACTAACACAGCAGTATGTGAAAGGACTGTACCACGTTCTTCTACATTCACTGCCCTGCTGAGTCCAGGGAAGGAAGGAGTTTTTTCCAGGATAGGTGAGGCACATAAACTTTGCCCCCAAATCAGGTATGCCTAAATTGAAGCATATGCTGGAGTGCCTTACAGACTGGTGAATCAGTGAGTGGCAGAGGACTGGCCCCCAGTTTGGGTTAGCACCCAAGATTCAAAAGCAGTGACAGATGCACATTCAGACCAGGACACCTAGCTGGGACTAACCTATGTGAACCTCGCAGCAGTTTATCTCATGCTGTGTCAGACCTTTGCTTAATGTGGTCATTCTTCTCAGCTGAGCCCACACTGACATTACTATACTGCTTCCCTTCTTCATTCTGCGCTGAGACATCACCTCCTGTGTGGACCTGCTCTATATGCCACAGACTGAGCGTCCCTCTGAGGCAAAACCCTCCAAGTGCCCTGGAGAGACCAAGCTGGATACAGTCATAGCTAAGTGAGAGTCTGTGCTCCATGTTCGGCAGAGGATCAGATCAGAAAATGTCAGAAGTCTCCTTTATTGCTTTCTATGATCTGACCAAACATTTCTAAGCATTTGCCCTGCCATTGTCCTTTCTGTTACCTTACACCTGCAAGCACTGCTTCTCCTTCACTCCCCACCCCTGACTCATTCAGCTTCTTGGCAGGGCAAAGGGGAAGGTGGGCAGAAAAGCTGTACTTAATTTCCTGTATAAGTATTGTGGAAGGACAGGGAAAGGGCTAGCATGTAAGTGTGAGAGGTACTGTAAGACAGAAAAAAGCTTTGCCCCAATTCACTATTGCCCCTCATCTTTTGTTTAAGAGGTATTTAGGGAGTGAGATTTCCCCTGTATCCTCTATGGGCATCACATCCCTGGCTCACCTCATTTACTCAGCTAGAGCATGTTTTATTAATCTGGAGTCTCGACAAGGTTCTTTACTTCTATTAATTTATTAATATTGCTAATTAAATATCATATTCGCAAATGTAAATTTCCTAATAGTGTCCCTTCCATTTTCAAATTTAAAAAAAAAGAAAAAGCAGCAGCAGCTTGTTATGTTAGTCAATTGAAAGCAATTCAGTCTAATCAGAAGAGCAGGGCTGTCTTGTGCCTGCAATAGAGGGAGGGCCACTGTTAGTTTGCTTTTGGGCAAATATCCACCTTCTACCACGGGTTTTAACAATTGGATTTCAGAGCAGGAACAAAATGGGGTGCATGGAGTAAAAGGAAGGGGGTGGGAGAAGGGGAAAGTAGAGAGTTTGGTGTACATGGGAATAGGTACCAGGAAAATACCTTAGCATTGGCACAGCAGAATTGATGAGTGCAGAGAGGCACACACAGAGCCAAACCCCAGGGACAGCACTGGGTGTAAGGGAAGGAATAACTTAACAGGCAGCCAGCAAGCCTGGGGAGTGGCTGGTCTGGTGTGGAAAGGGTAGTGGGAGGGGACTGGCCCCTCTGTAGGAACACAGCTGATAAGGGGAGATCCAGCATCTGAATTGTATTTTGCATGTTCCCCTGCTGACACTTTCATCTATGTATTTATATATACATATTTGGGAAGATGTGATAATTTGAGTGTTAGGAGGACTGGGCTGGTGTTGCATTAAGGAAAGTTTTAAAAATACATTATATCGTTTTTATTATTAATGGTAATGATAGGGGCCTGCTCGTTATCTTTCCTTTTGTTATGAGCACTGTAACCTGAGGATGCTGTGGCAATGTGAAATGGATAATGCAGTGGTACTGCTCAATTTGGTTCTGTTCTAAAATTCCATCCTTCTTGCTATTTATGATCAGAACCCAGGAAAATGACATTTTGTTGCCTTTTTCAAAGGGTTTATCAAAAGCAAAGAAACCTTTTTCTTGCTCCATTATGCAAAACTGACTTCAATAAAAAGAACCTTATACTCATTGTATGGATGGAGAAACAGAGGCACAGAAGGCAAAATACAAATCCTAAGATTATTGCTGAATGTCTCTTCAGATCCCAGCCCTTTCCCCAGGTTAAATTCTAAACCATTTGCAGGAAGGCACAAAACAGTACGTGAGGAGAAATTTGGGTGCAGAACATGGGCCACCCAGTATTTCATCTCTTGCTTTAAATGCTAAAGATTGCCCTAGCCCCAAGTATGAAAGTAGTTAGAGGGGTAACACACTGAACCAAGGGAAAATAATAGATCATTGTCTCCCAGCAGGTAATTTTTTTCTTTACACAGGAAAGAATTCCCAAACATAAACCCACAGATGGCTACAAGATCCCTAAATGAAGAACAGTACTGACCAGGACAAAAGCAGTTCCCTTTCAAACCGAGAGCTCTATGGTTACAGAGACACATTCACTCCGATGCAGTCAGACCTGTACCTTCTGGGACAAACAGGTGGAAATAAGGTCCCAGACCAAACACCTCTACTGAATCCCAGCACCTGCCTGGCTTTTTTCTGGTGTTGCACATCCACACATATAAAGGCTGGTGAAGGACTGAATGCTTTGCAGTCTGGTCAGAGGGGGCTGAACGGAGTGAGGTATGTGTCAGGTGGAGGAGTACTATTAAAGGGGCAGAGAAGGAGAAGGGAAGCAAACAGCCGCAACAAAACCCCTTTTCAGTCTCCCACAGAGAACAGAGACAACACAGAAAGCCCTGGCTGAACTGGAAGGAACTGGTTCTTGTTGCCTCACGCACACTGGTCTCCAGCTGTTAATGATCTCTGTTGACGTGAACATCATTTCCTCCGCGTCCTGGCGTGTATAATTGAGTGGGTCTGTGATGGGGAGACAGCACTGCCAGCTTCCCAGTCAGCAGTTACTGACAGCCTAATCTCAGTTCAAGAAATGTTGCCAAGGTATTGGCTTTTGATGCCATGTTATCTCCCCAGTTTAAGAAAGTATAGAGCTCACCTCCCCGTGCAGATATAATAGGAGAGGACATCACCTTAATTCCACCTCCATTAGACCTCAGAGAGTCGACTGCGACCCCACTGACCTCATCAATATTCAAAAGCTTAACAAAAAAAGGCTATAACTGGGGAAGTCAGAAATAATGTAATGCAGTATTGATTATTTTATGGTACGATTAGGTGTAATTACATCTCTCAAATTTTATTTTAATGTTACTTTCCACTACTTTTAGCCTTTTAAAATTATCCAAAACATCTCCGTTTAATGGAACGAACATGCCTTCAATTTAAATGTGAAACACTCTTTTTCTGCTAAAGTGTGACCTCAATATATTTGAAAACATAAATTACTGCTATGTATAAACCATAAAAAATGAATGATGAATTTAATTCTGGTGAAGCGTGAGGGACTGGGAATGCAATGGGGAAATACTGTTTATCCAGAGGAGAGGGGACAGCCCCGGTGGAGAGAAGGAGGCGAAATATGACCTTCTCTAACACTGAATGGGACGTGACATGCGAAGGACTTGACTTTGGACTTACAGACTAAGGGCAAAAATCATTTATTCCCTGGATCAAGTCCTCAGCTGGCCTTGATCGGTATAGCTTCATTGCAATCAAAAGAGTGATACTGATTTACACCAGTGGAGATTTTAGTCCACTGTATTTGCTTGGTATTTGATTCTTTCCAGCTCTGTCAGATGAGCAGCGATGGATGTTACAGCCAGAGACCCATAGGGTAAGCCTCCTAACTTTTCACTTCATCTTTCAGGCTTCTTTGCACTGCCAGATTGGTCTGAAAGGACCTTTGCATAAACAAGAACAGGGCCCTAAGAACCCAACTGAACCCTCCTGTGCCTCCTTTGACAGTATCACCTCAGCCATTATTAGAACTAATGACATTCATTACTGTGAGATCTAGCAGCCTTAGTCTTGAACCAGGGCTCCATTACTGAAGAGATGAGACAGCTGAGTGTCCCTATTCAACCTCTGCTACAGAGCCTTCTCTAATACACCAGTGCTTGGGTCCCTGGGCGTTATCACAAGAGATATATTAATAAATAACAATAGCCCAGAACTGCTTCCTCAGTGACCACAAACAGGGATGATTTTTTCCTCTGGAACCCCCGCTTCAAATGTAAACTAAACCTGGACTTCACCAATGCTATCAAGTCCTCTGAGCACTTACTGTGCAAGGGTAAGTTGAGACTTCGTATTCATAGTGTTCTCAACCTCCATCAACAAACATTTCCCTATTTTACCTCTTAACATGCAGGTAGGGAAGAAAGTATGCTCTCACCCCTAAGTGTGTATAATAGTTCAAGTTTATGCTTGAGGAAAGGAGAAGCAGGGTGGCTAGTAGGGTCACTGATAATGGTCTTAGAGCTCCTTTGGGCCAGTGTGAGTGACAGACTGTTAAATTACAGTAATTTACATATTAGTTCCTTCCCCACCTCCTGCCTCTCACCCACTGAAATCATTTAAGTCTAAGCTTTCCATATCACTGGGGGGTATAAAGAAAGTCCGTAGGAGGAAAAATTAGGAAGACAGACAGACAATTGCAATGTAACTGCTGGAGAATCTCAGCTTCTGTGCTAATGTATTCCATACATTATTTGCAAATGGAAAAGACTCTACACAATCAAGGTATCAAATACCTGGGGAGAGTTATCCTCCACTGCATCTCTCAACTATACACTGTGAAGGACATTGCACACCGTGCACTGTCCCTATCCATGTCAGAACTGAAGAGAGGGGTGGAAACAGTTAGCAAGCCATTCTGGCTGGGCATTCATTGATCCCTGAGGTCAGTGACCAGGGGCTCCTAACAAGCTCCAGATTGCAGCTGCGCTGTTAGATAGGTCTTGCCTGAGCATGGGCTTTCGGGGCTAACTCAGAATTCTGTAAAACCTTATACCAAATCAGAATGAGTTCCTCTGGAGGAAGATTAGAAAGGGAGCAGGTCTTACTACAGGATAAAATCCAGCTTTGTTCTTGTAACCTGCAAAGATAACTTTAGGCAAAAGCCTGTAAATTACCTCAATTGTTAAGAAAATATGGGAAACAAAAAATTTGTTCACCTGAAACAGTATCATCGGGGGAAGCTCTGTATTACTGGTTTATTCAGTAAACTTCAGAGAAAGGCATTAATAAGACCTTAAGTAAATTATCCATCTGTGTAAGTGCTTCATATTCTGCTTCATATTTCTTTCTGTTGATAAAAAAATCACTGAGCTAGTTCTAGGCTGAGGAGAGCACCAGCCTATGATATGCTACACCATCTTACACGGCAGCTCAGCAAGATCTTCCATCTTCAAAAGCTCGTACACTGCTTTCCAGTAGACGTCACTGTATTTAGAGTGCCAATTCCTCCATGTTGGCAATCACTGCCCTTTCATAGACATTTTTACAGGGGAAGTCCTTTTGTAACAGGAATACTATCTAGTGATACCACTCATTACATTCTGCTTACCAATTTTTTCCGTAAGTCCTGACAAAGAATCAGGAGAAAGAGCTAGGATCCTCTCTACAGACTTGGAAATCCCACAGGTTTTTAAAGGAAAGATACCACTCCTGTTTTCAGACCTATGCCTACGGAGAGGTGGCAAGCCTACTGAGTGCTCCCATACTCAAAGAATGGATTTAGCCCTTCTGGATCAGCAGAGAGTGCCTGTCATTTTGACAGTCTAGAATGAGCCCTGACGTGCTCAGCCTATGTTATTGTATTTCACCTCAAGGAGCAACTTCAGCAACAGGTACAAAAGACTAAGTTCAGCCTCAGCAGCAGCACAAGGTTGGATGAAATATCAAAAAATTCATTTGGAGGAAAAAATCAGAGCAGCCTGAAGTCTTACAGCAGAAAGCTTACAGCAGTAGAGATCCATCTGGCAGACTGTTCTGAAGGAGCTGCATTTTTAAACATTAAGCTAAACTGAAATCCACAAACCATTAGGTAAATTTATTAGGTGGGTTTTCCCTGGCACAGTTGGATCAGCTCTGGTCAAATTGTGCAATTTCACTGAGAAGACAAAAGTGGTAATTTTAGTTATGTGAAGCAAAAGATCTATCTAGTTTGATTGTCAGTCTGGCCAAAGTCTGAACTTATGCTTCTTGAAACTCATGTACCCCATCTTAGCACCTGTTCAAACTGAGAATACAATGGTCTGTGTAAAGTGATAATTGCAGGGATCGCTCCCGATAGCTTTGTAAGGCTGGTCTTTGTTCCAGAACTAGGGATATGGACTTACCATGAAGGACCTGCCTGTTTAATCCACAACTTTTCAAAATACCTGCCAGCAGTTCAGTGAATTCAGCAGGCAAACATCCCAGGATGCTCATCAGCTGGACTTGCTGATTTGTTGCTATCCATTCTTTCAAGTGTTCCCTTATCTGCTTTACATCAACAGCTAGGGTGCCAAGATGCTCATTACCTCCTAATGGTCCATATTCCATTTCTATATTTTTCTTCTTAAAGACCAATTAAAAAAAAAAGTTAAGTAGCTCAGCCATTTCAGAATCACCATTGATTCCAGCTCTCTCCTAATTTATTAATGGGCTTACCTTCTCTCTCGTATTTCTTTCCCCCAATATACTTGGAAGAGCTCTCATTATTTATTGTGGCCCTTTGGGCCAACATTAACTCATTCTGTTTCCTACCTACACTGAAAGCTGGAAAGGTTTCTCCATTTGCCTGCTGGCTTCCTCCCCATTGCTGGATGAGTTCAGACATCTAAAGGTTTTCAAATTTGAAAACCAAGGAAGTTCTGTATCATTCCTATTCAAGTCACACCAACTCCAGGAAGCCTTGGAGATTAAAAATTGAAAAAGTGAGCATGTTCTAGTATCTCAAGAACACAGAAATTATACAGCATTTCAGGAGCA